>NC_088781.1:122217768-122838084 GCF_958450345.1 Calliphora vicina
TACCTCAACCTCTGTTTTACCAGAACTACTCTTGTTTCCCTAGGCTATGTATGGTATCACACAATTGATGGCGTCATTTAGATCTGCCGTATACGAGCTCCGGTGGATCCTGTACATACTTCTATATGATATCACCATACATTCGAAGGTACTTCCTGTTCTTCCACATGTTGATGGTAATTTGCACGTAGCCTATGACAGTCCTTAATGCAGAATAAAATTCTTAATGCAGCTTTAAATATTTCTCCACTGGGTATCACTCAATGAAGATGACCACATGCAGCTGAACACTGACGGACCAATCTTCTTGTAAGTACCCAACAATTTTTATTTAAACATGTTTGCAATTTGTGTATAATTGGAGTTTGGTGAGCTGGTGAAGAATATGACCCAAAAGTTTAGGCAGTTTTGGCTAGCTGTGGACCATTAATGTAGAAATTTTCCAGAATATTTTCATGAGAAATAACCTTTTTAAACTAAAACAGATTCGTTGGAATTTTTTGCCGATCGAATGATTCGATTATATTTAAAGTTTTATTGAATTGAATAAGTTGATACAGAAGAATTTCGTTTTAAATAATATAATTTTTGTCATCCCAACAACAATTTTGTATTCATTTGTTTATTTATATAAAGGGTCTTGTAATAGGGACTTCAGAACTTTGACGGTTGAAAGCGCGCATATTGGCTGTCATTTATTCAGATTGCTTTGCCAAATCACCATCAAAAAATCATATTCAGAGATAAGGATCATTTCGGATGAATGGTCACGTCAACAAAAAAATGTTCGAATTAGGGTATTAATATACATGAGATCAAAGAGTGTCCAGTACATCTTGCGATGTCGGATAGACAAGCTTCGCTCAGGTCCTGGTGGGGAGTGTTCATAGACAAGTTAAAGTATACTTCTGACGCTGAAGTCGACTATAAATAGTTCGTCACAAAGTAAAAAATGTTTAAGTTACAAGACATTAGTAGAGATTTTGCAATTATTGAACAGTTATCAATAAAATTAGTACCAAAATATCGTAATTATGATATTAATCTTATCTTTTCCATTTTTCCACAACAAAAACTTTCTTTCTTTAGATGTCCCGGTTGCTTTTATTGTTTACGTTTTTTTGATTTTTTTTTTTAATTTTGTATGTTCAGCTTTGCCACTTGTCTGTATTTTGTTGTATATTGTATGAAAACATTTTCTACTTTTGCGGTGGCATCCAGTTAAAGTCGGTTCAATTTAAAACATACTTTAATTTTGACTATGGTTGCAAATTAATAAAAAGCAAGTTTTTATTTTAAAGTAGTTTTTTAAAAGAACCGACTTTAGTGTTTGACTATGATTATGGGCCATTAATTTTAATTGTGTAAAATCTGGAGAACTATCACTGTGAAAGTCTTCGAACTTTATACGAGCCAATTTCTTATCTGTGTATGAAGTCTAACCAAAAATGGTTAGACTTGCGAGATTCCTTCCACTTTGTCCGAATAGCTCTCTTATCATTTTACATATATAGTTTGGCTGAAAATGGTCGGGATTGGATTAGTGGGCGTTGCACCTCCCATGCAAAGTTAATAGTCAATTTTGAATATCTGGATAACTAAAATTGCGAGATACTTCAAACTTTGTCTGAAAATTTATTTTTTTACAATTTCACCTCATTAAAAAAATAGTCTATAAAATCTTTAACATTTTTTTATTTTACTACGTAGGGGTGCGAAGCGCAACGGGTTAAGATAGTAATTAATAAAGTTTAATTATTTCAGTCCTTAATTTAAAATTTATATTTTTAATCGCTTTTTAAAAGCTGATAATTTTTTTTATTATTTGAAGTTATAAATTCAACAAACTTAGTCCAATGAATCAACAACTCAGCTTTAACTAAAGGTACAAGCATCCTAGAGCGAGTATCGTGCCATTTATTTTTCATGAATGTTAAAAAATGTTTACTGATGAGTTTTTTCGGAACATAAATAGTGTTATTCAGTTTTTAGAAAATACTATATTTCAGAAAATAAAGCATCCTTGTATATCGGTATTTCCAATTTTTCATTTTTTTTATATTTTTTGTGGTAATTAAAGAAAAAGTTATGATTATTTTCAAAACGGGACAAATGGCGTCCCGTTCAGAGTATCGCCGGGACACGGGACATTCGACTCTAAAACTGTCCTGTCCCGACGAAAACTGGACGGTTGGCAAGTCTAATCCGCTTTATAGTTCAGACAGTTCCCTGTCCGACTACTGTTTGTTTCGATCGATACAGAACTCTCTCTCTCTGGAATTCGCTTCACTTTGGCACATAGTATCCAATGCACTGTGTTTCCGCCCATAGGCCGAAAATAAATAAAACGATCACAAAATATTTAGACAATATGCAAAAAAATTGCCTCTTAAATATCCAATCTTTTTAATGGCAAACCGGTTTTTGCTGGAAATCTAACGGGACTTTTTAAAAATAAAATTAAAGCATGAGCAAATATTCATTTGCAAAGCGCAGCTGAACGCTGGAAGAATAATTCAAAGTAAAAGTACACTTCAAAGCGGTCTTGCAATTGCTGTAGTCTACAAAATTAAATTATTTTCAATGGATTTTGAAGTTAAAGGTATTTATTTTATCTTTAGAAAATAATAAAAACTAACTTGTGTTGTAATTCTTGTGAAATTAATGTTTTAGTTAACCTATGTATATATTTGTTACTTTTTTGTAAAACTTCATTATGTTTACTTAAAGTTTTAGTTGTGTTTCCCCAAGATTCCCGCGTATGTTTCTTTTTAATTGTATTAATCTGATTCTAAAGATAATAAAATTGCTGAAGTTAGTTGCGAAAATTTGCGGATGTGCGTGTAATCTGTAATATACTAACCCGCCCCACAGAGAGAGCTTCATACATTTTTTTGCAAAAATTATAAGGAGTGGTTGTAGAGCGCTGAAATTTGGCAAAGATAATTATATGGACCAAACTAAGAAACAAATAAAATTTTATCAAAATCGACCACGCCCAACGCCCACTGCCCATACAATCCAAATTGATTTTTTCGCATAAAATTGTTTATATCCAAGCAAAAGTCTAGAAATTTGGTACATACATTTACTGAAACCAAAAAGGAACGCATGCCGAGTTTCAATAAAATCGGTCATGCCCACCGCCCATGAAATCCATAAATACAATAGCATTTTTTGGATATTTCGTTTATTATTTGACAAAAAATGTTAAGTTTTCATCCTGTTCCGAAAACTTCCGAAAACCATTCTTTTTTTTAATCGAAACAAGATACTCCCACTTTCATTTTATTAAAGAAAAGAGTTTGGGTTTTTTTTTCTCCATAGAAAATCAAAAATACAGTAATTATTAGAGACTTATAGATTTGGGCATATCTTCTTAACGGTTTATGGTATCCCCATAATTATTGATTTAGAAATGTTATATTTTTCAAATATGTTAAAAGTAAATGGTATTATTAGGAAAATTATACATATATAGATATCCCACTCGCATCCCACTAAGGGACTAAAAATATCTTAAAGGAATGGACCTAGGCTTTCTTTTGAGCAAAAAAAAAATTAAAAAAGGGCCCATATTGGAAAAAAATTTTGATTTTGCAAAAAAAAATTAAAAAATTGTATGTCTTGCGTTACAAAATATTTATTTTGATAGATATCCTACTCGCATCTTTTAAAAAAAGGGCCCATTTGGAAAAAAAATCGTATTTGCAAAAAAAAAAGTCAAAAATTGTAAGTCTTGAGTTAAAAAATATTTATTTTGATAGATATCCCACTCGCATCCCACTAAGCGACCAAAAGGGTCTTCAAGGATAATATCTAAGCTTTTGTTTGACCTAAAAAAAAAGATTAAAAAAGGGTCCATTTTGAAAAAAAAAAAGTCAACAAAGTTTTTGATTTTGCAAAAAAAGTCCAAAATTTTATGTTTTGAGTTACAAAATATTTATTTTGATAGATATCCCGCTCGCATCCCACTAAGCGACCAAGTAGGTGTTCAAGGAAAATATCTAAACTTTATTTTAAGAAAAAAAAAAAAAAAAAAAAAAGGGCGTATTTTAAAAAAAAGTCAAAAAAGTTTTTGATTTCGGAAAAAAAATATTAAAATTTTTTTATTTTTTTTTTTAAATATTTTTTTTCGAAAGATCGAAGAAATAGCTATCTATACTATTTGGGACACATTTTGCTAAGAACAATAGGTAATAAGTTACATGGATAAGAAAAAACCCCTGTTTGACCAAATTGTCAAAATTTTACCCCCTATAACTCAGAGAGTTCTCGACCGATGTTGTTGAAAAATTGTGTCTGAGTTACTATCCAATAGAGCTAACCTTGGTGCAAATTTCATCCCGATCGGAAGACATCGATTTCAAAAGTTGGTTCACTTGACATGAAATGCCCCATATATAAACCACTGAATTGCGTGAAAATATAAGTAAATTTTTGCTTAACACCTTTGCATGGACTTTACTTCAATTTTTTAAAAATAAAATAATTTTTTTCTTAAAACTATAAGTGTACATTTCATCTCTACAAAACTGCATCATGTGATTGTTGAAATTAAGTGTTTGAAAAATTTACTTTTTGACACCCAAATCCCTCTGTGCGCCGTCTTATTTTTGCATCGGTAAATAAAAATCTGATCCATGGAGCAAGCATGTAGTAGTGTCAATAGATGAATTATAGGAGGAAGCAGCTGAAGCGAAAAATAAGCATATAAAATAGTTTAGATTGCAACATACCCGAAAAATATCGCGCAATGCTACAAATACAGAACTTTTAAATAGCCTGTTTTAAGTTCAGATCCATTTATTTCTGGAGGACAAACTTACCAACAAAGAAAACAAGTAGTTTAAGTCAAGGAGTTTTAAATTTGATTAATATTTGATATATATATATATATATTAATGTCTTATTTTACCTTAGTACCTTATATTACTTAGTAATACCTCATATTGCATTATATAACTTTGTATAACTTTTTAATTTATTTTTTTTCAGTGTATAATTCAAATGAATTAAAATGGAATAAAAATTTACTAAAATTGTTTAAAACAAACGAATTTTCATACTGAAATATTTAATTTCAAAAATTAATAAAACAAATCTAAAAGCCAATTAACCCTTGAAAGATCAAAGGGCTACTGTGGCTACAGTTGTTAATATTTTTTCTTAAAAATTTGCAAACTTTAAGTCATTCGGGCATGCCATGAAGAGATATTGATTATTGGCCGCTTGTTCATATAAGGGAAACCACTGTGCAATGTTGGCTTGATTTGTTCATGACCTCAAAAGTTGAACAGTTCCCCCATTTTTAAGTCATACACCCAATATATAAATGTAGGATAGAAGTGTAGCTTTGTAATACGTTTCTGAATGTGCTCAAATTCCAGAATATCTGGAATTCTCATTAAAACCATCAATACGGTTGCCTTAAAATATAATACAGTTTAGTTCTCCTATGTTGAACAGTATATAAGAATCGGTACAACCGACTTGTTTTTATTCATTCTTCAAACTTCTCCCTTATCCTACGTTCATACAACATCTTCTAACCTCAACTATTACTATTACTACGACTATTACTATTATCATATTTTTGTATATTGTTTTAAATATTTGCTACTGTATCATCACTATCATCCTTTTACTATCAGACTGACTACAACTAACCCAGCTTAGTTTTGTTAAAACGTATGTGTGGTCTGTCTTAACTGAAAACAGATTTTCTTGTTATAAACTCCTTGATGATTTTCACATACATAACTATATGTAAAGACTCCTAAAGATATTTTTGTAAGTAAATTTGCCTTTATCTTTGGCAGTAAATTAATATATGAATATTAATTGAAATTCTATAAACTTTAAAGTTATGTTGCTTCATATTTTACAAATTATTATTATTATTATTTCAACTTTTTTTGTTTTGTTTTCTTACAAAACTATTTTAGTTGATGCTGTCTGTTGTTTTAGTATCTTAGGTGATATTTGTATAGAAAAAATATTTTGAGGCAGTAATAATGAAATGTTGTGGTTTATGAAATTCATAAATAAATTAAATTATGGTCTGATGTATTAACTATAAGCCAGTAAAGAAATGTCTTGATTTGAGTTAATAAGTATTAACTGCAAAGATTTTAAATGAGATTCGTTTTGGTGAATGTTATCAATAGAATCAAAATTTATATAGCAACTGACACTGTTGTTATAAATTGTTTTGTAAAGGCTGGAAGTCATAGGAGACCTACTGTTTGGCTTAAGTGTTTTTGGTAATTCACAGTCACTTTATTAATTAAATAAAGTGAATAAAGCTTTGTTCATTAATACTTCATAAGAAGAGTTGGATATAAAATAGTTAAAGAATGCCTGGGGATTTATGTACAACAAAAATGTTTACTATCTAGCAAATAATTCAAAAATGCTGTAAATGAAACTCTTTTAGTTAGTCGCCCTAAATGGGTTAATTACTCCATGAACAAAATCTCAAAAATACTCAAAACTATATTTGCTAAAGTTCTCAAGCTGTTCAAACATTTCCGGCCAAATCAATTGAGCTTGAACAAAAACTGAAAACAAATTCAAATATAAACAAATTTTAATATACTTTTTTATTAACAATTGTTTATTTTAACAACAACACTACACAATAGTTATTAAAATATTAAAAAACTTAAAAAAAAAACAATAATTTTTTTTATTGTCTTTTTTAGGAATTCAAAACAAACACAGAAAACGTTAAGAACATTTCATTCACAGCTAAGAGCTGACTGAATTCATGTAAAACGTAACTACAGTTCCTGTGAAAAGAAGCTTTGCTAAAAGCAGCTGTATTTTATAGTTTTAAACAAAAAGATGACATAAAACTGATAACAATTTTATCAAAAAAAAACAAAACTGATTTATAAGTTTAACAATTTCAAGCAAGTTCATGGTGATGCTGATGATTCAATTACAAAATATTTAATTCGTAGAAATAAAATGATTAACAACAATTTAGTTAAATTGCGTGTACTGATGACAACTGAGTTAGTGATGGGCTTGACACCTTAGCCTTTCTTTTTTGTTTGTAGCCAAAATTTTATTTAAATTTTTATTTCAGCTACAACTGTAATGTTTTTATGTGTATTTTATGAATAAAGTTGACACTTAATTTTCAAGTTCAATTACTTAATATTTGTACTGATACTTGTCTGTTTGAACTCTATAGAATATTTTTTTGTTTTCGTTTGTTTATTTTGACGTATATTGTATTAATATGTATTTAGTTTAAAAGTAAAAATAGTTTTGGTCGACTTAGTGATGCCCTAAATTAAATTTTGTTTTTTGTGTACTTCTCAAGAACTAAGCGAAAATGTTATATAACAAAAGTGAATAAATCCACACAATTTAGGATCAAAGGGCTTTTGAACAGTATAACTGTTACATTTTTACCTTTTAAAAACAGTGGTTTATTTAATTTAAATAAACCGTATACATTTGATTGCAAATAAAATCAGTTTAGAAGTTTTATAATTGTAACTCTTTATTTATTTAAATTTACACAAAAATAGTTTAAATAATCACACTGTGATTTTATACAAATTATTATTATTATTACTTCAATTATACACCTTATAATATTCAAGAATGCAGTTGATGTTAACTCTAACAGCGCCTATAATAAACTATCCACGGACTGCATCTACCAGTGTTGCCAATTCATGATGAACAAAAAGGGCTAGATACTTAGAAAAAAGGCTAAAAAGTTCTAAAAAGTGGCTAAAAAAGGGCTAACATTTTTATTTAAAAAAATACATACATTTGACACAAAAAACAACTTAGGATGTTACATTTTGCTATGCCGAATAGACAAATAAAAATGTATGAATATAACACACGTTCAAATGCAAGAAAATAATAATATATATTCCTGTATGTTGATCCTTAACTTTAAAATAACGTAATATGGGGCCACACGTATATCATATGCCGATGTTTTTAAAGCCTCGTATTTATCACATGGCCTGCAAAATGCTCCTAGGCAAATTTTTTTTTATATGGTCCTAGGCAAATTATGTATAAAGTAATCCTTTGTGATAACTTCGATGGAGAATATTTTGATAAGTCATGTAATGCAGAAAAAAATATTCTAAAAATTATACACGTCGCCGGCCAGAATTGATTTTCAATGGCAAAACTAAGGTAGCCAAAATATGTAAACATAAATATTTAATTTAAATTTGGAAAAAAGTTAATTTTTTATATTTGATCAGATATGTATAAATGATCATAGCTAAATTATTATCGATAATGAACTGAATTTTTCTTTCTAAATTGGTTGGATTGAAGTCTTTGAAAACGGTATACAACATGGCATGTGTTATAAAATATTTGTTAAAGTACTATATTTACGTAAATACATCGCCCAGAAAAAGTTAAAAGTATTCTCTTTAACCCTATATATGATTTTGTAAACCCCCGAACCCGCGCGTAAAACATTAACATATTGATTAACAATTTTTATTCAAATAACGTCCATTTTCTCTATATTAGTTATGGCATTTTTTTAATGTATGGAAGGTTCCAAGAATTTGTATGTGCTTAAATTGTTTACTGGTTCAACATTTGTAATTAATTTTTGTCATAATATCCCTACCAATTTTTTTGAATTGATTTTACTAATTTTCAACAGCAAAAATTTCAGATCATTAGTGTAAATATATAAGTTTTGATTTAGTCATAAAAATGGCTAAATGAAAATAAAAAAGGCTAAAGGCTAAATTACTTTTTTTGTGGCTAAACAAGATTGAAAAGGGCTAAATTGGCAACACTGGCATATACTGCTATTTACACACAGCACCATCTTCCTTCCAGTAGCTTCATGAAAGTTCTGTTTCTACAATAATCAACTCAAAGCTATTATTCAATGTTGTATGTTCCACATAAATTTTAATAATATAAACATATATGTTTATAATGTCCACAGTTATGTTAACTGCTGTTAATCGGCCAATAAAAAACATTGCCTACAATTAGAAGTCTCCAGAAATAGAAATGTTGAGAAACATGATGCAACTTGAAACCAGCCGTTATATTTGAATTCAAATATGTACAATTTCGTAACAATATTGGCTATGTACACCACATATTATTCGATATAAATTGAACTAGTCGTGTTTTTTGATCATATCACAGCATTTTTGAACCGATTATCTTGTGATAACTGACTAGACCCAACATAATTTGGGAACCATCCTAAAACAAACCATTATTTATTTTGAAATCTATGACCTTTTCCCATCCTTCTTTTGAGGCTAAGAACGAATCAAGTCAATTTCGCATATTCTGTTCTAAAGTGAGCGTTCTGCCTCGATCGAGCATTACCTTAGCGTCATAGATATTTGGCTTTGGTGTCGATTTGGCTGGTTGGCCGGCCTTCACATACTATCCCTTACGATTCGAGTTATCATAATGGATCCATTTTTAATCGCAAGTAATGATCGGTGCAAAAATGATTTTCTTTTATAGCGTTTAAACATCATTTCGGACATGCAAAATCGTATTTCAAGGTATATCGGCATCAATTCGGATGATACACAATTTCTCTGCTTTTGTATGAATCCTGCTGCTGAAATTGTTGCTTGAGTAGCTCCCAATGATTATGCAAGCTCTTGGTCAGTTTTACAAGAATCTTTATGGACTAAAGCCTCGAATTCTTTGTTTTCAAAATTGTTTGGCTGGTCTGGGCGATCTTTGTCTTCTGTGTCAAAATCACCACTTCTGAACCAAACAAATCTTGTCTCACACTTTAAAACCGGTATATGACGCTTTGTTGGCACAAAATTCGATATTTTCGAAAAAACGTTGTTGTGTAAACTATAATGTTCATTAACTAAGTGAGAATAAATGACAGAATCGAAGTCCCGATTTACTTAAACTTTAATTCCGGGTAACAAAGTATAATTAAACGATTCCTGAATTCTTACTTCGTACTAATACCGTAGTTTAAATCCGTATTTAGCCGACCTAGACCGAAGCATTTATCTCGGTGGATCGTACTCATTAGCTAGTCGTAGTCAATAAGTAGCCGACAAGAGCTGAAGAATTTATCTCCTCGGATTGCATCCATATGCTGTATTTACCAATAATTAGTCGTTACCCGACTGAGAGCCGAAACATTTATCTCGTCGGATTGTACCTATTAGCCAACAAATTGTAGGTAGCCGATGAGAGCTGAAGAATTTATCTTCTGGGATTGCACAGAGAGCCGAAGCATTTATCTCGTCGGATTGTACTCGTAACCTTATATTAGCCAATAAGTCGTAGTTAGCCGACGAGATCAGAAGAATTTATCTCCTCGGATTGCATCCGTTACCCAAAATTAGGTGTTAGCCGACCGTGAGCCTGACTGAGATCCGAAGCGTTTATCTCGACGGAGACAATATTAGTAGCTTCGCCCATTTTTTTTTTAACTTTTTATTTATTTATTGAATCTGCCTATATCATTAGGCCTAACAATAAGTGTTTATATCTTATAACTAAAATTAAAACTAATTGCTCTCTAAAGAGAGCATTGCTTGATGCATGGACCTCATCTTAGCGGGGTGGTAGATCTCCTCTACAAAGCCATGATCTGGTTTGGCTCTGTGCGAGAATCCGAGCAAGCGGATTTGGGTGGGATTGCAGATTCAGTATATATTTATCGCGGACTTACTAAAACTCATCTTTCACTAGTGGCACTTCCAAATCCCTATGGATGTATTCGTTTCTTATGTACCATGGTACACCCGTCATGGTCCTAAGAATTTTCGACTGGGCGCTCTGTATAAGCTCAATACTGGAATTACTGGCCGTTCCCCACAATTGGATTCCATATGACCAAATTGGTTTTAAAATGATTTTATACAGGGTGACTTTATAGTCCAGGCTTAACTTTGATCGGTCACTTATTAACCACTGAAGGCTAGATGCTTTAAACTTCATTTGAAGTCTCTTGGTTTCTATATGACGGCGCCAAGTAAGTCTTCTATCTAAGTGAATACCAAGGTATGTAACATAATCGGACTCAGTGTGAACGTAACATGTTTGCTTTTTAACTCATTTACTCGTATTCTCCATTTGTTGAACCATGTATCCACACATATTAAGTAGCCATCTAGTATAATTGATGCTATATATAGGTTTTCATGCAAGCTAATAATTGCGGTGTCATCAGTAAATATAGAAATAGTCAATTCATCGCTCGTAGGCAAATCAGAGGTGTAAATCAAATAGACGGTAGGTCCAAGAACACTTCCTTGCTCCAATCCTATATTCTCTTGTCACGTAATCGTTGTACTTAATTGTAAATATACGGTCCGATAGATAAGATTCCAATAGTTTATGAGTAGATGGTGGAAGCAAACATTTTATTTTATATACCAGGCCTTTGTGTCATACTTTTTCGAAGGCTTGAGCGACATCCAAAAATATTGCTGAACAATATTTCTTTAATTCAAATGATTTTCTTATCTCTCCGGTTATACGATTAACTTGTTCGATTGTTCCGTGGCGTTCTTGGAAACCAAATTGATGAAATGGTATGATTTTCTTTTCGAACACTTTTCGAAGCAAGCTTATTGGTCTATAGGAGGATGGTACTGTCAAGTCTTTACCTTGCTTTGGTATCATTATTATCTGAGAAGTTTTCCAATTTGCCGGAAAAAATCCAGGTTTAAAGATCGCATTAAATATTGTAGACAACACAATTATTGCCACACTCGGTAGGTTTTTAATCATAGTAGGTGTAACTGAATCAATTGCAGCTGATTTTTTTAATATTATATTATACTTGATTACTTCGTTAATGTCTTCTGGGCTTATAGATAATATGTCATCATTAGATAATGTTAACACAGATTGAAAGACTGTACTTAAGTGATCGGCAAATATTTTAGCATTTTCCTCCGTGCTGCGAGCCCAGGTACCGTCAGCTTTCCTTAAAGGGCTTTGCCCCTTGATATTTTTCGTTGCCTTCCAAAGGAAAAAATTTGTGTGTTTGGTATTTGTCAAACTTTGAATGTAATTTCTATTTCTGTGATCCTCTTCTAATTGAAGGGCTTTTTCCAGATTTTTACTAGCAGCAGACAGCCTCTGTTTTGCAGCAGGTGATCTATTTTGTTGCCATTCTCTTCTGAGTTTTCTCTTTTATATATCAATATCTGAGTTGGAAATGTGCTTCGCCCATTAACAAACACATTCCAAAGATCCAAGACAGCTCTGTGGTAAAGATTGCAAGGACCTGGACAGACTAAGCATACCCCGGTTGGAAACAAAAACTGCATCACATTATATCCAAAACAGAGTCACAGAGTTAATTTAGTCCTTCTAGGATACCGTGACATGTCACTTTCATATAAAGTATTAGAATAAGAATCGGTCGTCACCATCGATGAATCAATCACGGTGCAAAGTTATGAGTCTGTTCCCTTACCTCTAAAGATGTTTTAGGTGGAACGGTCGCTCTATGCTTTCTTTTTATTAGAATTAAATTGGAAATTGATGTAGGTTCTTAGATGTTTAGTCTTCGACCTATTGAACATTTAAGTTACTTGAAAACTATTTAACACACAGTGAAATCTATTTTAAAAATAGATTCATGAATAAAATAATTATTTCTGTAGTTCTATATATTAGTTTCAAAACGCATGTATCTCTATATAGAAAAAAACTCAACTATTTTTAAACACTTACTGTAGGGTTCACTAAACACAAGTGTCCACTCATAGAGATCAGTATTTAATATTTTTTAACGTGTGATTTTTTTGTTAGTGTTTAAAAGGCTGTAACTTTTAAATAGTCTGCTTTAAATGAATTTTGTCGCTTAATTGTTTTGTTTTTAGCAGTTTGAATGTCTCGGTCATTTTTATGTTTTTAGTGTTTTTTTTTTTACTTAATAAATAAAATAATGTTTATTTACCTCAAGTTCTAGACGTTTTTTATGAATATTTGTTAAATAAAATGTTTATGGTGGAAGAGGGAAAAGAAACAAAAAATTGCGACATTAAGTAGACAGTTATATTTTTTAGGTAATTTGATTTCATAATTTCAGTTGTTGCAAAACAAGTGAAGGGTTTAGAACGTTTTACATATTATCTCCAGCATCAAGTTGTAAAGAAAATAAATTTCAAGAGAAAAGAACGTAAGAGAAAGTGAAATTTGAAAGGAAAAGTGAAATGAAATGATGATTAGATAAATTTTGTGACTTTGAGGAAAAGAAAAAAAAGAAAATTTTAGAATTTAAAAAATTTATTATTTAAGGTAAATTTAAAACAATTTTGGTTAATGCTATTTAAATGTTGGGAAGCTCAATAAATCAAAATCAATTTTGCTGTTTTTATGAATCCGATTTCAAACTCTTTGGGGAACTGTTGTACCTTCAGCTTCTTTATAATTAAAATCTTTTATTTATCTCATTTAAATCGATTTTGTTGTTCCATTTTTAACTTAATTTCTTTTCAGTACCTTCTAAGCAATTATCCCACCTTCATACAGAAAAACGAAATGAAACCTATTCGGATTTTCCTTTGCATGAGCGCCTTGTTCACCACATCGCCCACTTCAGAAGCCTCCGAAACAAAGAAAGTCGACTATTTCCTGCAGCGTTCGGGTATACAGAAGACCCACTTTGATTTTAATGAGGCCCGAAATGGCAACATGTTGGTAACAAATTTAGATAACTTTCGTGGCTTCGTGGTGTTGGTCCGACAAATATTGCTCAACAAAGCCTCCAATGATTGGAATTATTTATTCAAATACAACTGGAAAATGGGCAAAATACAAAAGCCTCGTCCCCTAGATGAAGAATTTCCCTGTAAATTAAATAACACCCGCTCTAGAGAACCACCCAGAACGGTGCACGAATTAAGACCAGGAGATATAGATGTAGTGGGCGCCATAGGAGATTCTCTTTCAGCGGGTAATGGCATAATATCAGAGCAAATACTACACATAGCCATGGAGTTTAGGGGTTTGGCTTTTTCGGGAGGTGGAGTAGAGGATTGGCGTACTGTTCTAACATTGCCCAATATACTAAAGGTGTTCAATCCCCAACTATATGGTTTTGCCACAGGCGAAGTCTTAACCATTAACCGTGATTCTCATTTGAATATAGCCGAACCCATGATTATGTCCCGGGATTTGGTATATCAAGCCCATATCTTTATAGCCCGTCTAAAGAAAGATCCTAATGTGGATTTTAAAAATCACTGGAAACTATTAACCATATTTGTGGGCAACAATGACATTTGTTCGGACATGTGTCATCATGACAATCTGGTAGATTTCCTGCGCAAACATGAACGTAACATGAAAGATGCCTTTACCCTACTCAGAGACAATGTACCACGTCTTGTTATAAATCTAGTGCCCGCACCCAATATGGTTACCTCACTGCTGGAAATGAAAAATATTCCCTTATCCTGCCATGCAGTGCATCGTGTTGGCTGTCATTGTATCTTTAGCGAACTGTATAGTGCTAAATTTCTCAAAAGAGCTTACAACTACATAACACGTTGGCAAGCCATCGATCAATATGTTGCCGAATTGCCGGAATTTCAAACAGATGATTTTATTATTTTATATCAACCCTTCACCGCCAACGTTTCTATGCCAACACTGGCCAATGGCGATACAGATTTGCGTTATTTTGCCAGCGATTGTTTCCATTTCAGTCAATTGGGTCATGCTGCCATGGCGAATGCCCTGTGGAATAATATGCTGCAACCTAAAGGTAGAAAACAATCTGTATTTTCAGAACCATTTTTGCAATTTGAATGTCCCACTGCGGACAAACCGTTTATTGTTACGGGAAAAAATAGTAGGATATAAATAAAAGAAAAATAGAAATGGAAATAAAATAAAATACATGATGAGTTTGAAATGCATTGGGAGTTTGCATAAAGAAATGCAATCGCTGTTCTGTTTTAGTTGATTGCAGTTGGAAGCAGAGATTTGCATTTTTTTGGGAAAAGGAAATAAATATGAAGTAAGTAACAAAAAAAAGATTAAATATTACTAATAGTTGAAGACAAGTAGGGATATGTAGGAACGTCATCATTGAGCGAATGTGAAAAAATTTTATTTCCTACAAAAAATAGATTTTCTTTTGGAAGAAATTATATATTTTTTTTAATTTAAAAATAGTTTTTACAGCTTGTAACTTACGGATATGAAAGCGAATAAAAGTAGAACATTCGGTAGCCAAACCTATTATATCTATAGCCAATGATTTGTGAAGTTATTTACAAGATTAACTCATATTTCGATATAAATGCATAAACACAGATCGTAAAAACTATCACTTTCACTAGATAGAAATATTTGGAGACTTTGGAAAGTTGATTTTAAAAATCAGACGGACACAAAGGATTACATTTCAAATCATGTTCAATTTGGTGTTAACTAAATCTGATTTTGTGTCGATGATTGTAATCACGTTTAGAAAAATGTATATATTTTCATGAAGACACAACCGAAAGCGTTTGAAACATAAAGGATACGATCAGCAACATAACTACTGCACTATGGTCACAAATAGATTTTTTTTTTGGCAAAAATTAAAAAAAAAAATTTTAAATTAATTTATTTTAAAAAACAGTTGGCAACACTGCCGCACATTGGTTGAAGAGTGGCCGAAATTAATTTTTTTCATGTTCGCCGATTTGGATAATTTTTTGGAATTTTATTGTAAGATATCTTAATATTATGATTCTGTAATATTAGGCTGATATATTTATTATTTGTTTGGACAGACACGCTCGAAGTTCATATATGTTCGCTTGTTTAAAATGGCATGCAAAATTTACAGTATATTCAATCTTTTGGTACAATCACAGTAAACTTATCATTTGACTTTGTTGTATATTTTCGTAAATGAAAATTGTCATAGATGAGATTTGCATTAAAAAAAGTTTTAAAAATTTCCATATAAAAAATTTCGTAGAACAAAATATAAACAACATCAAAATTTCAATCTTCATCAACTGCAGTGGACTCCATCTTTTTAGCGCTGTGGAGCGATGTTTAATGAAAGATGTCAGATTATAGCTTGAGGTGTCAGCTAAAAGCCAAAAAAAAAATTCAGCTGCTCCTACCTGCTCCTTTCCAAAAAAAACAGTAAAAACTATAAAGTGATATAGTAAAAATCATGAATTTTCGTTCATGCATACTATTGTTGCCATATGGCTTGTACTACATGCCTGTAACTGTGCACAAGATTCTGGTGCATGGTAGCAAAATTCTAGCAGAAGCTATTCTGCCAATAGGTGTGTCTCGATCTAAAGGCCCTTATTCAATGATTTCATTTTTATTTTTTACATATTAATAGATTATTTGTATCAGGTATACTGTCCGCGGAAGCTCAGGAAGCCAGGAATATAGACTATAGAGAATATAGAATATATCATTCGCAATAAATTGAACATATAGACTCTAAAGAAGACGTAATCTTTTATTGTCTTCAGACCCATTTATAAATAGTTTTCGCTCAAAGCTGCAAATCAAAAAATTGGAGTACGAAAATGATGTAAAAAATTATTAAAATACTATTCTTAAATTACTTATTCGTGTTTTTTCTATTTGGTTTTTTATGGGAAATGGGCGTCAAAGTGGGCGGATCAGGCATATATTTTCAGCAGCCCATTCTACAATTATAATATTTATTTTTTGTGAAAATTGAGTTGATGCATTAAAAATCAAGGGAGTTATGCCACTTTTTCAATACAAGTTGTATGGGAAGTGGTCGTAAAAGTGGGCGTATATTTTTCAAATTTCACAGAAATGATTCTGAGTGTTCAAAAATGCTATGTGCCTAAAAACAAAGCCATAGGTAAAAATTTAATTTTCACTTTGTATAGGAGGTGGGCGTAAAAGTGGGCGCATCATTTTGATTTTTCCATTTTTTTCTTGATTCAAACAAAAAATGCCTATGTGTCAAGTTTCATTGTCCTTCGACAACTTCTTATATTTTTAGCCGCTAGTTCTATGAACTTCAACCAATGTGTGCCGGTATGCTAGGCTTTCAAAGTTGAAACTTTGAATACGTGTTCTTAAATAAGTGTTAAAACACTGTTAAAATTGTATGACGAGCAAACCTTAAAAAATAAAGTTATAAAGTATTTCAAAAATGGCAAATGTAGCCCAAGGTAAGTAGTTTCATGGTATATTTTTGCATTTTATTTTTGTTGAGTAATTGTCGTAATTCCTGATATTGTGATTATGTAGTTTTGTAGTCTCGCCATAAACTATTGTTTTTGGGCACGAACTTGCATGGAAGTTTAAATGTGGAAGAGTTCTCCAAAGTGCTTGTTTTGAGTGTATATTCATATCTCCCCAGCACTTTCAGCAAACTCCCACAATGGTCATTTGATTTTAGCACAATATTTGATTACCCGTACCGAAATGCTTTCAGATTGGACAACAAACGGGCCCAAATATGATGTACTAATAGAGTGGGTTCTTCAAAAAATCAATAAAAATCTGATTATTAACAAACAAAAAAATCAAATAAAACAAAATGTATATAATTTTCTTTTGCATATAAAAAAAATAGTTCAGTTTGGATAACTTCCTATTTAGTGAGCGTAGGGTGTGGGCGTGGTCCAATTGATTATTTTTTGTTTAAATTTATTTATATGCCATGGACATTAAATGTGCTGAAACTTCAAGCTCTGACATGATTATTTTAATTTATGCCATAAAAATCGATTTGAAACCACAGTGTACTGGCGGAATAATTACAGCTATAAATGTTCTTGTACACAACCGATATACTTGAGTTATGAATTCAAGGGAGGTATATTTTCACCCATGTTATTGAAACTGATTCTAAGTTTCAAGCTAAAATATCTTTAGTGTAGGTAAAGTTCTTTCTTCTGATCCATCTGCTTACATTGGTTGGGAAATGTCAACTTTATATCTTCACTTTTGACCCTATCACTCTTTATTCCCACAAGAAGACCATTACAAAGAGTTGAAGGCTGGCTCCAAAGACAGTACATTGGGTATACTATAATCGTTTATTAAATGCTTTTACATGGGACAATCGTTTGGTGGTCTTTTCTTGAGAAAAGTACCTATCTGTGAATGGTGAAGTATTTCTCCGAACTTTTGGATTCGGTACAAACTATTTCCAATTAATATAGTTGGATGTGGAGGCTAACATGGAAATATGTCATTGTTGTACTTTGCCATGGAAACACCTACATTGTACGATTATGATTACACAATGAAAATAGATTCGTTTTTTAGATTCGAACAACAAAAAGTCAATGCTAAGATGAATTACGATTGAAACAACCAGATTCCTCTAACTCAAAAATTTTTTTCAATAGGACTGAATCGTTTGATTGGCCTCACATTAAATTATGATAACGAAACTGTTTTTTTTGTTATAATAGAACAAGTAAGAAATTATAATGGGTCTAGCCCGATCATATATATAGCCTTCACTGAGTAAATGAGCAAGCCGCAGAACAATAGGTACTTCTTTGAATTGAAAGAAAAGCTATTTAATAATTTTAGTTCCTCAAGTTTCTCCAAAAATGTCTCTTATTAAGAAATGTGAGAAGTAAAAAGGAGACAATTTATTAAAAATTAAAATTACTGATTTTTTTTTCTTAACAAACCATATCCTGAAAAATTTAATAAAAAAAAATCAGCCAAATCGTTCCAGCCGTTTTCACGTGATTATATATATAGATGGCAGCTATGACAAATTGTGTTCTGATCGTCTTCAAATTAGATTGTGTAATTTATTTTTATGAGATTTATGCTTGTTAAAGTGATTTTCGGAAGTGGGCCTGGTATGTGAGCTATGACCAATTATGGACCGATCGCTATGAAATTTGTTTCATATAAAACTTGTTTGTGTTGAAACTTTTTCGAATTTACATGGACAGCTAGCCAGACGGAAGGATGGACATTCGACTCAGAATGTAATTCTGAAGCGAAGCGTTACAAATTTCATCACAAACGCATATAATAATACAGAACTATGTGGAGTGTTATACAAAATATGGAAGGAAATTAGTCTGAATATACTGCCAGGTACCATTCAAGCCTTGAATTATAGTCAAGCAATTGAATTTCTGTTGTATTACACTTTATTTCAATAGCATTCTCCAGTAAAAAGGAAACACAAATTCAAGCCATATTTTTTTTGTTTTAAAAATGTTTTATTTTTGCATTCAAGTGAAATTCTAACAAAATGTTTAAGTGCTTGAATTGGGGCCTTGTACAATATACAATGTGGTCGATTGATTGCATTGGATAATGATAAGATTCCATGTGTCGACCTATAGAGAGCGGTGATGATTCAGAATGCACCTTGACTTTCAATGTAGATCAAATTCGTTTTTTCAGTCAGCTATGTTGAATAAAATACTATTTTGTTCCCCGTTGAAATTAAACTCTTGTAGTTGATTCACTATTAATAGGAGGTTTTCTCGATTTAAGTTGGAGATCATATACACTTTGTTTGTACTGACCTTAGTATACTCTCGTAGAATTGTTAGATTTCTTCTCATATCGGGAAGGAGTACGTTTGTAAACATTATAGGACATTAAGTGGGAAAATGTTTCATTGTGCCAGATATTACTATTTTGATTATTGTTCTTGATGCGGTTCGAACAACCACTTACGACCCTCAACTCTAGATTTAGTTGAGTTGGGTTAATATTCACGAAGAGAAGATAACCATAAAATATGTTCGTACTTAAAGGGGGGTCAGACGGCATGTATTGCTTGTGTTTTGTGCCATGTATTGGGACATTTTTCCATATGTAAACATATACATACCGTGTGATCCATATGAAACTTAGTGTATGTAAAATACATGTGTATCACTAGTGACATTTTTGGCAATTAGAGCATGTTCTATTTTCGTGTGTATAACAGTGTTGTATTTTGAAATACAACACTGCGTGAGTGCAAAATAAAAAAAACAAACTCGAGTAAAGAAAAATCATAACAAAATAAGTTTCATTGCATTAAATATATTTGTTGTGATTTAAAAACATTTTAAATAAATATATTGTTAAAAACAACAAACATATAAACTAATAGAGGTTATGTCACATGCAATTACATATGTACGTTTGAACGTGTAAATTATGAATTGTATGTATAACGTGAATTTTGACATACACATGGAATTCCATATGTGTCGAATACATGTCCCAATAAACAAGCAATACATGCCGTCTGACCCCCCTATTAACTAGCAGAATAAACTCTGACTCATTTTACATGTTGACTATTCAACCAAATTGGTTTCATTCCATTTAAAAGCCGACTCCAATAAAGCATGATCAGAGGATGTTAAACAGTTATGTTCAGCTCGCAAACGTTTTAAAATTGCTACTTGAGAATCTCGCAATGATTTTGAAAGATCTTGTTGAGATTGACAGCAATCTTCATGGAGTAATGATTTCAATTCTTGGTCTTCAAACTTTTTTGGCTGGCCTGTTTTGTTTTCCGTGTCAAAATCATCACTTCTGAACCTCACAAACCATATCTCGCACGTTGAATCCGTTGAAACATTCACCATAAGCTGGATATGTTTCAGTCGCACTTTTTTCAAATTAAAGAAGCCAATCAAAACTTCCAGCATATGACGCTTTATTGGCAAAGTTAAATACTTCCTGTGTCACTGTCGCCCATTTGCGATGAAATAAATGATCTGCATGGGATCGAATGATTTCAAAAAAACATCTTATCTCTCAGATATTGAATTGGAGAGAATACTATCATCATAATGTATCGATTTTGGATTGATTTTTCGGTAAAGTTTCAGAATGAACAACAATCCGTGATATAATAAAGCGCAAATATGTATTGGATTTGATTTTGAAAACCACTTTTATATTTATAACGATTTTCTTAAGATTATCTTTCTGCCATTCTAAGTACTCGTATGTATTTAACTTTTTTCTTACAGTTTAGCCAATAATGAATTTTTAGTATAAATCAAAATAAATGCTTTAAGAATATATTTAATAATGACCTATTTTAACAATTATTAAAAAAGTTAAATTTTTTAATGAATTTTCTTCAGTTTTGTTCAAAAAATTAACAACTTCTTTCACTTATATTGAAAATCTTTAGTCATGGACAAGGCGGCTGCCAAAATGATACTGTTGATTAAGAATTCGTTCATCTCTTTCCAATCTAAATCTCTGTTTTAAAGTATAATTTAAAATGTTTTTTAATCCTTTTTTAATCTCATTTTTTTATTTGCTTGAAACTTAAATTCATAATTGCTTTAACACGAATCCATAAATTATATTTATACAGACTAATTTGCAACCATTAATTTTTAAATAAAATAGTTAAAATTTAAATTGATTTTATTTTCGAAAAAACAAACAACATAACTTTAGTTACAAAAATACCACTCAATATATTAAATATTTTGCGAAAAAAAAATATTTAAAAAAAAACATATTTATTGAAATGAATTATTATATGTTCTAAACTAAAAATTTTGTAATTTATTTTTATAGTTATTGGGGAATTTCGTAGTTATTAATTATATAAATACATACATATTCTAACATCCTGTATGAACTACAATTTAAATTGTATGTATGTATTTATTTATTATAAATTTCTATATATGTATTTAGAATTTTGCAGTTGTTATTGCTTTGGCATATGTTTTCAATAAATAACTCTTTAAATCGTATAACTATTTTAGAGTTAATGTTGTTGTTTTTTGTTTCAATTACAATTTTGCCTAGTTTGCACAAAAAATATGTGCATAGTTTTAGGTTATATGTATTTAATTGTAAATTACATCCTGTGATTTGTAAAGTTTTTTGTGTATATATAAATGTTAGGGTGGGTTAATATTTGCTCGCCGAAGCTTATGGTGAAGATGGTTTCTGCTGTTCAGAAGTGATGATTTTTACACGGAAAATAAATATCGACCAGGCCAGCCAAAAATGTTTGAAGACCAACAATTGGAAACACTGCTCCATGAAGATTGTTGTAAATCTCAAAAAGAGCTTGCTTCTGAAGCAGCAATTTCTAAACGTTTGTAAGCTCAAGGATTCATCCAAAAGCAAGGTCTGTCAGCTACGAATTGAAGCTGATAGACCTTGAAAGACGATTTTATATGTCTGAAATGCTACTTAAACGCTATAAAAGAAAATAAGTTGTCCACCGAATCATTAGTTGGGATAAAAAATGGAACCATTACGATAACGCGAAGCGTGAGAGATCGTATGTGAAGCTCGGCCAACTAGCCGAATCGACACCAAAGCCAAATATGTGGCCAGACAACGCTCAGCCACATGTTGCTATACCTCTTAAAAAATATTTAGAATCAAGTGGTTGGGAAGTTTTGCATCACCCGCCTTATAGTCCAGACCTTGCCCCGTCCGACTACTATTTGTTTCGATTGATGTAGTACGTTCTCTCTGGGATACGCTTGACTTTGGAACAGAGTATCTAATATTGACTTGATTCGTTCTTAGACTCTTTTGGCTCAGAACCAATATGTTGCCAAAAAAAATGGGAAAAGTTGATAGCTAATAATGACCAATACTTTGAATAAATTTGTATTGTAAAAATATTTAAAACATCTCGCATTTTTAGTGTCATACACCCAATACCATAATATGATAACCATAATCCGAGAACAACATATTTTGATATAATGATATGAGATGAATATGATTCCCATAAACATGTATTTATTTACTACCATCATATATATGATTGCTATAAACAATGAATGGCAACTTAAACATATTAGGGTTACTGCAATCTCATATATAATCATAGTGACCATAATTTTGTTAAGAAAAACTTGTAAAAATGTTGAAATGGTTACAAAAAACATGTTAAACCATATTTTCTCTCTGGGTGCACGCCTTGAAATTCGAACAAATAAAAACATCACCCTAATAATCATTTACATTCACTTACGTATGTACAATTAGCAAAAGTGGTATAATCTGCTGCGACGATTTGTACATAGGAATAGACTGGGAGATTATACTGTAATTCGATTCCTATATAATTTGATAATATATAATATTCGACTACTATATTGACATAGCCATTTAACTAAAAGTGTGTTTCATCACTGAAAAAAAATTCAAATGAAATTGTGGGTCAATAGCGATATTTTCTTCGGCCCATTCACATATGTCTAAATGATCAAACGATGATCGTGAGACTTCAATTCCTGTACGAGTTGAATCTTGTAAGCACGCGGACCAAGAGAATCAAATTCAAGAATACTATTGACAGAATCTAGATTACTTGACGTCAGTATAGAATAACACAAATTTAAAATTTACTAAGAACTTTTTTTTTTCACAAAAATTTTATTATTTTCATAAATTTATTTATCTAAAATTTTTACCAATTTGTTTTTCAAGCAAAATTTTTTTACAAAATTTCTTAAGCAAAATTTTTTTTACAAAAAAAAGGATCACCAAAAATGTTCTTTAATATTTTTCTTAAAGTGATTGCTGAAGGATATAAAAGATTCGGCACAGCTGAATATATAGCACTCTTACTTGTTATACCCTTCACCATGAATGGTAATTTCTACATGTTTTATTTGCGACCCTATACAAAATATGTATTCTGTATCGTCATAGATATATCCATGTCCGTCTGTATGTTGAAATTAACTTCCCAAAGACCCACATACTTACGTACATGATTCATGCATCAATATATCAGCTAAAGTCTCGGTTCGGTTTATATTTATATTCGGGAAAATTTAAGCAAAACGAGCTGAGGTTAAGCAAAAAATCGCTACTACCACGATTTTGACCTATTTTGTAACTATATCTCGATTACAAAGTCATTAATCATCAGCAGCAAAAAAAAATTTTCCAAAAAAAAAAAAATATTGTTTTTCAGGCAAAAATTTAATCATTTCTTCCATCAACAATTTATTGACATCCTAGAAATTACTTTTACAAAATTAGTAGCTTTTCTTACTGAATTTAACCATTTCTGTAACTGTTTGATAAAAATAAAACTTTTTTATCTATATATTAACATATATTTAACCCTTTGACGACGAATGGGACACATATGTCCCATTTGCTTTTTTCGTCATTACAGCCACAATTTTCATTGGATTTTGATCTAAGCGGTGTTGTTCGATGAAAAACAAATGTGCTCTTTGGTGTTAATGTTATGTTGTTTAGGTTTGGCTTAAGGGATTCTCAAAGTTAGAAATTCGTATATTTTTTTGGACAATTTTAGTTTTCTTATATCTCGAGTTCTAATTGATACTGTTGGATAAACTTTTAGTATTAGATGTACCAATGCCTTACGGAAATTTATTGACCAACGCATTTTTAATCGGTTCTATACTTTTCCCGGGGAGACTGAAAATATGATGGGGCATATGTGTCACATTCGTCGTCAAAGGTAAAAATAAAGGAGCTTTTTCTTTAAATTTTTATACCCTACACCACCATAGTGGGGAGGGTATTATGCGTTTGTGCAGATGTTTGTAACGCCCAAAAATATTAGTCTAACACCCACCTTAATGTATACCGATCGACTTAGAATCACTTTCTGAGTCGATTAAACGATGTCCGTCCGTCCGTCTGGTCGGCTGGCTGGCTGTCCATGTAAACCTTGTGCGCAGAGTACAGGTCGCAATTTTGAAGATATTTCGATGAAATTTGGTACATATTACTTTTTCGGCCCAAGGACCAAGCCTATTGAAACTCGCTAAAATCGGTCCATTATTTCACCTAGCCCCCATACAAATGTCCTCTCGAAATTGGACTTTATCGGTCATAAATGTTTAATTTATATATGTATCTGCACAAGTTCCGCTCCAAATAAGTTTTATATACACAAAATTCATGTCACCAAATTTTGTTACGATCGGACCATAATTAGTCAAAGCTCCCATATAGACCCGCTTACGAAAATCACTTTAACGTGCATAAATCGCTTAAAAATGTTGGTATACCTACGACCTAATTTCATTGTGATCGGTCAATAATTGGACATAGCCCCCATATTAGGCCCTTTTCCGAAAATCACTCAAAAATATAAATTATTGAAATTTTAAAAGAAAAGTGTTTTTGCTCTTTTACTTAGTGTAGGGTATTAAATGGTCGGGCTTGACCGACCATACTTTCTTACTTGTTTTTATTTTATTTAATATTTTATAATTGATAGACAATGAAATAACAAACAATTCAGTAAAAAACATTAAAAAAACAGAAGATATTAATTTAAAATTATAAGATCCAAAATCGAACTTATTTGTGATAAAATTCAAAACAATTTCTGTTCCAGCAAAGCACTTTTGTTTTTTACATGCAAAACAAATTGTGTTTGTTCGACTACCAATTCAGTTTTTTGTCCTGACTCCTCCATTCTATCTTGTTTGATAATGTCCAGCTACAGCCAACAAAAAACAGACGATCATAAAATCTGATCTTCGATTGATCATAAGTTTCTGTAATAATATTGGATTATTGGAAATGTTATCGAAATATAACATTTTCCAGGTCTACTGTCATATCTTGAACCACGGATTCGCCAATGTCAACCTCTCTCTGCGTTTTTGCCTGTATACATATAGCAGTTTTACATAAATAACCAATTTAAACTCGTAACTACACCCAAGCTTATGGGTTTGTCTTTCATTTTAATTAAATTTTACCATATGCTCTTATAAAGACTGATTAGTACTTGCCTTTGGTTAAAGTTTTTCCAAATACTGAGTTGAAATGATTTATTACTGGTCGTATTTTTAAGGCTCAATGGTATAATTGGTTGACGGCTTAGCTGTTCAGCCTTGATAGCAAAATGTAAGTTTGAAAGAATACTTTCAAAACTACCTCGAATCATAACCTTGGACATAAACGGTACTTAATATATTCCATCGTAGACGAGTACAATCTTATTTCTGCCAATTTATGGATACTCATTGCTTTCAATCTGCTTCACTTATGGAAAATATTATACCTTTCTGCTCACAAAACGTTTTGTTTGGGAAATTATGTACTGTATTAGTGTGTCGAACTCTCAAACTGTATTATTAAACACTTCTAAAATATCTTTGGGTATAAAACCTGCCCGTATATTCAATCAAGGTCGGTATAAGCTTTCGTAATTTTGATTGTTTTTTTCCTCTGGAGTTTAATTCAAAATTATTTGGCAGTTTTAGGGTTGGGAACACCTTATGCCATTGTTCAATGTAAATAAAGCAATACTCTACTTTTTGAAACGAAAAAAAGCTTTTAATTGTTCAATGCATTTGTTCCCAAATTTTTACCTTTGATGACAAATGGGAAACATATGTCCCATGATTTTTCTCGTAGAAGAAGAAATAATTTTTTAATTTTGACAACACTTAAGTCTCGTAATGTCGCCTTTCCGAGTAAGAATCCGCAAAAAAAATTAAAAATTTCCCGCGGAAAATCTTCGTCGTCAAAAGGTTACAACAAAATATAAAGTTTGCACTTGAGTGATATCTGGATTTTTTGTTGCTTGACTGGTTTTCGAAATAAATGATTCAATTGTTTGTCATCAATAAATATTTTTAATCTTTATCTTAAATTATACTTTCGTGAAGCTTCAGCACAGGCAATATAGCTTGAAATTATCTATCGAGCAACTATTATTCCTAATTCCTATTCAGCCTGATTTTAAATTATTTATATTTTCAACAAATCACTCTCAATCCTGTATTTAAAAATGTAGATTACTAATTTAAATTCATCCAGAAAACAACTTTCTTGCCAACTCAATAATTTGCAAAATGTAAATAAAATTTAGGTATTTAAACATTTGAATTTGAATTTCTAGTTTAAATTCTGTTTATGTATGCATGCTTAAACATGCCTGGACTATATGAAAAAATTTGCTGAAATAGTTTTATTTAATTTTGTTGTTTTTTTCTCATGTTTCCCATGATTTTTTTTTTTGTGCAACTACTAGTTTTTAATTTATATAATTTTTTTTGGGTTATAGTAATTTAACATCAATTGCGGTTTAAGGTTTGTTTTTTTTTGTGAGGGAGTTTATTTAATTTTTTTGTTGTTGTTGTTAACGGACATTACGCAGGAACTTTTGCCTTTAAACAAATTCCATTTTACAATTATTTGTAATTATTTTGTTTAGTGGTTTTAAAACATATACACACACTTATGCTTAAATACATACATACATACATACATACATACATACATACATACATACTCGAACCGACATATTTACAACAGATAATTTTATTCTCTAATTACAGTGTTTTGTTTTTGTCGTCGTTGCTATTTTTCATTTAGTTATGCAACAAATACTGAGATTTGTTAACAATTATTTTAATGCAACAACACGCATACAATCATAGACGACAGACGTACAGAGCCACATATTTAAAAAAACTGTTTTTATTTGCCATTTATATTTAAATGAAATTGTTTTGTTGAACACACAGCATTTATTTAATTGTTTTAAATACCATTTCCTTGTTATTATCGAATAAACATGTGTTGGGTGTTTGCGTTTTTTTTCTGTTGAAACCCTCATACATATTTTATGTACTGTTGATTTCTTGGTATTTGTAGGGGGAGACACTTGTCCCTCGAAACACTGGGACAGAAATTATCCTCAATTAAAGATGAACCAGTTATTGGGACTGCCATAAGAAACAACGAGTTCCAAGTATCTGTCACAATATATAAGTTTGTCATTCCGTTTGTAATTTCCACAATATAATTTTCCGACCTATATAAAGTATATATATTCTTGATACTTAAACAAGGTGGCGCAAAAGTAATCCTCCTATCAGAAAATGCTATAAATTTTGCGATTGGCCCCTAATGTCAGTTCTGTTTTGACATTTGTGTAGTAAACACATGCGAAATACACGTTAATAAACAATGTTACGCTACACTGCTCCAGAACGCTGAATATTGCTGACTATTTATTTGACCAATAATCGGTCGGTGACTTCATCAAAAATAATCATGAGTGATGAGGCCCATTTCCATCTTAGGGGGTACGTAAATAAGCAAAATTTACGCTTCTGGGGCACTGAAAATCCGCGTGTAACCCACGAAGAGCCATTACCCGCTCAAAGTCACTGTATGGTGTGCTGTTTTCGCTGGAGTAGTCAACGGACCTTTTTTCTTCGAAGACGTCGCGGGCCAAACGGTTACTGTGAATGGTGAGCGCTACAGAGCAATGATCAACGAGTTCTTTTTGCCGCAACTTGATGAATTGGGATTGGAAAACATGTGGTTCCAACAGGACGGTGCAACGGCACACACTGCACGTGCCACAACCGATATGCTGAAGGATGCATTTCCCGGGCGCCTAATCTCCCGTTTTGGCGATTTGTACTGGCCAGCAAGATCGCCTGATTTGATCGCTCCAGACTTCTTTTTGTGGGGCTTTTTGAAGTCGCGGGTTTATTTCAACAAGCCTCAGACTCTTGCAGCTCTTAAAGACAATATCCGTCAAGAATGTGAGGACCTATCGCCGGAAGTTTTGGACAAGTTGATGGAAAATGCCATAAAAAGGGCTCAAATGACAATCAACTGTGGCGGCGGCCATTTACATAACATCATATTCTCGACTTGACGTAAAAAAAATTAAAAGACCAAATAAAAATAATCCACAAGAAGAATCAAAATTTTTAATTTTTTTTTTTAATTACAGCCAAAAAACATGGGAAGTTTACTTTTGCGCCACCTTGTAGATAGCGGAGTCGATTAAGCCATGTCCGTATGTCTGTCCGTCTCTCTGTTGAAATCAATTTTCAGACATCTTAGCGATCCAAATCTTCAATAATTCTGTCAGACATGCTTTCGAGAAGTTTCCGATTTAAAATCAGCAAAATCGGTTCACAAATGGCTGAGATATAAGAAAAAAACCAGAACAACCTCGATTTTTGATTTATATCTGGATTATAAAGTCATTAATATAGACAATATGGATATCTAATGATGGAAATTTGAAAGACATTTTCAACGACGTATATACGTATATATAAGACCATAGTTAGGTGGACCTGCAATGGGTCAAAATCAGAAAAAATATTTTTTAACCCGAATTTTTTTTTTCACCACCAAAAAAATTAAAAAAAACAAAAAAAAATTTTAAATTAAAAAAAAAAAAATTTATTTCAAAAATTTAAAATAACAATTAAAAAAAAATTTTTTTCCAAAAAATTAAAAACACAACTTTGGAAAAAAATAAATTTTGTTTAGCTAAAAATATTTAAAATTTGTATTTTGAAGTATAATTTGGTGAAGATAAGATTCGGCACAGCCAATATAGCTCTCTTACTTGTTTATTATGAAAAAGTTCAATATTTTTGAAGGACGGAGTTTTAAAGTAGCATGTTTTTGAACCTAATTGAGATATTGATTTGAAATTTTTTTGGTAAGACCAAAAATTATCTTATATAATAGCTTGGAATAAATGTGGATCAAATTGTTCCTAATATTTGAAATCCTATTCAAATTTTGATATAAATTTTAGTTTTAGAATCTCAATAAATATGTAATATGTAATTGTCAACGTTTTTTAAACTTGTCATTCTAAATAACAATGTTTAAAAAACCTTGTCAAAAGGGTAAAGGGAATCCCGCATTTCCAAAAATTTGGAGCGAAAATCCCAAAAATTTTATTTTTTACAATTTTGCCCATGGGGTTATTTCTGCGATGGGAAAATACTTTGGAGATGAATAGGGAACACATTAATGTTTTTAAGGCAGCTTTCCGTTTTTCATCCCAAGTTGCAATTTTGATAAAAAAATAAGTCACATTCCGAAGGACGTAAGGGCAACATATTCGAAAAATAGGATATGTTTTTTATACCAAAATGTTCTCCGTAAATGTACCTTAGAGAAAAATATAAAATTGTTATATGTACCGCAATTCTGTAACTTTTTATACTTTCCTACCGATGTCGTTAAGTAAAGAAAAATATTGGTTGCTTTAACGAATTTAATATTCACTATTTGATGTTAACGATATCTCTCGGTAATACATTTTAACTACGAATATAGTTAAAAATATAAATGTCAATATTTTTAAAATAAAAAAATCATAAAAATATTTACTATTTTTTCGTGTTTGCAGATAAATTCGTAGTCGAGTGAATAAATAATCGCAATTATATATAAAACTCAAGCATCAGCTCACCCAAATATGTTCGCGAAACATACTGAAAACAAAAGAACAAGAGTTTTTTTCTAAAAATAAAAGTAACCCAGTGTAATACATATATCTATGCCACCACAAGTGATCATTGATTCAGAATTTAGATATGTGTTGTTATAAGGACAGTCGACAAATTCCAACGAACTTCCTTCTTAGAATACGGTCTTGTATAAGTTTGTACTCGTATCACATCGCCAAATATGGTTTAAAATGCTCACTAGGAAATTTTAATATAGGGATAAACATTATACATTCCAGAAATGGGTTACTTATGCATATTATGCCCCAAATAAAAGTTGCTCTTAAAATTCGAATACTATTTTCTAAAATTAATATAATTGGTCGATTCACAAGGTCTCTTGTCATGTCATATTGTCCTAATGTTTCAGTGGTTTTTATTGCTTTTCAATCAAAAAAAATGTCCTAAAATAATACTTTGGCAAAATTATTTATGACAAAAAAAAAATTTTGATGAAAAAAAAAGTCGGGTTAAAAAATATTTTTCCCGATTTTGACCCATTGTAGGTCCAACTTACTATAGCTTTATATACATCGTTGCAATGGACTTTAAAATATCTATCATTAGATATCCATTTGTCTATATTAATGTCTTAGTAATCCAGATATAGATCTAAAATAGGCCAGAAATCGAGGTTTTCCCGGTTTTTTCTTATATCTCAGCCATTTGTGGGCCGATTTTGTCGATTTTAAACAGCAACCGAGCCCAAAGAATGATATTGATGTATTAATCATGCATATAAGTTATTTAGGGGATACGGAAATTTGATTTCAACCAACAGACGGACATGGCTATATCGACTTCGCTATCTATAAAGATCCAGAATATATATATACTTTGTGGGGTCGCTAATGAAAAATTTAGAAATTACAAACGGAATGACAAACTTATATAACCAGAAAAAGAGTTAGGTCACCTTTTCGCCCTAAAAACAGCAAAATTCAACTATTTTTTTTAATATTTAAATAGAAAATAGTTTATTTTTGGATCCATAATTGATATTGCTCTGAAATATTTTGTATTTTGATTCAGCCCCACTGAGCGTGCGAGATCAGAAGTGGTGATTTTGATACCAAAGACAAAAATCGCCCTGGCCAACCAAAAAAGTTGAATGACCAAGAATTGGAGGCAGTATTTCATGATCATTATTGTGATACACAGCAATGCATTGCTGCAATGGCTTGCAAAATCATTAGGAGCTACTCAAGCAGTAATTTCAAAAGATTTTCGAGCAGCGGCATTCATCCAAAAGTAGGAAAATAGGGTACCATACGAATTGAAGCCGAGAGACATTGAAAGACGACTTTGCATATCAGAAATGATGCTCGAACGCTATAAACGAAATTCATTTTTGCACCCAATCATTACTTGCAATAAAAATGGATCCATTACAATAACCAGAAGCGTAAGAAATCGTATGGGAAGGCTGCTCAACGAGCCGAAACGACACCAAATTCAAATATCCATGGCGCTGAGGTAAATCTCTGTTTTGGGTGAGGCCAAAACGGTCATATCTATTATGACCAGACCATCATAGGAAGCCTGTACCGAACTTAACTGATTCGTTTGAAGCGAGTATTGGTCGAAAATATGAGGCCAGACATGGAACCGTAATATTCCATGATGACAACGCTCGCCCATATTATGCAATACACATTAAAAAGTATTTAGAAATATGTGGTTGGCAAGTTTTGCCTTATCCGCTTTATAGTCCAGATCGTACCCGGTCAAACTACTATTTCTTTCGATTGAACTCTCTTGGCTGCATCAAAATTCCTGTATACCTGTGTATTATATTGAACAGTGCGAATATCATTTTAAAATAATCCTTTTTCCCCGTTTTACCGCGTATTAGTGTCTGTCTCCTTCACATGTTGTGCCACTCTTTTGCATTATTAATTATTTTTTGTAACGTACAGCCGAGTGCAGATTTTTCACTTAATCATGTTAAATGCAATAAATACGTACGTATTTGCTTCTTAAATATGCAAAAGACCTATAAAGGTAGTTGTTAGCGAGTTCCATGATAAATTCTCATGTAAATATTCACTACTGCATATTCATTTGTAGCCTTAAATACCACGCATAAGTGTGTAATTTAAAAAAAACGATTACAGAAAATATAAAGAAAACAGCAATTTTAACTCAAAGAACATGAAATTCTAGGAACTTTTTCTTGAGAAATCAGAGGTGCATATTGCGTATATTTAATACATAGAAAGCTGAAACATGTTATTTGGTCTGAAACTATTACGAATTTTACAAATTTTCACACAAAAATTTTAAATTTGTATTGAAAAACTGGAAAATTTATAAACAATTTGTGATAATTCGCAATAGTTTTTTGTTATTGAACAGACCAATTGTTACCATATTCCTCATAAAAATTATCAGAAGTTTTGGAGGCAACCTGTCACTTTCATATATCGCTGTCCTACGTACTGAACTAAACTAAGTTAACTTGTTTCATTGTGGATATGAGGTATAATAGACCTAGAATTAAATTCGCAAATAGGCGCCAGTCAGAACTGTTCGCGTAGGTTAATTAATTTATTCACATAGATCAATTAATTATTTGCGTTTAAAGAAAATAACAAATATAAAGACAAGTGATGGATTAATGAAGAGGTAGTTAAAAGCAATCACAAAACATTTTGACGATTGAACTAGGATCATATTCTAAAGCAATGCACACAATGCTTTAGAAACAAACAATTATTGCTAACTATCATTAGCAAGTTGATGCAATCTAGTCCTGTTAGCGATTATTGAGATAAGCTCCTAAAAGATCAATGTTCCAAGAACCTATTACAACCATTTTCAACCTGAATTGCAAACTTGCAAATACACCCATACAATTCTGAGACTAATCAAAATGGAATAGTCACATGTTGTGCACTATCAAAGTGGCCATAGGCACACCTTTGCCTATTAATAGCTCTTTGGTAGGGTCCAAAACCAATAAAGATTTGTTAGTAATTTGTCGAAATCGTATCGGGTATTTTTGGACCTTATTTTGAAAGGGATATTCCCTTTGGAAAATATTCATCATATACATTTTCACTTGAGAGAGTTTGATGAGTAGATTAAGGGGAACAAGTATTCTTGTGCTGTCGTATAGACAAGCTTCGCTCATAACTTTGTCGTCATGTGAGAAAAGGTGAGGAGTGTTCATTGATCTTATTTCATGTCTGGATGCCAAAGGTAGGCACAACGGTAGGCTGGATGCCAGGCGATTCTTGTAACAAAAGGGTGTTTGTTTGACATAATGGAAATTTCCGAAAATTGGCGGATCCTCGGATATGTCGGAGTTTATTTGCCATTAAAAAGCTTTATAAAGGTTACCCAAAAGATACTTCCAAACTTTGATACATAAAAACGGCTACATCTGTCGAATTGGCTGTCATTTATTTAGTTTGTTTTGCCAAATCACCATCGATGTATATAGCGCTCAAAAATAGGTGCAAATGAAGTTTCGTCCAATTTATGCAATGATGCCCATATATTGATGAATTGGTATATCAACAAATAGCATGAGATGCAAGAGTGTCCAATGCATCCCGAAAAAGTCACTATTTGGTGTAGATTTTGGGCTTTAGGCTTCATCGGTCCATATTTATTTCAGACCGAAGTTGGTCAGGCCATCACAGTCCACGGCGAATGCAATAGGTCGATGATAACCAACTTATTTTGTCCTGAATTAGATGATATGGACGCCAACGACATGTGGTTTCAACAGGACACAGGCATGGTCATCTCACGTGGTGGTGAAATAAACTGTCCACCGAGATCGTGCGATTTGAACTCATACTTTTTCTTGTGATGTTTTCTTAAGTCTCAGCTCTATGCGAGTAAGTCACAAACCAGATCGATCATCAAAACCATCGGTCAAATGCTGATTTATGTACCAGAGTCATGGAAAATTTGAGCTTGCGGATGCTCGGCACCAGCAAGGCTGCGTCGGACATTTGCACGGTGTTATATTTAATGCATAGTGGCATCAATAGGTCTTTCAAATGTATTAAAACTGTTAATATATCAAACACACTTTGTTTTATAGGAAGCGAAAGACTCTTTTCGTAAGGAATTAGACAAGTAAAGCGATTTATTTCACTGTCCAGAAGTAAGTCCCTGAATTTCGTATCGCTACATAAGGTGACCTCATGATAATTATTTACTAAAAAATCTAAGATACCACAAGTATGCTCTAGATAATGCTGTCATGATTTGCAGGATGAAATCTCAGAAAATTTATACTGTGACTGCAACCCACTGGTTTTAAGGGACATTTTTAACCTCTAAGAACAAATAAAATTCATTGAGCTTCTTTTGTGAAATCAACCAATTATAGGTCACCTTTGGGTCTTCTTAGAGCTTCTTTAATCTAATATAAACTCCGATCGTCTGACCTTAACTTCCAATAATGTCTGGCATTACTGGACTAGGCTATATACCGGTCTAGAATTTTAATGTAACTTTAATATTAGATGTAGAGCGAAGATACGGATATTCTGTAATACATTGGCAGTTCCCTGCCCTTTTATAAGTCGATCTATCTGAATAGAGAATACAGCATACCTTGGGGACCCTGAATGAGATCCTATTTCCAAATTTATCGTCCAGGGATAATATGAAAATTGTCACAAAAAAATATTACAGTACTTAATAATAGTTTCAGTCGTTGGTGGTCTTTGTTCAAATTCAACAGTATCTTGTAGGATTTCGGCTTCCCCTAATTATATGTACTCTCCGTTGGGTTAGGAGGTTTACCTCCAGTATATCTGGCTTCATTGTGCTGTGTCGTTACGTCATTGGTCTGACGTATTAAAATTGAAGAATATCATCTGTCTCATAATGGAAGAACTTGAATTTTGTGCACATATTATTCCTTACTAAAAAATTTTCTAGGTATTTACTTAAATTTCGCATTTTATAAATTAATTTCATTTTAATTTGTCCTCTCAGGGTCTTTTCTTCAATTTCTCCAAACCTAGTACATACTTCTTTTAACACTATTTATTAAAATGGCAAAGAAATTAAAAATAATAATAATCATTATTATAAAGAAGATGAGTAAAAGTATATCATTAATTTGCGAGCAAGCAATATTGCAGTAATAATAAATACATAAACAACTACAACAAAACTACTACGACAAGTGCCCGACTAATGAGCACGCATTACTAAAAGTATTTCAGCTTTACAAAGGATACGCACAAACTATATAATAATACTCTGACTTACAAAGTGAGAGGAAGGAAAAGTGAGAGAGAGAGAATATGCTGTAAATACCAACCAGGAAAACTTGTACTTGAAAAATGTTTAGCACAATAAAAGTCGACTCAGTTTTTCATAATAATATAGAGCAGTATGTGAAATTTTACTGTAAACAAAGAGTGTATTCAAGTTTTATCGAATGATTTAAAGATGTCCTCTTTAGTAAAGGAATATCGAGATCATTCAAGATGACAAGATATTTTCTTTTCAACTATATTTAGTTGTAGATTGATTAAGTGGCATAAAACAGCGGCTATAGTCCAATAAAGATTTCTACTTAGATCTCAATCCAGTGCTAAAATCCCTGGACCGTCATAGCTGTACAGTTTTCGTCTTATTAATGATGTTGCTATTGACTCCCTATATGATGAAATACAAGAAGTCAGCCATTTAGTCCATAGTTTTGAACAACACTTTGAGCAATTTTACCAACGAAATATCTCCAAATAATTGGATATGGGGAGTAACACTTTCCTAGGAGCGCACAATATTCCGAAATACCAGGAATAGTATGGCTCATTAAACTGCCAATCTGTTCAACCCAACCTAAGTAAGGAATGATTCAAGACGGCTATAATCGTCTTTATACCTACATCATCAAATTTTTTTAAGATAGGAGATGACGTTTAACTCGACTTTTCGTGCGCATTGTACTATGAAATGAAATGGAATCTGGATACTAAACATTCAGAACGCTTTTATGATCATAACTCACCTGTAGTGATGCTCGAACATCTAGACACTGCTGTATAAGAGACGTTGTTATAGATGTCATCCAGTTCCACAATCATGTGTGTGTTTTGTTGGAGTATACCAAAAATCTCTAACTCCATATACCAAAAAGATTCTCTCTGTTAAAAGGCTGAGTTTCTATCAAATAAAAACTGTAGTGAATGTATTGTTACGTTTTAACCTTTTCAAAACGTTGGTTTATTTCCCTTAAATAAATCGGATACTTTTGATTGCAAATAAAAGCCGTTTAGTAGTTTGAAAATTGTAACAACTCTTTATTTATTTAAAATGTACAACAACAGAATTAAATAGTCACTCAATGTTTTTTTATTCACGTTTATAAATTCGCAGAAATACAGACACACTTTATAATGTACACGAATTCACTTGAAAAACACAGCACACTTTAAGGCACTCAGTTGATGTTTTTTCGAAAAGCGTCTCTGATAAACTCACTAACGACTGCAACCTCTGCCACTATTTATAACCATCTGCCATCTACACTCTAGATTGCTCTTTAACTGTCAAAGCTCGTATATTCTAGAGTTTTCTAATACATACGCCATCTGTGGTGTACTTTCTACAATGTTCTTTAACTGAATATTCGAATTCGAATAGCAAACAGCGCTGCCATACTTACGATCAATGGTCAAGCTTTTATTCAATGTTAATAATGCCCACAGATATGTTACAGTTTGAGAGGCACTGCTATTTGAAAGCATTATGCAACTTTTAAATCAGCCGTTAAAATCGTTATATTTGAATTCAAGTACGATTTCGTAACAGTATATTTTGATTGTACACCAGCCATTCTCGATCCTGTGGACTAAAATGTTTTTGGCATCTTCTTTGTATGTAGGGAATTTTTAAATTAAAAAGCTTGCCAAACTGTACACTAGCTTGATGGTAGCATCTCTATTCCCTTGCAAGCTTAGATCTTGGGATAGGACTGAAGTTGGCAATGATGAAATAGACAGCATAGCCTGACAGCTGTGAACATATATATTTTTACGATGATTTGAAGGCATGTGTGTATCAGCGTTTGTCTGTACTAACTGACAATACCTAGCATTTAAGGAAGTAGTCAATGTTTCCCTTATACACATTAATTGTCACTAATGTCTGTAAACTTGCCTGACTCAAATTTATATATTTTGGCTCATTTGACACGTATGTGCTCATTGTAGTACATATATAAGTCAATTGTTTACTCTATATATTTCAGTTAATTTAGCCTGACGTCAATTGTCACTTAAGTGTCTCTAAGTAATCTATATTGTACTCACTTTAAACGTTTATTTTGTAGTGCAGTTTAGAAAGTGATTATTTTATGCACCAGAAGTAATCTATTGGAAGTTGTCGATGGAAAGTTTCGACTTTCAAATAGTCAATCATGTTAAAATAGTTATGTAGCTGATTAAGTAAGTATTTAGGTAGCTAGTAAGGTAAGTGACTCCATGTTACCGTTCTGTAAATGCAATACGTTGATTTCTTTGGACCAGCTACCAGGCAGTCTTTTGTAATACAAAAATGTCAATGTAATTGAAACGCATATTGGTTTCTTCGGTGGTTAATTTTGATGAGCAAAGTCCGATGATTATTCAATTCACTTTTTGGATTTGACTCTGAGATCATATAAAACACCTTATGTGTCCGAATCCCGTTGGTGAGGAAACGAATCCGGAATTATCTATGAATTGAAGAGCATTATGAGCTTTATAAGAAGCTTGGTTTAGATTATACTGTGGGTATTCTGTTTGAGCAGCATTCTGTGTCTAGAAATTTATGCAATATTTGAATTAATTAATTTAAACAATGCTGCAATTAGCATTCACTTGTCGATGTTCAAATATCCAGACTCTTAGCTGTGCATGGTCATGAGCCTTCTGACCTTGTGTAGATTGAATGTACACCTTCACTGAGTACACACTGTATACTGCTTCCTTAAATATGCAATTCTTAACCATGATGTTACCATTAGTGTTCTTGGACTTTCACCAACTCTCTCATGAACTGCTTCGATATTGCCATATGAATGTTCTAATTCTGATCTAATCAAATCTCCTTGAATTTTTCAAATACTCTGTTCAGATTTGACTAAGTTAAATCAAATATTCTGATCATTATCGAATATGGTGCAACAATGAAAACTCGATATTCTCTCCATTTTTACTAGCCCTAAACTGTCAAAATATTCTGTTTGTTAGTTGGCAATATTTTACTCTACAAATGGCGGATAATTGTATGTTGAATTTGTCTTTTACCAGCTTTATCTAGCTTCAATGGGTTGCGGAGGACTTAAAAAATCTACTTCTTTAAGCTTAAATGTTCGACGAGTTAAATAACATTCCAATAGCTTATATATGTTTGCGTATAAATTTTTACTTAATTTGTATATTAAACCATCATGAAATACTTTATCAAACACTTTAGAAATGTCTATGAAGATAGCTGAACAATATTTCTACCACTGGTCTAGAATCAGTCAAGTACATCCTATAGAACTCCGTTTAGACAAAAATATTCTGCAAAATATGACAGATCCCTAAAATATCAATAAATACATCAAATTATCTTATTGAAATGAAATCTATCTTAAATGAAATGTGTCATCAAATTTATGATTCGGAATACATTAGTTTTCAATAAAGATCGGGTACAACTTGTTCATGAGTATCTTCAGAAATGGTTTTGATATAGTGCACAATATGCTGATGGGTGTCTGTATGATTCTATTTTTGTGTGATCATTTCCCTGCTTAGGTAGTTTTCCAATCACCTCTTGAATTTCGCAAGGGGGACTTACATATGACAGGTCTTTCAAAACTTTTTGTGGGTCGCTAAAGTAAGCAATCTGTCTGCGTGGTTTCGTCCTGATTTTCTAGATATTTATTCAATGATTCCATTTTTAGAAATTACAAGAGCTTTTTAAGTATTTTTATACAATCTTTTAGCTTCGATTTGAGTTGGGGGGATCTCTGCAATTGTCAATCTCTTCGAACTCTCTTTTTTCATATAAGAGCCGTTCGAAATCTGAAGAATAAATTCTAATGTATCTGATTTGTCGGGGGGTTTGGGTAGCATCTTGAAATTTTTATTGGAATTGATAAGAAAGTGATCGATGTTTTCTGGTATTCCTAGAGCTAAGTTTTCCGAGCAATGCACTGTGGTATTTTTATATTTAAGCCAATTATTTCTTGTGCCTGTCATCGCGGGGCTATAGTTTCACTGAGGATTTAGCTTGAATCATTTATCTAGGGATATTTTTTATCACGCTAAAATCAATAACATCCGGTATTTTTCGTGGCTCAAGAGGCCAGTAATTAGGTTGACTTTTCGAAATCACCATCAAACCGATTTTAGAAATTGTATCAAACGAAACACCATCAGTCGTGATCCCCGTTTATTCGAAATGAACTTCTGGATGTCAAGCGAGTTTTAGAAACTAAAATAACATCAATTTGTTGGTTTCTTAAAAAATATTCGAGTTCGTTTTTGTATTGGAGTTACCGTATGAATTCTTGAAACAAATTTTCTAACAGTTCATGACTTATTTAGGATGGCTTTTGAAGCTGAAATTTGACAATATAAGGACATGCGATTTAAGCTGAAAATTGACTACATAAGGACCCACGAATGAAGCTGAAAATTGACTACATAAGGACCCACGAATGAAGCTGAAAATTGACTACATAAGGACCCACGAATGAAGCTGAAAATTGACTACATAAGGACCCACGAATGAAGCTGAAAATTGACTACATAAGGACCCACGAATGAAGCTGAAAATTGACTACATAAGGACCCACGAATGAAGCTGAAAATTGACTACATAAGGACCCACGAATGAAGCTGAAAATTGACTACATAAGGACCCACGAATGAAGCTGAAAATTGACTACATAAGGACCCACGAATGAAGCTGAAAATTGACTACATAAGGACCCACGAATGAAGCTGAAAATTGACTACATAAGGACCCACGAATGAAGCTGAAAATTGACTACATAAGGACCCACGAATGAAGCTGAAAATTGACTACATAAGGACCCACGAATGAAGCTGAAAATTGACTACATAAGGACCCGCGAATGAAGCTGAAAATTGACTACATAAGGACCCACGAATGAAGCTGAAAATTGACTACATAAGGACATGCGATTTAAGCTGAAAATTAACTACATAAGGACCTACGATTTAAGCTGAAAATTGACTACCTACGATTGAAGCTGAAAATTGACTACATAAGGACCTACGATTGAAGCTGAAAATTGACTAAATAAGGACCCACGATTGAAGCTGAAATTTGACTACATAAGGACCTACTATTGAAGCAGAAAATTGACTAAATAAGCCCCCGACTATTGTAGAACTTGTAATAACAAGGAATCTGAAATGACACCTGATCTTTGACTAACTCCTAGTATCAGGCTCTGTATAACCAATCCAACTCAAACTAATTAAATATTCAAAATATTTCCTCCATTAAAGTAGCGCACACGAAAAAAGAAAAACTTTCTATGAAAAACATAAAAGAGTAGTAGAGTAGTGAAAAGAAAACCAAAAACTTAAAAAAAAAAAACTATGTATAAATTTATACAGAAATAATAGTTCTGGGGCAATTGTAGCAAAATATTTTCATACGACAATGTTAAACATGATATTTATTATTTGTGTTGTTGTACATCATTATAAAAGCAAATGACATGTTTTTAATTAAATGCTGGAAAATTTAACGCTACTGTCGCGCGGCATATTTACAACCAAAAAAAAAAATAAAATAATACAGAAAACTGGGAAATATAAATATAATTCTTCTGTTTCTTTACCAAAGATACAAATATTGTCTACTCTATGCATTCGCATGCACGTACAGATAAATGTTGCAAGTAGCAACAGAGAGAGAAAGATGTGTAAATAGTAAAGTATCATAGTGTTTGTATGCAACAAGCTGAAAACTTTTACTTGCTCATTATAATTATTTAACATAACACAGCCATATACATACTTATTTACAATTGTGGTGTAGAAGCATGACACACATACTTACGCTTAAGCAAATGATTCCCCAAGTCAGCCAGGCCAGCAACAATTTACCACCACCAAATGCAACAACCACAACAGCAGCAGCAACAACATGAACGACAAGTCTCATCATAAGAAGAAGAAACGGAAAAATATCATGCATACACACTGATTAATTGTGTTGCCATAAATCTTGCAATGTCATTTATAAGTGTGTGTGTATGTGCTTCCGTATTTGTGTTTGTGTGTGTATCTGTGTGCATGCAGCAAAACTGCATGTATGTGAACTTTATTCATTGCCATAGAAAACTGAAAACTATGGGAAGAACGTGCAGTAACAAATGACTGAGTAGAAGTTGAGGCGCGCTACCTTTAGGATAGATTTCATTCTAATAAGATAATGGATCTATTTATTGATATTTTATGGATCATATATAGACATTTTTTGTCTAAACTGAATTCAATAGGATCTATTTGACCGATTCTAGACCAGTGGTCGGCACTCATAGCCATAAATTGGCCTAGAAGAAAAATAAAATAGTTGTGATTTATTTCATTGTCTAATTCATGTATTTTTGTCATGGAAACTGCACATGTGTGTAGTCTTTTGTGAACGCGATTGTAAACAATACAACCATCATGAGGATCGATTGGACAGTGAATCAGCAAAAATTTGTTTTATAACTGTAACATCCGTATAACTTCCTGCAGAAGGTTTTCCTGCCATGTTCAATGTCGGAAATCAAATCGGAAGCCCACAAACACTACTACCTTTATTTTTTCCCTATAACTTATTTCCGACCAATAAATCTAAAATTGAACCCCATAAATCTGCTATTGCAGCTGAAAATTGACTACATGAGGATCTACGATTCAAGCTGAAAATTGACTACATAAGGACCTACTACTGAAGCTGAAAACTGACTACATAAGGACCTACTACAGAAGCTTAAAACTGACTACAAAAGGACCTACGATTGAAGCTGAAAATTTACTAAATAAGGACCCACGATTAAAGCTGAAAATTGACTACATAAGCACATGCGATTTAAGCTGAAAATTTACTACATAAGGACCTACGATTGAAGCTGAAAATTTACTAAATAAGGACCCACGATTTAAGCTGAAAATTGACTACATAAGGACATGCGATTTAAGCTGAAAATTGACTATATAAGGACCTACGATTGAAGCTGAAAACTGACTACATAAGGACCTACGATTGAAGCTAAAAATTTACTAAATAAGGATCCACGATTTAAGCTGAAAATTGACTACATAAGGACCTACGATTGAAGCGGAAAATTTACTAAATAAGGACCTACGATTGAAGCTGAAAATTGACTACATAAGGACTTACGATTGGAGCTGAAAATTAACTACATAAGGACCTACGATTGAAGCGGAAAATTGACTACATAAGGACCTACGATTGAAGCGGAAAATTGACTACATAAGGACCTACGATTGAAGCTGAAAATTGACTAAATAAGGACCCACAATTAAAACTGAAAATTGCCTACATAAGGACATGCGATTTAAGCTGAAAATTGACTACATAAGGAACTACAATTGAAGCTGAAAATTGACTAAATAAGAACCCACGATTGAATCTGAAAATTGACTAAACAAGGACCCAGGATTCAAGCTGAAAATTGACTACATAAGGACATACGATTGAAGCTGAAAATTGACTACATAAGGACCTACGATTGATGCTAAAAATTTACTAAATAAGGATCCACGATTTAAGCTGAAAATTGACTACATAAGGACCTACGATTGAAGCGGAAAATTTACTAAATAAGGACCTACGATTGAAGCTGAAAATTTACTACATAAGGACCTACGATTGAAGCGGAAAATTGACTACATAAGGACCTATGATTGAAGCTGAAAATTGATCTACACGACGCAAAAATTATAAGGAGTGGTAGTAGAGCGCTGAAATTTGGCACCGATAATTATATGGACCAAACTAAGAAAATATTAAATTTTATCAAAATCGACTACGCCCACTGCCCATACAATCCAAATTGTTTTTTTCGCATAAAATTGCTTATATCCAAGCAAAAGTCCAGCAATTTGGTACATACATTTATTGAAAAAAGAACGCATGCCGAGTTTCAATTAAATCGGTCACGCCCACCGCCCACGAAACCCATACATAGATAAGAATTTTTTTGATATTTCGTTTATTATTCGACAAAAAATATTAAGTTTTCATCCTGTTCCGAAAACTTCCGAAAACTATTTTTTCTTTTAATTGAAACAAGACAATCCCACCTTTCATTTTATTAAAAAAACAGCTTGGGGGAAAGTGGGGCAACATTTTTTTTTCTCCATTGAAAATCAAAAATAAAATAATTTTTAGAGGCTTATAAATATGGCCATTAGAGTGACAGCCGATTTTTTTTTTTTAGATTTCAAAGAGTGCCGGGTGGAATATTGTGACACTAGGCCTAAATGTTAAGTGCTGAAAATTTGAGCCAAATCGGGCAACGATTTCTGGACGCGCATCGAGGTCAAAGTTCAGATATATGCAAAATTTTACTGTTAATATGGAATAAATAGGTGAAACTCGTTAACTTTCTGCATTGTTTTCTAGAAATATGTAGATTTATTTATATTAATGAATATTACATTAAAAAAAAGTTTTGGAAATTAACCCTGTATCTCCTTTGGTTCAAAATGACCCAATACTGTATTATCGCCAAAATTAGAGAAAAATGCAAATTTTTCAGATATTTTAAAAATTTTGCTACTAAATAAATACTTTTGCAATTGAATGCAAAAGAATCGAAATGTGTACGTAATTATCGTTGTAATGAGATATAAGTGACAAAATTTGGTTAAAAAATGTTAAAGTTATTACAAATTCGCCAGACCATTAACGTGTTTCAGGCCACTTGAACAAAAAATTTAGGAAAAAAAATTAATATATTTCGAGAAAAATTAAAATAAAAGCTCATTTTTACTTAAAATATGCCCATATTTACTTGTATATAAGTTTTTGTCTTCGTAGGATACCGTTAACCTATTCGCAGGTATGGCCAAAAAAAATAATTTTTTTTAACGGCTGTTTCAAAACTCCATTTCCAAATTTTTAAAAATTTTGTTAAACAAATTTCAGATTTTTTCGATCATCACATTGGGCTTAATTGAGATCAAAATAGGGAATAAAAATATGAAAAAATTATGTCAATACCTCTTACAGTTTTTCCGTACCTGCGATTGATATTTTGCGTTTTTCAAGAAAAACTAATTTTTTGTCCATATTTAGGCGAATGAGTCCAATTTCCTTACTGTTATAAACTTTAAGTAAAACCTATTCATAATATTATAGTCCTTGTAATTTTAAATATGTTCTGAAAGTTTTACTACAATCGGAAAACGATAACCTTTGAATCGTGAAGGTCAAAGGTCAAATTTTTCAATATTTGGAATTTCTAATGAAGAGATAGCGAAATGTTTTATATTTTTGGGCCGATTTTCATGAAACTTGAGGAAAATATATATTGATGTCTAGCATTTACAACAACAGTGCAAAAATGGATTTTAACCTTTAAGAGGACTTGGGGTCAAAATGGTTGTGTTTTTCGTGATTTTAAAAGTTGAGGGTAATTTGGACCCCAAGTGCTGCTAAGGGTTAATTTCCATTTTTGTGCTGTTATTTTAAATTCTGGACTTTATGTTATATTTTCCTTAAGTTGCATTAAAATCGGCCCAAAAATATATAACATTTCGCTATCTCTTCATTAGAAATTCCAAATATTGAAAAATTTGACCTTTGACCTTCACGATTCAAAGGTTATCGTTTTCCGATTGTAGTAAAACTTTCAGAACATATTTAAAATTACAAGGACTATAATATTATGAATAGGTTTTACTTAAAATTTATAACAGTAAGGAAATTGGACTCATTCGCCTAAATATGGACAAAAAATTAGTTTTTCTTGAAAAACGCAAAATTTCAATCGCAGGTACGGAAAAACTGTAAGAGGTATTGACATAATTTTTTCATATTTTTATTCCCTATTTTGATCTCAATTAAGCCCAATGTGATGATCGAAAAAATCTGAAATTTGTTTAACAAAATTTTTAAAAATTTGAAAATGGAGTTTTGAAACAGCCGTTAAAAAAAATTATTTTTTTTGGCCATACCTGCGAATAGGTTAACGGTATCCTACGAAGACAAAAACTTATATACAAGTAAATATGGACATATTTTAAGTAAAAATGAGCTTTTATTTTAATTTTTCTCGAAATATCTAAATTTGTTTTCTAAATTTTTTGTTCAATTGGCCTGAAACACGGTAATGGTCTGGCGAATTTGTAATAACTTTAACATTTTTTAATCAAATTTTGTCATTTATATTTCATTACAACGATAATTACGTACATATTTCGATTCTTTTGCATTCAATTGCAAAAGTATTTATTTAGTAGCAACATTTTTTCAAAAACTGAAAAATTTGCATTTTTCTCTAATTTTGGCGATAATACAGTATTGGGTCATTTTGAACCAAAGGAGATACAGGGTTAATTTCCAAAACTTTTTTTTAATGTAATATTCATTAATATAAATAAATCTACATATTTCTAGAAAACAATGCAGAAAGTTAACGAGTTTCACCTATTTATTCCATATTAACAGTAAAATTTTGCATATATCTGAACTTTGACCTCGATGCGCGTCCAGAAATCGTTGCCCGATTTGGCTCAAATTTTCAGCACTTAACATTTAGGCCTAGTGTCACAATATTCCACCCGGCACTCTTCAAAATTTTAACAAAAATTTTTTTCCATACAACTGATTGTCACTCTAATGGCCATATCTTCTTAACGGTTTATGATATCCCCATAAATTTTTTTGGTATTTATAAAGAATTGCTATATTTTTTGAATAAGTTAAAGTTAAATGGTATTATTATGAAAATTATACATAAATAAACCACTGAATTGCGTGAAAATATAAGTAAATTTTTGCTTAACACCATTGCATGGACTTTATTTAAATTTTTTTTAAAAAAAAATTAAATTTTTCTTAAAACTATCAGTGTACATTTCATCATTAAACATTTCTCTACAAAGCTGCATCATTTGATTTTTGAAATTAAGTGTTTGAAAAATTGACTTTTTGACACCAAAATCCCTCTGTGTGACGGTCTACGATTGCATATAAAATTTAACTGCATCAGAATCTGCGATTGCAACTAAAATTTAACTACATAGGGACCTATTTTTGCAGCTGAAATTGAGCAACAATGGGACCTACGAAGGATTTGTTAAATATAGTTTAACTGTTCACTGATAAAATTATAATTTTAAAGCTACAACAGAAATGAACTTCAACTAATAACTCTAAGCTCTAATAACACTGTCGAACAGCATTTTTGGAACATAATAGCGACCCTATAATTATGAAAGGACATATTGAGTAGATAATTTTTGTAGAATAAACTTTTGGTTCAGCTGGTATGAATTTTTTTTACAGTGGGTCCAGTTTTTAATTTTTTGTTCGAAGGGAGCATGATACTAAATGAAAATAATGTTTTAAGTTAATGTCTGAGGGAATTCTTATTGTCAAAGTTATATCGTGGCATTTTATAGGGTTCATTTTTGTGGAAGATCTTAACTCTATAGCTCCTCTCTTTAGGGGTCAATTTCACCCCTTTTTTGAGATAATCAAAGAAAGTCCTTTAAGCCGGAAAATTTCAGTAATTAGCAAAATTACATGCCACATCACATTTTTTTTTTTTAAAAAATCGTCAAAAATCCATTTATGATCCAAATGATCTGAAATTTAAAATAGAAATAGTCCTTGAGAAGGTTTACAAAAAACATGTAAACATCTCTAAGTTATCTTTTTTAGTTCAAGACGTATTTAGTTTTATTTATAATTATTTACTATATATGTACATTGAGTCATGTGAGATGCATATGGCTTGCACAATCTCTCGCACTTTCAATCTCCGATCGGCCAACATCATATTGTGGATATTTTCAATTGTGTCGGGTGTAGACTGGACATTCAAAATGTTCGGCATCTTCCGTGTTTGCACGGCCACAACGAATTATAGTAAACCACTTTTTTACCAATGAAATTGATTGACTTTTTTCCAATTTATCCTAAAGTCACTAGGTAGTCTCCTATTAATGGCTGTCAAACACAAAATAAATGAAAGAGCTGGTTCAAAATTTATCAGGAGTTAACTGACAGATGTTAAGAGCCGGGAATTTCAAAAAGTGGCAGACTTAGTGACCCACCCTCGAATTATTTGGCTCATGTAAGGCAACTTGGCCTTCTTCAGCCCTATAAAATTTCGGAATTATCATAAATGTTATAAAGATCAATATTCGAAAGATCAATACATGGCATTCAAATATGAAAATGCTTTCTTGCATATGGCCACCGCGGCTGTTCTTGACGATTCTGTATGTCCAATTTTGGTCCACTTTTTCGAGCATTGCTGGCCGTATGTTAAGAGATCCGTCTAAGCTTTTGAAGAAATGAAGTCCGCTGGCATCCAACGGTGTATTTTTCTAGATGTAATTGAATTAGGGTTTTCTGTGAATTGGATTTACTCTATATGAAGCAATTTTGTTTATTAACAAGCAGGTTAAGCCAAAAATTAAGCTCATCGCTGAACACAATTTTGACAGTTAACCCGTTAGTAAGTTCTAAAGGTCTTAAAAAACCCCTATAAACACGTCATATACATTTCTTTTATGAGTTCTTTTGTTACAAACTCATTAAAACCTCCTAACATACCATCCCTCCTCAAGTAGTGCAACCTTAAAGATGGGGCGTCAAATGAGGTTAAATAAAAGATTTTCATGTGGCATATTGTTGCTGTTGTTCTCCAATTTTATTTATGTTTTTATTCATGGTTGTACGACTATGAATTGTAAATTTAAAATATCATATTCTCTATGAAATAAATTACACTCAACTGCATCTGCAATGAAAAAACTTTTAATCATTTCGTTTATTTTATTTATTTTTTTTGTTAAAAATAAAAAAGATACAAATTAATAAATTTCTTAAAAATCAAAAAAAAAAAAAAAATTCAAAAAATTAAATATTATACAGAAAAAATCTCATAAACATAATGTTATGACAAGAATAATGATTTCTTGAAAATATTGTAGAAGGCTGGAGAGGAGGCGGAATTTAAATGGCAGATACTTTAATGGCGGCTAATTAAATTTATTGTAAGTGTTTTATACATATGTCTTTTTAAGTTTTATAATTAGAAAAAGTAGTTTGTAAATAGAATACATATGAATGTATGTAAATATTGTATGAAAGCTAAATTTATAGTTTTAAGTTAATATTTCAAGCAGAAAATCAGATAAAATAATAAGCAATGAGTTATGGGAAACGACTTTCAAGTAGAAAATTCATCATTAAAGACACACACAATGATCCGTGAACGATTTGGACCAAAATCCAGTAACATATTTAAAGCTAATTGTGCAAATAAGCGTAAAAATGTAGCGAACAACACATTTTCATAGTAATAATGATTCAAAAAATAATGATAGTTTGACGGCTATAGTTCAAGCCAAATTATATTATACGATGAAGCATAGTTTCACCTCAAGAAGTGAATGTTGCTTTGTTAATCAGCAAAATGTCCGAATTTGGCTCTCAGAGAACCCATGTGTGATTGTCGAAAAACAAATGCATCCACAATATGTTATTATTTTGAGGGGATTTTGGATTGAACGCATCATTTGACCATAACTTTGAAAATGTGGCTGGTCAAGTTATGACTGTTTCTGATGTTCGATATCGCGACATGATAACAGGGGCCAAATTAACGCATTCGATATCGAGTAAAATTTATAGTAATTTTATTATTTGAGATTACGGCATTCGGTAAGTAAGAAGGCTATATTCGGCTGTGCCGAATCTTATATACCCTCCATCAAATTGTACTTCAAATCAAAACTTTTAAATATTTCTACGAAAACAAAATATAATTTTTTTTTCAAAATTGTTTTTTTATTTTTCTTTTAAATTTTTTTTTTTTAATTTTTGGTGATAAAAAATTCGGGTTACAAATTTTTTTCCCGATTTTGACCCATTGTAGGTCCAATTTACTATGGCCTAATACGTTGCAAAGGACTTTGAAATATCTATCATTATCGGAAATCGGTCCATTATTTCACCTAGACCCCATACAAATGTCCTCCCGAAATTGGATTTTATCGTAGGCATATAAAAAAGTTTTGCTCCAAATAAGTATAACTTTCATATAGACATAAATCACACGACCTAATTTCATGGTGATCGATCCATAATTGGTCATAGCTCTCATATAAGGCCCACTTCCGAAAATCACTCACGAATAAAAACTATTAAAATTTTAAAATAATTGTAGTTCTCAAGATGTTTAGAAATAACAGTTTACCTTGCATGGGAGGTGACTCACCCCGTGTACCAATCTCTTCCATTTTGGCAGTGATACGAAATTGATTCATATAAAGTTTGAAGACTTTCACGCCCACTAACACAATCCCTACCATTTACAGCCAAACTCTGTATAGTAATAAGAAAGTAATTCGTACAAAGTTTAAATAGTTTTACGATTATAGTATTTCAAATATTAGAAATTGAGGATTTATTAGAATTAAGGATTAAAATACCACCCATTTTCAGCCAAACTAAATTTTAAGACTTCCACAACTATAGTACTACAGATATTCGAAAATAACTACATATTATTTCGATCGGTCGCATTTTTGGTTAAACTTCATTCACTGATAAGAAATTAATTTGTAAATGATCGGTCCAGTGGTTTTGGCTCCTATTAGTCACAGACATAAATTCATTAATTTTTATATATCGCACTGGTTTTTCTATAGAGAATCAACTTAAAAATCAAAAAACAACAATTTAGCTAACAGTTTAGGTACTCAATTTAAGAAATTAAATTTTACAATAATACAAGATGTAAGAGAGGAAGTTATGTCCTTGCATCGATTTTGCTGAAAATTTAAATTTTTCTTCAATTCAATAAAAGGTAGCTAAATTTTTATTATCTTGTATAGTTCCTAATAATTTTGTCCATTTGTTATATGGGAACAAAAAACTGTGCGTCATCTATATAAATAAAAATCAAATGTCGTTCGTTGGTAATTGCATCACTAGAGAACGGCCGTACCGATTTAGACAATTTTCTGTGATCAATCATATTTCAGACCAAAATTCGATTACTTGTATAAAAACTCACAATAGCTTAAATAGATAATAACTTGGCCATTAAGCGTTTAATCAAGAAAATGAAATCGATCTGTGATCATTCATATTTTTGACAAAAAATCGATTTTTTATATAAAAAATCACAATATCTAAAATCTCTAATAACTTGGCCAATAAGCGTTTAATCAAGAAAAGGAGCTCGATATGTGATCACTCATATTTCTGACCAAAAATCGATTTAAAAGTAGCTCGATCTGTGATCACTCATATTTCTAGCCCAAAATCGATTTTTTATATAAAAACTAAAAATATCTAAATTCTCTAATAACATGGCCAATACGATTTTAATCAAGAAAAGGAGCTCGATCTGTGATCACTCATATTTCTGACCAAAAATCGATTTTTTTCTATAAAAACTCAAAAAACTATCTTTTATGTAAAAACTCACAATATCTAAAATCGCTAATAACTTGGCCAATAAACGTTTAATCAAGAAAAAGAGCTTGATCCGTGACCACACATATTTCTGAACAAAAATCGATTTTTTATATAAAAACTCAAAATATCTAAAATCGCTAATAACTTGGTCAATAAGTGTTTAATCAAGAAATGGAGCTCGATCTGTGATCACTCATATTTCTGAACAAAAATTGATTTTTTATATAAAAGCTGAAAATATCTAAATTCGCTAATAACTTGGCCCATAAGCGTTAATCAAAACTAGCTCGATCTGTGATCACTCATATTTCTGACAAAAAAAACGATTTTTTATATAAATATCTAAAATCGCTAATAACTTGGCCAATAAGCGTTTAATCAAGAAAAGAAGCTCGATGTGTGATCACTTATATTTCTGACAAAAAAACGATTTTTTATATATAAATACTCAAAATATCTAAATTCGCTAATAACTTGGCCAATAAGCGTTTAATCAAGAAGAGGAGCTCGATCTGTGATCGCTCATATTTCTGACAAAAATTCAATTTTTTATATAAAAACTCAAAATATCTAAAATCGATAATAACTTGGCTAATAAGCGTTTAGTCATGAAAAGGAGCTCGATCTGTATTTCTGAAAAAAAAAACGATTTTTTATATAACAACTCAAAATATGTACATTGATTTACATGTATTCTGTTGGTTTTTGACAACAAACTTAGGTTCTTTGTCTCTCAGTATCGCTTCTATGTATATTTTATTCTATGTTCTATGTCATTAAATAATACATTTTTTTTTTCAAACTTTCTGAAACAATTCACAAATCGAACACAAGCATTTTTTAACTTGGACAGGACAACGTCTGTCGGGTCAGCTAGTATTTAAATAAAAACAATTTAGAAAGTATAGCCGCTCAAGCCCGACCACTGAATATATGAGCGAATGGTTATTCTATTATAATTTTAACCCTCTAACCGGCAAGGTTGCCTGTAGTCGGGTATGTTAAATGTGTGTAATGCTGCTTTATTTGGTTATTTTTTCCGTTATAACGGCAAATACAGTGAATGTCACTTAAAATCGTACACCATCGTAGTCAAATTTTATTCATTAGTTTTAGAAAGTTGATGTTTTGGAAATATTTTAAAATGCTATTTTTATATTGTGTGTGCTATTACCTATCAGAAAATTGGGTATAATTTTAATTGCCCTTATCCACAAATAAAAAAATTGGGTAAGACTGTCAGTGCCCAGAATATCAACGCTTCATTTAAAATCGTAAAGGCACTAAAAAATAGCAAATGATACCCTACAAAGTATTAGGATTATTTAATATTAAATTTTTTTTTAATTTTTAAAGTTTAAATTATAATTTAATATAATTGTACGAATTTAAGTGAAATATGAATTTTGTGATGTTCTTTAATTTTCATCAATATTTTTTTAACGAATTGAGGTTTTGTTAACTTTTTTGTTGAAATACATATTTTTTGTTCCAATTAATAAAATGACTTAATTTTTTATATAATCACCTATTATTGCCTGTATAATTTCATAATATTTAAAAAAAAATATGTTGTACGATTTTGAGTGACACTCACTGTATGTGTAAAGAGACAAACAATTTACTTATTGTGATAAACAACGTGCACTTGTTTTTTGTTTGTTTTTATTCCAACGTATTTCTTTTTTTTTCAAACAATAACCTGGTATATTATTTTACCTCGAAATAAAATTGGCCGGTTAGAGGGATAATGATTTTGTTTTCGTGAGTGATTTTTGTTTTTGTTAAATTTTATTGGAAGGTATGACCAATTATTGACAAATCGCTATGAAATTATGTCGTGTGAAATTTTTAAGAGATACTCGTTAAATTGATTTTCGGAAGTGGGCCCTATATGGACTATATGAACTATGGTCAATTATGGATTAATCCAGACAAAATGTGATTTCCTTTTATATAAAAATTATTTGTAGAGGAGCTTATGTAGATGCCTATATAAATAAGACATTTATGAAAACAAAGTCTTAATTCAGGTTGAAATTTGTTTGGGGGCTAGGTAAAATAATGAACCGATTTCAGCCATTTTCAATAGACTTTGTCATTGGGGAACTACCAATTTTATAGAAATTTAATTCACTTAGAAAGTGATTCTGAGTTAAACGGTATACTTTAGGCTGGGTGTTGGACTAATATTTTTGGGTATTACAAACATCAGCAGAAACGCATAATAAAAATTTTTATTAAGCTCTAAATTCCTTCACATAGTAAAATTTAGTGGTTTTTTCTTCAACTCATTTTGGAAAAATTAAAAAAAATTTAAAAACTAAAATCAAAGGTTTTTATTTTTTCAGACGTGATTGACATGTTGATGGAATTGCCTATATGTTAGGGGAATATTATGAATCGCCGACATCATCGTTTCATACTTCGTCGAAAATGATGTTGAAACCGCCCCTAAACAGAGAGTGCTGCCGTTTCATGATAAACAATTTCTGTTCCATATTATTTAAAATTGTTATTTAATTATTTTACATAACTCTATTTTCTTTTGCCAGCGTATGCTATCATATATCATATACTTCCTTTCTTCTTTCCCTAAAAAAGTGTAAGATTAAAAAACTCCAGATAACACTTATGATTGAACTAAAAATTATAGCAAAAACTTGGAGAAAATATCATTAAAGTCCAAGTTGTATATAATTTAGATGAAATTAACATGTTGTCCTTTAAATATTAATCACTTCCAAAGCTGTGTTGACCAACATCATAAAATCTTATTTTGACCAATAAAATAAGAAATCTATAAAATGTTTTTATTTATTTTGTTTGCAAAACTTATTATTTTCTGTCTTAATATTATATTGATTTCCCTAATACCATTTAAGCTAAAAGCGCTTAAATTAATTAACAAAAATCATATTAAATATTATCATAACCCACTTAAGTTATATTTAAGTTAAGTTACAAACAAACAAACATATATCCTTAACCATTGTTATTATATTAAAGCCCAAACCCCTTGTTGGTTTATACTATAACAGGGCTAAAAATAATGGTGGTTAATGAAAGGGGGATGGGCGTGAATGGTTTGTAACAGTGTTAAGCTAAAGAAAACAACAAATTGTAGAAAAATATTTGATTAGCCCCGTTAACTCGTAGAAAACTTATATTTATATTCGACATACAACTGGAACAGAGTTTTGTATACAATACAAATACAACTGGCGCCTTGGCAGCAATTTTCTGTTGCAGTGTAAACACTTTTCGTTTTATTTAAACTCATATTTCTTTAGCAAATTTCGTGGAGTTTTTGGTGAATGAAAATAATTTTTAGAAAACCTTAAGTTATAAACAATGAAATTTTTTGCAGGCAGAGAAATCAAACTGAACTTTGTCTATGAACTCTATAGAAAATGAATTTTTACAACTTTTGCTTATAATTATGTTTAAGTACTTTTACAAGGACAGCAGTCAATGAAATTTATTGTATAAGCCTTAGAAAGAAGTTTCAAATGAAAACTATGGCCCTAGTTTTATTGAGTTTAGTCCTTAGATCGGTTTATTTATGTATGTTAATGTTTGCATTATAATTTTGACACAAATTTCTTGTTTCTTAAATACTGTCAAGCTAAATATATATTCAAGTCATGAAGAAAGTCAGGAAATCAGTACAAACTTGTCGCTGCTGTTGTTTCCATTCACCAGCCATCGAACAAAAGTTTTCTTTTATAGAATTCAAAAAAGAAAAGAAAAGTATTACCACTGCTAGCATTCTTAGTTTGTCGCTATAATTTTCATAATTAGCCAAGTAAATAGATTTTATATGCAGAACAAAGAAAAAAAAAACGAAGAAAAATTGCTAAAGAAAAACTTCTTGAGTTTATTTTATAAATAAAACAAAGTACAAACAGAGACATACGACGAAGACAAGTTAAGTTAAGGAGTTTTACCAAGAAACGAAAGCATAAATAAATATAATGAAAACGAAACAGAAACAGAAATACAAAACTCACAAGTATGGAGAAAGTTAAAGCAAAATTTATTATATAAATATAAATTAAAAAGTGCGGAAAAACTAGGTTATCTTAAGCTACATGGATGGTAGCAAATGTATTACAAGTTTTAAATGTTGTTAAAGAATTTTTTTTGTTGCAGAAAAAAAGAGGTACAAGAAATTAAGGAATAATTTAAAAAGGAAAAAATTATGAATAAATTACTAAAAAATGTTTGTGGGAATATAGTCGAGTATGAGTAATATTAAATTAATCATACGCTGTAGTGGATGATTGATATGCAGGTGAATGTTTAATATACAAAAATATGACCTATAGGGTGGATTTTTTCCTTAAATCAATTTTGCTGCAAAATTAAATAAGAAATCAAGCAAACAAAAATTTAACATATGTATACATCAGGGCTTTAATGAATCATTATTTTTTGATTTTAATTCGTTATGAAGACTTGAATGAAATTTGAATCAATTCAAACGAATTAGGCAGAAATGAATTTCAATTCATTTCCAATTCAAATGAATTTGTAAAAATGAGTTCCAATTCGTTTTCAATTCAAATGAATTGCAATTCATTTCCAATTCGTTTGAATTGAATTGGTTTTGATTTCATTCAAATAAATTGCAATTCAAATGAATGAAATCAAAAATGAGTTGCAATCAATCAAATTCAAGAGCAGATCTAGGGGGAATAAAAAATGGAAATTTTTCCTACCAAAATTAAAATATTCAGTACAAAATATGAAAAGTCTTGTCTGTGGTGTTTGCAGTTTGTTTCTTCAAGAAGAACAGATTTTTATATTGAAATACGCTGAACGGCAAAACACATTTAATATTCAAGAAGCAATTAATAATTTTTGAAATTTTGTGACCCACGACCACACAACGACAAAATTTTTGGTTATATTTATTTCAAAAAAATAAAACTATATTTCACAGATAAACAAAAATCAAGAAAAATTAAAATATGCAGTTCAAATACAATGCTAAATATATATACAAAGAATGTACTTTGATTATTTTTTAATTTCGTCTTTCAAACAACAATTTGAGCTTTCAAACGTTTTTAAAAAATTTAGATTAATTTGATAAATATTTAATCTTTATAATACAGTTGGAAGAAGATTGCTCTTTGTAATTTATTTAATGAAAGAGTCGCTAAAACTTTAATTTTCTTCCCTTACAAAGCAGTCATACAATCGTGACTTATTTTGACCGCAAGTACAGCAATATAAATCTATATAAAAACTCTAAATATCTAAATTCGCTAATAACTTGGCCAATAAGACTTTAATCAAGAAAAGGAGCTCGATCTGAGCTCACTCATATTTCTGACCAAAAATCGATTTTTATATAAAAACTCAAAATATCTAAATTCGCTAATAACTTGGCCAATAAGCGTTTAATCAATAAAAGGAGCTCGATCTGTGCTCACTCATATTTCTAGCCCAAAATCGATTTTTTATATAAAAACTATAAATATCTAAATTCGCTAATAACTTGCCAAATAAGCGTTTAATCAAGAAAAGGAGCTCGATATGTGATCACTCATATTTTTGACAAAAAATTGATTTTTTTATAAAAACACTAAATAATCATGAAAAGGAACTCGATCTGTGATCATTCATATTTCTGAACAAAAATCGATTTTTTATGGAAAAACTCAAAATATCTAAAATCGCTAATATCTAAAAATCGATTTTCATATATAAACTCAAAATATCTAAATTCGCTAATAACTTGGCCAATAAGCGTTTAATCAAGAAAAGGTGCTCGATCTGTGATCATTCATATTTTTGAACAAAATCGACTTTTTTATATAAAAACTCAAAATATCTATCTTCGCTAATAACTTGACCAATAAGCGTTTAATCAAGAAAAGGAGTTCGATCTGTGATCACTCATATTTCTAGCCGAAATCGATTTTTTATACAAAACCTCTAAATATCTAAATTAGCTAATATCTTGGCCAATAAGTGTTTAATCAAGAAAAAGAGCTCGAGCTGTGATCACTCATATTTCTGAACAAAAATCAATTTTTTACATAAAAACTCAAAATATCTAAATTAGCTAATAAAAAAAAGAGCTCGATCTGTGATCATTCATATTTTTGACAAAAAATCGATTTTTTGTATAAAAACTCACAATATCTAAAGTCGCTAATAACCGTTAAACGCCAATAAGCGTTTAATCAAGAAATGGAGCTCGATCTGTGATCATTTATATTTCTGACAAAAGAAATCGATTTTTTATATAAAAACTCAAAATATCTAAATTCGCTAATTACTTGGCCAATAAACGTTTAATCAAGAAAAAGAGCTCGATCTGTGATCACTTATATTTCAGAAAAAAAACGATTTTTTATATAAAAACTCACAATATCTAAATTCGCTAATAACTTGACCAATAAGCCTTTAATCAAGAAAAGGAACTCGATCTGTGATCACTCATGTTTCTGACCAAAAATCGATTTTTTAAATTAAAAACTCAAAATATCTAAATTCGCTAATAACTTCGCCAATACGCATTTAATTAAGAAAAGGAGTTCAATCTGTGAACACTAATATTTCTGAACAAAATTCGATTTTTTATATAAACTCATGTTTCTGACCAAAATTCGATTTTTTATATAAAAACTCAAAATATCTAAATTCGCTAATAACTTGGCCAATAAGCGTTTAATCGATAAAAGCAGCTCGATCTGTGATCACTCATATTTCTGACCAGAAATCGATTTTTTATATAAAAAACTCAAAATATCTAAATTCGCTAATAATTTGGCCATTTAATCAAGAAAAAGAGCTCGATGTGTGATCACTCATATTTCTGACCAAAATTCGATTTTTTATATAAAAACTCAAAATATCTAAATTCGCTAATAACTTGGCCAATAAGCGTTTAAAGAAGAAAAGGAGCTCGATCTGTGATCACTCATTTAATCAAGAAAAAGAGCTCGATATTCTAGCCAAAAAATCAAGTTTTTAGATCAAGTTTTTATTATCAAGAAAAAGAGCTCGATCTGTGATCACTTTATAGAAAAACTCAAAATATTTAATTTCGCTAATAACTTGGCCAATAAGCCTTTAATCAAGAAAGGGAGCTCAATCTGTGATCACTCATAGTTTTGACCAAAATCGATTTTTTATATAAAAACTCAAAATATCTAAATTTTTAATATCTTTTCCAATAAGCGTTTAAAAGAGCTCGATCTGTGATCACTTATATTTCTGACAAAAAAAAAAAACGATTTTTTATATAAAAACTCAAAATATCTAGAATCGCTAATAACTTGGCCAATAAGCGTTTAATCAAGAAAAGGAGCTCGATCTGTGATCACTCATATTTCTGAACAAAAATGGATTTTTTATATAAAAACTCAAAATATGTGTATTGATTTACATGTGTTCTGTTTTTGCAAGACTTATGTTTTTGACATGTATTTTTATTCTATGTTATATGTCATTGAATAATGCGTTTTTTTTCTTTTTAGCTATTTTTACTCTTTTCAAACCGCTTCTCACAAATCCAACACAAGCATTTTTTTTTAACTTGGACAGGACAACGTCTGTCTGGTCAGCTAGTTTCTCTTAACCCTCTAACCCGCAAGAGTGCCTCAAGGCATGTATTACAAAACACCAATTACACTAGTTTACAAGGTTTTTGCTCATGAATTGAAACATATGGGGATTTGTGTATTTAGGTCTTCTAACTTCGGAAAAAATATTAAAAAAAATCCTGGACGTCAAACTTTTGAGATCTTTATTAACAAAGAAACGTGTAAAAATGTACATTAAATTAGGACATAAAAATTAAAAATGAAGTGTTTAGTCCTCATTTTATAATTATTTTCATTTGTGTCCCTCACGACACTTCAACAGTAGTCTCCTAGCATATTCTGATCCCAAAAACCTTGATAATTCCTATCGAAAAACTTCAAATCTTTATGGAAATGCTCTCCATGTTCATTACTCATGAGTCTTAGGTTTTCCGGGAAGAATCCACATGAGAATGTAAAAAGTGAATTTTGAGGGATATATTTACACTCATCAGTTCAAAATTATGTAATAAATTCGCAACAATATCTCTGTAATTTTGACTTTTCTTATTCCCCAAAAATTCTTGAACAACCAGTTTAAAAGATTTCCATGCTGCATTTTCAACATCGACTCTCTAATTTGGTATCAACTAAAATTTTTCTTATTTGAGGACCCACAAATATCCTTTCTTTTAGTTTAGCCTCAGAAAGACTCGGGAACACGCTGCATACGTATTGAAATGCTAGTTTTGTCTTATCTAAAGCTTTTACGAAATTTTTTAATGTAAATAAGCATTTTGCAGTGTTTATGTTATAGGAAAACCTCGATTTGACTGAATAATTTTTCAGCAAATAAAACAAAAATGGTCTGGGTTTATTTTACGGTTTCTAGAAGACATTTAAAAATAGTTTTTACTTTAGAGTTTTGTATTTAATAGCGATTTATTAACGTTTATCTACAGGAAATATGTACTTTTAAACAGTATTTATTTTTTCCCGTTAATTTTTTTTTGGAATTTGTCAAAAGAATACAACTCTGAAAGTATCTAGTAGCTTCGCAAGAGTATTGAGTACCCAAAAACGATGTAAATACTTAATTACTACAATTCGGTACACTACAGTATGCATTAGTAGTACTCAGGGCAGGTGAAAAATAAAAACCCATATATCTCAAAATTTTGACGTATAGGTGGGAAACAAAAAATGGTCAATTAACTAGCGTCCCTAGGTTCTCTCAAAAATATAAGTTTCATTCCATGAGCATTCAAAAATGTTTGATTTGTAAACTAGTGTTATCTCAAAAAGTCGAATTTCGAAATGCATTCTGATTTTTAGTTTTTGTTCTGTCAGCTGTTTTGTGTGAAATTTTGTGTGTCATGTTTTTTTCTTTTAAATTAAAGTTTTACTAACTTTTAGTATTTAAAATTTTTTTTATTGGTTCTTTTTCATTAGTTTTTCAATAAAATTCTATCATAAGCATGTTGAGATAATTATTAAAACAACGTTCGTATTTGATGAGTATTTGACGAAAGCACAGCATATCCGAAGGTGTATTTCCAATAAGCGTCATTCTCTATACGTGTCACACAATTCACCAATTATAGTTCGCAAATCTTCGAATGATGTTGGGCACGAACATTGACTAAAAAAATGCGCCAAATTGTTTCGTTATTGCTAAATAGCGGCCCATTAGGAATTCTCCAATGAACAATGCTAATTTTGAGGGCTATAAATTATAAACCATATAGGATATGGGCCTCGTTTATACGCCATTAAATGTGCATTTAAAAGTAGAATATTTGATTTTTTTAAAAATCTAACAATTGGAAATTGGAGAACTGTATTTTTTGGTGGAAATATTTTGGAATTACCCTTCTTTCTTTTTTTCTGCACCCTTACAAAGTAGTCCTTCAATCGTATATAATTCTTACTTATGTCTGAATGATTTTCATTTAATTGAAATGAAATAAAATTACAGCAACAAAAAAATAAAAACTCACACGCAAATTAAAATAATAAGTAATATGAAATCTTTCATTTCTTTTGACATCAACTGCAACGAAAATAAGTAAAAGGGTTATATTCGGCTGTGGCGAATCTTGTATACCAACCATAATTATGTGTCGATAAAATATTTGTCTGATAGAGAGGTTATATGGAGGGTAGGGTCAATTATGGACTGATCCTCACAACAGCTGGTGGAAAGATTTAGCTTCATTATGTGCAATTTCATCACGATATTTATTATTATAAGACAATTTTGGATGTTCAAGTCAAATGCTGTTAGTACCTAGAATATATGCAACATTTTATCAGGATTGTCGCATAATAAACATACTTGTGACTGCTCAAACGATACTCCTGGCTGACATTTGTATGGGGCTAGGTGAAATCATGTACCGATATTGTCCAGCTAGCTCCTTTAGTTTGGGCCATATCGTGTTTTCAACAGACAGACAGACGGATATAGCATGAACATCTTAAAATCATATGAGGACCCAGAATATTCACACTTTTTGGTTCTACGACCAATATTTCGATATGTTACAAACCGAATGACAAATTCAAGATACCTCCCTTTTTTTTGATGGTGGATAAAAAACAATAAAATTATTAACATTTTCATAATTTTGCTCAAACTTAAATTTAATATGCGTGCCTTACAACAAAAATAAATTCTCAGAAGTTTCTTTTGTATGTAGATAGGACTTATATATAAATGAATATCTTGTGGCCTTTTTTTTTTGTAGTAGTTGTAGTTGCTGATGTTGTCTTGTTTTTTTAATTAAATGCTTGTTTTTGTAGGTGGTATAAAGGATGGCCCACAAAAGGGCCGTACATTATTAACATACACATGAATGTTTACAGCAATAACTACAACAAAATAAATTAAATATGTATCGTATTTAATATCGCCTACAAATACAAAATGTATATTTCCATATATATATGTGTGTGTGTGTTGTTGCATGTGTTGAATTGAGTGTACAGTTACAAAACGATATTTCCTTATAATTATAATGACAGCCTCTTATGCTCTTTTTTTATCTGAGTGTTAATGTGTGTGTTTGAGTGAAAATACACTCATGAGAAATTAACGTGAACTAAACCATGAGAACAATTCGGGAATGAAATCTCGAAACTGCGACAGCCTAGTGTCAATCAAGGCTCTTAACTCCAATGTATTTAGGTCGAAATGTTTTCTGGTGTGGCCCAACAACACCATGATGAATTAATATGGGTTCCTCGTCACGATTGCATCCGGGGGAATAAAATCGCTAATGAGTGTTTAAATAACGTGTCGTCCTTGGAGTAACTCTTGCGCAAAGGATCATTTATACAACCTTGGTGGCGATATCGAATTTGATAGAGAAATGTGCGTTGAAAGAGACGAAACTCAGGTGGCCTAATATCACAACTTGTAGGATATACAGAATGCTTTGACCCACTCCGGCTAGATAAAGGACAAAGACACCCTTGACTATTGGTAGGGATTCGATAAAGCTTCATACTGGGCACTGTATGATTGAACATATGTATTACGCAACGTATGTCTTAAATGATGCTTTCAAGCTATAAAAGAAAATACTTTTTGCACCAAATCAGTATTTGTGTTGAAAAATTACAATAACCCGAAGAGTAAGAGATAGTATGTTAAGCCCAGCAAACCAGCCGAATCGACACCAAAGACAAATATCCATGTTAATGTAATACTCTGTATTTTGTGGGCCCTATCTATTATAAACCGTTGACATCTGGCCAGACCATCACAGGGAAGCTGTAGCCGCTACTGATTCGTTTGAATCGAACATTGGGCCAAAAAAAGTCCAGAATATTCGGCCAGACATGAAACCGTAATATTCCATCACCAGAACACTCGGCACGTGTTGCACAATCAGTTAAAAAGTATTTAAAATGTAGTGGTTTGGAGGTTTTGTCTCAGTCGCTTGCGTGCTTCATCCGACTAGCATTTATTTGGATGGATGCAGAACGCTGTCTCTGGGATACGCTTCACTTTGGAACATAGTATCCGATATTGTCGTGATTCGCACTTGGCCTCAAAAGATGAGCAGGTCTTTTGGCTCGGAATCCATATGTTGCCAAGGAAGATGGGAAAAGGTCATAGCTAACAATGCACAGTGGGGCTGAATCGAACTTTTTTGGAAATAAATCTGGCATTTATAAACGGCTGGTCCGATCGGTATAAAATTTGACGTTTGCATAGCCACGTCAAATCAAAATATGAGCAGGTTTTTTGGCTCGGAATCCATAAGTTGCCAAGAAAGATGGGAAAAGGTCATAGCTAACAAATTTGACGTGGGCATAGCCAAGGAGTATTCGAGTTTAAGTTATTAAAATAAGCCCTAATAATAAAATCTTTATTTATTAACAAAACTCAATGAAATTATCAACGTTTTACAAATTTGTTATTCTAAATAAAAAAAAGTGTAAACATACTTGTCAAAACGTCAAAGGTAATCCCGCAATTCCTAAAAATCGGAGCGAAAATCCCAAAAATGGTATTTTTTACAATTTTGCCCATAGGGTTCACATTTCCTTTGGGACTGGAAAAATACTTTGGGGATAAATAGGGAACACATCAGGGTTTCAAAAGCTGCTTTCCGTTTTCTGATCCCAGCTTTGGGATTTTAGAACATGTGGCCCAAATTTGAAAATTTTATAAAAAAAAATAGGTCACATTTCGTAGATAGGGGCGTCATATTCAAAAAATATGACATGTTTTTTATACGAAAATGTTCTCCGTAAAGATAACTTATAAAAAATATAAACTTGTTATATATTCTTAAAGAAAGTTTATTTATTTAATAAAAAAAGTCCAAAAAACAGCAAAAATTAACTATTATTTGAATATATAAATTGAAAATCGTTTATTTTTTTTATCCATAATTGATATTGCTCTGAAATCTGTTGTATGTTATTCGTAATTTAGTTGTCTAACTAACAAAAAAATTCAAGTCCATTCGGTCCAAAAGTACGTCCTATCATTTTTAAAAAGCGGACCAAGTTATTGCAAAATTTTAAATAATTCGGAAATTAAAAGAGATAAATAGCACACGCTAGCATGTTTTTTCAAGACCTATCTGAGCGCTTTCCAAAAATATAAAAATCTTTGAATTCGGTTGGGAAACAAAAAAATTGCACGTGTTTACATGTCGAAGGTAATTTGAGCGCCCATAGCGCCGCCCCAGAATTAACACTAGGGCCCATTTGAATAATACAAACTCGAATGCTCCTTGAATACGCACACGTCAAATCTTATACTGATTTCCAAAAAATTTCGATTCTGCCTCACTGTGCTATGGCCAATACTCTGGATAAATTTATTTTGTACAAATGTTTAAAAATTAAAGATTCAATTTTTTTAAAAAAAGAATCCCTCATTTTTAAAGCTTACACCTAATAAGTTCGCTAATAACACTAGTTTACAAGGTTTTTGCTCATGAATTGAAACATATGGGGATTTGTGTAATTAGGTATTCTAACTTCAGAAAAAATATTTAAAAAAATCCTGGACGTCAAACTTTTGAGATATTTCTTAAAAACGAAACATATAAAAATTTACATTAAATTAGTACATAAAAATTATGAGTGAAGTGTTTTGTTCTATTTTTATAATTATTTCCATTTGTCTCCCTCACGACACTCCAACAGTAGTCTCCTAGCATATTCTGATCCCAAAAACCTTGATAATTCTTCAAATCTTGATGGAAACGCTCTCCATGTTCGTCACTCATGTGTCCGAGGTTTTCCGGGAAAAAATCCACATGAGAATGTAAAAAGTGAATTTTGAGGGATATATTTACACCCATCAGTTCAAAATTATGTAATAAATTCACAACATTATCTCTGTAATTTTGACTTTTCTTATTCCCCAAAAATTATTGAACAACAAGTTTAAAAGAATTCCATGCTGCATTTTCAACGTCGGTTAATAGACACTAGGGTATTCGAATTATTCGATTTTTCTCTTGTTCGAATAAAACGAATAATTCGAATAAGAGATTTTAACTTGTTCGAATAATTCGATCACACGTTTAAAATTAATCGAATTATTCGAATAATTTAAATTTGTTTAAAAAAGTAAAGAATGAAGTTTTGATGTCGGTTTTTTAATATTTTATTGTTAAAGAAAAACAAAAAATAACGTTAAAGTTAACAATTCGAGTATTGATAATGTTAAAAACATTCAAAAACAAAGGCCATCATTAAATTTTCAACAGAAATATTCTGATCAGATTAACTCCCGAACAATCTACAAAACAATCGACTAGCAAACCCTTTAGTTTTGGAGCTATGATTTAAAAAATTTGAGCTAGTTGGACATGATCCTGAATTCAAATACAATATAAACAACGTATTAAGAACTTTTTATGTCGTTATGTTCATTAATTCGGGTATTAAATTGTTTAACTAATTCTTTAATAAATTAATTATTCACACAGAGAAAACTGATTCGTGATAGCAACCGAATTTGTTGACAATCGAATGATTCTATCTTAGTGACCGAATTTTACAGTTGTGGCTACAATATTTTGGAAGGGGTAACTAAAGTTTGGTTGCCTCAACTGAAATTCTTCTTTATCAACTGACTTTCTGTTGTTAGAACTGAAAAATTCTATGTGTGCAACCGAATCATTCGATTAGCAACAAATTCGGTTGCTATCACGAATCTGTTTTCTCTGTGCACTATTTCTAAATTATTTATAACAAATTGTATTATACATCAAGCTCTATCAAGGTTGCCGAATCTTTGCTTAATAAAGTGGTATTAGGGAATTACACAATAAAGGGAATCTGTCCAAAATTTGATATCATTGTCAGTGAACGTGGCTAATTTGAAGTCAGGCAGTGCATGATTGACGCATTTACAAATACGCAAAAAGTTTGTTACCATGTTAGACAAAGATGTTCAACGATGTTCAAAATCATGTAGAAGACGAACTCCATGCTTTTCTTGCAACAAAACGTTTGTTTGCAATATTTGTGTTTATCATTCGATTTATTAAATATTTAGCAACACTTACATACGCGGTTAATAACATCATTTATATACATATATTTTAATATCATGGCCTTCATCTATTTCCATGTAATCATTATAAATGTCATCCTCAATATCACTTTCGACGACCGTTTCAAAATCACATTCTCCGTCACAGTCAACTTCACTTTAATCTAGGTTAAAATTTTGATTATTAATTGCGATTCTTCTAATATTTCGCCAGCTAAATAACAAATGTTTTATTTGTTTTTAGAATTGTAACTTCTTGTAGTAATATTTATAGAAGCAGCTATCGGAACACTCGTCTACAGAGATCGAAAGTCCCCTTGTCTTTAGTTATTTGTCGAATATCAGAAACAATACAATTTTTGTGAGTCATTATTACTTATTTTAATTTGAAATTATGAAAAATTTTAAGCAATTTAACAAATTTAAATATTATTCGTTTTATTCGATTATTCTACATAAAATTGTTCGAATTATTCGTTATTCGAAAATGGCCATTTTTAAATTGTTCGAATAATTATTCGTAAGAAATTATTCGATTAATCGAACGATCATTAGTCGAATGAATACCCTAATAGACACTCAAATTTGGTATCAACCAAAATGTTTCTTATTTGACGACCCACAAATATGCCTTCTTTTAGTTTAGCCTCGGAAAGACTTGGGAACACGCTGCATAAATATTGAAATGCTGGTTTTGTCTTATCTAAAGCTTTTACGAAATTTTTTAATGTAAATAAGCATTTTGCAGTGTTTGTGTTATAGGAAAACCTTGATTTGACTGAATAATTTTTCCGCAAATAAAACAAAAATGGTCTGGGTTTATTTTACACTTTCCAGAAGACATTTTAAAATAGTTTTTACTTTAGAGTTTTGTATTTAATAGCGATTTATTAACGTTTATCTACAGGAAAGATGTACTTTTAAACAGTATTTATTTTTTTCCCGTTAATTTTTTTTGGAATTTGTCAAAAGAATACAACTCTGAAAGTATCTAGTAGCTTCGCCAGAGTGTTATGTACCCAAAAACGATGTGAATACCTAATTACCACAATTCGGTACACTACACCCAGAGAAAAAATGAACACATCCGTGTACGATTTGACACCATTCGGTGTCAATAGTATGTGCACAAATTGTACACGAACGGTGTCAATTTGACAACGAAAAAATTACACCATTCAGTTGTCGAATTCACACCATCCGTTGTCGATTTGACACCGTTCGTGTACGATTTGACACCAGACCGTTGACAATTTGATACCGTACCGTTGTCAATTTGAAATCATATGTTGTGGATTTGATACCGTTCGTGTACGATTTGGTAATTGAAATAAATAATAATTCCTTTATGTTTTACATTTATTTTTAAATACAATACGAATAAATACTTAAATATAAAATACATATAAATTTCATGTTTAAATTTGGCAAAACAAATGGTGGCAATTGTCGGAGTTCCTGTATGTGAAATTTCAAATAGCATCCCTAATTGTGGCACTGCTTCCACAGGTCATCATTCTAAAAATTGTATTCTACATTGCTGATAATTATATATATAGCTCTACTTTCCTTTTAAATGTACAAAAACTGTATGTTTATTGTTTCCAGGAATTTTTGGAGTTGTATGTCGTCAGTGGATTCGGTGATCTTCATCTGCATCAACACAAATTCACTATTAAACACAATTACACTTCCTTTTATACATATTTCCATTTTTAAATATTTTCACTTTTTCAATGTAAATAAAATTTAAAACACACTTTGACAATAACTTGTCAGCAACTCACGTTGAGATGTTTCGGCGTTTAATTTAACAACATTGCGTTGTCGATTCATACCCATTTGTTTACAAATTGTAAACGTATGGTGTCGAAAAAAAGTGACACCGTATGGTGCCAAAATGACACCAACCGTTGTCAATTTTGCAACGTCATTTTTCCCTCAGTGTACAGTATGCATTAGTAGTACTCAGGTCAGGGGAAAAATAAAAACCCATATATCTCAAAATTTGGACGTATAGAAGGGAAACAAAAAATGGTCAATTAACTAGCGTTCCTAGCTCTTCTCGAAAATATAAGTTTCATTCCATGAGCAAACAAAAATTTTTGATTTGTAAACTAGTGTAATTACAGACTCGAAACGTTGCATATTGGGAATTATTTGACATCTTAAAGATATTCAGATTTTACTGTAACATTTCACAAAATATCGCAGAAACTTATTCGAACTAACTCCTTTCTTTGAGTGTAATGGTTTGTATGTATGAACAGGTTTATGTTTATAGATTTGTGTGTATAAATACATATTTATTATTGTAGTTGTGTTATTTAATCCTTATTGTTAATTTATTATTTGTTGTTGTAGTTGCTATTGTTGTTATTATTGTTGTCGATGTCGAATGTTGTGTCGTTGTTGAATGTTGTAAATCGTTATGAATTAAATTGAAATTGGCGTATATTTTATTATTGTTGTTGTTGTAATCGTTATGTCGAACGTTTTTTTTCCCGTTGAACACATTTACAATTTATATACAATTTAATACGTATACAACATATAACTAACTACATTTACAAGTTTTGTATACAAACTATACATAGTATATTTACCAGGACTCTCTATAGTAAATATATAAATACTCGCACAATAAAACATTTGTAATACTTGTGATTGTGTTGCCAGATTTTATTGTTGCCAATATGAAAATCATACAACATAAAAAAGAACGCAAAAATTATTACATTTTTATATAATCACAGTAGTAGTAAAATTTGTTTTTTTTTCTCGGTAAAATTTATTTATATTTCATTTTATTTTTTGTTATGGTTACCAAACAGTTTTCAATGTTATATATAAATCTGTTTTATTTGTGTTGTATTTAGTTGAGGGTAATTATTGTAATGTTGTATTAAATTTAATGTAAAGATTTACAAAAATAAAGATTTATTGCCTTGGCTAAATATAATTAAACAAAGAAATTTTATTTGTATTTTTTTTACCAAAAGCATAAAATTAGCCTAAGGGCGTTGTAAAGATGTTAGATAATTGAAAATAATTAAAATTGTAAGATGTTAAGGAAGCAAAAGATTATATGGAGATACATTTTTATTAGGCCAGGAAGTACTTATTGGTTAAATCCCAAAGTGGATGTTGTAAAGAAAATAGAAATATTTAAATGTCATAGTTTAAAGAAAACAATCTTAAATTGACAATGAACACAAGTAAATTGTAAATTGCAGACTATGACTAGACTATGACTAGACTATGACTAGACTATGACTAGACTATGACTAGACTATGACTAGACTATGACTAGACTATGACTAGACTATGACTAGACTATGACTAGACTATGACTAGACTATGACTAGACTATGACTAGACTATGACTAGACTATGACTAGACTATGACTAGACTATGACTAGACTATGACTAGACTATGACTAGACTATGACTAGACTATGACTAGACTATGACTAGACTATGACTAGACTATGACTAGACTATGACTAGACTATGACTAGACTATGACTAGACTATGACTAGACTATGACTAGACTATGACTAGACTATGACTAGACTATGACTAGACTATGACTAGACTATGACTAGACTATGACTAGACTATGACTAGACTATGACTAGACTAGACTATGACTAGACTAGACTATGACTAGACTATGACTAGACTATGACTAGACTATGACTAGACTATGACTAGACTATGACTAGACTATGACTAGACTATGACTAGACTATGACTAGACTATGACTAGACTATGACTAGACTATGACTAGACTATGACTAGACTATGACTAGACTATGACTAGACTATGACTAGACTATGACTAGACTATGACTAGACTATGACTAGACTATGACTAGACTATGACTAGACTATGACTAGACTATGACTAGACTATGACTAGACTATGACTAGACTATGACTAGACTATGACTAGACTATGACTAGACTATGACTAGACTATGACTAGACTATGACTAGACTATGACTAGACTATGACTAGACTATGACTAGACTATGACTAGACTATGACTAGACTATGACTAGACTATGACTAGACTATGACTAGACTATGACTAGACTATGACTAGACTATGACTAGACTATGACTAGACTATGACTAGACTATGACTAGACTATGACTAGACTATGACTAGACTATGACTAGACTATGACTAGACTATGACTAGACTATGACTAGACTATGACTAGACTATGACTAGACTATGACTAGACTATGACTAGACTATGACTAGACTATGACTAGACTATGACTAGACTATGACTAGACTATGACTAGACTATGACTAGACTATGACTAGACTATGACTAGACTATGACTAGACTATGACTAGACTATGACTAGACTATGACTAGACTATGACTAGACTATGACTAGACTATGACTAGACTATGACTAGACTATGACTAGACTATGACTAGACTATGACTAGACTATGACTAGACTATGACTAGACTATGACTAGACTATGACTAGACTATGACTAGACTATGACTAGACTATGACTAGACTATGACTAGACTATGACTAGACTATGACTAGACTATGACTAGACTATGACTAGACTATGACTAGACTATGACTAGACTATGACTAGACTATGACTAGACTATGACTAGACTATGACTAGACTATGACTAGACTATGACTAGACTATGACTAGACTATGACTAGACTATGACTAGACTATGACTAGACTAGACTATGACTAGACTATGACTAGACTATGACTAGACTATGACTAGACTATGACTAGACTAGACTATGACTAGACTATGACTAGACTATGACTAGACTATGACTAGACTATGACTAGACTATGACTAGACTATGACTAGACTAGACTATGACTAGACTATGACTAGACTATGACTAGACTATGACTAGACTATGACTAGACTATGACTAGACTATGACTAGACTATGACTAGACTATGACTAGACTATGACTAGACTATGACTAGACTATGACTAGACTATGACTAGACTATGACTAGACTATGACTAGACTATGACTAGACTATGACTAGACTATGACTAGACTATGACTAGACTATGACTAGACTATGACTAGACTATGACTAGACTATGACTAGACTATGACTAGACTATGACTAGACTATGACTAGACTATGACTAGACTATGACTAGACTATGACTAGACTATGACTAGACTATGACTAGACTATGACTAGACTATGACTAGACTATGACTAGACTATGACTAGACTATGACTAGACTATGACTAGACTATGACTAGACTATGACTAGACTATGACTAGACTATGACTAGACTATGACTAGACTATGACTAGACTATGACTAGACTATGACTAGACTATGACTAGACTATGACTAGACTATGACTAGACTATGACTAGACTATGACTAGACTATGACTAGACTATGACTAGACTATGACTAGACTATGACTAGACTATGACTAGACTATGACTAGACTATGACTAGACTATGACTAGACTATGACTAGACTATGACTAGACTATGACTAGACTATGACTAGACTATGACTAGACTATGACTAGACTATGACTAGACTATGACTAGACTATGACTAGACTATGACTAGACTATGACTAGACTATGACTAGACTATGACTAGACTATGACTAGACTATGACTAGACTATGACTAGACTATGACTAGACTATGACTAGACTATGACTAGACTATGACTAGACTATGACTAGACTATGACTAGACTATGACTAGACTATGACTAGACTATGACTAGACTATGACTAGACTATGACTAGACTATGACTAGACTATGACTAGACTATGACTAGACTATGACTAGACTATGACTAGACTATGACTAGACTATGACTAGACTATGACTAGACTATGACTAGACTATGACTAGACTATGACTAGACTATGACTAGACTATGACTAGACTATGACTAGACTATGACTAGACTATGACTAGACTATGACTAGACTATGACTAGACTATGACTAGACTATGACTAGACTATGACTAGACTATGACTAGACTATGACTAGACTATGACTAGACTATGACTAGACTATGACTAGACTATGACTAGACTATGACTAGACTATGACTAGACTATGACTAGACTATGACTAGACTATGACTAGACTATGACTAGACTATGACTAGACTATGACTAGACTATGACTAGACTATGACTAGACTATGACTAGACTATGACTAGACTATGACTAGACTATGACTAGACTATGACTAGACTATGACTAGACTATGACTAGACTATGACTAGACTATGACTAGACTATGACTAGACTATGACTAGACTATGACTAGACTATGACTAGACTATGACTAGACTATGACTAGACTATGACTAGACTATGACTAGACTATGACTAGACTATGACTAGACTATGACTAGACTATGACTAGACTATGACTAGACTATGACTAGACTATGACTAGACTATGACTAGACTATGACTAGACTATGACTAGACTATGACTAGACTATGACTAGACTATGACTAGACTATGACTAGACTATGACTAGACTATGACTAGACTATGACTAGACTATGACTAGACTATGACTAGACTATGACTAGACTATGACTAGACTATGACTAGACTATGACTAGACTATGACTAGACTATGACTAGACTATGACTAGACTATGACTAGACTATGACTAGACTATGACTAGACTATGACTAGACTATGACTAGACTATGACTAGACTATGACTAGACTATGACTAGACTATGACTAGACTATGACTAGACTATGACTAGACTATGACTAGACTATGACTAGACTATGACTAGACTATGACTAGACTATGACTAGACTATGACTAGACTATGACTAGACTATGACTAGACTATGACTAGACTATGACTAGACTATGACTAGACTATGACTAGACTATGACTAGACTATGACTAGACTATGACTAGACTATGACTAGACTATGACTAGACTATGACTAGACTATGACTAGACTATGACTAGACTATGACTAGACTATGACTAGACTATGACTAGACTATGACTAGACTATGACTAGACTATGACTAGACTATGACTAGACTATGACTAGACTATGACTAGACTATGACTAGACTATGACTAGACTATGACTAGACTATGACTAGACTATGACTAGACTATGACTAGACTATGACTAGCCTATGACTAGACTATGACTAGACTATGACTAGACTATGACTAGACTATGACTAGCCTATGACTAGACTATGACTAGACTATGACTAGCCTATGACTAGACTATGACTAGACTATGACTAGACTATGACTAGACTATGACTAGCCTATGACTAGACTATGACTAGACTATGACTAGACTATGACTAGACTATGACTAGACTATGACTAGACTATGACTAGACTATGACTAGACTATGACTAGACTATGACTAGACTATGACTAGACTATGACTAGACTATGACTAGACTATGACTAGACTATGACTAGACTATGACTAGACTATGACTAGACTATGACTAGACTATGACTAGACTATGACTAGACTATGACTAGACTATGACTAGACTATGACTAGACTATGACTAGACTATGACTAGACTATGACTAGACTATGACTAGACTATGACTAGACTATGACTAGACTATGACTAGACTATGACTAGACTATGACTAGACTATGACTAGACTATGACTAGACTATGACTAGACTATGACTAGACTATGACTAGACTATGACTAGACTATGACTAGACTATGACTAGACTATGACTAGACTATGACTAGACTATGACTAGACTATGACTAGACTATGACTAGACTATGACTAGACTATGACTAGACTATGACTAGACTATGACTAGACTATGACTAGACTATGACTAGACTATGACTAGACTATGACTAGACTATGACTAGACTATGACTAGACTATGACTAGACTATGACTAGACTATGACTAGACTATGACTAGACTATGACTAGACTATGACTAGACTATGACTAGACTATGACTAGACTATGACTAGACTATGACTAGACTATGACTAGACTATGACTAGACTATGACTAGACTATGACTAGACTATGACTAGACTATGACTAGACTATGACTAGACTATGACTAGACTATGACTAGACTATGACTAGACTATGACTAGACTATGACTAGACTATGACTAGACTATGACTAGACTATGACTAGACTATGACTAGACTATGACTAGACTATGACTAGACTATGACTAGACTATGACTAGACTATGACTAGACTATGACTAGACTATGACTAGACTATGACTAGACTATGACTAGACTATGACTAGACTATGACTAGACTATGACTAGACTATGACTAGACTATGACTAGACTATGACTAGACTATGACTAGACTATGACTAGACTATGACTAGACTATGACTAGACTATGACTAGACTATGACTAGACTATGACTAGACTATGACTAGACTATGACTAGACTATGACTAGACTATGACTAGACTATGACTAGACTATGACTAGACTATGACTAGACTATGACTAGACTATGACTAGACTATGACTAGACTATGACTAGACTATGACTAGACTATGACTAGACTATGACTAGACTATGACTAGACTATGACTAGACTATGACTAGACTATGACTAGACTATGACTAGACTATGACTAGACTATGATTATTTTAGTTTATTCTTTTAAATTATTTAACTATATCAAAATTCAATCTTTAAAACTAGCAGTTACTTATTACAATTTTTTAATACTGATTTCGGAAAACCTTTAACTTAGATTCAACATGTTTGAAAACCAACTATCCTACCATTAATCATTTTGCAGTATGCCCTCCTCAGTTTAGTAATACGTTTTTACCATTAAACCTCCCCTTTTTCCTACAAAACCTTTTACATGCAATTTTAATGTTCTTCACTACAATGCTACCAAACAAATATATGAAATAATATCGAGATATTATAAAAAATGAAAAGAAAGAAAGCAACATTTATCATCATAAAATAGTCGTTTGCGTATCAAAACTAAATAAAATGTAAATACATCTAAATATTGACAATATTCAATTTATAGAAGTTGTTGTCGTTATTGTTTCCTTTTACTTTTATTTTTGCATTTACTAGCTAGACTTAAAAGAGGGAAGGAGAACACATGTCATTTGAACAACAAAATAACAATTTTAAAGGCAATAAATGCAATTGCTCTTGTATATAGAAATGGAGTATCTAGCTATATTTGAAAAACGTAATCGAAAGAGATAAAAAATGAACCAACAAATGTAATGATAACGACAATAAAGTTACAGATGATGATGATTCTGACTGTCAATGGTGCTGACGATGATTACAATGTTAAAGTTGTAGAGCCAGGAATAAAACATGAAAATAAAAATTGCAACATATGACATTTAAGCACCTGGGTACAAAAAAGAAACATTATTTTATTTATTGAATATAAAAATTATACAAATAAGAAGAAATGGTAGTAATGGCGGCAATATGTGAGTTATAGATACAGGAAAAGGCTCTCAAATTCATACATTTATATGACACCAGTGCAATGAAGAGAGTTTGTTTGTTTGTTTTATTTAACAATTTGTTTGAAAGGGTATTTAAGTATTATAGACAAATTGCATAATAAAACATGTTGCAAAATACTAAAACAAGAAAGTGGTGGTTGCAAGGTTGAGCATATAAAGCAGTGGTCGGTGCTCATATAAACAAGGGGCCGAACGTAACATTGTGGTTCTAATATAGCAATTCTGTTTTCTGGAGGCCATAGAGATATTTATAGACAATAAACAAATGGTTTAGCATATTATTATAATCTATGATCTCTTTATGCCGACCACTGAGATTTAGTCATCATTTTAAATCTAGATTGAGACACAAACTGAACATGCCACTTTAGTAAAAGAATAGGCCTTTGTTAGCCTTTTGAAAATTTTAAAATCTTCTTTTTGTGTTTGTTATGTGTGCCGACCACTGATTTAAGCCCATTGGTAGAGTTAGATTGGTTGATAATGACTTCTTAGTTGCTCTAAATAGTTATGTTGCTAATGATTCAAAAAGTCTACACACGTGCCTATTTTTAATCAATTTCTATTTGGTTCAACTTTTAGATAAAATTTATTTTTTTATAAAATTGTCTCACTTTGCATTTAAATATGTACCATTACTTTAAATTCTCTTTGATTTTATTCATTAATTTAAAATGCAATAAAGATTAAAATAAATGATTATGTTTTTAAAAATAACAAAACAAACACCATTTCTCCCCCCACCCTGCTGCTGCTAAAAAAAAGTGAAAGTAAAATGTGTTTGTTCATTAATATCAGGGATTAGTGATAGATTTTTTTGTCATGTTTTTTTTTTCATTTACAAAATATTAATGTTTAAGCACCCTCTTTAAAAAGAAATATTTAAAAAGATATGTGTGTGGCACGAGTCAACTGACTCCTAAATAGAAACTTGAAACTCCCTTATTTTAAACATTTTGTTCAGTCATTTGTTTACCAGGTATGGTTACGTTTTTGTAACCAGGATTAACTTCTTTGATTTTTTTCTAAGACCTTAAATCACTTTTTTTTGGAATTTTTAATAATTTCATTGTAGGTTTTTTTTGTTAGCTTCTTATGAATGAAAGGGGGTTGTTTGAAAAGTAAATGCACTTACTTGGTTTGAGTAATTAGCTGCCGTATTTTTTTATAATTTTTTTTCTTAGTTTCAAGTAAACGTATTCTTGTAATTAATACTTAAGTAAGTTTAAATTTCTTACAAGAAATTAGTTAATGGTACGTGTCTGGACTTTTTTTTTTAACTGATTAGGTTTTAAAAGTAGTTTAGATTATGATTTAAAGGGGTAAAGGGCGGTTGTCATTCGAATAAAAATTATTCGAATAAGCGAGAATAAGAAGTTATTTGATCAATAACACTGTGTTAGTTGAAAAAACAGTCAAGCGGTGCTCTTGGTGGGTTAAGCTAATTAGGGTACGCTGAATTCAGTGGTGCTAACCGTTTTTTTAGGTTAGCTCGTATTTTCGAGATATACCGTTATTTCGAAAATGGAGGAGGTTGTACAAAATATATTCGCATAACTCAAAAAAGGTTTATTTTATTGAACAAACTGAATAAACCAAAATTCCGCAACAAAATTACCTTAAAGTAAGGCTTGACATGTTTTTAATCTTCGCAGTCATTTTATAAATATAAATATTTTTTTTTAAAACGGCATTTAAAATTGGAAAATGCATATACGCTATTAATTTTTAAATCCACATGCATATAACTTTGGAGTCAGTCACGATATGTAAACAATTCTTTTTTTATTTGACATATACATTTGCAGTTAGTCCAATAAAAGAAAAAATTAGCAAATCGGTAAATATTTGGACCCGCTGTTATCAACTTTTAAGTTAAAGCCACGATGAGGTTTTCTGTAGTGCTCGATGAGAATGTGTGTAAGTTTTTTTGAAATCGGAACACAAACGAAGAAAGAGGATCGTTTTAAAAATTTATCATACCCGAGTCCTACTTTGGGGACCCCTGGCCGCACCTCTGTGGTTCCGCCCATAGGGCAAAAATAAATAAAACGATCACAAAATATTTAGACAAAATGCAAACAAATTTTTTCTTAAATATCCAATCTTCTTAATGGCAAACCGGTTTTTACTGGAAATCTAACGGGACTTTTTAAAAATAAAATTGAAAGCATGAGCAAATATTCATTTGCAAAGCGCAGCTGAACGCTGGAAGAATAATTCAAAGCAAAAGTGCACTTCAAAACGGTCTTGCAATTGCTGTAGTCTACAAAATTAAATTATTTTCAATGGATTTTGAAGTTAAAGGTATTTATTTTATCTTTAGAAAATAATAAAAACTAAATTGTGTTTGTTATATGTTTGTTACTTTTTTTAAAACTTCATTATGTTTACTTAAAGTTTTAGTTGTGTTCCCCCAAGATTCCCCCATAGGTTTCTTTTTCATTGTATTAATCTGATTCTTATGATAATAAAAGTGCTGAAGTTAGTTGCGGAAATTTGCGGATGGGCGTGTAATCTGTAATATACTAACCCGCCCCACAGAGGGATGGCTTCATACATTTTTTTGCAAAAATTATAAGGAGTGGTTGTAGAGCGCTGAAATTTGGCACAGATAATTATATGGACCAAACTAAGAAACAGATACAATTTTATCAAAATCGACCACGCCCAACGCCTACTGCCCATACAATCCAAATAGATTTGTTCGCATAAAATTTTTCCTATTCAAGTAAAAGTCTAGAAATTTGGTACATACATTTACTGAAACCATGTCGAGTTTCAATAAAATCGGTCACCGCCCACGAAACCCATACATAGATAAGAATTTTTTGGATATTTCGTTTATTATTCGACAAAAAATTTTAAGTTTTGATCCTGTTCCGAAAACTATTCTTTTTTTAATCGAAACAAGACACTCCCACCTATCATTTTATTAAAAAAAATCAAAAATACAATAATAATTAGAGTCTTATAGATTTGGGCATATCTTCTTAACGGTTTATGGTTTCCCCATAATTTTTATTTATTGATGTTGAAATGTTATATTTTTCAAATATGTTAAAGGTAAATGGTATTATTAGGAAAATTATACCACTGAATTGCGTGAAAATATAAGTAAATTTTTGCTTAACACCCTTGCATGGACTTTAGTTCAATTTTCTAAAAATAAAATAAATTTGTTCTTAAAACTATAAGTGTACATTTCATCTATAAACATTTGTCTACATAATTGCATCATTTGATTGTTGAAATTAAGTGTTTGAAAAATTGACTTTTTGACACCAAAATCCCTCTGTGCACCGTCTTATTTTTGCATCGGTACATAAAAATCTGATCCATGGAGCTGAGGTAAGCAAGCATGTTGTAGTGTCAATAGGTGAATTATCGGAGGAAACAGCTGAAGCGAAAAATAAGCATATAAAACAGTTTAGATTGCAACATACCCGAAAAATTTCGGGCAATGCTACAAATACAGAACTTTTAAATAGCCTGTTTTAAGTTCAGATCCATTTATTTCTGGAAGACAAACTTACCAACAAAGAAAATAAGTAGTTTAAGTCAAGGAGTTTTTAATTTGATTAATATGTGATATATTTATATTACTTAGTAATACCTCATATTGCATTATATAACTTTGTATAACTTTTTAATTTAGTTTTTTTTTTCAGTGTATAGTTCAAATGTATTAAAATGGAATAAAAATTTACTTAAATTGTTTAAAACAAACGAATTTTCATACTGAATTATTTTATTTCAAAAATTCATAAAACAAATCTAAAAGCCAATTAACCCTTGAAAGATCAAAGTGCTACTGTGGTTACAGTTGTTCATATTTTTTCTTAAAAATTTGCAAACTTTAAGTTCTTCGGGTATGCTATGAGGTGACAAATTTTGAAGACCCTAGCTTTTTTAGTTTTGGAGATATTGATTATTGACCGCTTGTTCATACAAGGTAAACCACTGTGCTCTGGTAGACTCATGCGGTCATAATTCAAACCTTAAACTCGTCAACACTTCTTCTTTGCACATGTCAAATTTCATTCAAATCGGAATAAGGGTTTAGATTTATTTCCCTCTTTTTTGTCGATACCTATGTGCACTGCACGATGTAGTTAATTACTACGAGTTATGTATTTTGATAAAATATTAGGGGATATTTGTATTATTTTTTGTGAATAAACTGAAAAGTTGTGGACAGAATTTAATTATTTAGAGCATATTTTATTTTGAACTTCGTTTTCTAAATGTGTAATAAAAATTAAGATCGTGCATTTTCAAATTTTTAATGCCGTTTTAAAAGTTAAAAATTTCGAAATTTTTCGAAAAAATTATTTTTTTTTCCAAAAAAAATTTATATTTCTAACACGACTGCGAAGATTATAAACATGTTAAGCTTTACTTGAAGGTAATATCGTTGCGGAATTTCGTTTTTTTTCAGTTTATTCAATAACCTAAACTGTTTTTGAGTTACGCGAATATATGTTGTGCAACCTCCTCCATTTTCGAAATAACGGTACATCTCGAAAATACGAGCTAACCTAAAAAAATGGTTAGCACCACTGAATTCAGCGTACCCGAATTAGTTGAAGCTGGGTACCCCTCTTGACAGAAAAAAAATGTCAATTTCGTGCATAGTGTAATTGTCGATTAATCCAATATTGAAATTTTTTATGACGATGTACGATTTATTGTCTGCTTATGGGAAGCACAGCTGAATACTACCGGACGCTTCAAAGTTTTCGGATAGTGGTGCGTTCCGTAGATATGCAGGGCAGTTTCCCTGGCATTCGCGAAGAATCAGCGGTTACAAGAGGAATGTCTCGGGGGGTCTTTCGAGTTCCCTCTATATCCTAAGTTTGACTTCAATCCTTGTATTGTCGTGAATAAAAAATATTTTTGTTTTTTAAATTTATTTCTTTTTCACCAAAAAAAATTATAAAATTTAAAAAAAATAATTTTAAAATTTAAAAAAAATAATTTTAAAATTTAAAAAAAAAAATTTTAAAATTTAAATTTAAAAAAAAAAAAATTTAAATAACAATTCGAAAAAAATTAACGGGTTAACAAATATTTTTTCCGATTTTGACCCATTGTATGTCCAACATATTGTCTATATTAATGACTTAGTAATCCAGATATAAGTCAAAAATAGAGGTTGTCCTGCTTTTTTCCTTATATCTCAGCCATTAGTAGACCGATTTTGCTGATTTTAAACAGGAAATTTCTCGAAAGCATGACTGACAGAATTATTGAAGATATGGATCCCAAAGATATCTGGGGTCTTCAGAAAATTTATTTCAACAGACAGACGGACATGGCTTAATCGACTCCGCTATCTATAAGGATCCAGAATATATATACTTTATAGGGTCGGAAAATTATATATACCCTTCTCACGAAGGTCAAAAGTATAAAAGTGAAGAAAATTGACAGAACTTCTTCAATGATATCTTGCACAAAACTAATGTTCACTCTAGCGTTAAAAGAGCTAGAATAGCTGCAAAACCTCGGTCTGAGTAACTTCTCTTCTAACACTAATAGATATCAATCTTAATAGATAAATAGCGATCAATTTTCTTGTACACAGAGAAAATAGATTCGTAGTAGCAACCGAATTTGTTGTCAATCGTATGATTCGGTTATACACATAAAATTTTTCCGTTCCAGCAACAGAAAATTGGTTAATAGTAAGAATTTCGGTTGAAGCAACCAAACATTTGTTAACCCTTCTAGAAGTTTTTAGCCACAACTGTAAAATTAGGTCAGCAAGGCAGAATCATTCGATTGGCAACAAATTCAGTTGATATTACGAATCGGGTTTTTCTGTGTACTGTATTAAAAACTGTAAATTGGCTTAGAAGAAACTGATAGTATTGAAGTTATCCGCTTGTTTATTAGTTTTTGTTCCAAATTTTGGAGCCGAAAATTCAGTCAAACTAGTAAAATTGCAACAGTAAAAGAAGCAGCAAACAAGCAACCAAATATCTAAGATTTGTAAGTCTTGCAATAATATAAACCTGGATCTTCAGTTCTCGTTATACGTTGGAATAAACTAAAAGACGTTCAGCCTTTTAAGTAATTCTTGTTATAGTATATTAACGATGTTATCAATGTATATCAATTAAAAATAATAGATTGTTATAAATAATAGAATGCAAAATATCATTTTAAATGCCAATTAACCTTTTAAGATATATGTAACTCACAGAACTCTCTATTAACCGTAAAATATTGTTATGTTTCTCTGTTAAACTAAAAATTACCACTGGATCTAACATATTCTAACTAGGTTACATATGTCACCTGGTTTACTAATTTATTACAAAAATGTTACAACAAACCAACTACAAAAATGTTTAATAAATAAAAGAATAAGAAAATTCTTCAAAATAAATACAACGAATTTAGGAAGAGCTACTAAAGAAATAAATTATTTCAAAATAATCACTGAGATTATTTATCAAGGTCTCAACGGTAAAAACAGGGGTCAAAGAAATGATACCATAACATTCTAATTCACAAATCAAGACTTCGATTGTACAAACTAGTTGTAACAAAAAACTTTTTGGTAAAACAAACATGTCCTTCTCTTTAACCTCAAATGCTCAAAATCTCCTACATTTTGTAATAAAAAAACTAAAAAGTACAAAAATATGTTAACGGTTTCTTGCACGAGAATCTAATATTGCATGAATAATGAAATATTTATATACGACTGACTGAATGAATGAAATAAACAACATTTGGTATACCTGTAGCGAATTCCGTTTTATTTTGTACCTGATATTGTGTGGCATATTTCAACTTTAGCACAAAAAAAAAGAACAAAAAAGAAACCGAAACAAGAACATAAAATATTGGAGGCAAATAGAAAAAAACAACATGGTATGGCACGCAAAATATTTTATATTTTATGATTTTTTATTGAAGAAAAACAATAAAAAAGAATGGGAAAGGAAAAAGAGTTAGTAGAGGTAAATGAAGGAGCACATTACAAAAACGAAGTAGAACCTGAACTAGAACTGAACTAGAACTGAACTAGAACTGAACTAGAACTGAACTAGAACTGAACTAGAACTGAACTAGAACTGAACTAGAACTGAACTAGAACTGAACTAGAACTGAACTAGAACTGAACTAGAACTGAACTAGAACTGAACTAGAACTGAACTAGAACTGAACTAGAACTGAACTAGAACTGAACTAGAACTGAACTAGAACTGAACTAGAACTGAACTAGAACTGAACTAGAACTGAACTAGAACTGAACTAGAACTGAACTAGAACTGAACTAGAACTGAACTAGAACTGAACTAGAACTGAACTAGAACTGAACTAGAACTGAACTAGAACTGAACTAGAACTGAACTAGAACTGAACTAGAACTGAACTAGAACTGAACTAGAACTGAACTAGAACTGAACTAGAACTGAACTAGAACTGAACTAGAACTGAACTAGAACTGAACTAGAACTGAACTAGAACTGAACTAGAACTGAACTAGAACTGAACTAGAACTGAACTAGAACTGAACTAGAACTGAACTAGAACTGAACTAGAACTGAACTAGAACTGAACTAGAACTGAACTAGAACTGAACTAGAACTGAACTAGAACTGAACTAGAACTGAACTAGAACTGAACTAGAACTGAACTAGAACTGAACTAGAACTGAACTAGAACTGAACTAGAACTGAACTAGAACTGAACTAGAACTGAACTAGAACTGAACTAGAACTGAACTAGAACTGAACTAGAACTGAACTAGAACTGAACTAGAACTGAACTAGAACTGAACTAGAACTGAACTAGAACTGAACTAGAACTGAACTAGAACTGAACTAGAACTGAACTAGAACTGAACTAGAACTGAACTAGAACTGAACTAGAACTGAACTAGAACTGAACTAGAACTGAACTAGAACTGAACTAGAACTGAACTAGAACTGAACTAGAACTGAACTAGAACTGAACTAGAACTGAACTAGAACTGAACTAGAACTGAACTAGAACTGAACTAGAACTGAACTAGAACTGAACTAGAACTGAACTAGAACTGAACTAGAACTGAACTAGAACTGAACTAGAACTGAACTAGAACTGAACTAGAACTGAACTAGAACTGAACTAGAACTGAACTAGAACTGAACTAGAACTGAACTAGAACTGAACTAGAACTGAACTAGAACTGAACTAGAACTGAACTAGAACTGAACTAGAACTGAACTAGAACTGAACTAGAACTGAACTAGAACTGAACTAGAACTGAACTAGAACTGAACTAGAACTGAACTAGAACTGAACTAGAACTGAACTAGAACTGAACTAGAACTGAACTAGAACTGAACTAGAACTGAACTAGAACTGAACTAGAACTGAACTAGAACTGAACTAGAACTGAACTAGAACTGAACTAGAACTGAACTAGAACTGAACTAGAACTGAACTAGAACTGAACTAGAACTGAACTAGAACTGAACTAGAACTGAACTAGAACTGAACTAGAACTGAACTAGAACTGAACTAGAACTGAACTAGAACTGAACTAGAACTGAACTAGAACTGAACTAGAACTGAACTAGAACTGAACTAGAACTGAACTAGAACTGAACTAGAACTGAACTAGAACTGAACTAGAACTGAACTAGAACTGAACTAGAACTGAACTAGAACTGAACTAGAACTGAACTAGAACTGAACTAGAACTGAACTAGAACTGAACTAGAACTGAACTAGAACTGAACTAGAACTGAACTAGAACTGAACTAGAACTGAACTAGAACTGAACTAGAACTGAACTAGAACTGAACTGAACTGGAACTAGAACTGAATCTCTACTCTTTTTTTAGCCACATCTGCTGTAGGTTTGTACAATATTTTTTAATATGACTATGACCGATGTGAACCTACTACGAATAGATTATTTTTTTTATTATTTATTTCGTAGGAGTTGCACTCAGTGATTTTTATGCTGTAGCTCGAGCTGTTGATCAAATGAAAGACTGGAATTTTTTAATCAAATTTCTATTATTTTTGTGTTTTTTTATGAAATCAAACAAAGAGTCTAAGAATACAAGTACATTGCATATTTTTCAAACATTTTATGAGGATGTTAACGAAAAATGTTGTAAATGAAATTGCTCACAAAATATGCAGCCAAAGTATTTAGAAATAAATAGGATAGACGAAATATTTTAAATAAAGTCTCAGTTCTTTTTTTAAACATGTTACAAAAGCATAAGGTTTGTAATAAGTTTTTGGATTGAAATGTATGTTGAGACTCAGCTGAGATATAATTGTTATTACTTAGGTTCTTATTTGGAAACTTATAAAATTAACACTGTATAATTCACCATGCTTCTTCTCAAATAACCCATATCTCTGACCAAATTAATTTTTCAATAAACATTAATTTCTCTCAATTCATTACATACTTAATACTAGTACAACCCACTTTGCATCGCCCATAAATTCTCGGCTTAGAATTTTCCAAATGCCTAGTAGTTCCTCAACTCCCTAACTATGCAAACAAACTAATGCTGATGGTCAGTTTGTTTCACTGAAAACATTCTAATGATATTGATGATGAGAATACTGATATAATAATGATGATTTGCTAAACGTGATTGCATGTTTCCCTATTCGACATTCTGCTACACGTAGTCAGTCATACAGATACAGATTAGAGTTCAACCCATTTTCATTTAGATTCTTAAACATTTTGTGGATTATTTCAGCATGTTATATTGATTGTTTATGCGTATTTTTGCTGCTCTTGTGTTTATAGAATGCTTGCAAAATACTTAATTAACAAATTTCAAACAATTTTGTGGAAAAATAGTTTGCAAGAATAGAGTAAATAGTAAATCAAATATGGTAAGAGTAACAAACAAATAACATGATGAGGGAGTGAATGGATATGAAGAATATAAAGGAGACAGGGTGTTTTAAATAGAGGTGAAATTTTGAAACCAGAATTAACAATCGATTACCATAATTGAACATTTCTTTTTACTAATTTTGTCGTGAATTCAAGTGAATTTTAGCAAGTGCATTTGGATAGTCATTAGTTTAGCCGTATAATTAGTTTAGAAGTTTTTGATCTGCTCGAAAATTGCAGGCGTTTCTATGAGATCTAGGTGATCTTGATTACTAGAAAAGCAGTTTGCAAATATGAATGAGTTATTTCATTTGTAGTCGAAGGTTCTTAAGATGTGCCTGGTAATTCAATCAAACTGTACTTCGTTCTTAAACCAATATTCATGAAATTTGAATTAGCCAATTCATGATAGCTCCAATATCGTGTAGTATTGAGTTAATGGGCTTAGTACGAAGACGAAACTGCTCCATAAAAATGGAATTGGTACTTCTAGAAAAGACGTTTAAGATAACTTTACTTCTCCCAAACTGAATGGAATCAGACTGAACATTAGGGCATTGAGGTTGCTTTTGGTACTATTGTCTTTCTACAACATGTGCATTATGATCCAATTACCCGAAAATATACAAAGTTAATCTAGTTGCCTGATGGCGATATAACTCTATAGACAGAGGCGAAAGTTTGGATGTTCATGGTCTGTTAAGGACTCTAGAATTTTGAAATACTATGATGCTATACCTAGGACTATGTCGACTATTAAATTCCTATATCTTTCGTTGATATAGAATTCTACACATAACATATAAGGATATGTGGTTTAATGGTCTGTAGCCCCTTCAAGTGGCATAACGATGTATACTGATGGCTTCAAAAGGCGGAAACTTCTGCTGTCATATTTTCATATTCAATATTACCAAAGCATCAGAATTAGTGGGCGTCATCTCGATATCTAGCTCCGAATGAGGTACTGATACATTATAGTGAAAATTTAATATGGATCCTTGGCCATGGTAACTTTACATTTGATGAATTGGCCTAAAGCGAGGCGAATAGTACCTTTCATATCTTACAAACTGTTAACCGATAGATAGTCCAACAAAACAGTTTGGGCTTGCTCAGGTTAGGTCCCTCTAATGAAATAATCTCCGCTATTTCGCGATCGATTTGCCCCGAATATGAAGCTGACAGAATGAATCTATTTCTTTCATATCATCGTGAGGAGATAAGGCTACTCTGTCGAGAATGAATCCCACACTGTTCTTATAAATCATTAGAGAACCTGGACTTGGCCGGAATATGAAGCTGGCAGAATTATTTAATTATTATTTCATCGTATGACACTGGACCTACAATCCATCTACTACTGCAGAAGAAGAGGAGGGGACAATATCTAATTTTGCAGCTAATTAAAACAAAGATATTTTCCAATTGTCTAGAGGAAGTCTTTACTTTTTCAATTATATTTTTTACATATAAAGGAAATATTTCCATGGACTATTACGATATCTTCGATTAATGGTTATGGACTTTGAAAGTAAGTTTTTGAACTTTGAAAAGAACTATGATTAATGGCAGAATTGGACTTTGAATGAAATTTTTGATGGCAGAATTGAACTTTCAAAGCGTCTTTCTGATGGTATAATTGGACTTTGAAATAACTACGATTGATTGTAGAATTTGACTTTCAAAATAACTACGATTAGTTGCAAAATTCGACTTTGGACAGAAGTACGATAAATCGTGGAATTGGACTTCGAAAACAATTGCAATTGTTGATAGAATTTGACTTTGAAAATAACTACGCTTCATAATAGAATTCGACCATGAAATGATATACGATTGATGGTAGAATTAGACTTTGAACAGAACTACGACGAATAGTGGAATTGCACTTCGAAAGAACTGCGATTGTTGATAGAATTTGACTTTTAAAATAACTGCGATTCACAATAGAATTGGACCATGAAATGATCTACGATTCATGATCGAATTGGACTTTGGGAAGAACTACGATTGATGGTAAAATTTGTCATTAAAATAACTAAACTTCATGGCAGAATTGGACTTTGAAAAGTACTACAATTGATGGTAGAATTGGACTTTTGGTAAGAACTGCGATAGCTAATATAATATTGAAAAGATTGATGATAGAATTTGGATGTGAAAAGAAAGATTGAAATTAGATTGGGTTTACGTGGTAGTTCACTACGTGCGAACAATCAAGTAGAGTCGAAGGGACCCCGTTTTGATGAAAAATTAGAATGGGACTTGGAGTTTGAAAATAACTACGATTCATGGTAAAATACGACTTTTAATAGAACTACATGATTAAATTGGATTTAAAAAAGAACTATTATTGATGTTAGAATTTGAACAAAAATATAAACTATGATTGAAGCTAAAATTTAACTATAAAAGGGTCTAATCTTTGCTAAGAGTTTTTATGAAAGGACTTTTGATTGTTCTTTAATGTAACGCATAGACTTCTTTGATATTAATTAAGTCGAGTTTTTAGATCATGGTGTAGAGAATCTTGCCATTAACGTGTTGGTATCCCCTTCTCTCTAATACAAAATTCAAGAACTCTTATTTTTATGGTAAAATTGGATTTCGAAAATAACTACTATTCGTGATAAATTTCGACTTTGAATAGAACAAGGTCAAATTGGAGTCTGAAAAGGACTAAGATTGATGTTTGAATTGAAATATTTTGAAAGGAACTACGACTGATGTCAGAATTGGACTCTAAAAAGAATGCATAGAGCTTCTATGGCAGAATTACTTCAAATATTATCAGCAAATTTCACTTATAAATATTCTTCACTGTTTCAATCCTGTGACAATTGCGATCTCTAATTAAAATTTTTCACAGCTCTCTCTTTAAAACACCCTGTCCCTGCTGCACCCGCATTTAAAATGAATCTCAACTAATTTTATATTTTCTTCATGCCAAATTTCAATTGTAGGTATGTATGTATTTCTTTTGAATTTTAATCAAATTAACAAAAATGTACATGAATCAAATACATTTCAGATTTACATGCAAAGTATTGATGAGATCTCTTACGAATGGTAGTCACTAGTGGCTGTTCATTTCTATAGCAGACATTTTTAAATGGTCAGTTTTTAATGTGATTATCTTTTGAGGCTGGACAAGTAAACAAAACTATACAGTCAGTCTATTTTAAGTGATGAATGATTTGAATTTTAAGATAATGTGATAATGATGATGGTAGATGAATGAGTTTACAGCGTGCAATTGATGAAACTGTGAAAATTATGAGAACATTTGGGCAGACATAACAAGTAATTTTGAGTAGATGTTACAATTGGCAAACAGCTAAAGCAGTTAAATCTTAAAGTTTGAAATATAAGGGTTGAGTGTTGAGGGTATATGAAAATAATTTATATTCTCAAATAACGACAATTGAAATAATTCAATCTTATGAATTAAATTTGTTTATAAACATGTAATACTGAATATTTAGAAAAACACTTCTTCCTATATTAAATTTTCTTTCATGTTGAAAACATTCAAACTAATACCAATTCTTCCTTATGCTACTGTTTAACAAAACATCATCTAAAACTAGAACTTATACACTTGGTACATCCCAAAAATAACACATTTAAGTTGTTAAAAACATCATGCAACATAATTGTGTCACATGACACCAAAATAAGGAAGGACGTGAACTAAAAGAAAACAAATAAAACAAAAGAAAATTGTCGTGAAACCACAAAAAAATAATAATAAGGCAATAAAAAACTTCACGTCTCAAATTCAACAAATACTACAGAAAAAACAAAAGACTACCATTCTTAAAAAATAAAATAATAATGATGGGTGCCTCGTACTAAAAAAAGGATCTAAACAAAATATGTTACAACATATTGTGCTGTTTTTATATTTATTACAAAACAACAACAAAAAAACATCCTAATAATAATGAGAAAATCCAAGAACAACAGAGAAAATACATCAGTAAGGAACTCTTGAAGTCAATTACATAATTACATTGTCTTAAAGGGACAAAGTTTTAAACTACGATAACGTAGAAACGTAAGTATAACACAAGGTTTCTAATGAAGATCCTGCTGTCATCTACAGGCTTTAATACAAAAACACACTGGCACATTCTCCGGCAGTAGCAACACATTTATTTAGAGTCAAATACATAAATAACAATATATATATTTGTGTTTTGTTCAGTTTCTTAGGAAAAACGTAAAAAATATATATATAATTTAGACGACAAGGAAAATACAAGATTTATAAAGAAATATTGGTAATGCTGCTGTTCATTTGTTCTTATTTTTTACTGTTGTTTCATTGTTTCTATATATCTTTTGTTTTTTGTGTGTGCGTTTTTTTTGTAATTTACCTGTAGGCAATATTTATGTACATCATTGGAAAGAAAAGGGAAGTAAACCTTTGAAATTGATAAAACAGAGCTGCAAATGAAACGAAATAAACCTGACCGAACTAGAACCATAACTAGAACCTGATTAGACTATGACTAGACTATGACTAGACTATGACTAGACTATGACTAGACTATGACTAGACTATGACTAGACTATGACTAGACTATGACTAGACTATGACTAGACTATGACTAGACTATGACTAGACTATGACTAGACTATGACTAGACTATGACTAGACTATGACTAGACTATGACTAGACTATGACTAGACTATGACTAGACTATGACTAGACTATGACTAGACTATGACTAGACTATGACTAGACTATGACTAGACTATGACTAGACTATGACTAGACTATGACTAGACTATGACTAGACTATGACTAGACTATGACTAGACTATGACTAGACTATGACTAGACTATGACTAGACTATGACTAGACTATGACTAGACTATGACTAGACTATGACTAGACTATGACTAGACTATGACTAGACTATGACTAGACTATGACTAGACTATGACTAGACTATGACTAGACTATGACTAGACTATGACTAGACTATGACTAGACTATGACTAGACTATGACTAGACTATGACTAGACTATGACTAGACTATGACTAGACTATGACTAGACTATGACTAGACTATGACTAGACTATGACTAGACTATGACTAGACTATGACTAGACTATGACTAGACTATGACTAGACTATGACTAGACTATGACTAGACTATGACTAGACTATGACTAGACTATGACTAGACTATGACTAGACTATGACTAGACTATGACTAGACTATGACTAGACTATGACTAGACTATGACTAGACTATGACTAGACTATGACTAGACTATGACTAGACTATGACTAGACTATGACTAGACTATGACTAGACTATGACTAGACTATGACTAGACTATGACTAGACTATGACTAGACTATGACTAGACTATGACTAGACTATGACTAGACTATGACTAGACTATGACTAGACTATGACTAGACTATGACTAGACTATGACTAGACTATGACTAGACTATGACTAGACTATGACTAGACTATGACTAGACTATGACTAGACTATGACTAGACTATGACTAGACTATGACTAGACTATGACTAGACTATGACTAGACTATGACTAGACTATGACTAGACTATGACTAGACTATGACTAGACTATGACTAGACTATGACTAGACTATGACTAGACTATGACTAGACTATGACTAGACTATGACTAGACTATGACTAGACTATGACTAGACTATGACTAGACTATGACTAGACTATGACTAGACTATGACTAGACTATGACTAGACTATGACTAGACTATGACTAGACTATGACTAGACTATGACTAGACTATGACTAGACTATGACTAGACTATGACTAGACTATGACTAGACTATGACTAGACTATGACTAGACTATGACTAGACTATGACTAGACTATGACTAGACTATGACTAGACTATGACTAGACTATGACTAGACTATGACTAGACTATGACTAGACTATGACTAGACTATGACTAGACTATGACTAGACTATGACTAGACTATGACTAGACTATGACTAGACTATGACTAGACTATGACTAGACTATGACTAGACTATGACTAGACTATGACTAGACTATGACTAGACTATGACTAGACTATGACTAGACTATGACTAGACTATGACTAGACTATGACTAGACTATGACTAGACTATGACTAGACTATGACTAGACTATGACTAGACTATGACTAGACTATGACTAGACTATGACTAGACTATGACTAGACTATGACTAGACTATGACTAGACTATGACTAGACTATGACTAGACTATGACTAGACTATGACTAGACTATGACTAGACTATGACTAGACTATGACTAGACTATGACTAGACTATGACTAGACTATGACTAGACTATGACTAGACTATGACTAGACTATGACTAGACTATGACTAGACTATGACTAGACTATGACTAGACTATGACTAGACTATGACTAGACTATGACTAGACTATGACTAGACTATGACTAGACTATGACTAGACTATGACTAGACTATGACTAGACTATGACTAGACTATGACTAGACTATGACTAGACTATGACTAGACTATGACTAGACTATGACTAGACTATGACTAGACTATGACTAGACTATGACTAGACTATGACTAGACTATGACTAGACTATGACTAGACTATGACTAGACTATGACTAGACTATGACTAGACTATGACTAGACTATGACTAGACTATGACTAGACTATGACTAGACTATGACTAGACTATGACTAGACTATGACTAGACTATGACTAGACTATGACTAGACTATGACTAGACTATGACTAGACTATGACTAGACTATGACTAGACTATGACTAGACTATGACTAGACTATGACTAGACTATGACTAGACTATGACTAGACTATGACTAGACTATGACTAGACTATGACTAGACTATGACTAGACTATGACTAGACTATGACTAGACTATGACTAGACTATGACTAGACTATGACTAGACTATGACTAGACTATGACTAGACTATGACTAGACTATGACTAGACTATGACTAGACTATGACTAGACTATGACTAGACTATGACTAGACTATGACTAGACTATGACTAGACTATGACTAGACTATGACTAGACTATGACTAGACTATGACTAGACTATGACTAGACTATGACTAGACTATGACTAGACTATGACTAGACTATGACTAGACTATGACTAGACTATGACTAGACTATGACTAGACTATGACTAGACTATGACTAGACTATGACTAGACTATGACTAGACTATGACTAGACTATGACTAGACTATGACTAGACTATGACTAGACTATGACTAGACTATGACTAGACTATGACTAGACTATGACTAGACTATGACTAGACTATGACTAGACTATGACTAGACTATGACTAGACTATGACTAGACTATGACTAGACTATGACTAGACTATGACTAGACTATGACTAGACTATGACTAGACTATGACTAGACTATGACTAGACTATGACTAGACTATGACTAGACTATGACTAGACTATGACTAGACTATGACTAGACTATGACTAGACTATGACTAGACTATGACTAGACTATGACTAGACTATGACTAGACTATGACTAGACTATGACTAGACTATGACTAGACTATGACTAGACTATGACTAGACTATGACTAGACTATGACTAGACTATGACTAGACTATGACTAGACTATGACTAGACTATGACTAGACTATGACTAGACTATGACTAGACTATGACTAGACTATGACTAGACTATGACTAGACTATGACTAGACTATGACTAGACTATGACTAGACTATGACTAGACTATGACTAGACTATGACTAGACTATGACTAGACTATGACTAGACTATGACTAGACTATGACTAGACTATGACTAGACTATGACTAGACTATGACTAGACTATGACTAGACTATGACTAGACTATGACTAGACTATGACTAGACTATGACTAGACTATGACTAGACTATGACTAGACTATGACTAGACTATGACTAGACTATGACTAGACTATGACTAGACTATGACTAGACTATGACTAGACTATGACTAGACTATGACTAGACTATGACTAGACTATGACTAGACTATGACTAGACTATGACTAGACTATGACTAGACTATGACTAGACTATGACTAGACTATGACTAGACTATGACTAGACTATGACTAGACTATGACTAGACTATGACTAGACTATGACTAGACTATGACTAGACTATGACTAGACTATGACTAGACTATGACTAGACTATGACTAGACTATGACTAGACTATGACTAGACTATGACTAGACTATGACTAGACTATGACTAGACTATGACTAGACTATGACTAGACTATGACTAGACTATGACTAGACTATGACTAGACTATGACTAGACTATGACTAGACTATGACTAGACTATGACTAGACTATGACTAGACTATGACTAGACTATGACTAGACTATGACTAGACTATGACTAGACTATGACTAGACTATGACTAGACTATGACTAGACTATGACTAGACTATGACTAGACTATGACTAGACTATGACTAGACTATGACTAGACTATGACTAGACTATGACTAGACTATGACTAGACTATGACTAGACTATGACTAGACTATGACTAGACTATGACTAGACTATGACTAGACTATGACTAGACTATGACTAGACTATGACTAGACTATGACTAGACTATGACTAGACTATGACAGAAATTCGTGATATTTTGTAGCGTCTTCCCATTTATATTTCTTAGTTAACCTTCCCCCATTAACTACAAAGATGAACTCATAAGTTATTGCTGTTTAGTTGAATGAGTGAATGTATTGTCTGTTGTTTTCTTGCTTGCTTAGCTCTTGAACTTAAAATAATTACAATTGGAAACATGTTTCTTTGATTTCCTTTTTAACCTCCTGATGTTCTGCTTATGCTGTATTTTCTGTTGTTATAAATATTAAATGGTTGCCTCAACATGAGTGTGTAGATGTTGTTTAAGACATTAAATTTTTCTAATTTTAATTTATAATTTAAGGAAACCTTTAGCTGAAACTGTAACGTGACTGTGTGTGGTAAAACAATAGAAGCACCAACAATTCCTATAATATTAAAGACACACACAAACAACACCCCTGTGGTTGGGCTACCACGAATTCAAAACTTACAGAACATATACAGAAACTAGATGTAGATGATGATAATAATAATGATGATCGTCTCTATCATCATTATGAGTTTTATCAGCATGTTCACTTGTTTCTTTTTACACAGTGTTTAACTTTGTTGTAATAGTCTTTTGTTCTTTTCTGATAAAAACCGCCATTAGACTTCCACTAGGTAGCTACTAGCTGGCTACCTCTGGCCGGTTACTGCTGAGAATTTCGGTTATTAAGTGGGTTTAAAAGAGGATGGACTGAGTATATCATTATTGAAATACTTTGTTTTTTAGGTACCGTTTACAAAAAACTATCAGTAGTTCATAGCATTTCGAAAATGTTAATTTTTAACGTTAAACTGTTTCTCCTTCACCTAATATTCCTGCAAGACCGTAATTTCCCATTAATGTGTTCTAATGTGACGTTTTTTCGTGTTTTCTCTGTGCTTCTTCCTACGTTTTATGCTCCTTGGAAAATTTATTGCTTTCGCTGGCTGGTATTCAGTCTGTGTTGGTTAGTTTGGCCCTAGTGGTTTGTCGTTTATTTTTTTTTATCTATTTCTTGCTTTTTAATGTTTTATTTCTATGTTTATTTTAAATTGTCGGCTAATTTTAGTTTTTTTATTGCTTCTTTATATTTATTTTCCAGTACGAGTAGGTTTTCTTTTGTTGCCGTCTTGTTGTAGTGGCTTCGTTCGACATCTTTTCAAATAGTCTTTAAGGGAACGAACCACCTGGGGTGTGAGGGTTTTCTTTTTGGCTGGCTTCCATTCCTAAAAATTAACAAAGAATTTTAATTTTCTTGCGGTTAAGGAGGATCTAAGATGTGAGAAACAAAATTAAGTAACAGGTGTTGAAGAGACAACTAATAGTCTTTAGTGTGAGTGGGAAGACCACAGGAGAAGCGGAGATCAGAAATTTAAAGAATGACTATTAAAAAAAATAGTTATTATACATAGTAAAACATAAATTTAGTAATTAAGCAAAACATCAATTGTGAACTAAGGTGAACATTTTTGAAGGTGTTATTAAATTTTACAAGTTTTGAAAATTACAGAAGGGATACACCTTCAATTTTCATAATGACAATATAAGGCTGGACGTTTTTGATTGATGATAAAGTTATGTTTATAAGACTTTTTCCCATAAATTTGTACATTAATATTTCGAATGTTTTTAATAAAAGAAAATTTTTCCCACAGTGAGTATGGATACTTGCTTAAATTTGTTGTTTATATCCCTGAGCATATTTTGAAATAATTAAGAATATATTTATTACAATTAAATAATCCAAAATCCATTCACTAAAGTGAAAAATCATGGTAAATAAAAAATATAGTTTTAAAAAATGGTGTGAAAAAATAGGTGAAGAAATCGAAGGTCGCTGTTATTGCTTTTATTTCAGTAGTTATTTGGTGGATCCTTAAATGTGATTTCAACATACAGATGGACAGATTCACTTTCTGAGTCGATTAAACGATATCCGTCTGTCCGTCTGGCTGGTCGGTTAGCTGGCTGTCCATGTAAACCTTGTGCGCAAAGTAAAGGTCGCAATAAAATTCGATAAAAGTTGGTACATACAATTATTTCTATCCAAGGACAAAGCCTATTGAAATTGGCTGAACTCGGTTCACTATTTCACCTAGCCCCAATACAAATGTCCTCCCGAAATTGGACGTTATCCGTGATAAATGCTAAATTCATATAGGTATTTACACAAATTTCACTCCAAATAAGTTTTATATACACTAAATTCATGTCACCTAATTTAATGATGATCGATCTTTAGACATAGCTCCCATATAAGGCCCGCTTCCTAAAATCACTTTAGCGAGCAAAAATCTCTTAAAAAATTTGGTATACACATAAAATTGAACACAAATAACTTTCATATAGACATAAATAACATGACCTAATTTAATGGCGATCGGTCCATAATTAGTCATAGCTCCCATATAATGTATTCTTCCGAAAATCATTCACGAAAATAAATTATTGAAATTTAAAAAAAAAAAATTTTAAATTTACTTAGTTTAGGGTTTTTTTATATGGTCGGGCTAGACCGGCCATACATTCTTACTTGTTTTTATCTATATCTGGATTACTAAGTCATTAATGTAGACAATATGGATATCCAATAATATATATTTCAAAGAAATTTGGACATTTCAAAGACATATTTTTTTTCACCAAACAAAAATTTTTTGATATATAATATTTAATAAATTTAAAAATTGTTTGGCCTATTTTTCAAAAATATATGGGGCATTTCACGTCAAGTGAACCAACTTTTGAAATCGATGTCTTCCGATCGCGATGAAATTTGCACCAATGTTAGTTCTATTGGATAGTAATTCGGACACCCTTTTTCAACAAGATCGGTCAAGAACTCTCTGAGTTATAGGAGGTCAAAATTTGACATTTTGGCCAAACAGGTGTTTTTTTTATCCATATAACTTATTACCTATTGTTCTTAGCAAAATGTGTCCCAAATAGTTTAGATAGCTATTTATGCAATCTTTCGGAAAAAAAAATTTAATAAAATATTTTTGATATTTTTTTTTTAAATCAAAAATATTTTTGACTTTTTTTTTCAAAATGGGCCCTTTTTATTTTTTTTTTTTAAGAAAGCTTAGGTCTTTTCCTAAGCGACCTATATGGTCGCTTAGTGGGATGCGAGTGGGATATCTATCAAAAAAAATATTTTGTAACTCAAGATTTAAAATTTTTGAATTTTTTTGCAAAATCAAAAACTTTGTTGACTTTTTTTAAAAAAATGGACCCATTTTTTAATTTTTTTTTTGCTCAGAAGAAAGCTAACACATAAGCTTTCTTTCCTTTAACACCCTTTTTGTCGCTTAGTGGGATGCGAGTGGGATATCTATAAAAAAAATGTTTTGTAACTCAAGACATACAATTTTTTACTTTTTTTTGAAAAATCAAAAACCTTTTTGACTTTTTTTTCCAAAATGGACTCTTTTTTTATTAATTTTTTTTTCTCAAAAGAAAGCTTAGGTCTTTTCCTTTAAAACCTTTTTGGTCGCTTAGTGGGATGCGAGTGGGATATCTATCAAAATAAATGTTTTGTAACTCAAGACAAATGTTTTTAAATTGATTTTTTTCATATTTGTGTGTAAGTGTTTCTAAAACCTTAAAAATAAGAGCTCCGTCCGAAACGTAGTATACCTTTTCTACTGTAAATTTTGATTTTAGATAATTTAGTATTATCTTCTGGTACTCATAAACTGCAACGGTGTCATGTTTTAAATCGTCGGATATGATTGCCATACTTTTGTGTTCCAGGTTTTCTTCTTTCATGTAGTAAATAACTACTGTGAATATAGTTGCTTGGTCGTTATTGAAGTGGAATGCTTGTATGGAATCCTGAAGAACATATTTATAGTTCTCTGCGAACTCAAATGAAATAATGAATTCACCAGACTTCAAATTTGTTTTCAAGTCCTTGAAGAATGACCACTGCTCTTTGACTAAAAAGTCATGGGTTCTCAAATTTAAAATTATGGTTTTCAGTGTGCATCTTTCAGTCTGAAGCCAAGATTCAAATTTTAAGACCTCAATACATTCTCGATCAAAAGAGTTGATTAAATTTTCTTTGATGGATGTGGTTTCCGGGCAATTCGAACATTCACCTAAGTGGCAAGAAGTTGTAGCATTAGGGCACATAGTCAATTTAAGGCAATCGCGGTAATGGTGTAAATCTTCTGATGAATCATCTTTTAAGTAATTTAAGTTGATTTCCTTCAACATCAATTTAACATTTTCATGGTAAATACAAACACATACTGTGTGAGTTCCGCTGCTTCCTGCCAAAACGCAATGTTTTGGCCTCAGTTGTGTAAATTTTGTGAATCCAATTTTGACATCCTCGTATTCAGATTGAAATGTTGCGAATAATTCATTCAGGTTACAGAGAACCATTCTCTTCTGCATTTGAACTTTCTTGCCATCGATTCGTACAGACATCCAGTCTTTCATTCCTGGCATCAGGCGACTCATATCATCTCGCTGATAAAACTGAGTTATTAGAGATTTAGTATCGCACTCCAAAGTTTTTCCCTTCTTTTTGTTTGGGAGTGTGAGAATCCCATGCTCAGCAACCAATTGTTTAGCAATTCTTGCTTTTCGTTGAGACGTTCCAAACTCAGTCATTGTTTTTGCAGAACTCCATGTTCTTGGAGCAAGCGTGAGAAGTTGAATTCTTTCAGCTTCACTCTGTGACGTTTTGTATTTCTCTTTTATTTGTTCAAGAACTTCTACTGCATCCTTATGGTATTGGTTTCGACACTCATTCGTTGAATTTGAAAAGTTAGAATAACCATCATCATCAACAGTTCTGTCTTCATTCTCGGAATTACTTTTGTCTTCATCTGGAATAACTTCAACGCAAGGCTCATTACTATTCAAATTCGGTAATTCGTTCAACTTTCCGAGCTCTTTCCTGCATGATCCACAAATTTTGAATCGTTTTGACAGCGTAGGAAATTTTTTTAATAAGCCGTCGGAAATATTTCGCATATCTGATGATCTGTGCTTCATTTTGTTAAAGAGATTAAAACAAAAAGACGAATAAATTTCATTTTCAACCTTAGCCTTTTTAGAAGTCGTAGACATTTTGAATTTTGTAAGTATTTATGTAAATAACACACGTCTTAACTTTAACGCTATTTCTAAAAAACTGATTTCCGTATGTCTTCAGAATGACAATAAATAGTTTTTTAAGATCATATAGGTAGTACGTTTTAATGAGTGAGTCTAAAATCTTTTATTAGGGTCAAGAAGGGCTTACATACTAAAGTACCTAGTTTAACCAAATGTTACAAATAATAATAAAAATAAACCACCATATAAATAACCTACCTGTCAACTTCTACCTCTCCACCCACTTCTTAAAGTCAAATGTCATAAAATAATAAATAAACTGGTTCTTCGGAGAAGGGCCATAAAATATTTCCACTTGATTCCAAAAATTTGTTTCTGGGGCACCTGATATTTTAACAATGAAAATCACGTGCGCTGAAAACTACCTCTAGGATTGACTAAAAAAGCCGCAAGATACAAAACTCAGACAAATTTTGGGGGTGGAAAATTAATAGCGGTCGACCTCATATTGCACCCCTCCAGTGGCTATTATCGGTCAGTTGTTGTGGTTTTTATTTTTAAGGTTTTAGAAACACTTACACACAAATATGAAAAAAATCAATTTAAAAACATTTGTCTTGAGTTACAAAACATTTATTTTGATAGATATCCCACTCGCATCCCACTAAGCGACCAAAAAGGTTTTAAAGGAAAAGCTTTCTTTTGAGAAAAAAAAATTAATAAAAAAAGAGTCCATTTTGGAAAAAAAAAGTCAAAAAGGTTTTTGATTTTTCAAAAAAAAGTAAAAAATTGTATGTCTTGAGTTACAAAACATTTTTTTATAGATATCCCACTCGCATCCCACTAAAAAGGGTGTTAAAGGAAAACACATAAGCTTTCTTCTGAGCAAAAAAAAAATTAAAAAATGGGTCCATATTTTTAAAAAAAGTCAACAAAGTTTTTGATTTTGCAAAAAAATTCAAAAATTTTAAATCTTGAGTTACAAAATATTTTTTTTGATAGATATCCCACTCGCATCCCACTAAGCGACCATATAGGTCGCTTAGGAAAAGACCTAAGCTTTCTTAAAAAAAATAAAAAGGGCCCATTTTGAAAAAAGAAGTCAAAAATATTTTTGATTTAAAAAAAAAAATCAAAAATATTTTATTAAATTTTTTTAATTTTTTTTTCGAAAGATTGCATAAATAGCTACCTAAACTATTTGGGACACATTTGGCCAAAATGTCAAATTTTGACCTCCTATAACTCAGAGAGTTCTTGACCGATCTGGTTGAAAAATAGTGTCCGAATTACTATCCAATAGAACTAACATTGGTGCAAATTTCATCGCGATCGGAAGACATCGATTTCAAAAGTTGGTTCACTTGACGTGAAATGCCCCATATACATACATATAACTTTTGACAATTAAAAAATTCATGGAATACTTTTTTGAAAAATATGACAAAAACTGCTTTTTATTGAGTTTATACAAATTTTTCAAATTGAAATTAAAATTTTATTTATGAATATTTTTTTAATAAAGTTTTACAGTTATATAGATTTTTCTATTAAAAATGGGAAAATACAAAAAAAAATTGTTAAAAATCCCAAAAATGGTAATTTTTAGTTTTTTGGCTATAATATCCATACCAGCGGCGCACATTGTTTTGAGCTTGGCCAAAATTGATTAAAACTTATGTAGGTATTTAATTATTTTTTAATATTTAAACAGAAAAGACTTCAAATAGATTATATTCAAAACATTAATGAAAACTGTTTAGTAGTTTTGAAGTTATAGCGGCTCAAAATTATAGTTTGTATGCAACATGAAACATCTGTGAATTTAAAGAATAGCATGGAATTTCTGCATTGGTTATGATAGTAAAATTTAAATATTTTTTCTAACGGTCGCTAAAAAAAAACTATTGAAAATAGAAGTCTGATATATAATTTAATTTGCAACAATGGTATTGTTTACAAATATTGATCATATGTATAGTAATGTTAAAAGGAAGTTGTACTACAAAGTTAAACGTTTTCAACAGATACAAACTTTAGAAGTGAATTAAAAAAATTTATTAAAAATTGCTTTTGCAATTTATTTATGTATTATTGCCAAATGTATATATTATGACATATATAAAATTTAGCTTGACCCAATTTTTTTGGTAAAAGTTTTTTAGTGTCAACATCCCTTCAGATTCGTGATATTTTCAACATCTGGGTATAGATAAAAAGGGAATTATTCTATTTAGAGGAGCAGAAAATAATTTTTTCACTTTGAAAATTCAACAATAATTGAAAGAAACAATCCCGTACGAGAAGCAGTTTTGAAGCTGAGTGATTGGCTAAATACTGAAATATTTAGTGAAGAAGTTTATTAATATATTAAGTTAATTAATTTAACTTATAAAAGTTCAGTTTGAGTAAGCGTTTGTTATAGGTTCCAAGTACAAGCAATTGCAAAGGTCGGCCCAAATTAAGATATGAAGAAGCATCACAGCGCACGAAAAGAAGGCGAGTCGATGAACTTGTTGCATCAACATCAATTGATGCTATAGCTAAAGCAGCACAAAAAATATCCGATGCACAAACAGCAAGTTATTGGTGGAACAAGCATTAGCTCTATATATAGACATGAATCTCTCTTTTAGGCGATATAATATGATGAGAAAAGTAGTGAATTATATTCATGAAGATTGTTTCCCCTCATATTACTTAATTTTAGAAGCTAACGAAAATGTATTCCGGAGGATGTCACCGTAAAAAAACCTTATTTTATATGGAGGTTAAGCCATTTAAAGTAAGTAAATAAGTATGGGTATGTTATTCCTCCCATTCGGAAACAATATTTTATTGACATACAGTGGTCGACATAAGTCTACGTACGACCACAATTTTTGCCACTTTATGAGAGAAACCCCGGTAAATAAAAAAATAATAATGCAGTTTAGTTTGAAATCTATTTTTATTGCTAAATTATTTATAAAAAACAATAAAAAACATTGACAAAAGTCTACATACGACCACAGCATGTCCTGCTGAATACTAACAGATAAGCAATGCAATTTATTAAGTCTACAATTCAAAAAATATTCAGTTACTTCGAAAACACTGGTACAGTTAAAAACAAGCTGCGAAGTGGTCGCCCAAAGAAACTACATCGTAGAGATGTAATCTTCATTTTAACAAAAGAGTCAACAAAAACCCAAAAGTAAATACCACAAAATTGGCCGAAGAACTCGTAACAAGATCAGAAGTTATTGTTTATCCACGAACAATTCAAAGAACCTTAAATAATAATGGAAATTAAAGCAGAAAGCCTCGTAAATTAGCGAACGGATCGTAAACTTCGTTTGAAGTTCGCCCAAAAGCACTTTGAAAAGGACATGGAATTCTGGAAGCGAATTTTGTTCACTGATGAGTTTAAGTATAACATATTTGGAAGTGATGGGACAGATAAAGTATGGCGCAAAACAAATGCAGCAATGGATTCGAAAAACTTACTTGCTACAGTTAAGCATGGTGGTGGCAGTATGTGATACTGTCGCTGCTTCTGGAGTGGGAAGTTTGTTATTATTGAGGGTAATTTGGATCGTTATCAGTACAAATCCATTTTAGAACAAAAATTTGAGAGTACCGGTTGATATTTTAACTCTTGGTTAAAGTTAGATTTTTCAGCAAGATAACGATCCGAAACATACGTCTCAAAGTGTCAGAGATTGGCTACTCTACCATGCCCACGACAATTGTACATACCACCTCAAAGCCCGGACTTAAATGTTATTGAGTACGTGTGGGAAATTCTACAACGGAAGATCCTAAAACATCTTATTACTTGTGAACCAATGTTATAGGAGAAGCTTCCAGAAAGAAAGTCCCGTGGAGGCCCAAAGAAATATTGAATTTAATGAAAATTTGTATTCGCTGAAAAATGTTTATTTAGTGTACAGATCGTATGTAGACTTTTGTCAACATATTTTTTGTAATTTTTGTGAATAATAGTTTAAATTAACTATAAATTTAGCGATATTTTTTTTTATATTACTAAAAATGCATTTGAAATAAAACAGCATCATTACATTTACTTATTATGGTTTAGAAGTCCGCGAGTTACGAAAATAATGGTCGTACGTAGACTTTTGTCGGTCACTGTATTATGAATTTTATAAGTTTTTGTAATTTTTGAAAAGGGACATTTTTAATTCTGTAGTGTCCGAATACAACCAAATTTGGTCAAAACGTTAATGTTCCAGAAAAATATTGTACAAAATTTCATAAGTTTTGATATATTTTTTAAATTTTGTGGTATTTTTAATTTTCAGGATACATGGGAAGGACACGAATCCTTGCTCCGAATCATAATTTTGATTTGACTATCTTTTATCAGTTCAACTAAGAGTGCCAAATTTCATGTCTGTATGACAACTGCTTCTATTCTTGGCCAATAGTTATATGAAATCAAAACACTGTGAGGCGGGGTTATATAAAAGCCTATAAAAGTGGGACAATTTTGTTTTAAAAACTTAAATTTTTATTTTTCATTCCCCCTAGATTTACTCTTGAATATATAGGTTTCTTAAATTTGATTGATTGCAATTAGGGTTTTTAATTTCCCGACCTTTTTTGATTCCCGGGAATCGGGAAATTTTTATCTACATGATACTGTAAATTAGGAATATTATATCCAAATTTCGTATAAAAACTTAGTGTTATAATTATTATATCAAAGCTTCGAATTAATGAATAAAATTTGAGCTTAATTCATTAAAATCATAATCCGTAATTGAAGAATGTCAGCCTTTCATTCCATAAATCCATTCCTAATATTTAATTTTTTAGATTTATTCTAAAGCCTTTGTTTAAACTGAATTAAATTTAAAGTTAATTAATAACAGATCATTCAAACTTTGAATGATTAAATTTTTGTTAAATCAAATCATTTACAAAATTAATTGAAAAAATTGCCTTTTTGTACTAGATTTGAATTGAAGAAAAATTTAATCAATTGATAAATTTATGAAGCTATTTTGTTATGGATTTGAAGAAGAAATTTAAAGAAATTAGAATGATTCAATAAGAAATAAATTCTATAAATAATGAATTTACTTTTTAAATTTTCATACAAAAAACCTCAAATAAATAATAATAGTAAGCGGTCTAATATTGCCGAGATATAAGCAAAAAACAGTAAAAAACTTTTCACTGTTTTTTGGAGAAAAAAATGGAGTTCTTATTTGTCTTCTATGTATTTTCGTCAGTTTTTAATTCCCGGGATTTCCGACTAAAAATCCCGGGAATCGTGTAGTGAAAAATTGGCAAAATTAATAAAATTTTTAGGGATAAAAACCCTAATTGCAATTCATTTTTGATTTCATTCACTTGAATTGCAATTCATTGTTCTAATTCATTTGAATGAATTCAAAATCAATTCAATTCAAACGATTTGGATATGAATTGCAATTCTCGTTAACAAATTTATTTGAATTGGAAACGAATTGCAATTCATTTTACAGATTCATTTGAATTGAAAACGAATTGCAACTCCTTTTTACAAATTCATTTGAATTGGAAATTAAAACTCATTTCTGGCTAATTCCAGAAATTTATTATTTCTTTCAGATCTTATCTGATTTAAATAAAATGTACTGTATATGATAATATTAGGAGATGAAGGAAACGAATAATAATGGAACCAGTGTCCTTCACATGCATATTTAAAAATTCTATAGCTTTTTAATGTAATCGTATATAAATTTCCCTAAAAAATAACAACTGTTATACCATTTTCCGCCAAACACTTACTCCAGCAATTTTCCGCTAAAACTCATAAAACTTGTGAAAACTTTTAGGCGCATTTTTTCGCTTCCTTTATTCTCAAATTTTAAGCCAATAAGATGAACGGAACACACTTGCAAACACGCATTGATGTGAATATATGTATTTCTCACTAAATTACACACTGTTTTGACTCCTACTTTTTTTTTAAAAAAAGTGCTGTTTTTAGTTGTTGGAAACTGCAAACAATTCTATACAAAGTTTAACCAAATTGTGACAATGTTTTCAGCTCATTTTTCCATGTTTTTTTTTCTTTTTGTTTGGTTTTTTGTTTGATGTTGTTTTAAAAACATTGTTGTGCGAAAAATACACCAAAAAAAAAGAAAACTTTTACCGCATATAATGCGGTGTATATCGTGCATACGGTTTATAAATTGTTTGTGGATATTTGTTGCTCGACGTGAATTTATTTATTTTTTCTGTTTTTTGTGGAGGGGTTTTTTTTAACGCAGATATTTGTAGTAACGGCGACAGCTACAACAACAATAGTAATAAAATAATAATAAAACAACATATGAAATTTGCATTAAAATGATTTTTGATTACAAATTGGCTGGAGTTACTACTAGTAGAGAAGGAAAAAACGAAATAGAGTTTGTGTCATAATAAAATAATAAATAAAAGAAGTAGGAGCATGTACTAGTACTGCTTTTGGTTAAGTCGAATCTGATGGTTGCTTCAGGATACATTTGAAAAACTTACATTAAGAATACATTAAAGCAGTGCTCGGCAAACGCTTGCAATCCCAGTAGAAGTGAGACCAGGTAGAAGTGAGACCAAGTACAATAAAAGGTCGGCACAAAGAGCTCATGCTAAATTTGTTAATATATTTCAAGCTAATTTCTGCTAGACCAAAAAATCAAAAAACTTTTCCTTGTACGTAGGGTACCGGCGAAATAAAACTCATATAGCCAGCAGCAGGTCGTCAGCGTGAGTTCTCTTTTCTTTTTATGATTTACAAACAATTTCAACTGTTTTATGGTAAAGAACAAAAACAAAATACATACAATATATTGAGCATAACAAATTTTTAACGGAAAAATTCCAATTTTGGGGACATATGCTGACTATTGTTCATTTGATTTTTCCGTTTTATTTTTTTTCGCTCAACGTCAATTTTGTCTAGTTGGGAGGGGGGTAGAATTTTGGTTAAAAGGTATAAAATCAATAAAAACCAAAGTAAAAGGAGAGAAAAAAATTTTAAACAGTGGAAAAGTGTTACCTTTGATGTTTATTGTTTTTGTTATACTGCTGCTGTTATTGCCACCTATTGTTTATTGTTGAGGTTGACAACGCAGTTGTTCATTTTTATTCGTTTGAGGGATTTTATGTTGGAGGTTTTCTTTTGTAGTTGATTTTGTTTTTAAATTTTTATTTTTTTAATTTTTATGCAAAAGTGTGAAAAGTTTTTTTTTATAGACTTTCTTTGAGCTGTAGTTTTTACAAGCTATAAGCTTAATAAAGACTTTTATTGTGAAAATGTAATTAAATAATAATATTTCAATATGTAAAATACATATATTAAAGATTGTATTATGAAATTTAAGAGAATGTTTATCAACTTTCTGATTTTCTTTGAAGGTTCGTCCTATAAAAAGTAGAAACTCTACAGACTGGCTGTATGACTTTTCAACTCATGCCTTAAACGCTAAAGGCAAAATACATAATATTTTGAATCTTTTCCACCAAATATATCGACTTATAAGTTATTCTGTGAACTCGAACGTTTAGGAGCTAAAACCTCGTAAAAAAGGTACGTTTATAGCTCCAACATGGATTAAAGTAAAATTTTAATTTATGTCTAATCCAAAATTAATAACCGCCTCACTATGCACAGTTAACGTGCTATTAAAAAATTCAAATTATAAATTTATTGTATGTATTTATATTAGTATAAACTAGCTGACCCGACAGACGTCCTGTCCAAGTATAAAAAATGCTTGTGTTCGATTTGTGAGAAGCGGCTTGAAAAGAGTAAAAATAGCTAAAAAAGAAAAAAAAACGTATTATTGAATGACATAGAACGTAGAATAAAATATACATAGAAGCACTACTGAGAGACAAAGAACCTAAGTTTGTTGTCAAAAACCTAAGTCTTGCATGTAATTCAATGTACATATTTTGAGTTTTTATATAAGTAATCGAATTTTGGTCGGAAAAATGAGTGATCGCAGATCGAGCTATATTTCTTGATTAACGCTTATTTGCCAAGTTATTAGCGAATTTAAATATTTTGAGTTTTTAAATAAAAAATCGTTTTTTTGTCAGAAATATGAGTGATCACAGATCGAGATCCTTTTCTTGATTAAACGCTTATTGGCCAAGTTATTAGCGATTTTAGATATTGTGAGTTTTTATATAATAAAAACAATTTTTGGCCAGAAATATGAGTGATCACAGATCAAGCTCCTTTTCTTGATTACACGCTTAGTGGCTAAGTTATTAGCTATTTTCGATATTGTGAGTTTTTATATAAAAAATAGATTTTTGGTCAGAAATATGAGTGATCAAATATCGAGATCCTTTTCTTGATTAAACGCTTATTTGCCAAGTTATTAGAAAATTTAGATATTTTGAGTTTTTATATAACAATCGATTTTGGTCTAAAAATATGAGTGATCACAGATCGAGCTCCTTTTCTTGATTAAACGCTTATTGGCCAAGTTATTAGCGATTTTAGATATTTTGAGTTTTTATATAAAAAATCGATTTTTGTTGAGAAATATGAGTGATCACAGATCGAGCTCTTTTTCTTGATTAAACGCTTATTGGCCAAGTTATTAGCGATTTTAGATATTTAGAGTTTTTATATAAAAAATCGATTTTGGGCTAGAAATATGATTGATCACAGTTCGAGCTCCTTTTTTTGATTAAATAAAACGAAAAAAGTGGGCGTGGTCAATTTTTCATTCCGTAAAAACCGGCCGTTCTCTATGCAATTACCAACGAACGACATTTGATTTTTATTTATATAGATTTGTATTATTTGTCTTCTCAAATTCATCGTTGTTATCATTTACTGGTCTTGTTAAATAAATGACAATAAGAGTTTTTCCACAAAAATGAAAAAAAAAGGACAAGGCATTGTCTGGACTTTTTTTTTAAATGTAAGCTGATACCCTATACTATTCTAAAATCTATACAAGTCAAGCCCCTACACTAAGTAAAAGAGCAAAAACATTTTTCTTTAAAATTCCAATAATTTATATTTTTGAGTGATTTTCGGAAGTGGGCCTTATATGGGGGCTATTACCAATTATGGACCGATCACCATTAAATTTGGTCGTGTGATTTATGCCTATATGAAATTCTACTATGTTGAATTTTGTGAGTATACCAACATTTTTAAGCGATTTATGCACGTTAAAGTGATTTTCGGAAGCGTGTCTATATGGGAGCTATGACTAATTATGGACCGATCGTAACAAAATATGGTGACATGAATTTTGTATATATAAAACTTATTTGGAGCGCAATTTGTGGAGATACATTTATAAATTAAACATTTATGACCGATAAAGTATAATTTCGGAAGGACATTTGTATGGGGGCTAGGTGAAATAATGCACCAATTTCAGCTAGTTTCAACTTGGGCCGAAAAAATAATATGTACCAAATTTGATTGAAATATATTCAAAATGGCGACCTCTACTCTGCGCACAATGTTTACATGGACAGCCAGCCAGCCAGCCAACCAGACTGACGGACGGACATCCTTTAGTCTTCTCAGAAAGTGATTCTAAGTCGATCGGTATACTTTAAGGTGGGTGTTAGACTAACATTTTTGGTCGTTACAAACATCTGCACAAACGCATAATACCCTCGCCACTATGGTGGTGTAGGGTATAAAAACTAATTTCAGCTTTTACTAACTTAATACTTGTGGCCCATTTAATGCGGAAAATATCCCAATTTTGGACCTTTTCTAAAAAAATTATTAAAAATATATACACATAATTTTTATAAAAAAAAATTACTATATGCTTTAATACCTGATGTTGAAGGTTCCATTATAAAATATTTACTTTTAATAGATTTAGCACTAACAATAATCGCTTGAAATGTAAAATTTTTAAATATTTTCACTTTTTTTAAAAACAGAAATAATTTGCTAACATTGACCGCTCACTAAAAAAAAATACTTTCTTACAACTTAGTTGATTTATTTTTACAGCTACTGATGTAGAATTGTATCTACTTTTACCCTATACGAAAATTTATTTATAAATTTCAATTAATCGCCACTTTTATACCATTTGAACCCAACGTGCGGCGCACATTGGTTGAAGTTCATACAACGGGCGGCTAAAAATAGAAGAAGTTGTCCAAGAACAATGAAACTTGGCACATAGGCATGTTTTGTTTAAATCAAAAAAAAATTTAAAAATCAAAATGATCCGCCCACTTTTACGCCCACCTCCCATACAAAGTGAAAATTTATTTTTGACCTACGGCATTGATCTTTTGCGCATAGCATTTTTAAATACTCAGAATCATTTGTGTGAAATTTGTCCGCCCACTCTTACGCCCACTTCCCATACAACTTGTATTGAAAAAGTTTCATAACTCCCTTGATTTTTAATGCATCAACTCAATTTTCTCAAAAAATAAATATTATAATTGTAGAATGGGCTCCTGAAAATATATACCTGATCCGCCCACTTTTATGACCATCTCCCATAGAAAAAACATGAATAAGTAATTTAAGCATAGTCTTTTAATAATCTTGTTTTTCTTTGTCTCATTCTTTTACTTTCGTAATAACTCATGTTATCACTCAACTCTCATTTACTTCTTAAATCCTGTATTATTTTATTGATTTATTTTGAAGCTTAGCTATAAATATTTTTTGAAATAAAATTCATTCGCTTATGAACAGTCCACTGGTAAAGTTGACCAAATTAAAAAGCGGCGTTTTTATACCCTTCACCTTCGTGAGAAGGGTATATATAAGTTTGTCATTCCGTTTGTAATTTCTACATTTTTCATTTCCGACCCTATAAAGTATATATATTCTGGATCCTTATAGATAGCGGAGTCGGTTATGCCATGTCCGTCTGTCTGTTGAAATCAGTTTTCTGAAGACCCCAGATATGAGGAAAAAACCAAGACAATCTCGATTTTTGACCTATATCTGGATTACTAAGACATTAATATAGACAATATGGATATCTAATGATAGATATTTCAAAGACATTTGCAACGATATAAGACCATAGTAAGTTGGACCTACAATGGGTCAAAATCGGGAAAAAAATTTTAACCCGAATTTTTTTTTTTAAAAAAAAAATTTAAAAAACCCAACAAAATTTTTTTAAAATTTAAAAAAAAAAAAATTTTAAATTTAAAAAAAAAAATTTTAAATAATAATCGAAAATTTTTTTTCCAAAAAATGAAAAAACAACTAAAAAAAAATAAATTTTGTTTACCTAAAAATATTTAAAATTTTGAAGTATAATTTGGTGAAGGGTATATAAGATTCGGCACAGCCGAATATAGCACTCTTACTTGTTTTAAATAATAAAAAATAATACTAAAGAGCACAGATTAATACTTTTATAGTCCGATTTGTCCCTTTAAACAAATAAATGAAAAGTATTACCCAGCTTTGACGTTGATCAACTGGCTTGGATTTACTTAATAACACTGTGCATCAAATTTCGGGTCATTAAATCTTTCCCGAATGAGACCAACGGGAAGTGATAGTAGAACATCAGTAGACCAAAACCCCCAAAGGGTTTTAAAAAGTTAGCTCGTATTTTAAAGTTATGCGCCTTTAAAGTTACCATTTTTGAGTAAAAATTTTTCATATACATATATTTAATGAATATTCTATTGAAGTAAGTCAATCTTTATATAAAGTAATTTTAGTTGAATGTTCTAATCCTAATATACTTAAAATTCATTAATTTTAACACTTTTTCTAGATTTATTTTTTTATTTTTATAGTTTTTGGTACTTAGATACGCAATTACCAATTTTTGGAGAATTGCTGAATATTGCTGTAAAAGTATGGAGTAGTAAAAAAATTAAAAAAAAACTTTTTTTTAACTTTTAGCTGAGACTTCAAGCTGTAATTTGAAATCTTTCGTTAAACAGCGCTAAAAAGATGCAGTCCACTAAAGTTGATGAACATTGAAATTTTGATGTTGTTAATATTTTGTTCTACGAAATTTTTTATATGGTACTTTTTCAAAAATTTTTTAATGCAAATCTCATCTATGGCAATTGTAATTTACAAAAATATACAACAAAGTCGAATGATAAGTTTACTGTGATTGTACCAATAGATTGAATATACATTAAATTTGCATGCCATTTTAAACAAGCGAACATATATGAACTTCGATCGTGTCTGTCCAAACAAATAATAAATATATCAGGCTAATATTACGGAATCATAATATTCTGATATCTGACAACAAATTACCAAAAAATTATCCAAATCGGCGAACATGAAAAAAATGAATTTTCAACCATTGTGCGGCGTAGACAAGGAGTATTCAAGTTTATGTTAAGTTTTATTTAACAACAAGTCAATGGTTCTGATTTAGTTACATTAAAATACGAAAAAGTGCAATATTCTTGAAGGACTGCATATATAAGGTGGTATATTTTTGAATCCAATTGAGATATTGACTTGAGATCTTTTTGGTAAGACCTAAAATTACCTTATCTAAAAAATAAAAATTAGTTCGCAATAAATGTGGATCAAATTGTTGCTAACATTTGCAATCATATTAAAATTTTGATAAAAATTTTAGTTTTAGAAACTCAATAAATATGTAATCAAATCGTTATTTAGTGTAAAAACACTTGTCAAAAGGTCAAAGAGAATCCCGCAATTCCTAAAAATTGGAGCGAAAATCTAAAAAAAATATTTTTTACAACTTTGACCATAGGGTCCACATTTTCTTCGGAAAAATGGGACATATTTTTTATACCCAAATATTCTCCATAAAGACAACTTATAGAAAACCATAAAATTGTTTATGTCCTTAGAGAAAGTTTTTTATAAAAAATGGAGTTTAGTCACCTCTTCTTTTTTTAATTTTTAATTGAAAATCGTTTGGTTTTGAATCCATAATCATTATTGCTCTGAAATCTTTTGTATATTATTGAATTTTAGGTGTCTAACTAAAAAAACAGTTTTCTTTTGATATGAAACATATTTGTATGGAATCTTATTTGAATACCATTATTTTTATGATATTTATGCTCGATAAAGTTATTTTCTAATGTGGGCTTATATGGCTAATTAATGACCGATCGTCACAAAATTTGGTGGCATGATTTGCGTATATATGAAACATATTTTTGTTGAATTTTATTTGGATACTAATATATTTCAGAGATTTATGCACATAAATGAAATCTTCGAGAATGGAGGAGCATATATGGGAGCTATCGAAAATTGTGGACCGATCGGTACTAAATTTGATAATACAAGTTCAGCTATATAATGGACCTATTGGAGATCTAATGGACCGATTCTAAGTAAATTCAATAAGCTTAGTCCTTGAGGCAGTATAAAAGTTTTTGCCAAAAAACATTAAATATCAATCGGCTGAGAAAGTTTTTCAGAGCCGATTGATATACTTTAAAGTGGGAGCTAGAACATTATTTTTGCACGTTATAAAAATCAGCAATAATCCAATATATCCTCCCCACTATGGTGATGTAGGGTATAACAATAATCATCCAAAGAATAATTGCATGGTACCTTCTCTTACTTTAAAGGGAACCCTTGTTTTTTATTTTAATTAATGAGTAAAAAATATAAAATACAAATGTTTCTTAAACAATGTTCACTCTAAATTCACACTCCCTGTATTTAGTACAGTCACAGGTAATTATAATTACAAACAATCACAAAGTACTTCCGTATATGAAACTATTAGCACTATTCCACCCTAAATTTTCCTGAAAAAATCACTTCCCTCCCAAGCCGCAGAAAATATATTTCTAATCAATTTCATTATGTGCTTTATTTCAATTGTTCTACCCATTTTCTCTCATACCTTAAATCAGCTCTTAATCAAAGCAACTGTAGTTATTATTATTTTTTATGAACTAGATTATCTACGCATAATATTTAGCACACCAGGATGTCTTCATTTTCCATTTCTAACCTTCCTTCATGTTACGCTGCTAATTTCACAATATGCTTATGACAGCGTAATGCGTAGCGTAGATATTTTTTTAATGCTTGTTGTTAAAATGTGTGAGAAAAACCAGTAGCATGAATTATTCCTTTTTCATGCGAGATTTTTCACAAACTTCAAAGGCACTTAACGCATTTTTACAAATCCTGGCACTTGAGCAACGAGTACAAATGAATGCGTAGCTAAAAAAAAACTATAGTTACCTAGCTATTTGTTTTTGTAATGCTTATTCCTTTGCTCGTTTAACAGAAGCAGCAGCAGGCTGGCTGTCACAGGATGCTAGACTTACGCACACACACACACTCTTGCCTTAACTTACTCTTCAACTCCAGTGGGTATAATTTTATAATCAAGAGCAAACACAAAGGAATTAAAAACATAGAAATATGCTTAAAAAACGCAAAAAAAAAATTGAAAGTATGTGAAGAGTTGAAGCACCCTAATATGCAGAAGTTTAAATCCTTAGAAAAAAATGAACACAATGCATGCGTATGCATGTGACAACAAAGCGTATGTTATATTAAATACAATGAAATAGCAAAAAAACTTAAAAACGGAAGAAAAAAAGAGAAGAAATAGAAAATATTACAAGCTAGAAATTGAAGAATAAATTTATTTAAATGGGGGTTATTAAGATATTGTTTACACTTTACTCAAGAACTACTCTAACTCTAGTCTCACTCTAGTCTAACTCTAGTCTAACACTAGTCTAACTTTAGCTGAACTCTAGTCGAAGTCTACTCAAATTCTAGTGAAACTTAAGTATAACTATAGTCTAACTTAATCTAACTCTAGTCTAACTCAAGTCTAACTCCAATTCTAATTCTAGTCTAACTCTAGTCCAACTCTAGTCCAACACTAGTCTAACTCTAGTTCTACCCTAGCCTAACTCTAGTCTAACACTAGTCTAACTTCAGTTGAACTCTAGTCTAACTCTAGTCGAACTCTACTCAAATTCTAGTGGAACTTAAGAGTAACTATATAATAACTTAATCTAACTCTAGTCTAACTCAAGTCTAACTCCAATTCTAATTCTAGTCTAACTCTAGTCCAACTGTAGTCTAACTCTATTCTAACTCTAGTCTAACTCTAGTCTAACTCTAGTCCTACCCTAGCCTAACTCTAGTCTAACACTAGTCTAACTTCAGTGGAACTCTGGTCTAACTTTATTCGAACTCTACTCAAATTCTAGTGGAACTTAAGTATAACTATAGTCTAACTTAATCTAACTCTACTCTAACTCAAGTCTAACTCCAATTCTAATTCTAGTGTAACTCTAGTCAAACTCTAGTCTAACTCTACTCTAACTATAGTCTAACTCTAGTCTTAGTCTAGTCTAACTCTAGTCTAACTCTAATCTAACTCTAGTCGAACTGTAGTCTAACTCTATTTAAACTTAAGTGGAACTCTAGTCTACCTCTATTCCAACTCTAGTCTAACTCTAGTCAAACTCTATTCAAACTTAAGTGGAGCTCTAGTCTAACCTTTACTCCAACTCTAGTCTATCTCTAGTCTTACTCTAGTCTAACTCTAGTCTAACACTAGCCTAACTCTAGTCTAACTCTATTCAAACTGAAGTGGAACTCTAGTCTATTTCCAGTCTAACTCTAGTCTCACTCTAGTTTAACTCTAGTCTATCCCTAGTCTTACTTTAGTCTAACTCCAGTAGAACCCTATTCAAACTCTGGTCTAACTCTAGTCTAACTCTAGTCTAACTCTAGTCGAACTCTAGTCTAACTCTAGTCTAACTCTAGTTTAACTCTAGTCTAACTCTAGTCTAACTCTAGTCTAACTCTAGTCTAACTCTAGTCTAACTCTATTCTAACTCTAGTCAAACTCTAGTCTAACTCTTGTCTAACTCTTTTTGAACTCTATTAAAACTCTAGTCTAACTCTAGTCTCACTCTAGTCTAACTCTAGTATATCTCTAGTCTTACTTTAGTCTAACTCCAGTATGGTCTAATTATAGTCTAACTCTAGTCTAGCTCTACAATGAAATGGCAAAAAAAAAAATAAAAATAAAACCGAAGAAAAAAGAGAAGAAATAGAAAATATCACAAGCTAGAAATTGAAAAATAAATTTATTTAAATGGGTTATTAAGGAATTGTTTACACTTTACTCTAGAACTACTCTAACTCTAGTCTCACTATAGTCTAACTCTAGTCTAACACTAGTCTAACTTTAGCTGAACTCTAGTCGAAGTCTACTCAAATTCTAGTGGAACTTAAGTATAACTATAGTCTAACTTAATCTAACTCTAGTCTAACTCTAGTCTAACTCTAGTCTAACTCTATTCAAACTTAAGTGGAGCTCTAGTCTAACCTCTACTCCAACTCTAGTCTATCTCCAGTCTATCTCTAGTCTATCTCTAGTCTAACTCTAGTCTAACTCTAGTCTAACACTAGCCTAACTCTAGTCTAACTCTATTCAAACTGAAGTGGAACTCTAGTCTAATTCCAGTCTAACTCTATTCTCACTCTAGTTTAACTCTAGTCTATCCCTAGTCTTACTTTAGTCTAACTCCAGTAGAATTCTATTCAAACTCTGGTCTAACTATAGTCTAACTCTAGTCTAACTCTAGTCTAACTCTAGTCTAACTCTAGTCTAATTCTAGTCTAACTCTAGTCTAACTCTAGTCTAACTCTAGTTTAACTCTAGTCTAACTCTAGTCTAACTCTAGTCTAACTCTAGTCAAACTCTAGTCTAACTCTTGTCTAACTCTTTTTGAACTCTATTAAAACTCTAGTCTAACTCTAGTCTCACTCTAGTCTAACTCTAGTCTATCTCTAGTCTTACTTTAGTCTAACTCCAGTAGAACTCTATTCAAAGTCTGGTCTATTTATAGTCTAACTCTAGTCTAGCTCTACATAGTCTAACTCTAGTCGAACTCTATTCTACCTCCACTCCAACTCTAGTCTAACTCTAGTCTAACTCTAGTCTAACTCTAGTCTAACTCTAGTCTAACTCTAGTCTAACTCTAGTCTAACTCTAGTCTAACGCTAGTCTAACTCTAGCCAAACTATATTCTAACTCTTGTCTAACTCTTTTTGAACTCTATTAAAACTCTAGTCTAACTCTAGTCGCATTCTAGTCTTGCTCTTGTCGAACTCTAGTCGAACTGTAGTCTAACTTTAGTCTAATTCTTGTCTAATTCCAGTCTAACTCTAGTCTATCTCCAGTCTAAATCTAGTCTAACTCTAGTCTAACTCTAGCCTAACTCTTGTCTAACTCTAGTCTACCTCTAGTCTACCTCTACTATAACTCTAGTCTAACTCTAGTAGATTTCTAGGCTAACTCTACTCTATTGCTGAAATTTCTGCATTTCAGGTCTCGAGAGCAATGAAAATCTCAAAAATTAGGACCACCCTAAAATACACACACATAGATATAATTGTAAAACATCAACAATGCTACGCATCTTCTAAATCCTTGCCACAAACGCACTATCACACACTTCCTATACATTCAAACAGAAAAAATATATAAAATCCTGTAAAGGACACTGTGCTAAGGTAATATTTAGATGTATGATTTACACACACTCATACAAATAAAATTAGAAAAAAAAACAGAACTGCAACAATTTTTCCGTAACCTAATTTTCACCCTGCTGTGTTTCAAATTTAATAAAAATGTTTTTTTTTTGTTTCTATTATTTTTCTAACATCTCATTTTTAAAGTTCGCACAATAAAAAAAAAAAATACAAATTTACAGCAAAAAGGATGTACACGGTGCAGCATGTCCTTAGGGAGTAAACTCTATACTTTTACTACCACTGCCACTAATGGTGCTGTTGCTGCTGTTGTTGTTGTTGCTATTCATCCGTTGCATTACTAAGTTTTAATAATAATTGTAGCTGTGCGCTATATGTAGTTGTTGTTATTGTAACATTGCCTTACGTTACGTAGCAATTATTTTCTATTACATTTATTACTTACACACATCCCAGTAAAGAATTTTTTGCGACGTTGCTGATGTCAGAATTTTGTAAACTAATTTTGAAAATTTATTAGAAAATGAAGCGGCTCACAGTGATTCGTTCTCATATATTCACTGGATACAAATAGAAGGTGTAGTTATAGATCTAAGAAACTCAGAACAATAATAGAAAATAATGATTTACTTTATATGGGAGGTGCCACGCCCCCTATTGCTATCCGATCGATTTTTGGTTAAGCAGTGATAAGAAATTGATTTGTATAAAGTTTGGAGATATTCGAAAATAACAGTTTACTTTGTATGGATGGTGCCACGTCCCGGAAAAAGAGTTACGATTTCTTGTCAGCCACTCATATGAAATTCTATACAATGTTCTACCGACATCGGATACGAAATCGACAACTTGTGCAGACTGTCGTTACGAATTCGTCAAAAAATGTTTAGTGGGATACTACATAACTACATATGTAAACAGTTTGTGCGAATGCTGCTGCATGAGCTACATTTTACTTTAATTTTAATTTGTTGTACAAATTTTTATATGCTGGGAATAAAGCAAATACGAAAAAAAAAATGAAAAACTTCTTACTTTTCTATCCTGCCTGTTACAGTTTTTCCTTCCTCCAACCACTTTGGCAATTTCAATTGTAATTATTTTCCAATTTTTTTTTTCACATTTCGCTTGTTTTTCTCGATTGTGGTTTAATGCGTGGGAAATGTTTGTTTAATGGGATTTTGGGATTCTCATCTTTTAGGTCTTGTTCTGTGGCATGTTTTTTGCCAAGTGTGTTGCATTTTCGTTGATTACCACTGCATTACGCTGTCTGGCAAATGAAGTTATCAATTTCAATGTTATGCTCACCCACCCACAATTAATTGAAATGTTGTGATAAGGGGAAGAAGAGTCTTTTTTTTGTTGAGAAAATTGTTATGGGAAAAATTTCAAGGTTGTAGATTGGTGATTTGAGAAAATTTTGCCGATGAAACAAAGGTTAATTGCAGCATACGGTAATAAATAACTGTGGCAATTTTATTAGGAAGTTCTTAATACAATTTGGATTTGTGTGAATATTTGGTGCAAAAAATTGTAAAGTTTAACCAACTCCATTCATTGAAAAGTAGTAGGATTAAAAATAGTTCATATCAATTACCATCCTTACACTTATTGTTGCACAAATTCCCAAAATCTTTAATATATGGCTTGTTTAGACACATACAGTAGAAATTAAACATTTCTGTACGATTAATTTCAATTTCAAGAGGTCATTTGTATGGAGAAAGATGAAATAATCAGCCAATATTAATAGGTAGTAAATAAATGTAGTAAATTGTATAGATACATATATTTTCAAAATTGAGTGACATTGCGTGCAAACTCTGCAATGACTACCAGCCAGCAAGACGGATAGACGGCCGGACATTGTTTAATCGACTCAGAGAGGGAGTCTCATTTATTGGCGTTACAAACTACAGATAAGAAAAATCGTAGAGTTGGGAATCATTGACCAAATGGTAGCGGTTATAAAATTATCGCCGGAATGAGATTAGTCCGACCTTTATTTTGATAATCTACGTATTTAGTGGATATACATTAGTGTTCCAAAAAATTTTTTTTTTGGAATTTTGGAACGCATACCCTCTATTTTTTTTATATATATATAAAACTATAGTTAAATATGAAATTTTGTCTTTCTATCATGATTGCAACTCGAGCCGACTTGCGATTTTATTTTGTGGTGCATTTACAAGGGGAAAAAATGCAATTTTTTCAGTTTTTGTAAAAATTTTGCCATTAAATAATTACTTTTGCAATTCAATTTAAAAGAATCGAAATGTGTACGTAATTGTCATTCTAATAAGATATAAAATACAAAAATTCGTTAAAAAATGTTAAAGTTATTAAAAAATCGCCAGGCCATTAACGTGTCTCAGGTCACTAGAACATGAAATGTAGGAAAAAAATTAACATATTTTGAGAAATATTAAAATAAAAGCTTATTTTTACTTAAAATGTATCCATATTTACTTGTGTAGGATACCGTTAACCTATTCGCAGGTATGATTATTTTTTTAACTGCATTTTCAAAACTCCATTTTTAAAATTTTGTTAAACAAATTTCAGAATTTTTTGATCATCACATGGAGATTTATTTACAACATAATAGGGAATAAAAATATGAAAAATATATGACAATAACTTCTATAGTTTTTCGGTACCTGCGATTTAAATTTTGCAATTTTCGAGAAAAACTAATTTGTTGGCCATATTTTGGCTAATGAGCCGAATTTCCTTCCTGTTATGATTTTTAAGTAAAAACTATTCAGAATGTTATAGTCCATGCAATTTAAAATATAGTCTGAAAGTTTTACTAAAATCGGAAAACGCCAACCCTTAAATCGAGAAGGTCAAAAGTAATTTTTTTTCAATATTTGGAATTTCTAATGGAAAGATAGCGAAAGATGGGCCGATTTTGATGAAACTTAAAAAAAATATAACATGATGTCTAGTATTTATAATAACAGCACAAAAATTAAAATTAACCCTTAATAGCACTTGGGGTTAAAAAGATACTCAACTTTTAAAATCACGAATAACACATTCAATATAAATGGTGCTAACTTTAATGTTTTTCAGAGTTAAATAAACTCAATCATTCAAGTTATTTTTAAAATTTAATAAATCAAAAGTACACTAAAGTGTTAAAATCAATTTTATTATTCAAAAATCCTCAATAAAATATTAATTACGTTATTAAAGCAAAAATCAGGTATAAATACAATATTTTGCCGTTTGAAAAATGTATGACCAAAATTGAGCAAAATCGTGAACATTTTTCATAATGGCTTCGTAATACTATTTTCTAATACACAACACAATATTTCAAAATTTGTTTCCTATACACAGAAAAAAGAATATTTCAATTCAAATATTTGTCACATATTGAACTGGTTTCAATTATTTCATAATTGAATCAAGTATTCATGTGCTCAAAATCAAAATTTTCTGATATTTTCTATTGAATTTTGAGTTTTGAATTTTATAATTTTGATATTTGCATATACAATTTTCGTTATTGGTTGAACTTTAAATACAAAAATTATTGAATATTGAAAAAACAAGAAATAACAAAAATGTGTTTTCAATTACAAAAATTATATACAGTGCCGAACTTAAGTATTGGCACAGGATGCTCATTGTTCTATAAGGTCGATTTAAAGGCCATATTGTTGACATTTTTAATAAAAATATATATTTATCAGATAGATTGATGAATTTCCTACAAAATACCACCAACTTCATTTCAACAATTTTGCAATATTATTTAAAAATAATAAAAAGACGAAAAATTCCACAATTCCGTAGAACAAAACTATTGGCACACTTAACCAGATTCTTCAAATTTGATCGATCTATCCACTTTTTTTCTTTGAAAATGCGATTTTATCTTCTTTTATTTAACAGTTTTCGTTTCTAAAACTGTCAATTTGTAAAAAATGAGCACAATAATTATCAATTTTGCTGAAAATAGCTATCAAATAAAATGAAACAACAGAATCTGAGCGCAAAATCATACTTCACTTGCACAATCAAGGAAAATCATATGCTGAGATTGTAGAGATTATGGAAAGAAGCCGTTTTACAATTTGGAGTATCGTGCAACGTTTTAAGGCAACATCAACACTTGAAAGTGCTAAACATACAGGTCGTCCTAGATTCTTAAGTGAGCGTAAATACAGCCATATAATCAAAAAGGTCAAGTTATGTCCAAAAATATCTTCAACTCAGGTTGCTGTAGAGATTAAGGAAGAGTTTGGGAAAGAAGTTCACGCAGCAATAGCCAGAAGAGTGCTCCAGAAGACAAACTATAGTTGTCGTATTGCTAGGCGTAAACCATTTATTTCATCTGTGAACCAAAAGAAGCGTTTAGTATATGCCGTTTAGGAATTTACGTAAGCCACATGATTTTTAGCACCAAGTGCTATTCTCTGATGCAAACAAATTTAATATTTTTCGCTCTGATGGCCGTCAAACGGTATAGAAAAAAAACCAATAAAGAGCTGGAAAAACAAAATATTGCTTCAATAGTAAAACATGGTGCTGGAGAGGTAATTTTGTGGGGTTGTATGTCCGCTTCAGGGGTTGTAGAGCTGGTGTTCATTGACGAAATAATGGACAAAGTGAAATATACGGATACACCTCAAGAAAAGTACAGAAAAGTTAAATTTACCATTTTCTTTCACTTTTCAACATGACAATGATCCCAAACATTCGGCCTATACTGGACGTATGTTGCTTTCATACAATATTTCGCATGTCCTACCACACCCTCAACAATCTCCGGATCTCAACCCAATAGAGCATCTGCGGGAAGAGCTAGATAAGCGAGTGAAAAAGGCATTAGTTGAATAATGGCAAAGTATTGGGTTAGATATCACAAACAAGTTGGTAGATTCATGCCTAAGCTACTCGAGGCAGTTATAAAGCAAAAATCACTTGTAACTATATATTAAATTTTGCAATATTGCTTCCTAAATGAAATGTTTTTTTAGCTTTTAATGAAGTGTGCCAATAATTTTGTTCCTTGAAATTAAGTATTTTTATGTAGTTTTGTTATTAATAAATAGTGGTATTAAATTGTTGAAATGAAGTTGTTTATATTTTGCAGGAAATTCATCAGTCTATCTGGTAAATATATTTTTTTATTAAAAATCTCTACAATACGGCCTTTAAATAGTCCTTAAAGTAAAATGAGCATCCTGTGCCAATACTTAAGTTCGGCACTGTATATACAAATATCAAAATTATCAAATATCAAAACTCAAAATTCAATAGAAAATATCAGAAAATTTTGATTTTGAGCACATGAATACTTGATTCAATTATGAAATAATTGAAACCAGTTCAATATGTGACAAATATTTGAATTGAAATATTCTTTTTTCTGTGTATAGGAAACAAATTTTGAAATATTGTGTTGTATATTAGAAAATAGACAGACGGACATGACTCCGCTATCTATAAGAATCCAGAATATATATACTTTATAGGGTCGTAGAATTATATTGTGGAAATTACAAACGGAATGACAAAGTTGTAAATACCCTTCTCACGAAGGCGAAGGGTATAAAAATCGAATTTAAATCATATTCACCTACCCTCCTATCATTCGAAGTATGTAAATCACTATTAGACAAATATAGAAAAGTACGATTTTAATAGAAAAGTTAAAAATTTAGAAAAAATGTTCGCAAAACTTTCTATAATGTCTTGGACAACTTATTTGCAGTAAACTTCCACCTTGTTCTCAAAAATCTGTTCCCTAGACTGCAAATAATATCCATGCGACTATTTGTCAATACACTGCATTCTATTTGAACGGATAATAAGGTGAATGACAATCCTGATAACAGGAGCATTACGTACGACCACGGCTAAGTCGCTTTTCATGCTACTGAACTGGATCCGAGTTGATAAGGAGTGAGATCGAAAAATTCTTAACACACGTTTTTCATTACATTTTTTAACCCAAGTATTATTTGAATTTTTTTTTGATCAAGTTACCTTTGAAAAACATGTCAGTTATTATGTGTAATGTCAATTATATTAATTTTTTTGTTAATCTGATTAAAATGAGTGACCAGAAAAAAGTGCGTACTGAAATTATTAAATATTTTCAACAAAACCCAACTTGGTCTTACAAAAAGTTGGCCAAGCATACAAAGGTCTGCCGTCAAACTGTTTCCAATGTTATTAAACAGTACCGGGAGAACTTGTCAGTTGATAGAAAACCTGGTTCAGGTAGAAGGAATGGTCCACATGATGTTTCTAAAGCCAAAAAAATAGAACGCATTTTCAAAAGAGCTCCCAACACATCCGGTAGGAAAGCAGCCCGGTTAGCTCAGTGCTCGGACTATTTGGTACGAAAAGTTAAAGCTAATGCAGGTTTAAAAACATACAAGGCTCAAAAAGTTCCTGACAGGAACGCTACTAAAAATTTAGAGGCCAAAAACAGAGCACGGAAATTGAAGTCAAGTTTTATAAAAAAATATTCTTGCTGCATAATGGATGACGAAACGTATGTTCTGGCAGATTTTTCGCAACTTCCAGGTCAAAAATTTTATGTTGCTGATGCTCGAGGGAATGTTGAAGAAAAGTTTAGGACCCAAAAGCAGACAAAATTTCCCAGAAAGTTCTTGGTATGGCAAGCAATATGCAGTTGCGGCAAAAGAAGCCACTCATTTGTTACAACGGGCTCTATAAATACCGAAATTTACATCAAGGAATGTTTACAAAAAAGGCTGCTTCCATTCATAAGACTTCATAATGTGTCCACTTATTTTTGGCCTGACTTGGCATCCTGTCACTATGGCAAACAAGCCCTTGAGTGGTACAAGAACAATAATGTGGTATTTGTACCAAGAGAGGCAAATCCTCCAAACTGCCCGGAGCTAAGGCCAGTGGAGAGATATTGGGCTCTTGTTAAAAGAGAATTGAAGAGTACAAAAAAGGTGTCCAAAAGTGTGGTAGATTTTAAACGGAGATGGACTACATGTTCGAGCAAAGTGACAGAAAGCACTATAAAAACGTTAATGGAAGGGTTTCCGAAAAGGTTCAAAATTTCATCACTAGTGATTAAAACTATAAAAATATTTTTTTTTGTAAATTGTAATAATAATTTCAATCAAATAAAAAAAAAATTAAAGCTGTAAGTTTAGTGGTTTCTTTTTTATAAACATATATGTATGTTAAGAATTTTTCGATCTCACTCCTTATTATGGCCAGCAAGTTGGCCTTGAATACGGCCTTTAGAAGCAAGGAACGATAGATCATATTGACATGTTAGCATTATTGAAAGCATACAAAATCTTCCAGACTACATAGATTGCTTCACTCCAAGACCTTACTTCTCGAGGAATTTCTGTTATTCGATTCAGGCCAGTGCGAAATTAGAAGAAGGTCTCTCCCCTGGCATACTGGATATATCCATTTACTTGGATGGCTCCAAAAAGGGGATAGAAATTTTAAATTAGAATGTCCTTTAGACTCCAAAATGATTGTAGTATTTTACAGGATGAGGTATCGGCTATTAAAAGAGCGCCTAACTGACTCAGATATAATAAAATATCTAGTATTCGTATATCGTACACTAAATCCAACAACTTCACAACTCAAAATTCTAAAATTTTCCGGAGAGGCAGAAAAGTATTTATGTGAAACAAAAAGTATTTATGTGAAGTTGATAGACTCCTTATGTGACATTTCATTGTCCACTTGGAAACAACCGATAAATGATGCGTACTATGAACTTGCTCAGACACGATGGGTAAGTGAATCTACTTGTGCTAACACAAGAATGTTATGGACTGCGCTGGACTATAAATGCACGTCATATCTAATTGGAATACATCGTCTACAGCTTTTTTTGGCACCCATGCTGGAAGACTTGGTATTCCTCATTGTTACTTTTGCCGGAGTTGTCAAAATGAAGAAGAGGAAGAGACAGTTTTTTCCATTTTATGTAATTGTCCAGCACTAGGAGATCTGCATGCTATATTCTTAGGAAAATGCTCCTTTAGTAGCCTCTCTGAATTATCTGACAGGGAAATGGGATGCATAGATGCCTACATTAGGAAAAGGAGATGGTTATTAAGGCCGAATATCCGAATCGAACCTCAGAGTGGCACTGAATGACGTTGAATGACGGTTTCATTCAATCTCTCCTCTATTTTCTACCTTGTTTGCGACCTTCAACGTATATAAATCTTCAAACATCTACTTTAACTTACCGTCATCTCTTTTTTTTAAGGTAACACGAAAGGAACTTTAATAGACTCAAGTGAGCTGTGCAAATCATACTAAATATCAGTTCCTAAATGCATCTGATATGCATTTTCCTCCATAATAAATAATAACTCTTATGTTTGTAAAAAGAATAAGTACTGCTAATAATATACCAGTGTTAAATATTCATTCAAAATGTTATTTTACAAACTTTAAGCCAAATCCAAGCCCAATCTGCAGATGTAAACCTAGAGATTATTTAAGTCTCAAGTTATCATGTGATCTTAGGTAATGAAAATACTTTACTATTTATCTATATCTGGAAGGAACAATAGGATACCGTTTATTTGAAAAGTTCATGTGGGCGTGGCACATCCCATAAAAAGTAAATAGTTATTATGGAATACTTCGCAGAATTTGCTACGGAGTTTGGATGAAAATAGGTGGAATTGTATTAGTGGGCGTGGCGCCTATTTTACAAAATAAAATGTTATTTTTAAATATCTGGAGAACTATAAGTATGAAAGCCTTCAAACTTTATATAAGTTAATTTCATATCACTGCATGAAGTTCAACCAAAAAATGGGAGGGATCAGAACAGAGGATTAGTCAACTCCCGTACAAAGTAAACAGTTACTTATTTCTAAATATCTTGAAAACTATAATCACGAGATTATTCAAACTTTGTCCGAATAGCTTTTACATTTTACATATATTTATTTAACTCTAAAGTTGTTATTTCATTAATATATGATTAGCGAATCACACACTGAGTTTTATCTAGTTCTATATAAAATTTCATTGATATTTTTAAATATAAACAAAATATAAAATATTTAAAGCCATAATAATATATAATATTTAAAGCCAAAAATATATTTTGTATTAAAAATCCATACACTTTCTTTAATAACAAAATTTGCGTATTAAAAAAGTAAGAAAAACATTGAAATTTTTCATGACGTGAGTCAATTTTTTAAAATCTTTGAAATAGTAGAAATAGTTTAACCAGTACATTAATCAAATTAATATAAAGTTATTGCTACAATTGGCATTCAATATATTTTAAAAAATTGTCGAAATGTTTAGAAATTTTCGCTATATTTCCTTTTAAATTCAAAGCATAACATTGGGCATATTACTGGCAGCTACTAATTGCTTTTTGACATTTTTTATTTTTGAATAATGCAAACAAATATATTCAAAAAGTTAAAATATTCCACAAAAAAGCCACAAAACGCAAAAAATATGCACAAACAAATCGAAGCGAAAATTCATGAAATGTTCCGAAACGGATAACAAGAAAAGGATGTAGGATGTACAAGAAAAGACCTGCATTTGTACGGTTTCTCTATACATAACAAATGAATCATTGGTTTCATTACCATTGAACACTTTATCCATATAATTCAATAGGATTTAAAATCCATACATCATTATGGTTAACTAAGCAGTCAGGTCTTATCTCATCACCTTAAAAAAATATGCTTAATAATGCAAAGCTGTATGCCTGGATTAACTTCAAAAAAAGTTTATATATTTTTAATCTAATTTAAAATTCAAAAATATTTGCCAACACACTTATGGGCTGAACCGGCAACATGCATCCATCACTAAGACAACCAGAAAAAAGAACAAAAAGTTTACATGTACCCCGGTAACACCAACACATGTTTATACAAAAAAAATAAAAAATTAATTAAATTATGAAAAATTACAAATTGTAAGAAACCTTTAAATAAATATTGAATTTAATAACTTTATTTACAACAAATGCAACACGCCTAAGTGGATAGACAAAACCAAATCATCTTACAACAATTTACATGCAACACGCGTCAAACACGCGACTACTACCTTGCGAACAGTAATAATACATACAGTGAGTATATTACTTTCCCTTTTTTTATTTGGTGGATAGATATATACGAAATTTATGCGAACACGCACCGGATAATAAGCCAGAAAATTTATTATAATTTTAAGAAAAATAAATAATTTTTCAAAATTATACTGAACATTTTCCAATACAATATAGAAAATGATGCTTCATGCCATATCAAAAATAATTAATTGATACGTGTTTAAAGTAAATATTAAAAATCATATTCCTTTTTTCCAAAAATATACAATCAACCACCAAAGGTGCCAAGCACTAAAAGGATTTTTGTTAAATTTTTTCATTATACACCGGAAATTGAACCGCATTTCCTTTATAATGAAGACCATGACAAACGGTCCGACAAGCTGATAGACAGACAGACAAATATATGAACAAATGTTTGGTTGGAGGTTTGCTTTATTTACAGTACTGGCAGTAAGTAGCACCGGCTCTTACAATGCCAGTAAATATCAGTAAATTCCGCTGTTTTGCGAAGACCATACAGAAAAATTAACAAAAATCATTTAACCCCATTTTACTGGTGTGTAGTATGTATGTAAATGGCTGACGTTTCCTGATAATATTGCTCATGGTGATGAGAGTGCTGATGGTGAGATGCTGATAACTGTTGCAAACACCAACTGCAGGCTGGGGCAGAATGTGGCAGTAAAATTGCAGTCAAGACCAAAGAATCTACTTTATTTGTATTACTATTCTCATTATTACTTTTAAATCACTTGCCAGTAATGTTGCAAAATTTTTTGACACCCTACAGTAATTTATTTTAAGTTAGTCATAAAAATATTTAGTGTGATGCAATCAGCATGCAAGTGTGATTCAAATATAAATTTCTAAATAAATTGTGTATGCAATGATGAAGATGAAATGAATCCACGATTGGTGAACGATTTCAGTATGAAATGAATCCATGAATGGTGAACGATTTCAGTATGAAATGAATCTACGATTGGTGAACGATTTCAGTATGAAATGAATCCATGAATGGTGAACGATTTCAGTATGAAATGAATCTACGATTGGTGAACGATTTCAGCATGAAATGAATCCATGATTGGTAAACGTTTTCAGTATGAAATGAATCCACGATTGGTGAACGATTTCAAAGTGAAATGAATCCACGATTGGTGAAAGATTTCAGTATGAAATGAATCCACGATTGGTGAACGATTTCAGTATGAAATGAATCCACGATTGGTGAACGATTTCAGTAAGAAATGAATCCACGATTGGTGAACAATTTCAAAGTGAAATGAATCCACGATTGGTGAACGATTTCAGTATGAAATGAATCCACGATTGGTGAACGATTTCAGTAAGAAATGAATCCACGATTGGTGAACAATTTCAAAGTGAAATGAATCCACGATTGGTGAACAATTTCAAAGTGAAATGAATCCACGATTGGTGAACGATTTCAGTATGAAATGAATCCACGATTGGTGAACGATTTCAGTAAGAAATGAATCCACGATTGGTGAACAATTTCAAAGTGAAATGAATCCACGATTGGTGAACGATTTCAGTATGAAATGAATCCACGATTGGTGAACGATTTCAGTAAGAAATGAATCCACGATTGGTGAACAATTTCAAAGTGAAATGAATCCACGATTGGTGAACGATTTCAGTATGAAATGAATCCACGATTGGTAAACGATTTCAGTATGAAATGAATCCACAATTGGTGAACGATTTCAGTATGAAATGAATCCACGATTGGTGAACGATTTCAGTATTAAAAGGAATCCACGATTGGTGAATAATTTCAGTATGAAATAAATCCACGATTGGTAAACGATTTCAGTATGAAATAAATCCACGATTGGTAAACGATTTCAGTATGAAATAAATCCACGATTGGTAAACGATTTCAGTATGAAATAAATCCACGATTGGTAAACGATTTCAGTATGAAATAAATCCACGATTGGTAAACGATTTCAGTATGAAATAAATCCACGATTGGTAAACGATTTCAGTATGAAATAAATCCACGATTGGTAAACGATTTCAGTATGAAATAAATCCACGATTGGTAAACGATTTCAGTATGAAATAAATCCACGATTGGTAAACGATTTCAGTATGAAATAAATCCACGATTGGTAAACGATTTCAGTATGAAATAAATCCACGATTGGTAAACGATTTCAGTATGAAATAAATCCACGATTGGTAAACGATTTCAGTATGAAATAAATCCACGATTGGTAAACGATTTCAGTATGAAATAAATCCACGATTGGTAAACGATTTCAGTATGAAATAAATCCACGATTGGTAAACGATTTCAGTATGAAATAAATCCACGATTGGTAAACGATTTCAGTATGAAATAAATCCACGATTGGTAAACGATTTCAGTATGAAATAAATCCACGATTGGTAAACGATTTCAGTATGAAATAAATCCACGATTGGTAAACGATTTCAGTATGAAATAAATCCACGATTGGTAAACGATTTCAGTATGAAATAAATCCACGATTGGTAAACGATTTCAGTATGAAATAAATCCACGATTGGTAAACGATTTCAGTATGAAATAAATCCACGATTGGTAAAAAATTTCAGTATGAAATGAATCCACGATTGGTGAACGATTTCAGTATGAAATGAATCCATGAATGGTAAACGATTTCAGTATGAAATGAATCCACGATTGGTGAACGATTTCAAATTGAAATGTATCTACGATTAGTGAACGATTTCAAAGTGAAATGAATTTACGATTGGTGAACGATTTCAAAGTGAAATGAATCCACGATTAGTGAACAATTTCAGTATGAAATGAATCCACGATTGGTGAACAGTTTCAGTATGAAATAAATCCACGATTGGTGAACGATTTCAGTATGAAATGAATCCATGATTGGTGAACGATTTCAAAGTGAAATGGATCCACGATTGGTGAACGATTTCAAAGTGAAATGAACCCATGATTGGTGAGCGATTTCAAAGTGAAATGAATCCACGATTGGTGAACGATTTCAAAGTGAAATGGGTCCACGATTGTTGAACGATTTTAAAATCAAATTAATCCACGATTGGTAAACGATGTCAAAGTGAAATGTATTCACGATTGGTGAACGATTTCAAAGTGAAATGGATCCACGATTCAATCTAGAATTCATTCTTGATTTAATTCCACAGGAAAATTATCGAGCAATCGTGGATTCAGTCGTGAATTAATTTCACAGAAAAATTATCGATCAATCGTGGATTCAGTCGTGAATTAAATTCATACTGGAGTCGTGAATTCATTTCACGTTGAAATGTTATATCAATCATCAATTAAAATCTTTGTGAACTTACTATTATAGCATGCATTGTGGTCTATGAAAGTTCACTATTACTTGCAATTATAGTCTTTTAAAACATATGAGCTAAAAACGCAGCAGCAGGTTTTACGCACAGCCAACACGTGCATAGATATATTCCACCACCATTACCAGCTCAAGTAGCCCAACAACCACTAGAATATTTGTACATACATACGATCTTTACAAATACAAAACCTAAACTACAGCAACAGCAAATATTTACACAATGAACTTATAAAAATGGACCAACGTCCTGTACTGACTTGCACAGCATCATCAGCATTTAACATGCATAATATTTCACAAAATAAGAAAAAAATAATAATAATTTTAATATTATGAGTAGAATCTCATATAACAGGACATTACAAGGATACGTTTCAATTCTATTAAAACTCAGTGTAGACAGAAAAAAAATAAATTTTTTTTAGCAAACAAAAATATTATAAAGCTTTTATTTTACCAAATTTCCACGTAAAACTTCATCAATTTTATTGTTTTACACTGTGTGTGGTGGTGTTTTTGTGTTTGGGCGATACATACATTCATTTAAATACTACTCGTATTTATTCAAAAGAACTCTAAATGTGTTCGTCTTACTTATCAAATTTCCACAGTTTGTTTTGTATGGCAGAGAAGAGCAGAAAAAAGCGGTAAACGATTTTATATGAAACAAAAATGTTCACTAGCCATCAGTGTTGTCAATAACCCAGTAAAATAATGCTGTATTCGAAAGTAATTTTAGTTGATAGGGTGCAAAATTCTGCCAGGACATAGACTAGACGATAGTGTACTAGGTAATCAATCTGTGAGTTGCGGGTTCGATTCCCTGGGTGTATCTGCAGACAAGCAAAAAGCTTTGCAGTTTGTGTTTGTTTTAAAAAAAATTATTTAAAATTTGAATAGTATTCCATTTCGAAAGCGCTCGATTGTCAACCTGAAATTGCACAAACATCCAAATTCACTTGCTGAATATTTTCCTGGAATTGTACTCAAAACTCGTACTATAATAATTTGCTGCTGGTTGAGAGTTGTTAACATTTAGGGCGAAATTTGATACCTATTTCATTTTAATTATTTTTGTGTTTTTTCTCATTAAATTTTTTAGTATTAAATTCGTTTTCAATTATAATTTTGCTATATGCATATCAGTTTCGAAATTATTATAAAAAATGTATGAAATATTTAATATTTTAATAAAATTTTTATGATTCCAGTTAAAATTATATATAGATTTGTGGAAAAAAATATTCACAGTTTAAAACTTAATTCAATGTTTATTAAAGGTTTAAACTTTAGTTAGAAGGACAAATTGCGAGAATTACATAACTGTAATTTTTTCATTTTAATGAACATATGTTAGCTCCTTTCAATCTTACTTTTTGAAAGTACTTTAAAAGAAAATTCAACATAAAATTAAATTCTAATATCACAAATTACTAAGCCAATAGAAAAACACCCCTTCTCTTAATATTAATAATAAATGTCAAAAAAATTTAATTCTATTCACAAAATTTTGCACTTTAATATTTAATTTCTTTTCATTAATATTAAGTGTTACATTACAACCTTTTTCTATACCAAGTATTATCGCCAAAAGCTTTAAAAGCATCTTATTATCCTTCAATCTTAATTAAGTTTTAATTTCAAGGCTATCTCTCCCTTTCGATTTGTATATTTCTGTTTTATAAGCATCTCCATTTCAATTAATATTTACTACAAAAAAAAGAAAGAACTCTACAGCATAGAAATCGCACTACAAAACTTTTTCGAGCAAACAAATTGATTTTCAATTATCATTAAAAATTACTTCACACTTGCAAAAAAAAAAAAGTAGAATAAAATAGAAAAACACAAAACATTGGCAAAAACTTTTCTCTATCACTTTCCCTCATTTGCCAATATTGAACAATTGAAAAATGAAATGAAACTTTGTTCATAGTTCTGGCTTTTAGAAAACTATAGTGGCAAGTTGTGGAAAGCAGAGCAGAGGGTGAACAAAAAATCGCAAGAATTCATTTAAAACAATTAAAATGTTGAAGGCAACAAAAACAAAAAAAATAAATGTATACATTTATTGTTAAAAGTACTAAGTTGGGGCAAAATGTACAAGTGAAAGTAATTTTCAAGAAATCTATTGATAAGAAGTTGTACCTTTTCAAGTGATCAAAGTGACAAGGACACTTTTAAAGTATGGCAGGCAAATACAGAATATGCAATTGAAAGTGGTTAGAGAGTAAAAAGAAAAGTTTTGGCAAATATTGTAGCAATATTAATTAAGCTGCATAAGTTTTGTATTTTAAGAGAAACAATCAAAAATTCTACGTTCACAAAAAAATAGTAAAAGTGGATGCAGCTAGTTATTTAAAATAAACAAGAATCTGAAATAGAACATGAACATCAACCAGAACCTGAACTAGAACCTGAACTAGAACCTGAACTAGAACCTGAACTAGAACCTGAACTAGAACCTGAACTAGAACCTGAACTAGAACCTGAACTAGAACCTGAACTAGAACCTGAACTAGAACCTGAACTAGAACCTGAACTAGAACCTCAACTAGAACCTGAACTAGAACCTGAACTAGAACCTGAACTAGAACCTGAACTAGAACCCGAACTAGAGCCTGAACCTGAACTAGAACCTGAACTAGAACCTGAACTAGAACCTGAACTAGAACCTGAACTAGAACCTGAACTAGAACCTGAACTAGAACCTGAACTAGAACCTGAACTAGAATCTGAACTAGAATCTGAACTAGAACCTGAACTAGAACCTGAACTAGAACCTGAACTAGAACCTGAACTAGAACCTGAACTAGAACCTGAACTAGAACCTGAACTAGAACCTGAACTAGAACCTGAACTAGAACCTGAACTAGAACCTGAACTAGAACTTGAACTAGAACCTGAACTAGAACTTGAACTAGATCCTGAACTAGAACCTGAACTAGAACCTGAACTAGAACCTGAACTAGAAATTGAACTAGAACCTGAACTAGAACCTGAACTATAACCTGAACTAGAACCTGAACTATAACCTGAACTAGAACCTGAACTAGAACCTGAACTAGAACCTGAACTAGAACTAGAACCTGAACTATAACCTGAACTAGAACCTGAACTAGAACCTGAACTAGAACCTGAACTAGAACCTGAACTATAACCTGAACTAGAACCTGAACTAGAACCTGAACTAAAACCTGAACTAGAACCTGAACTAGAACCTGAACTAGAACCTGAACTAGAACTTGAACTAGAACCTGAACTAGAACTTGAACTAGAACCTGAACTAGAACCTGAACTAGAACCTGAACTAGAACCTGAACTAGAACCTGAACTAGAACCTGAACTAGAAATTGAACTAGAACCTGAACTAGAACCTGAACTAGAACTGAACTAGAACTGAACTAGAACTGAACTAGAACTGAACTAGAACTGAACTAGAACTGAACTAGAACTGAACTAGAACTGAACTAGAACTGAACTAGAACTGAACTAGAACTGAACTAGAACTGAACTAGAACTGAACTAGAACTGAACTAGAACTGAACTAGAACTGAACTAGAACTGAACTAGAACTGAACTAGAACTGAACTAGAACTGAACTAGAACTGAACTAGAACTGAACTAGAACTGAACTAGAACTGAACTAGAACTGAACTAGAACTGAACTAGAACTGAACTAGAACTGAACTAGAACTGAACTAGAACTGAACTAGAACTGAACTAGAACTGAACTAGAACTGAACTAGAACTGAACTAGAACTGAACTAGAACTGAACTAGAACTGAACTAGAACTGAACTAGAACTGAACTAGAACTGAACTAGAACTGAACTAGAACTGAACTAGAACTGAACTAGAACTGAACTAGAACTGAACTAGAACTGAACTAGAACTGAACTAGAACTGAACTAGAACTGAACTAGAACTGAACTAGAACTGAACTAGAACTGAACTAGAACTGAACTAGAACTGAACTAGAACTGAACTAGAACTGAACTAGAACTGAACTAGAACTGAACTAGAACTGAACTAGAACTGAACTAGAACTGAACTAGAACTGAACTAGAACTGAACTAGAACTGAACTAGAACTGAACTAGAACTGAACTAGAACTGAACTAGAACTGAACTAGAACTGAACTAGAACTGAACTAGAACTGAACTAGAACTGAACTAGAACTGAACTAGAACTGAACTAGAACTGAACTAGAACTGAACTAGAACTGAACTAGAACTGAACTAGAACTGAACTAGAACTGAACTAGAACTGAACTAGAACTGAACTAGAACTGAACTAGAACTGAACTAGAACTGAACTAGAACTGAACTAGAACTGAACTAGAACTGAACTAGAACTGAACTAGAACTGAACTAGAACTGAACTAGAACTGAACTAGAACTGAACTAGAACTGAACTAGAACTGAACTAGAACTGAACTAGAACTGAACTAGAACTGAACTAGAACTGAACTAGAACTGAACTAGAACTGAACTAGAACTGAACTAGAACTGAACTAGAACTGAACTAGAACTGAACTAGAACTGAACTAGAACTGAACTAGAACTGAACTAGAACTGAACTAGAACTGAACTAGAACTGAACTAGAATTGAACAGTTTTAAACTCGTTATTGATTAAATTCTATAATAACTTTAAGCACATCTCCAACTGATACATAAATATTTTATGCAATAAGTACAATTTCATTTGTTTTTATTTCCTTCGATTGTACGAAACAAAGGATGCAATGAAGAGCTAACTACTACACTTATCACTACTTTGACCTAATTTTCAAGATTGTATTTATATAAGGAAATCGTTTTAACATGTCTAAGCAATTCTCGTACTCATATAATACTTACTCTCGCAACTTACGTAACGTACATAACCTTTGGCAATTTAGCAGTTTAACTATTTCCTAATAACATCCGTTAGTGCTTTTAGTACAATTTCTTGTTCTGTATTCTCCAGTCGAAGGATATAATTTATATTCTGTGCAAGAGTGCATTTAAATCATTGCAATATTACGAAACTCACAGATACTTACTCGTAGTTATTAAGTTTCCAATTGCAATAAAGCGCGCGCGTCTTTTTAAATATTCCAAGCATGACAAAATCAAATCAATTAACAGCAAATCAATTACTATTTTCCAGTTATATTTTTTTTAGTTTTCTTTTTGCGTTTTTTTTTCTAGCATGCTTTTTTTATTACTTGTGTATATTACGCTGTTCATATTTAAGTGTTGTGTTGAGGAAGCTGAGTCGTTCCTAATAATGGGGTAGAAGGAGCTGTTGTTTGAGGTTCTCTTCAGCTGCCCTGTTTTGAGATTGGGTGAATGTGTGTATTTTAGTTTCTTGTCTTTATGGGGCATGCTGCTTCAGATATCTTTTGGAATATCTAAATGCTGGTTATTGGGTTTCCGTTTCATTCCTAAAGTGTTCGTGTGACTTTGTTATTTTACTTTAAAAATTTGCTTCTACAAATTGTGAATTTATTGGAAATTATGTTCTTTATATAAAAATTAAAAGAATATGAACTGCTTTTTTTCAAAATATATGTTACTTTTGTTTTTATGGTTCGCAGAATTTATGCATTTAATTTCAATTGGCAATAGAGGGAGTAAGAGCACACAGTGAAAAAGTTGCGAATTATAATTGTAATGTTAGCGTTAATTCTATAAAATTTTGTTTGAGGAAAAGGTTCCAAATTAGAAATAAACTGGAGCAGAACTGAACTAGAACTAGCTGACTAGAACTTAAACCTAGTTTAAACCCTAATTGAATTGGAACTGAACTGGAACTGAACTGGAACTGAACTGGAACTGAACTGGAACTGAACTGGAACTGAACTGGAACTGAACTGGAACTGGAACTGAACTGGAACTGAACTGGAACTGAACTGGAACTGAACTGGAACTGAACTGGAACTGAACTGGAACTGAACTGGAACTGAACTGGAACTGAACTGGAACTGAACTGGAACTGAACTGGAACTGAACTGGAACTGAACTGGAACTGAACTGGAACTGAACTGGAACTGAACTGGAACTGAACTGGAACTGAACTGGAACTGAACTGGAACTGAACTGGAACTGAACTGGAACTGAACTGGAACTGAACTGGAACTGAACTGGAACTGAACTTGAACTGAACTGGAACTGAACTGGAACTGAACTGGTACTGAACTGGAACTGAACTGGAACTGAACTCTAACGGAACTGGAACGGAACGAATCTCGAACTGAACTGCTTTGAAACCACAAAATTCTATACAAAATTCATAACCAATGATCCTTTCAGTGTATGTTTTAGAATTGCTGCCACTGAAGGTTTTCCAAAAAACTACTTAAAAATAGTTGCTCTAGTGTTACTTATAGATGCCACTATAAATAGTCCCCTTCTCATGTAAACACAAGCACACTTTAACAACTAGTCTTGTAAGTTTTACTGAAAGACATTATATAGAACAAAAACGTAAACGCATTTTAAATACTGTATACGGTTTCTTGTAGTTTAACCAAAAAGGGAAAAGAGTTTAAAAATCTAGTGACTAAAGGAATACATAGAACCATAGTTTGCCTTTACGCTTATTGAGCGTAGATTAAATCTTGCATACTTTAGATTCGATTACAATATTTTTATACGTGACTTGAATTACACATAAAGAGTAGCAAGTTTGGAAAATAATTTAAAAAGGACAAATTTGAGGAGAAATGTAAGGAAGAGATAGCAAAAGATAGCAAGATGAGGACCAGAGAAAAAAGCAACAGGCACTGAGTTTTTTAGCAAATGATGGCTAATGTAACTGGGTGAATTTGGAGTAAAATGAAAACGTATTTAGGGAGTGTAAAACAATACAAAAATTGGATTCACAACATTAGTATGTTCTTGAAATTAAAAATCAGTTTAAAAGCGAGTTTTAAAATTCAATTATATTTTAAAAATCTAATAGAAAATAAGCTTTCTTTTCATCCAGTTTAACAGTTACTGCGTAATATGAGCTGTGCCAATAATAAATTTAACTATTTTGCAATGAATGCATACAATAATTGCTATTAACAAAAAAAAAAGCTTAAAAGAAAATTCTCATTTAATGGCAAAATTGTAGCATAAATTTTACAATAATTTCTTTTTTCACTAGCTCATAAAATGAATGTGTTTGGCTTACGGGTGTAATGATGATGAGAATGATGATGATTTTGTTAAATATTGCAAATGCAGTGACAACAGCATTTTACTAATGCCTTTGGCAGCTTTTGTCGTTGTGAGTGCAGTTGAAGCAACAGTACTTGGCTGCTTTTTTATGAGAATAAAATAGTTGCATCAATGGCACATGTAATACTGTCTGTCTACCTTTGAATGTGCGTAAAATTTATTAAAATATAATTTGCAAAATGATGGTACTTTTTGTTGAATTGTGGAGTGAGGAGTGAATTGGGGTAATCAAAATTAAATTTATTTGTTGACAATAAAAGACAGAGATGGGTTCTATTTTAAAATTTTGTGGACAGTTATCTGGTTGACTGTTTCCAGGTGAATCAAGTATTCCATCATGCCTTAACTTCAAAGTAATTCACCATCCAACATGCCAGTCTCCACACAATTTAAAAAAATGTTTACACAGATTCCGACATTTGATGCGATTCCTACAATTTACAAATTGTCTGGACCCGATGCACTTTCCGGGAAGTTTTGCGTCACTTCCTTTAATTGAAAAAAGTGCCGCTGAAGGACATTGATTTCAACATCGCCAGGCCAGCCAAAAAAAGTTAAAGACTATGAATTGGAGGCATTACTCCATGAAGATTTTTGTGAAATTCTACAAGAGCTTGCAAAATAATTGGGAGCTCCTCAACCAGCAATGTTTGCGAGCATCAGGATTCATCCAAAAGCAGATAAATTTGGTATCATTCAAATTGAAGCCGAGATACCTTGAAATGCGATTTGGCTTGTCCGAAGTGATGCTTGAAAAATGGATCCATTACAATAACCCGAAGCTTATTGTAATCGACACCAAAGAAAGCTAATTATCCATGGATCTAAGGTAATTTTCTGTATTTAGCGGAAACAAAAGCGTTCATCCAAAAGCAGATAAATTGGGTATCATTCAAATTGAAGCCGTGATACCTTGAAATGCGATTTGGCTTGTCCGAAGTGATGCTTGAAAAATGGATCCATTACAATAACCCGAAGCTTATTGTAATCGACACCAAAGAAAGCTAATTATCCATGGATCTAAGGTAATTCTCTGTATTTAGTGGAAACAAAAGCGTTCTATCTATTATGAGCTGCTAAATTGTGAGCATATCATCAAAGGGAACATGTACCGAACACAACTGATTCGCCTGAAGCGAGCATTGGGCTAAAAACCTCCAGAATGTGAGGCCAGACATGAAACCGTAATATTCCGTCCATAAAAAGTTTTTAGGATGAAGTGGTTGGGAAGTTTTGCTAGTCCAGACCATGCCCCGTCCCGCTACTTGTTTTGATCGATGCATAACGCTATCTCTAGTATACGCTTCACTTCAGAAGAGAAATGTATGAGAGTTGTCTTTATTCACAGCTACTCTCCTTAGGTGAATTATAAATAATATATCGAAGGTGCTTTTAAAAAAATCGCACCAGATGTGTGGTAAAGAGTCTTAGACCAAAATATAATCTCGCTCTTGTGACCTTATAAATAGAGGAAGAACACAGACTTTTATTGTCAATTTCAGATTGAGGACAATTTCTCTCCATTTTACGCGATATCCTTCATGAATGCCACGACTACTAGTCCAAATTTTAGTATACCTCTATAGCTGACATCCGACCCATGGTATTTAGCAACGCCTAGATAATTAGGACGTAGTTATAGTGCTAAATATATTGATATCATTTTGGACATCAATTTGAGCAATAAACCGAATTATGTAGAGATATTATGAAAGACAACTTATCCGTTTTACTCTTGCAAAATAACCATTGGAAGGAGTTGGAGTCTGACTACAATGAATCCTGAAGCTTTAGGGTAGGATGTCGAGGCTATAATTGTGAAATACCCTGAACATTGAGGATACAACCTCTCTTCTGTCAAGTTATATAAGAGAAATATCGATGTTGGTATCTGTGAAAACTGTCATTGTCGTGCATACGCCTTTCCGATGAGTTCAAGAGAAATGACGACAATAAGCATCTCAAATACTTTGAAATGTCTTTCCTTCCTTGGAGATTAATGCAACTCCACATTTCGTTGTATAGGAGGTTAAGCTGCCGGCCTAATATGTTCCAGTCATCCATGATATAACCAAGTGTGATTTTGCTAAATATCAACCGGTATAATGATATCAACATCAGTTGATTTATACAGGTCTATGCTATCTACTTCAGTCTGATCACATTGATGCAAACTTAAACTTCCTTCTGATATATAGACTAGGAGGATAAGTACTATATGCGACCATCAGAACCTATAGGGTTTCCTTTCATCTGGGAGTTCAGCCTCTTTAAATGTTCAGACAACTGCCGAAGATAACATTGTTCAACATATACGTCTAATCTCTGAGAATATGAAATGTCTAATACATTTCGCATATTTAACCGGGTTATTTAACTTAGATTCCAAGTACTTGTGTATATATCAGTTACTCAATACTTTAGCTTCATTAAACAATCTGCTATTCTTTATACAATCGATATATTTAAGAAGGAATTCTTCCATAAAAGATGTTTATATCATTCTAAATCGTCTTGACTATAATGATCGAACCGAATTTCGCTAAACATTGAAAAATCTCTTTTGAATGAACAGAGTGGATTTAGACCGAATCGATCATGTGTGGACCAAATCAATACATTGCTCATAATAATCGAATAGTCTGCAGAGTACAACTCCCCGTTCTTCTTAGTGTTTGTGGACTTTAAAACAGCATTCGATACCATCAATAGACGGGCAATATGGTCGACACTTGTAAATATTGGAATTCCCGACCATCTCATATTCCTTATAAAAGAGCTGTACAGAAACGATCCATGTAAAGATCGTTTCAAAGGCCAAGAACGCAAGGCTTTTGATATGTACCATTCACCAGTTATTTTTCTCTTAGTTTTGTATATAGTTCCCCGTCAGACAAACACCGAGGCAACAAATGGAATACACTGGCATCTGAACCAACGGCTACTTAATCTTGACTATACAGACGACATAAGCCGTATGTTATATACATTGGACGGCATACAACAAAAACTCGATAGACTGCTCAGAATCGCTACTGAAAACACCAAGCCAATACTTTTAAAAGGAACCGAGATAGAAAACATAAATAAATTTACCTATCTTAACAGCATCATAAGTAAAGATGGAGGTGCAGATGAAGATGCGGCAAGCACAATAAATCGAGCGCATAGTGCATATGCCTCTCTGAGTAAAGTTTGGAATTCTTCCCAAATTTTAAAATCAACATCTACAATTCTAGTGTAAAGTCGGTAAAACGTGAAAAGTCACTTAACAACAAAACTATAAGTGTTTGTAAATAAATGTCTGCGCAAAATAAACAAAATATTTTGGCTAAACCGCATCAAAAAAGCCGACCTGCTGTCACTTAGCAAACCAAACTTCCGTCGCCTACGAAACCAAACTTCCTCTCCAACAAAGCAAAGTCCATTTTCAAATGGAATCCGCATGGGAGACGAAATGAGGAAGATCTGTAGAAGCGGTGCATCGATAACGAGGAGTCCCGTTTCCTCAAATTCCACATAAGGCACATGATAGAAATCGCAGATGAGCATTTGTGAACACGTTCCTCAAATATATGAGTATTTATTTTTCAAATATATGAGTGAATCTGTTTTTATACCCTCCACCACCACAAGTGGTGAATGAGGGTATATATAAGTTTGTCATTTCGTGTGTAACATTGAGAAATATTCATCTAAGAACCAACAAAGTATATATTTTCGTGATCGTTATGAAATTCTAAGTCGATTGAGCCATGTCCGTCTGTCTGTCCGTCTGTGTGTCTGTGTAAATACGCTTACGTCCAAAATACGCAAACAAAATTGGTAGACTTGCAAAAACTATGTTTATTGTTGTCCTAAGCAGTCTGGTATTGAAAATCAGCAAAATCGGTTCAGTAGAACCAGAGCTATGAACCAAAATGTGAGACAACCTAAAACAAAATTTAAAATTATCACATATTTTTGGTTATTTGTGAAAATATATTGCAGATAGTACCATAAAACTTTACACACGTTATTTTTATAATAAAAGGACTAACTCTGGTGAAAATTATAAGAATCGGTTCATGATTTCTTCTAGCCCCCATACAAATTTCTTCCCGAAATATGGTTCTATGGTCTATAAATTCCTTCAGAATTGCAGTATCCATACAAAATTCAGCAAAAATAAGTTTCGTGCTAAAATAAATCACAACACTAAATTTTTTGTGGATCGGCCCATATTTGACCATAGCCCCCATATAAAGTTCACTTCCGAAAATCACTTAAATTAGCATAAATATCTTATAAATATCGCTATTAAGTTGAAATTCATCATAAATAATCCACATATATACCAAAATCGCTATACCTAATTCTATGATGATCGGCCTATAATTGGTTATAGCTCCCATATATATCAACCTAAGAAATATGTATGCAGGTGGAGGATATTTAAGATTCGGCAAAGCTGAATTATTAAGTTTTATTTCGAATAAATTTTCTGGCTTTTCTTTTTATGCCTCCCATTAACCACTGCACAGCTTTTCTTCCCACTTCTACCGTTAATCCAGCATAGTTATTTCACTTTGTTCTGATCAAAATCTGGTTATTTACTGTATTTGAGTAATGACAACTTAAAGGATCTGGCCCAAACGTAAAATGTTTGACCTAGTATTTTCCGAAAATCAGATTTTGGCTATCCTTGAACTCGACAAAGTTGGATTTTCTAAATATTTGTGCACAATTTTATATCTAGCTTTCAATTCATTGTAGAATAACGATAGATTTGTTGTTAAAAACATATGTAAATCTTTTTCATTTTTATAACAGGTGGCGTTGTTATGATAACTACAATGCGTACCGATTTTAAGTAGCCACTTCTTTAATCTATAGTATTACATGATCCTGCTAATATTTTATATAACAAATATTAGGTTCCAAACTTGTAACTAGTATATCATGAACTTGTAACTATCGACGGACTGACATCGCTTTATCGACCCAGAAAGTGATCCTGAGCAGATTGGAATAGCGACTTCTCGTCACTAATTACCCTATGATTTTTTGTTTCATTTATGTTGCGATATTGTCATGTGAGGAATATATTTAGATAATGATCTCCTTCTGGCATCTGAATCTAGTTGAGCTTCTTAAATTCCAAATATCTATCTGCTATCTGCTAATATTTTCATTAATAACAAAATACCGTAAGACAGATATATCATATCACATAAATCTTTTATCCTAATATCCAACTGTTACTAATCCCACGCCATCGAAAATCATTATGTCGTCGCAATTAATAAATTACGCTATTGCGCACGTGTAAAATCAAAAATTTATGATCTCACCATTAATGCGGATCTCCTATAGAGCAACAACCCTTATTTGCTGCACTATAGCTACGCTACCGCTGTATCGTTAACTGAATTCAGCTGTAGATTACTTTCTATTGTTAATTGCACGCCTCTCCCTCTCTTTCGTATTCTATATCTCTATAGTTTATTATTATTATTGTTATAAAAAATTTATAATATAGAAATCTTTTATAATAGTAAACAACAACTACGTTGTTAGTTAATTCATTTTAATTCTTTTGAAAATAAAATGTTCGCAACTAAAATGAGTCTCTATATTATTATACTTGTAGTTGGTGTTCTGTGTATTCTTCAATTGGTGGAGGAAAAAACCAACTAAAATTTTAACTACGGCTTTTGTATGCGCCTTGTTGGAAATTGTGTGTATTGAAAGTGGAAAAAAGAAGAAAAAAGAAGGAGGGTAGGGATTGAATGAATATGGGATGAGCTACATCATTTGTAGTGTAGCTTTAAAATTTAGACTTCATAATATTGTTCGGAATGAGTCCCAACTAAAGTTTCACAAGAGAATTGATTTAATAAACATAATGTGTGAAGATTTTATAAAAACTTTGGTCATAAAGATGATTTTCATGATATGGATCTATAGACAGAAACAAATTCCTAATAGCAACCGAATTTATTGCCAATCGTTGCACAAAGTTTTCGGTTTTAGTAACAAACAATCAGTTCATAAACAAGAATTTCGGTTGATGCAATCAAGTGGTAACAAAAGTTACCACTTCTTAAATTTTGTAGCCACAACTGTGAAATTCTGTCTCTAAGGCAGAATCATTCGATTGACAATGACATCAGTTGCTATTGTGAATCTGTTTTCTCTGTGTAAGAGCAAACTAATACTTGATATTTCGTTCGTGGTCTAAGCGAATGAAATCTGAATTGGGTTTCACTAACTCCACTTATATGTGAACGATGACTTCATACAAATTTCGGATTATCTATTTCCAGCTCTTCGAAATTGGAATACCTCAAGAGATAATTGATTAACTTGGAGCTACCGACAGCAGGTAATGAACGAACTGCAAAAGAGGCTGATAGATGAATTCAAACGGCATGATATTGACATCGGATCATAAGAATTTCAGTACAAAGAAGAAGGGATACACTGTAAACGTGCAACAACAAGCAGCATGGATTTTAGCACAATGTTTGTTAGCTCAAGTTCAAGAAACTGCTAAAGTTAACAAAGAGATACATATTGTTGAAGATCAAGAAACTTTTAAAGCGAGAGACTGTTGTTTGAAGTTAAAGATGTCAAGGAAGAATTTTAATATCCAGGAAATTTTTGAAGTTATAAACAAAAATCCTCACATATAGAGAAGTCTAATTTCAGACGACATAGCATTCAACATTATCTTTCGATTTGCTTATCATTCGAGATAAAGAAATAGGCGGACAAATTTATATTGTAAGGATACCAAATAGAAAAGAAGATATAAAAAGTTTAGTACTAATTTAGAAATATCATAATGGTATGATTTTAATTTTGTCCGAACTCCAAAATATGTCTCCTAAAACGAAATATTTTTTTAAAATGTTGTAACCCTTATCTATAACCGGTCATACCCCTACTCTGAAATGTTTTTGTTTGTTATAAAAACTGCATCTTTTCATATACGGCACACAGTGGGGAACAGGAGTCTAACAAAGAAATATTAATACTGTAATGCCTTGACTTCTAAAAGTCTTCAGGGCATGATTATGCTCGTCTCATATTCCATTAAAATATACAGCTGTATTTATCCCTAAAGAACTTAAAAGTGCCGCTGAAGTATACGAATTGCTCACCGAAGCTTTTGGTGAATGTGTTCCATCCATTACAATGTGCGAAAGATGGTTTGTGCGGTTCAGAACTGGTGATTTTGACTCAATAAAAAAAAGATTGAAGGTCAAGAATTGGAGGCATTATTCCATGACGATTGCTGTCAAACCCGTTAACGATCAAGGTTTCGCTGGATTGTTCTTACTATGATAACGAATTTCAGCTGCCGTAGAATGTCATTCACTAACAAATCAAGATCATATGGGATTCGAACCATTAGAATTTGACACTGTCTCATAGACTAACAGATTTCCGTACCATAATTCAAGTCGAAATCACTTCCATAAAAGTAGTAGAGCAACTTCAGTAATGAGGAATATTTACTGATATCAAAGTGGCCAACACATCTCTAGAGAATGGTGATATAATATCGACAATTGTCCATTAATTATGGGTGTATCTAAAGGAGATAGCGAGACAGTCATAGGTTAGTTTTATATGGGTTACTGTATATATGAATCCTGATGGAAACTGTAGATCTGATGCACTTGTGAGTGCTGCTACAACCCTAAATTTTAATAAATTCAGTCAAGATGTTGACATCCCTATCTTAAGGTTTAAATAACTAATATCTCACAAACTTTATCTCATACTCAAATAACGAAGGGAGAAAGAACACGCTCGAAAGGAAACCAGAAAAATTGGACCTAATATGGATTTGCAGAGGCAAAGTCTTATGAAAAATAAATGAGCCTTATAACAGCATTACTGGTAACTGCCCCTTAAGTAGACATACTCAAAAACTGCGACTCCATTACAGTGATATTTTAGAACCTGTAACGACAACGAAGAGGAGGAGTCAACTGAATATATTTTTTGCTGTTGTCCCGCATTCTTAGTACTTAAGGCTTTGAATGTTTTAGGTCATTGCCTCGCTGAGTGTGATTTAATGAAGAATTGATAACTTCATTAGAACAAAGGGATGGTTGGAGAATGGGCGCCTACACGACATCTAAACTTGTCCTGGAATGACTCGAATCTCTAAATGATATTTGGAGATCTTGCAGAGTTCGACTTCTTTTGGGTACAGGTACACCAAAGTGTATGTGGAAATTAAAATACGGACTCGTTAGGCAAAATGGTAGAATTATGAGGCTGATGAATTGCTTGGTGTACCGACTTCATCGTTCAAATGATTGAAGTCAAAAAAGGAGGACCTTGTTCTTTGATGATGAAGTTGACCGATTGATTTGTGTATCGATTTCGACAGCATTTACTTCCTTAGGAGTTGTCAGGTCCCTTGCGAGACAGATAATAGAATTGACACCATCTAAACAGATATCACAATAAAAAGATATGATATATCTCAGTATATGTATATTTCCTGCTACAGCAAAATTTCTAAAAGATATAGATGGTGTAGCCGATATTATGAATATTTCAGAAACCCTACTACTGAAACTGTATATAAATGCTGACGGCTTTTAATAAGGCCTTCGTACGGGGATGGTCTTTTATCGAATGGGAAAGTAATATCTAGTATAATATAATACAGAATTATATTAATTTGAGGAGACCAACAATATTCTCACGGAACGGCATGTGATCCACGAACATATGAAACAATTGTAGCAGATTTAAAGCATCCTATGGGAATCTCTTAGAATACTCATCTAAGAAATATAGGACCAAGTGTAAGATAGACATTCGAAGCTCCATTTAAGTAAGAAAATATGTTTAGAAATTACACATTTTTTATACCCTACACCACCATAGTGGGGAGGGTATAATGCGTTTGTGCAGATGTTTGTAACGCCCAAAAATATTAGTCTAACACCCACCTTAAAGTATACCGATTGACTTAGAATCACTTTCTGAGTCGATTAAACGATGTCCGCCCGTCTGGTCGGCTGGCTGGCTGTCCATGTAAACCTTGTGCGCAGAGTACAGGTCGCAATTTTGAAGATGTTTCTATGGAATTTGGTACATATTATTTTTTCGTCTCAAGGACCAAGCCTATTGAAACTGGCTGAAATCGGGCCATTATTTCAGCTAGCCCCCATACAAATGTCCTCCCGAAATTGGACTTAATCGGTCATAAATGGTTAAATCATATAGGTATTCCGCTCCAAATAAGTTTTATGTACACAAAATTCATGTCACCAAATTTTGTTGCGATCGGTCCATAATTAGTCATTGCTCCTATATAGACCCGCTTCCGAAAATCACTTTAACGTGCATAAATCGCTTAAAAATGTTGGTATACACACAAAATTCAACATAGTTAACTTTAATATAAACATAAATCAGACGACCTAATTTCATGGTGATCGGTCCATAATTGGTCATAGCCCCCATATAAGGTCCACTTCCGAAAATCACTCAAAAATATAAATTATTGAAATTTTAAAAGAAAAGGGTTTGTGCTCTTTTACTTAGTGTAGGGTATTATATGATCGGGCTTGACCGATCATACTTTCTTACTTGTTTATATTTTATTTCAAAACTTCCCCACCGTGTAGCTGTAGCATCAGCAGCAGCCTCACTTACATTTACATTATTTCATTCATTCACTTATTCCTCCATTTACGCACGTAGTTTTATTTGGCTACAAACACGATCTACGTTGCGTCGATGCTTTTTTCGCCTTGCAACACACAAATTTTGGGTTATAATTTAGTTTTTGATGTTTTTTTTGTTTGAATTTCGGACAACAGCAACATGAAAGCAGCATGGAAAATAAAGAAAACCGCCTTCACTAACTAACAAAGTCACTGTACATCCCTTAAACAGTTTTATCCATCTAACTATTCATTCATTTCTACAATTCATAAATGATGATTTTTTTTTCTTTTAAAAATTTGTTCCCTTTTATATGGCAATGATGATAATGATGTTGATGCTGATGATAAAAGATGAAATCTTGCCAACATCATCCTTGTATCCTGTAGTTTTGTTGTTCTTTCTTAGATTTCTGAACAACATCAGCTGCATCATCATGCTCATCCTGGTGTATTGTGTGGTGTATGTTTGTTGGTTTATCTCTACAATTGTTACATGCAGTTTTATGCACATTTTTTTTTATAAATTTTTTCCGTAAGCAAAACAGAAGATTTCTTTTCATTTAGTTTCCTATTTTTTCGGGATTTGTATGACGTTGTATAGCCTGCTTTTGTGTATTAAAGTTTTCATTTCTTTATATATTTAGTTGTTTGTTAAATTTAATTGTGGTTAGGGGTAGTTGTTGCAAATGTTTTCTTTCATTTCTTTTATTTTGGTTGCTTACGAAGGCTTAGAATTTATTAAGTTGTAGAGCGAAATACAGCAAACTTTTTCTTAATTAGAATTTATTATAATTGTTGAGTGAGTAAAAGCAAAATATGTTTCTTTTTTTTCTTGGAAAAAAAAAAAGAATATCCTAAAGAATAATTTGGTAAGTGTTTGATGGTCAACAACCTTGTGTGTGCTTTTTTTAATTTTTCTTAAAAAAAGGGGAATGACCAGCACACTGAGACAAATTTATTTGTGAAAAGGATATGAATTACTTTCTTGGTTAGTGATAAGCTCATGCTAAAAAACGAAAACATAAGTACAAAAGAAATTAGACAGCATGATGCCTCAAGCGAATTTACTTTAATTTCAAAGTTAATGACCACAGAAACAAAATCGCAGTAACAGTTCTTAGCATTTAGTTCACCAAGAACTGTGAAACATATTTGTGATAATTTGGGGCAAATGACCGAGAGAACTTTTAGTTATATAGCAAAAACGATTAATGAGAATATTTTAAAGCTGTACTTCAAGATATGTATGTACTTCTACAAAATCGTTACAAATGAACAATAACATCGTTTTCTTTTATAAAAAGTCTTATTTGTGGGCCAGAGTCTAGATGCTAGCAACTCAGATCTCTCTTTCGAAAGGTCAAGGTCTCTTATCAAGTCACTTAAGACATCATGTGAAAAAGTAAATGCGCCGCACAGTGGTATGAGAATAAAAAAAGAGGGAAATAAATCTGTAACTTCTAAACCCTTACGCCGATTTGAATGAAATTTCACATGCGCAAAGATTTAAAAAAAAATAGTCGTGATAGTGGTAGCTATCACTTATCGCTTATAGCTTAGGAGATATTCGCATTTGAGAATTTAATTTTCAACATTATTACCCACCCTACACCAGTTTTTTAGTGACCGCGGCTCCAAATATCCTCCGATTTTATCCATTTTTCTTTTATAGGATTAACAATAGATCTATATATCAAATACAGAAAGAAGTGTTTAAAAATCATGACTAAGTCCAAAGTTACATGCATTTGAATATAAAAAAAATAAAAAAAGCGATTTTTCGCAATTTTTTGGGAAAAAAGTACTTTTATTCTTTTTAAGTTATCTAAAAATTTTCTTAGAGGATGTATAATGAATTTGTACTTTTTGCAAAGCTAACTTTACGCCAAATATTCTAAATATTCTAAAAAAAACATTTATAATTTTTGATACCGACGGGATCAGGTCCATTCAAAAAATGCTTATTTTTTATGTAAAATTCAAATTTAGGGCAAAAATTCTCAAATCGCATACTCGACATCAAAAAATATAGTAACCTATTTTAAATGGCCCAATAAGTTCTTAATTATCTTGTAAAGGGTTCCGATAACTCCGCCCCTATTATGGATATTATAGCCAAAAAACGAAAAAAACCCATTTTTGGGATTTTTCAAGATTTTTTTGGGAATTGCGGGATACTTGATAACAAATTTCAAAATTTGTTTTTATTTTTCCATTCTAAATAGAAAACTACATAACTGTGAAATTTCATTAAAAAATATTCATAAATAAAAATTTTATTTCAATTTGAAAAATTTGTATCTATGCAAAATTCAATAAAAAGAATTTTTTGTCATATTTTTCAAAAAAGTATTCCATGAATTTATACATTTTTGAAAAGTATATAAGAGATAATTGATAGCTACGACGAGGAGATTCTGTATGTGTAATTTTTTTTAAATCGGAACACAAACGAAGAAATAGGATCATTTTAAAAATTGAACATACCCGAGGTGTCCTACTTTGGGAACCCCTGGTTCCGCTCCTGGTGGGGTCATGAGGTCCAAATTCAAAATTTAAACTCGACTACACTTCATCTTTGCGCATGTGAAATTTGATTCAAATCGGCATAAGGGTTTAGAAGTTACAGATTTATTTCCCTCTTTTTTTATTCTCATACCACTGTGCGCCGCTAGCACTTCGAAATTTATGTTATGGTCCTTCGAAAAATAACTTCTACCATCTCTGTGTACGACAAATCTGATAGACATTGATTCACTGGAGATTTTATGTCGCCTGAGTACTGTGGAAGCTTTTCAACAGATGATTAATCAGGATATGTAATTTTCGTTTTATACATACCATGTAATTTCAATGTGGTTTTTCGGTTCTGTTCAAATCATAGTTACTTTAAATGACTACGTTTAATACTTTAAATGACTACGTTTAATACTTTCCCATCGTCTTAAATGTTCACTACACACATTACACATAACGGTTTGAATCCATGCATGGCCATGGCTTGTTCAGGACCTCGCTTGAAACTTGAGATAGTCTGCTTAGATTTCAGCAGCTCATACTAGAATTACCTTAGCGTAATGGATACTTGGTTTTGGTGTCGATTCGGCTGGTTGACCAGGCTACACATACGATCTATTTTACTTCGGGTTATCGTAATGCTGGATCCATTACGATAGCAAGTAATGATTCGGGCAAAATTGATTTTCTTTTACAGAGTTCGAGCAACATTTCGGACTCTCGGCTTCAATTTCCTGCTTTTGGATGAGTTCTGCTCGGCAACGTTTTGAAATTGCTGCCTTTGAAATAGCTTCCAATTATTTTGCAAGCTCTTGTTGTGTTTTCCAACAATATAAATGGAGTAATTCTTCCAATTCTTCGTCTTCGTCTGCGAAATTAACCCTAAGCTCTGTTTTGTTGTGTCTTATTTCTGACTTTCTGGTTGAATTTTCCGTTTTGGTGTATTCAGGGACTTATAGTAAAATTTTACGGATAATATTTTTGCGGAACATTTTAACCCCTTAAATCCCTGATTTAATGGAGTTTGTTGCTCTTTTTTAAAAGAAGGACAAAAAAGACCCATGCCTTGAGGAGTTAGAGGGTTAGCATATCCTACAAAAATGTTCTCCGTAACATTTTGCATAAATTTGCTAAATACATTTTATACCTAAAATGTTCTTTAAAATAAAATTCTTAATAAATGCGAAATTAACCCTCGGCTCTCTTTTGTTATATATTATTTCTGACTTTCTGGTTGAATTTTCCGTTTTGGTGTATTTAGGGACTTATAGTAAAATTTTACGGATAATATTTTTGCGGAACATTGTAACCCCTTAAATCCCTGTTGTAATGGTATTTTTTGCTCATTTTTAAAACAAGGCCAAAAAAGAGGATTTAGAGGGTTAACATATTCTACAAAAATATTCTCCGTAACATTTTACATAACTTTGCTGAACGCATTTTATACCTAAAATGTAAAGATCACATGGTTTCTTATGACGATTAACAATAATAATGTGCCAGAGTTGGGCAAATTTAACCCCCCCTCAATTGAAATTCAGATGTAAACTTTCAAAATGCCAATACACGTGTCTTTTTTTTTGTCTCCTCTATCAAAATTTATTGGTCGGACCTCGTAATTTTTTTTGGTGTTGTATAGTGTAATCTGCGTAAAATTTCAAAATATTGTTATTTCTCTTTATTTACAATGAATTCTCCGTTGATTCGTTGATCAGGTAGGTATTTCTAATTTTGAAATATAACGGGTATGTGAGTCAAAATTACGCATGATTATCTTTAGAGTGACTTTCAAGATTTCTATTTTTATGAATATTCGTGATGTTTGGTTTTTTTATAACCACTTATTGAGTCAAAATTGATAAATTTCATAGTGTAGCTTTTGATTTGCCGATATCCTGACTGGATAAAAATGGTACTTCGGAATTTGGAAGAAGATGCTATCCAAGCTGTTTTTAAAGACTGATGACGAGATTACTTGTGAAGAAACGGATAAAAAACCACGAGAGCGATGATGATGTACAGAGTGATGTTGAAGAAGCTTTCGAAAATGTCGAGACCGAAGCCTATTGCAGGCGAGTACATAGACGAAGTTAATGTAGAGCAACCAGCTTCTTCGTCAGCATGTCGGCGAATAATAACCTTATCACAGAGAGCTATAAGAAAGAATAGACATTGTTGATTAACATCGAAATCAAGTAGAAGCGGCCGAGTCCCAGCATTGAACATTTTTAGATCTCAAATAAGTCCTACACGGATGTGTCGTAATCTTAATGATCCCCTTTCATGCTTCAACGAGTTTTAGTTGATGAGATAATTACGGAAGTCGTAAAATGGACTAATGCCGAGATATTTTGGAAAAAAAAGTAAATCTATGAGCAGCTATACATTTTGGGATACGTGCGAAGTTTAAATTCGTACTTTGGTTGGGATTCTGGTAATGACAGCAGTGAGAAAGGACAACCACTTGAATACAGATGAGCTACTCTATTGATCTTCGTCAAAGTTGTATCTGACTAATTTTTAAAAGCCTTTATATGTGTATTTTATAAAAAATACTTTGTTTATTTACTATATTCATTAAAATGACTGACTACATAGAAAAAAATATATTTAAATTCAAACATTTATCCCATATTGAACTGGTTTCAATTATTTCATAATTAAATCAAGTAATCATGTGCTCAAAAACAAAATTTTCTGATATTTTCTATTAAATTTTGACTTTTGAATTTGATAATTTTGACAATTGAATATACAATTTTCGTTTTTGGTTGAACTTTAAATACAAAAATTATTGAATAGATAATTTTCGTAATTGAAAACACAAAAAATAACAAAAATGTGTTTTCAATTACGAAAATTATCTATTCTAAGAAATATTATAAACTAGTTGATTGCGCCGGCTTCGCCCGGTGGCATTTACTAATGTTAGTTCTTCAAGTTTCTCCAACCCACGCATACCTTATTTATTTGCAATTAAAATATCTAAATTTGTACCGCATACTTTAGGGATCTTTTTTATTACAGTTGACTGGACTCACAAAAAAAAAAGAATTTCCGAGTTTTACCCGGAATTTTTGAATTTTTTTTCTTTACAAACCGTCTCCTGAAAATTTCGAATCCAATAAAAAAAAATCAGCCAAATCGTTCCAGCCGTTCTCACGTGATGACATTACATACATGGACCATTTCATTTTTATATATATAGATAGTTTTGTTAATTACTTAAATTATTGTTTTGTTTTTTTCTGATAATAAATATATATAAAGATATTTAAAATTCGGTTATTTTTACTTCAGCTATATTGCAAAAAGTAAACAACATTAGTTTAATTTAAATTAATAAAAAAAAATTCCACTTATCGCATACAATCAAGCGATATCAAGAATTTATAAACTCCTAATTCGGTTGAATATTTTTTATGGGGCTACGTGAAATAATTATCCGATTTACAAAATTCTGGACTGTACTTTGCGCACAAGGTTACATTGAAAGTCAGCCAGAAACGGTACCGTGAAATAGCTCCCAAATGAAATAACTCCCAATGAAATAATTCCCATGAAAAATGAAATAATTCCCAAACTTGAAAAATTAAATAACTACCAAAGGGTAAAATGAAATTACTCCCAATAATCAGCGGTTTCATAATTTTAAAAATATCAGTGCCAAAAAAGCGAAATAACTCCCAATAGAAATGAAATAATTCACAATCCGAAGCAATTTATTTACATATGTGAGCTTAAAGCCCAAGTAGCTATAGCTCAGTACTAAACAATTAGCTTATAATTTTTAAATTTAAGTTAATTTTATAAATAAATAAATAAATAAATAAATAAATAAATAAATAAATAAATAAATAAATAAATAAATAATATTTACATATGTAATATAAAAAGAAGAACTTTTGCAAAGTAGAACCCAACAAAAATTAAATAACTCCCAATACATTGAAATAACTCCTAATTCCCAAAATAAAATGAAATAAAACCCAACAAAAATTTCATTGGGAGTTATTATTGCATTATGAAATAACTCCCAACAAAAAATTATGAAATAACTCCTTATGCCATAGGAGTTGTTTCATAATGAAATAATTCCTAAGTTGAATGAAAAATTTGTTGGGTGTTATTTAATTTTTTCGTGGGGAGTTATTTCATTTGGGAGTTCTTTCACGGTACCGTCAGAAACTCTTTTTGAGACGATCGGTATACTTTAAATAGGGTGCTGGACTAATATTTTTGGGCGTTTCAAACATCCATGTGCTTATACCCTCATCGCTATGGTGGTGTTGATCTAGTACATGTTGAATTCATACAAAGTATTTACATATGTAGAAATTCATTCCAGATATTGTTATTTTCTGTGTACTGATTTCGAATTATATCTGAAAAGTACACAGAGAAAACAGATTCGTGATAGCAACCGAATTTGTTGCCAATCGAATGATTCTACCTTAGTGAACGAATTTTACAGTTGTTGCTACAGAATTTTGGAAAGGTTAACAAAAGTTTGGTTGCTTCAACCGAAATTCTTCTTTATCAACTGACTTTCTGTTGATAGAACTGAAAAGTTCGATGTGTGCAACTGAATCATTCGATTAGCAACAAATTCGGTTGCTATCACGAATCTGTTTTCTCTGTGTAATTAAATTAAACTATATTAAGAAAGTCATGAAACACTGAATATGATTTCAAAATAAAAATACAATATTATTACCAAACTTTGAAAAATACATATTCAAATAAATGGCAATATTCGTTGATAAAAAACGTATATTTACTATTTCCAGATTATGAAAGATTACTTCTATATGGATATTACTCTTCTCAGTTAATATAAAATATTGTTTTCTCTCTATAAAATTTTCAGAAAATTTTACATAAAATATAACAAAATTTTCTAATTAAATTTAAACAATTATTTTTATTTATTTTTTGCAAATAATAAAAATGCAAATGTAATATATTTTAGTATTAAATCTATTTTACATGCTGTTTTAATATTTTTAAAATAACATATCTAAAGTAAGATAGAAAAAAAAACATTGCATCAAATATTATTTAATAATAACAATTATCAAAATTTCAACAATAAAATTTCACTTTTTTTCCAGCAAATTTATGTAAATCCTTAATGGAGATTAACATGTGCTATTTTCTATATGTATAGTAAAGTATTCACATACCTATGTATATGCAAAAGTATATTAAAATATGTATGAAAAAATTTATGTACATTAGGCTGTGTCGATTTGTATGGACGCTCAAAATGTAAAACATCGTATAGCAGAAACGCAATATACGGAAAATTCTAAGAAAGTATCCTCAAGAAACCATATTTCTAAAATCAAATCCTATTTTGCGCATTTCGTCTTTTATACAATAAAAAAAACTTTTCAAAAAAATAAATATTGAAATATCATTGGATAAAAGACGAAATGCGCAAGCTAGCATTTGATTTTAGACCTATGGTTTCTTGGGGAAAATTTCTTAGAATTTTCGGTAGAATGCGTTTCTGCTATACGATTTTTCGTGAAAAAAATCGACCCACCCTAATGCACATATATGCAAAAGTATATTAAAATATGTATGAACAAATTTATGTACATATGATTGATCCGGTTGTGTCGAATCTTGTATACACCCCCCCCCCCCCCAATATACTCGTAATATGATTAGCGATTGTTAAACATTTTGTATAAAAATTTGGTTAATCTTGGCTATGGTAAGTTTCAGCTTGCTAGGTTCATTTTAAACTGATAACGATATTTATAAGAGAAACCAGAAAATTTCTCCTCCCAAAACCGAAAACAGGAAAAAAAGAAAAACTTAAAATCAAGTTTACTCTATTAAGTGAGAAAAGTGCCGCCTGACTGTCGACAAAAATACCTATACAACCTTGAACACCCTATAAAAATCTGTGTATGGAGCAATATAGTCAGATATGCATGGCCATATATTTTCGATCTCCAACATCCAGATGCATGAAGCCTCGCTGCGCTGCACAGTGGGGCAGAATCGAAATTTTTTGGAAATAAATCTGGCATTTCTAAACGGCTGGTCCGATCCGGATAAAATTTGAATTAGCCGTAGCCAAGGAGTATTCGAGTTTAAGTTATAAAAATGGGCCCTACAAATAATCCAGGGGCGGCGCTATGGGGGCTCAAAGTAGGGTACCTTCGACATGTAAAATTTTTAAACACGAGCCATTTTTTTGTTTCCCATCCGATTTCAAAGAATTTTATATTTTTGGAAAGCGCTCGGCTAGATCTTGAAAAACATGCTTGCGTGTGCTCTTATAACTTCCTAGTTATAGGCATATAGGGCTTGACCGACCATACTTTCTTACTTGTTTTAGTATGAAAAAGTGCAATATTTCTGAAGGACGGGGTTTTAAAGTGGCATATTTTTGAATCTAATTGAGATTTTGACTTGAAATTTTTTTTGTAAGACCATGAATTAACTCATCTAAACAAAAGAATAAAGCTCGGAACAAATGTGGATCAAATTGTTCCTAATATTTGCAATCATATTAAAATTTTGATATAAATTTTAGTTTTAGAAACTCAATGAATATGAAATATGTAATAAAATCTTTATTTATTAACAAAACTCAATGAAGTTTTCAGCGTTTTTTAAGTTTCTCATTCTAAATAACAAGGTGTAAAAAACTTTGTCAAAAGGTCAAAGGGAATCCCGAAATTCCTAAAAATTGGAGCGAAAATCCCAAAAATTGTATTTTTTACAATTTTGTCTATAGGGTCCACATTTCCTTTGGGGCTAGGAAAATACTTTAGGGATAAATAGGGAACACATCAGAGTTTCCAAAACTGCTTTCCGTTTTCTGATCCCAGCTTTGGGATTTTAGAACATGTGGCCCAAAGTTGAAATTTTGATAAAAAATAGGTCAATTTCCAAAGGGCGTAGGGCCGACATGTTCGAAAAATAGAACATGTTTTTTACACCAAAATGTTCTCCGTAAAGAAACTTTAAAGAAAAACATAAAATTGTTATATTTTCTTAAAGAAAGTAGTTTTTTAATAAAAAAAGAGTTATGTCACCTTTTTGTCCAAAAAACAGCAAAAATATACTATTTTTTGAATTTTTAAATTGAAAATCTGTTATTTTTGGATTCGTAATAGATATTGCTCTGAAATCTTTTGTATGTTGTTGGTAATTTAGTTTTCTAACTAACAAAAAAAATTCGAGTCCATTCGGTCCAAAAGTGCGCCCTATATTTTTAAAAAAGCGGACCAAGGTATGGCAAAATTTTAAAATTTAAATTTTGAAATGCCTATAACTATGAAATTATAAGAGATAAATAGCACACGCAAGCATGTATTTTCAAGATCTAGCCGAGCGTTTTCCAAAAATATAAAATTCTTTGAATTCGGATGGGAAACAAAAAATGGCACGTGTTTAAAAATTTTACATGTCGAAGGTACCATACTTTGAGCTCCCTTAACGCCGCCCCTGGATTATTTGTAGGGCCCATTTTAATAACTTAAACTCGAATACTCCTTGGCTACGGCCAATTCATACTTTTTCCCGATCGGACCAGCCGTTTAGAAATGCCAGATTTATTTCCAAAAAATTTCGATTCTGCCCCACTGTGCGCTGCAGGCAGAGTTTGCCTATTGGCACAACGTGCAGAATAGTGTTCAGTGCCTCTGAAGGACTAGTTTTTAGTGCGCCGGTAATACCAATTCAAACTTTGTATAGTTGGTCTACGACATACTTCCTTCTAGTTGTAGTCCACCATACAAGAGATCCATAAGTAAGAATTATCACTGATCACATCCGGAAACAGTCCTGCTATGAGTATCAACACATCGTCCACATAAGCGACAACTTTTACCCCTTTTGTGTTTAGATCAATGAGAATCGAGTTAGGAACGATAAGCCATAGTAGTGGAGAGATTACCCCGCCCTGCGGTGTGCCTCTTCCAACTTGCTTGTGACTATTCTTGATTTCAACATGGTTACTAACCTGTCACTGAATTGCAGGAGTAGTTACATTATTGAAAGCACCCTCTTTATTCAGGAAGGCTGCCATTATGTATTGTTTAAATTCGAGAGATCTCTTTTTAACTCTTACGACCTCATGCAGAGCTGTCTCTGTAGAGCGACCCTTAATGTAGAGAGCCGTATTGTGCCCTCTATTCGACACCTTATGTGAGCGTCAATAAGTCTTTCCAATGTTTTAAGCTGGAAAGATGAAAGACCAATTCGACGAAAGTACTTCGTCTTCTCATGACTGCTTTTGCGAATTTTGGGAATAAAAACGAACTTAATCCTCCTTCAGTTATCCGGAACATGGTTGAGGGAGAGACGAAGTATGAATATTCTATGAAGTTAGGGAATGGTAGCCTTTTTGCACTTTGTAGCATCTTTGGCAATATATTATCCGGCCCAGGTGACTTGAATGATGAGAAACTGTTAATCGCCCATGATATCTTGTCATAGGAGATGATGTTACTGTCGATATTAGGTAGAGTCCTACCTTTACTCTTAATATCCGTAGCAACATCCTTGCAGCCTGGGAAGTGAGTATTCAGTGGAACGTCAAGTGACTCTTCTGAGGATTCGGAGTCATCCTTCCTTTTGACATAAGTAGTATTGAATTGCCCCTTGGGTAGAATTCTGATAAGTCTTGCAGAAAATAGCATAACAAAATATCAAATTTTTTTGGAGACTGTCTCACATTTTGGTTCATAACTGGACCAATTTTACTAATTTTCAATACCAATATTTAGAAATGTTACAAATGGAATGATAAAATCAATATATCAAAGGTAGGTATAACAATACACTTTTTTATTAAGATGAAAAAGAATGAATAGTAATTTATTTCGTAAATAAATTAGAGAGTTCAGTAAAGACACTAGTTATACAGGTTATTATATGCACAGAAGTGTTAAAATTGTTTAGTTAAATAAGAAACCAATTTCTTAATTTTATAAAGATGGGTCCATAATTGCCTACAAGTAGTTATAACTATTATTGTTGAAAAATTCAGCAACCCCTCGTAGATCACATTCTTTTAAACCCAGTAGACTTAACGATTTAAGTCCTTAATTTTTTGTATAAATCAAAGTAGAGCATATATTTATAAATGTTCAGAAAATACATACAAAAAATTTACAAAGCACAGTGGATTTAAAAGGAACTCTGTTGGTCGGGTACTTAGAGAAGAATGTCAAATACTCTGTTACAAAATGAAACCTATCTCAGAGAGGGCATTCTTCATAGATCGGAACAAATAGTAATCGGTATTGCAACATGTGCCCAAGCGTTGTCATGAGGAAATATTACGATTTCATGTCTGGAAACTTATTCTTGGCGTTTTTCGTCAATGCTCGCTTCAAACGAATCAGTTACATTCGGTGCAGGTTCCCTGTGATGGTCTGGCCAGATTTTATAAGCTCATAATAGATAGGACCCTTTTGCTCCCACCAAATGAAGAGAATTACCTTAACGCCATGGATATTTGGCTTTGGTATAAATTCAGTAGGATGACCGGGCTCAAAAAATATGTCAAAGTATGTAGATAACAGTCTATAAAAAATACATTAAGTTCATTACAAGTTACTTAATTCTCATATAATAATCTACAAAATTTGTTCGTTTCACTGTGCATATTTTCATATTTATTTTGAAATGATAATTTATGTAGTGTTTTTACAGAAACTACATATTTTAATGTAAAATTATTATATTTATTTTAAATAAATAAAGGACGAAAAAATAATTTTTTTGTATGATGGATAAAAATAAGCAGCTTATAAATGCAACAACAATATTGATTTAAATTCAATATTGTTGATTTGTTGTTATTGGACATATTGACTAAATTTAGTGATTTTAAAAAAAACTAACAAATTATAATGTTTCATAGGGGATATGCACACATATGTCGTCAATAATAACACTGTACTACAAAATAAAGGAAATTGAACACGATTGCTTAATGACTAAAGGCAGACAGCCTGTGTACTTCATATTTTCGTTCCAGAAGGTTTTAATTTTTATCTAGAATCGTCATCACTTTTATCTGTATTTTCATCCAAATATGATTGACTTTTAAAGGTCTTTCATTAATGGCTTCCGTAGGGAGCCTTTTTTATTCGTTTGAAAGAAATATCGATGCCATTATGCATGTCCAATTTTCCGCGAATCTAGGGTACAAATCAGTCTGATTTTAACCTTCGCTTTACCAATACCCACCCGGGTGACCTCTCGGTTTTTATTGGCTTAATAATTTTTTTCATTTTGTTTCGATTTGAACAAATTTTAGAGTTCTATATAATTTAATAAAAACATTTTAAACTATTTTTAAGGTTTTTTCGATTTTTTAAACTTTTGTTCGTCGGATATATGTATAGAAGTGTAGTACCACCCGGGTGGGTATTGGTAAACCATGTACATAAAAAGCCTTTGGTAAAGCGAAGGTTAACCGATGACATAGGTTATGTTGGCTTTTAGGGCCGCTTTGCATTGTAGCTTATTCACATAGACATGTCACTTAAAAAAATCTCATAAGAAAAAGTCTAACAGGGTCAAATCGAACAATCTCGGCGGCCAGATCGCATCAGTTCCACGTGAGATGACCTTGCCCTCAAATCGCTCGTGCAGAATGTGCCATGAATTGTGGAGCACATAGCGCCGTTCTGCTGAAGCTATATATCGTTGCTGTCCATTTCATCCAATTAAGGAAAAACGGTGTTGGAAATCATCGACTTATAGCGCTCGCTGTTCACGGTGATAACCTGATCAATGTCCTTTTCACAGAAATATGGACCGAAAACACTGCCAGCCCAAAACTCAAACCAAACGGTAACTATTTCTATAATTTTGTTTGTTGAAGTAGCCATTCAAACAGAAATGGCCCTCATCGCTGAAGATGATATTTTGATAAAAATTAGCGGAACGTTGCCAAAACAGAACACACATTTGATAAAACACTTTTATTATTTGCATGTGTTGTTGAACGATATATCCATTCATGGTAATTTGGCAAAACCCTTTATCTTTTAATTCCTAACATGACTTGTGGAAACATGCCACAGGCCAGCAACCTCTATAAAGCCAAGTTTTTTTTTAACGCTTTATTGATTTATTCAAACTGTCTGTTATCGACCTTACAATAAGTATTTAAATCTTATAACTAAAATTAAAACTATTTTCTCTTCAACAAGAGAGCCTTAATGGTAAACTGTTACTCATCTTAGCGGGGTGGTAGATCTGCTCTACGGAGCCTGGATCGGGTTTGGGTCTGCACAAGTTATCTTGCAAGCGTATTTCGCAGCTTCACAATATATTTCTCACGGATTTTCTTGAACTCTTCCTTTACCAATGTCAGTTCTAAGTCTCTGTGGATGTTTTAATTTCTTATGTTCCATGGTGCTCCCGTCATGGTCCTAAGAACTTTAGATTGGGCCCTCTGTATAAGATCAATAATTGAATTCCATATATCCAGATTGGTTTTAAAACGGTCTTATACAGGATAACTTTATATTCAAGGCTTAATTTTGATTGGTCACTGATTAACCAATGAAAGCTAGAGGCTTTTAACTTCATGTGAAGTCTCTTGGTATCTATATATCGGCGCCAAGTAAGCCGTCTATCTAGCTGAATACCAAGGTAGGTGACATAATCCGACTGCGGTATATTAACGTTGTTGAGTATGACAGGTGGTCAATTTCCTAAAGCCAAGTGTTTTTTTGTTTTTTTGCCGTAGCACCGTTTAATTGACTACGATATAAATGTAAAGGGATCCTTTTGAAATTTTAAATACAATTTTTATGCAATAAAGTTTTGTTTCATTAATTTCATTTACTATTTAACTCACTGTTATCCGTGTTCAAAATTCAGTACAATTTTATTATTTTACAAATGTTTAAAAGCCTTATTAATAGTAGTAGTTATTAATTATTTGCATTAATTATAGTGAATTTTAAAATTAGCTCTAATTACAAACATTTAATATTATATTGCTGAAAAATTTGCAAATTTTACAAATATATTTAATACGATTTTTGCATAATCGCATTAAATATATTAGAAAAACTAAAATTAAAACTAAAAAAAAATGCTATACAAAATATAAATTTTATACAGAAGCTACATTTTTATTACATATATGTTTAGCTGAAAATCGAACCTATGTAAAATCGACAGCAGCGGTCAGCACTTTCTGCTACAGAAAGGCATTATTTAAGATATCCATAGTCACAACTTCTAGCATGATTTAATGTAGGCATATCCTTGGCAAATATTAGACAAATAAGTATATGAGCAAACCATTTCTCATTTAAAATTTTGCAAAAATTTGTTTGTATTTTCGGAATAGGGTTTTATATAAGACTTGTGAACAATTTGAACAAATAAATATTTGCAAAACAATATTAGTCACGCGTTTTAACCCTTCACCATGAGTGGCAAGTTTGTCATTCCATTTGTAATTTCTATATTTATACCCTACACCACCATAGTGGGGAGGGTATAATGCGTTTGTGGAGATGTTTGAAACGCCCAAAAATAAAATATTGGTCTAAAACCCACCTTATAGTATACCGATCGACTAAGAATCACTTTCTGAGTCGATTAAACGATGTCCGTCCGTCCGTCTGTCCATGTAAACCTTTTGCGCAAAGTACAGGTCGCAATTTTCAAGATATTTCGATAAAATTTGGTACATATAATTTTTTCGTCTCAAGGACCATGCCTATTGAAACTGGCTGAAATCGGTCCATTTTTTCACCTAGCCCCCATACAAATGTCCTCTCGAAATTCGACTTTATTGGTCATAAATATTAAATTTATATATATATCTCCACAAATTTCGCTCCAAATAAGTTCTATATATTCGAAATTCATGTCACCAAATTTTGTTACGATCGGTCCATAATTAGTCATAGCTCCCATATAGACCTGCTTCCAAAATTCACTTTAACGTGCATAAATCGCTTTAAAATAATGGTATACTCACAAAATTAAACATAGTAAACTTTCATATAGAAATCACTCAAAAATATAAATTATTGAAATTTTAAAAGAAAAAAGTTTTTGCTCATTTACTTGGTGTAGAGTATTATATGGTCGGGCTTGACCGACCATACTTTCTTACTTGTTTTCATTTGCGTCCGTCCGCCTGACCGTCTGTATGTTGAAATCAACTTTCCGTAGTCCCAAATAACTTACATACATGATACATGATTTAAAATCGACAAAATTGGTCCATAAATGGCTAAGATATAAGGAAGCCAGGATAACCTCGATTTTTTGTCTATTTATACCCTACAGCACCATAGTGGGGAGGGTATTATGCGTTTGTGCAGATGTGTGTAACGCCCAAAAATATTGGTCTAACATCCACCTTAAAGTATACCGATCGACTTAGAATCACTTTCTGAGTCGATTAAACGATGTCCGTCCGTCTGGCTGGCTGGTTGGCTGTCCATGTAAACCTTGTGCGCAGAGTACAGGTCGCAATTTTGAAGATATTTCGATAACGAAGCCTATTGAAACTGGCTAAAATCGATCCATTATTTCACCTAGCCCCCATACAAATGTCCTCTCGAAATTGGACTTTATCGGTCATAAATGTTTAATTTATATAAGTATCTCCACAAATTTCGCTCCAAATAAATTCTATATATTCGAAATTCGTGTCATCAAATTTTGTTACGATCGGTCCATAATTAATCATAGCTCCCATATAGACCCGCTTCCGAAAATCACTCTAACGTGCATAAATTGCTTTAAAATAATGGTATACTCACAAAATTCAACATAGTAAACTTTCATATATACATAAATCACACGACCTAATTTCATGGTGATCGGTCCATAATTGGTCATAGCTCCCATATAAGGCCCACTTCCGAAAATCACTCAAAAATATAAATTATTGAAATTTTAAAAGAAAAACGTTTTTTAGTCATCATTTTTTATTCAAACTTTTATAATAATTAAAATTTTACTTTTATTTAATGCCATCATTTTATTAACTTTATAGCAGTTATAATGCTAATATGCTCGTTGTCATACATTTTATATTAATTAAAATTTATAATGCCATCATAGATAATTTTTAATAATACACTCTGTTTATAAATATATGTAACTTTACAATGCAGTTATGGAAGGCTGTTTGGCCGTAGATAATTTACATATTAATTAAATTATTATTTTTTTTATCATTAGTTATATATATTTTGCACTGGAAATTAGAACACAATATGTAAATACATATACGGAAAGTAGGTTACTTTAGCTAAAAGCTACAATTTAATAAAAGTAGAGTAGTTAGTGCATTATGGTCTGAGTAGAAGAATGAAGAAAAAAAAACCGAATGGCTGGCATGTCAACCCATAAACATCAATCATAATTTTCTAATTTGAATTGCAAGAGGATGAGTAGAGTTTGGTTTAAGTCGTGAAAATACTTTAAAATATAAGAAAAATTCTATAAAGTTTTTAAAATTTATTCTTATTCATAATAATAAAATTTTAATTTAATCAATGTTTGCAATACAAAGTTTGTTCTATAAGCTATTCATAAAATAATTAATCTGTAGTATAACATGTAACAGTTTTGGTAAAAAAGTTGATCTGCAAAGCCAATATGGAGCAGCCTTCCGGAACTTCCTTTACATAAAGTTATACAAATAACAATTATAAAGGAAAATTATCCACTTATGTAAATTACACTTTTTATTCCTCCTCTGCTGATCACTTCATCATTACCTTCTGTTAAAAAAATACACTTTTAATATATTCCCCAAACAAACAAGCATGCACAACGAATATCCTTAAACAGGACATTACTTAAAAAGCACCTTTTTTGAATTTCAACATTTGAGAACATTAAACCAGCTCGCGACAAAAATCACTTACAAATCCACAGGCGCATCAAATCAATTGGTGACACACAGATGTTGCAAGCAAATACTAAAAGAGGGGGAAGAGAGAATATGAAACCTGCATTATGCTGATGATAATTAGATATGGAAGTGAACATTAGTAGCAGAAATGCATTAAGAACAAAAAATATAAACAAATGTTTTAGTTGATGCAAATGTGACAATATAGATCCAATAAGAAGGGATTTTTTTGCAATTCGAGTCCTTTAGGGAAGAACACGGGTATTATTCTTGCAGTTCACGATTATCTTACAGTTCATTTTCATATGTAAAGTCGATTCTGGATTGAAATTAAAGATATCAAATATAGTCGTCTCTTTTCTATTTGGTCGCTAAATACCGACTTATAACCACTTTTATATTTTACTTGATTTTAATATAAAAATCAAGTTTTGCTTGAATACATAAGTGATCACAAATAATCCTCGTTTTTCGATTTGGACCACTATTTACCGATTTACAGCCAGTTTTATGTTTTTCTTGATTTTCATATAAAAATTCGAGTAGATTTGGTTTAAAATATAAACTTGGCTATGTCTTAAGGTAGGGTCACATATGGCAAATATTTGCTCGAAAAAGCGTAACCACTATTTTTAGCACGAATTTGTTTGACGTGTTTACTCTTACAAGTGTTTTGTAAGATCAAACAGCATCAAATAAAATAAAACTAAATGTTTTGTTTTGAATCATCGTAAGTAAAATAAGTTTTTAAAATAAATAAAATAATTCAAAGGTATTTTATGTTGTGGTTAAATACTTTTCGTCAAATATTTGTCATTTGTGCCCTACCTTTAGTTAATTTTTATATAAAAAATCGTTTTTTGGTAGAAAATATAAGTGATCACTGATTAGCAGTGTTGCCAGTTTAGCCTTTTTGAGGATAAATTTAGTCTTTTTATTTACTCTTTAGCCTCGAAATTTTGGTTTTAGCTTCGTGGCTTTTTTCTAGCCTTTTCTTAATTTCAAAATAGCCTTTTTTGAAATTAAAAAAGGCTAAAAATTTCGAGACTAAAGAGTAAATAAAAAGGCTAAATTTATATTTGTGAACCATTTTCATTTTAATTCATTACTGATTTTCATTTAGCTTTTCAACATACTCAAGAATTGTGCAGTATTAAAAGAAGAAATAACAATTGCCAATATCAAGTGGTTCAAAATGAAATAGAGTATTTTATATCTGAAAGCTTAAATGTCTAGCAAATTCTCTTTCGAGACAAAATTGTTATTACACATTATATTCATCATTATATAATGGACAAGAGCCCCACAAACTCTTGAAGGCTTGTGATACTCGATGGCGATCAATAGCCGTTAAACGTCTTGTGGATCTATGCTTCGAGTTAAAACCCATTTTGTTTTAATTTCGTCAAACCAGCAATTCTAAAAAGCCAAACTTTTAAGTAATTAATACACTGATTATAATTTGGCGTAAATATAGAACCAACAATGTCCATTTTCTGACATGGTTAATCTAGTATTTAACTTTTTAGTACTTCCTTTAAGTAAAGCAGATGAATTTTATGAACATATTTTCTAATTTTTTATTTAAAAATAAATATAAACCAAAATTCTTAATTTATAATATTTTAGCTTTTTTTTGGCTTTTTTTCTAAAGCGGTTTAGCTTTTTCTGGCCTTTTTTTTTGAAGCCAATATAGCTTCTTTTTTCGCCAGCTCCTGGCAACACTGCTGATTAGAGAAGATCGTACTTTTTCGTTTCGAGCACTATTTATCGACCTATAACCGCCTTTGTATTTCATTTAATATTCATATTGATTGAAAATTAAAGTGATCACAGGCACAGATGAAGGTCATTCCACTTGAAAACCATATAAAAGCTGAATATAACATATAGGCTATTAAAATTAAGTTTTTTTATCCTGTTTTAAGCAATAATTTGAAATAAAATTGATAATGTTTGAAATTAAATATAACAAATCTTTTATACTTTTTGTTTCGTTAAACCACTGACACCGTCTATAGACGGTCTTTCTCTATTTGCTCCTGGTGCTTTCCAGTAGCATTTTTTTGGCAAATAGACTTCAAATTCGTGCTTATCAGCCCAAAAACATACTAGAACTAAAATTATTTTTGCATTATTACATGTATTTCAATTTCAGGTATTTAAGGGTTCATAACCAATAATAGGCTATTAAAATTAAGTTTTTTATCCTGTTTTAAGCAATAATTTGAAATAAAATTGATAATGTTTGAAATTAAATATAACAAATCTTTTATACTTTTTGTTTCGTTAAACCACTGACACCGTCTATAGACGGTCTTTCTCTATTTGCTCCTGGTGCTTTCCTGTAGCATTTTTTTTGGCAAATATACTTCAAATTCGTGCTTATCAGCCCAAAAACATACTAGAACTAAAATTATTTTTGCATTATTACATGTATTTCAATTTCAGGTATTTAAGGGTTCATAACCAATAATCCTTCCATAGTATTTCCATAGAATATGTAATTACTCCAAAATACTTGTTATATGGCTTTATCATCGCTATAGAATCAATAAATCATTAAAGTAAGTTTAGTTACAGGACTACTGCAGAAATTGTCACAATGGGAAAGAGAAAGAGGCTGCATCACTGTCGACAATGAACATCGGAGAATGTGGTTGGTTTAATATGAAAACCACGGGTATCGGTTGATCGACCTACTGTTTGAGTCTTGGCTATCCCAGTATAATCAGTTTTGGGAAGACCCAAGAAAGCGCTTGAAGAAATTAACCTTAATATTCTGGATCATCATAGATAGCAGAGTAGATAAAGGCATGCCGGTAGGCCAGTCAGTATGTTGATTTCCGAAGCCCTACGTAACTTAAATACATGATTGATACATCAATATATCCGCATAGTCCAACTTAGGTTTCTACTTCAAATCGACCCACAAATGGCTGAGATATAAAAAAAAATTTACAAAAGCTTTTTTTTAAAACAGGTTGTATTTTGGTGAAGTGTATATAAAAAATTTTATCCGACAATAGTTTATGATGAATTGTTCCAAGCACATATTATCTAACTATTTTCCCATCTTTCTTGCACCATATGGATTCCTAGCCAAAATAATTGCTCAATTTGTGGCCAAGAACGAACCAAGTCAATTTCAGATAATCTGTTCTAAAATGAAGCGTATCCCAAAGAAAATTCTGCATCGATCAAAACAAACAGTAGTCGGATGGTGCAAGGTCTATACTATAATACAAAACTTCCCAATCACTTTATTCTAAATAGTTTTTAACAGATATTGCAACAAGTGGCAGAGCGTTGTCATAATGGAGTATTACGGTTTGATATCTAGCCGCATATTCTGGGCATTTTTTGGCTATTGCTCGCTTCAAACGAATCAGTTGAGTTCGATACAGGTTGCCTGTGATGGATTGGTCAGATTTTAGCAGCTCATAATAGATAGGAGCGTTTTAATCCCAACAAATATATAACATTACTTTAGCGCCATGGATATTTGGCTTTGGTGTCGATTATGCTGGTTGGTCGGGCTTCAGGTACGATCTCATACACTTCGGGTTATTTTTCATCGTAAGTAATGATTCGGTGCCAACATGATTATCTATTATAGCGTTGAAGAAGCATTTCACACATACTAAATTGTCTTTCAAAGTCTCTCGGCTTAAAATCGTATGGCACACAATTTGCTTGCTTTTAAATGAATCTTGCTGCTCGTAAGTCTTTTGAAATTGCTACTAGAGTAGCTTCCAATGATTCTGCAAGCTCTTGTTGAGTTTGACAGCAATCTTCATGGAGTAATGCCTCCAATACCTGCTCTTCAAACTTTTATTGGGTGGGCTGGGCTGCTCTGTTCTGGGCAAACTTTGTCTTCACCATTTCTGAACCGTACAAACTATCTCATTAAACTCATTAAAATCTCCATAAAACCTGAACATAGAGTTCATCCAAGAACCCTGGGTAGTAACCACGAATTAGAATTTATATTTTAAAAGAGTGGGATAAAGTTTGAGATATCTTCCTTTTCAGTTGACAAATATAGAACATGAAATATACTTCGACCGTAATAGAATATTCATCGACAAAACTTTTCTTTAGTTACACCATATCCCCAAGTTGTAGATGATTCGCTTGGTAGTCTTCAAAATCTGAAGCAATCACTACAGTTATTGTCAAGAAGAAATTCTAAATTCTCTAAGATACTCTGAGCATAGGGTAACTGTCAAAAACTTAAGTCTGTAATAGCCTGTCTGCAGGACTCAATTTCCAGCTGGGGCATAACCAACGATTTAATATTTGTAATAAAATTATACCGCCTACCAAGTTACACATAAACATGAATGAACTAAAAATTTAAATAAGCAATTACCATAACACCCCAATAAATCTTATTTAATATAATTTCCTGTTTAGCAAATCTATAATTTTTAAACAAATTAAACAATATTGTAAATTCACACCCTCCCTGCGTGCATTACACTAAAGAGCCTAAAACACAAACAATTTCTTAAATGCCTGCTTATGAAATGTGTTCGCTAGATGTTATTTTTGTTTGTTTTTTTGGCAACCCTCCAAGGTCCTATTTCAATTCAATTAATGTGGCAAAAATTACGACCATTTGTGTCTATCAACGATTTTGTAAAAGCAACAGCAACAACAACAGCAAAAAAAACTAAAAACTATTTATCGTAATTTTAACAATTAATTTTGTTTTGTTTAGGCGTTTTTTTGTTGTTGTTGTTGTTGGTGTGTATGTGTGCGTGCAACTGACAATTTACGCATGTTTTTATGCTCATCAATATGTCTACACATTCATTTGGACACATTTAAGCATTCATTTGTACATGGTCATATCACTCAACACATAAATACATTTATATATACTTATATACATATATAGATTTATATATGGGCAAGAACACAATTTAGTTAAAATTTTAGTAAATTTTTTTCTTGATTTTTATACCCTGACCAAAAAGATGAGTTTGAGATGCCGATTCAGCCCAAAAAAAACCGTCCAACGTCAAACACTCATGCGAAGTTATCACACGATTGCGTTTGTGATAGATTGTGAGCACCGATCTTGCGGAAAACTTTCTCATACTCTAGTGATCATTTAAAAAAACACAGCCATTTGAGATGATTCCACAATCTCTCGCACTTTCAATATCCGATCCACCAACAATATAACGTGAATTTTTTCAATTGTTTCGGGTGTAGAGACCTCAACGGGGAATCCAGAATATTCGGGATCTTCCGAGCTTGTTCTAACTTAACGAAATTCAGAAAACCACGGAGTTCCCATAGTATTTATCAATCCTAGCATTTATACACTTGTCAGAAAACTAAAAGAAATGAAAATAAAGTTATAGACATACCTTGGATTCTGAACTTTGGCAATTTTGTGAAATAATGAACAATAATCGTCGGTTCATAGTTTAAAATAAAAGCGTTTTTACCCATATATACCTACATACAATCATTTATTCTGGCATACATTGTACATAGAAGTATTTAGTTTGTGATGCATGTATTTGTTGTTGACAAATCGCCATTCTTCAAAATGATTAACGACAATTCAAACAATTTCCAAAAACGTTTAAATTTTATCACTTAAACTACTCTACAGCAAAAACGGTCATTTAATACACGCATCTCTGAACTCGCAGACATACACTCACGCTGTTATGCTTATGGAGCGTATATTATATACGAAGGTTGTTTTAGAAATTTAAGCAGTAAAGGGATTTTTAATATTTAAACATAGTGGATTCTATATTGCAATATATAATATTTGATAGGCAATGGCAGATCAATTTTAACAGGATCAGGTTGAATATGAAAATAATAAATCGACATATCCCAATGGAACCTTCGAAATACTCATACAATGTCCCAGTTAAATCAGTAAATATAGTTACACCAAAAAAAGGAGGTGCAAGGGAATCTAGTAATGTACTAGAGTTCCCTCAAGATTTAAATTTGCTGCCACACAGTGGACCAATTCACGGGAAGCTGGTCAAAAATCCATAACTTTTGATTGGATTGAATTTTTACAAACCAGATTTTTACAAGAATAAATTGTTCAAATCGACCGATAAGAGTTATGGAGAGTTTAAAATGCATTTTAATTTTTTAGTTGAATTTTTTTATAAAAGTGAAGTGTTAAAATATCTTAAAAAGGTTTATTTTTATAAAACGTCCTATTTTTTCAGTTAACTTTGGCCCCGTAATATTTGCAGCTTAGCGACCATATTGGTTCAAATTTTTCTAACATAAAGAATTTTTCTATTTCAGTAAAAATTTTAATATAATTTTGAAACGTCTTATTAATTCATGTGATATCCTTGCAATATTTCCATCACTTGAGTTTCCATCTCCTAGTTTTGGTCGACTATGACGCCTAGTTGAATATAAGTTTCTTCAATTTGTTATACCCTACACCACCATAGTGGGGAGGGTATAATGCGTTTGTGCAGATGTTTATAACGCCCAAAAATATTAGTCTAACACCCACCTTAAAGTATACCGATCGACTTAGAATCACTTTCTGAGTCGATTAAACGATGTCCGTCCGTCCTTCTGGCTGGCTGTCCATGTAAGCCTTATGCGCAGAGTACAGGTCGCAATTTTGAAGATATTTCGATAAAATTTGGTACATACAATTTTATGGGCCCAAGGACCAAGCCCATTGAAACTGACTGAAAGCGGTCCATTATTTCACCTAGCCCCCATACAAATGTCCTTCCGAAATTGGACTTTATCGGTCATAAATGTTTAATTTATAAATGTATCTCCACAAATTCGGATCCAAATAAGTTTTATATATACAAAATTCATGTCACCAAATTTTGTTATGATCGGTCCATAATTAGTCATAGCTCCCATATAGACCCGCTTCCGAAAATCACTTTAACGTGCATAAATCACTTAAAAATTTTTGTATATACACAAAATTCAACATAAATAACTTTAATATATACATAAATTATACGACCTAATTTCATGGTGATCGGTCCATAATTGGTCATGGCTCCCATATAAGGCCCACTTCCGAAAATCACTCAAAAATATAAATTATTGAAATTTTAAAAGAAAAATGTTTTGCTCTTTTACTTAGTGTAGGGTATTATATGGTCGGGCTTGACCGACCATACTTTCTTACTTGTTTTTTCTCACTGCCTAACGGACAAAATTCCAAATCAACCAATTTAAAAATATGCATGCTACATAAAATATATTCCAGCATGAACAATTTTTGTGGTTCACACGGGTAATGGATAATAGGAGTGTTGTGGATTTTTTTACGGGTATGATTTCGGGCAATTTGGATCTTTTTTTTAAAAAAAATTTTAAAATTTCTAAAATTTCAACATGACAGTTGATAGATCAAGTTAGTAAAAATGGTTTATTACATGAAATAAAAAAGCGTTTTCATTCTTGAATAATATCTAATAAAAATAATGAAGGTTTGGCGACCACATTTCGAAAATATCTTGTATTCTCGTATTATGGTCGGAATATTGATTTAGCTTCATTAACTGTATAATTGAATATTTCAGAGAGCTCTCAAATGCTAAGCCTAAACATACGTTCAAATATCACTATCAAAGACGTTCAAATGTCAATACCAAAGCAGTGCGTGAGAGTGTTTAAAGTCCGAGAACATCAAATCGACCATATAGAGATTTCGTTGAATGGATTATTGAACATCAGCAAGTGGATGCTGATTGTGCAAACAAAGGGCTATGCTAACAAGCCCACAGTTACCCGTTCATTAAATAATTAAATTAAATGCTGTAACAGCAAAATTCAGCCGTATTTCAACAAAAGAGTGCTTATGTGTCATTCAATGTGCTGCTATTCCATTCATAACCTATCCTGCATATATTTTGATTCAATAAAAAACAATACTTTAAACAAAAAACAAACTGTCCTTTCTATTAAATTCAAATCTTGAGTAAATTTTAGGAAACCCTCTAAATCTAATTAGCGTTATCATGGCCACTTTTGGGTCACAGGAAGATGAAGTAGTTGAAGTAGTATTGTATGCACCAAAATTATGATCTTCCAACTTATACAATTATGAACTTATCCTTATCGTAAAGTGCGAAATATCTGATCATTATTCTGGGTAATAAACTATCATGCCCATGGAAAATACAACAAAAGGCTAATAGAACTGCGGTGCCTTACTGAGGCAAGATGTGACTTTAGTCCTAAATAAAGAGATTTGATAGAATATTTCTATATGTATCAATTATACAGCGAAAATAGCGCTTTAAAACTAGAGCTTACAGAAATGCTAGAGTAATGGGTTTCTATCCTCCTTGATGAAGAATTATGCAATGAAGTAGTGGTGGTCTTGTATATAGGATTGACATTTGGATATACAGAGATCTTTTAAAGTTGAGGTGTAGGTCTTCTCTAACGAACATTTAAAAGGTCATATTTCTGTGTCTCTGTATTCCGGACCTATATACTGGCAATAAAGAAAGCATGACAGAAATATTCGCAGGAATGTTGGTAATTTCACTCAAATAATTTCTTGCTTCTTCTATTCCTATCAGTCGTTATAAGTTTAATTTTCCAACAACATGGAAATGGAGTAGTGCTGATCTTGGATATGGGTTTGACTCTAGGATATATAGCGATGGTTTAAAGTTGCGGTGTAGGCTCTGGAGACTTTCCTAACGAACATTGAAAGAGTCATATTTCGGTATTTCTGTACTCTGGGCGGATATCCAGGTAATCAAATGACAAATACATTTTTCGAAATAGTGGTATATTTCACTCAAATAATTCATTGCTTCTTCTATTTCTATCAGTCATTATAAGGTTAATTTTCAAACTTCATTGAAATGGAGTAGTGGTGATATTTTTTGTATGTGGGCGAAGTAGGCTCCAGAGACTTCCCTCACGAATATTGAAATGGCCTTCCTATACTCCGGGTGCATATCCTGGAATTAAAGGAGGCATGACAGAAATATTCGCAGGAATATTGGTATATTTCACTCAAATAAGTTCTTGCTTCTTCTATTCCTATCAGTCATTATAAGGTTGAATTGTCAAGACTGACATATTTTCACGTTTCGCGACTATAAAGTTTTGAGTTGAATATTTTAGTCAGTATTAGGAGGAATAATCTAGACTGTGCCGTTTATTTATCATATCTTTAACTTGTTTAGACTTCGCCCTACTATCAAGTATTAAGGTGATGATACTCGTTGCCAATATAGATTCCTCAATAGCAATAATTTCTACTATATGTTGACTACTTGAGAGCCGAGATGAACCAGCAATTGTCTGCCTTATGGGTGTATCAATGAGTCTTCCCTGTATCTTAATTAGAAAATATGATAAGTTTATTAGGCCTTCGAATTTATATGACTGAATATGTAAATTTTAGATATGGAAACAACTGTTACCTTCCACCAGTTAATATAAAAGGGAGTCATAGTCTGCATATGTATAAAATTCTCCCAATCTACTTTCAATCTCCACAATCTTCTTGGGACTGTTTTCTTACAATGCTTTAGCTTGCCGCGATAAGATAGGCACATTTTGCTATCATCGACAATAATACCTCTGAGAGTTTTTTACTTAACTTAGATAGCTTAGAATTGCATCGTGGAGTTTTAGTCTTCTTGACTATGGCATAAGTGAATGTCTCTTTTAGATTCTACGGATTTGAGTCAAGTTCTGTCAAGTTACTTCTTCTGTCAACAGAAAAAGGAGATATTTCAAACTTTTTCTCACCCATTTAACCTTCGCTTTACCGAAGGTTTTTTATGTACATGGTTTACCAATACCCACCCGGGTGACACTACACTTCTATAAATATATGCGATGAACGAAATTTAAAAAAATTGAAAAAACCTTATAAAAAGTTTAAAATGGTTCTATTAAATTCTATAGAACTCTAGAATTTATTTGTTCAGTGAGTACAAATTTCATTTAAATCGAAACAAAATTAAAAAAAATATTAAACCAATAAAATCGATGTGGTCACCCGGGTGGGTATTGGTAAAGCGAAGGTTAAATTACTAAATCAGTTCGGTAACCGTTTCTCCTTTAAGTTTACTAATCAGAATTCCTTTATTATGTATATGTCTACATTTTCTGAGGATTTTAGTGTACTCCAACAATATTCATGCACTTAGTAGATTATTGGTCACATCTTCTTTATCTGTATCGAAACCTTTTCAACCTGTTGGTTTTCTTTAAACCGAAGAACTAGTTAAGACCTTCTCAAGAAAGTCAAGTCTGTATCGGAAATGACAAAAATTAAGCTTGTGTTGTTGGTACGAAAAACGGGCCAGTAATGATAAAAATTGGCATTCATTTATCATTACATACATATAAATCTGGCTCAATTCTGATCAAAGGAACGAGAGAGTACTCGACTAGGAAATATCAGAAGGTGTAGTTGAATTGTTTCGTAGTCTTTGTCATGCATCAGTGCCTTGTTGCAACAACATATCGCTCACATCAATATCATCTAATTTAGGCAGACAGAATTCTGTTATCATGTCTCGAAATCGGGCACTACTTGACTAGCCTCATTATCAAAGATGTATGGTCCAATAATTTCTCCAGCCCAAAATCAGTACAAAACAGTGACAAGGATTTGTTTTTCGAGGATAATGTGGATTCCCTGAAATCCAAATTCGTAAATTTTGACGATTAACAAAGCCATCGATGTGAAAATTACTTTTCGATGTATCCCCCCGTTCAACGAACTCTCTTCGGTCATTGCTCTTATGACAATTGCACTATGTGTTCATGGAGATCTTCACGCTGTAGTCTTAATTCACCAACGCTCTATTTGATCTCAAACTGTGTTCCCAAGAAGTGGTTTTTGAATTGAATAAACATTTTTTTGACCAGAGAGGAGAGGATTAAGGGCTAAGTCACTAATGTCATCTAAAGTTATTATTTTACTAGATTAATGAATCATTTCCTGTTTAGAGTGATCAGCGAAAGTCCTTTGGTAGTAAATATAAAATTTACTTTATTTATGTAAATTGTCCAAAAGAAATCTCTCAAACAGCCCACGTACATCTCGTATTAAATACATGGTACATTGATTGTTTATTGTCCATTTGTATGTATGAAATGTAGTTTGTAACATACACACACATGTATTTAACTAATGTCCCTATTTGTGCATAATTTAAGTGGACCAAGAGGAATGAGAAGTAGCATGAGTTCGAGGGTAAGGATATAAAAGATAGAGGCCTTGCTGTTCCTTTTAGACAATACACGCATACAAAAGTACATCTATAAACAAAAGTACATTTAAACATATATAAACTTACACACTGTGAAATTATTCATGCATATGAGAGCCTTGAGTTCTACTTATACAGGCATTTCACAAAAGTATGTCAAATGTTTGTTTCTTTTAAAGTAAAAACCTGTGCTTGCCACAATGGTATTTCATACTGTGTAAGGGTATATTGATATTACTACTAAATCACTTTTAATTAAATCTATTTATTGTCAAATTGTTTATAGAATTTTGGTACAACCTTTGAGCCTTGATGTATAACTTTTACATTTTCAGTTTAGTTCCCATTAGGATTTCTAGCTTTTAGCAAAAAAACATGAAATCAAATCGATTTGTGTGTTTAATTTGATAAGAAAATATATTATTTATTTAGTAGTTGCAGGTAGATACTTTAGTTTTCTCAATATGTGATTAATTAGTTATTTTTTTCGGAGGAGGGGATGTTTGCTTCAAGCTTGTTATAGATGCAACTACGATGCATGGATAATAAAAGTATTTGTTATAATTTTTCAAATTGCAAAATAAATATAAATTCCAGAATTATAGATTTATTTATAAATTCTCCGTCATCAAAAAATCAAATGTAAAAAATTCTAGCAAAATCGGAAAATCTAAAAGGTTGCACATCTTGTATAATATACGCAATAATTACTTGAAAAAATACGCTATTTTGGAAATGTTAAAGCGATTAAGAGAGGCACTAAAATGTCATAGTCTAGTCATAGTCTAGTCATAGTCTAGTCATAGTCTAGTCATAGTCTAGTCATAGTCTAGTCATAGTCTAGTCATAGTCTAGTCATAGTCTAGTCATAGTCTAGTCATAGTCTAGTCATAGTCTAGTCATAGTCTAGTCATAGTCTAGTCATAGTCTAGTCATAGTCTAGTCATAGTCTAGTCATAGTCTAGTCATAGTCTAGTCATAGTCTAGTCATAGTCTAGTCATAGTCTAGTCATAGTCTAGTCATAGTCTAGTCATAGTCTAGTCATAGTCTAGTCATAGTCTAGTCATAGTCTAGTCATAGTCTAGTCATAGTCTAGTCATAGTCTAGTCATAGTCTAGTCATAGTCTAGTCATAGTCTAGTCATAGTCTAGTCATAGTCTAGTCATAGTCTAGTCATAGTCTAGTCATAGTCTAGTCATAGTCTAGTCATAGTCTAGTCATAGTCTAGTCATAGTCTAGTCATAGTCTAGTCATAGTCTAGTCATAGTCTAGTCATAGTCTAGTCATAGTCTAGTCATAGTCTAGTCATAGTCTAGTCATAGTCTAGTCATAGTCTAGTCATAGTCTAGTCATAGTCTAGTCATAGTCTAGTCATAGTCTAGTCATAGTCTAGTCATAGTCTAGTCATAGTCTAGTCATAGTCTAGTCATAGTCTAGTCATAGTCTAGTCATAGTCTAGTCATAGTCTAGTCATAGTCTAGTCATAGTCTAGTCATAGTCTAGTCATAGTCTAGTCATAGTCTAGTCATAGTCTAGTCATAGTCTAGTCATAGTCTAGTCATAGTCTAGTCATAGTCTAGTCATAGTCTAGTCATAGTCTAGTCATAGTCTAGTCATAGTCTAGTCATAGTCTAGTCATAGTCTAGTCATAGTCTAGTCATAGTCTAGTCATAGTCTAGTCATAGTCTAGTCATAGTCTAGTCATAGTCTAGTCATAGTCTAGTCATAGTCTAGTCATAGTCTAGTCATAGTCTAGTCATAGTCTAGTCATAGTCTAGTCATAGTCTAGTCATAGTCTAGTCATAGTCTAGTCATAGTCTAGTCATAGTCTAGTCATAGTCTAGTCATAGTCTAGTCATAGTCTAGTCATAGTCTAGTCATAGTCTAGTCATAGTCTAGTCATAGTCTAGTCATAGTCTAGTCATAGTCTAGTCATAGTCTAGTCATAGTCTAGTCATAGTCTAGTCATAGTCTAGTCATAGTCTAGTCATAGTCTAGTCATAGTCTAGTCATAGTCTAGTCATAGTCTAGTCATAGTCTAGTCATAGTCTAGTCATAGTCTAGTCATAGTCTAGTCATAGTCTAGTCATAGTCTAGTCATAGTCTAGTCATAGTCTAGTCATAGTCTAGTCATAGTCTAGTCATAGTCTAGTCATAGTCTAGTCATAGTCTAGTCATAGTCTAGTCATAGTCTAGTCATAGTCTAGTCATAGTCTAGTCATAGTCTAGTCATAGTCTAGTCATAGTCTAGTCATAGTCTAGTCATAGTCTAGTCATAGTCTAGTCATAGTCTAGTCATAGTCTAGTCATAGTCTAGTCATAGTCTAGTCATAGTCTAGTCATAGTCTAGTCATAGTCTAGTCATAGTCTAGTCATAGTCTAGTCATAGTCTAGTCATAGTCTAGTCATAGTCTAGTCATAGTCTAGTCATAGTCTAGTCATAGTCTAGTCATAGTCTAGTCATAGTCTAGTCATAGTCTAGTCATAGTCTAGTCATAGTCTAGTCATAGTCTAGTCATAGTCTAGTCATAGTCTAGTCATAGTCTAGTCATAGTCTAGTCATAGTCTAGTCATAGTCTAGTCATAGTCTAGTCATAGTCTAGTCATAGTCTAGTCATAGTCTAGTCATAGTCTAGTCATAGTCTAGTCATAGTCTAGTCATAGTCTAGTCATAGTCTAGTCATAGTCTAGTCATAGTCTAGTCATAGTCTAGTCATAGTCTAGTCATAGTCTAGTCATAGTCTAGTCATAGTCTAGTCATAGTCTAGTCATAGTCTAGTCATAGTCTAGTCATAGTCTAGTCATAGTCTAGTCATAGTCTAGTCATAGTCTAGTCATAGTCTAGTCATAGTCTAGTCATAGTCTAGTCATAGTCTAGTCATAGTCTAGTCATAGTCTAGTCATAGTCTAGTCATAGTCTAGTCATAGTCTAGTCATAGTCTAGTCATAGTCTAGTCATAGTCTAGTCATAGTCTAGTCATAGTCTAGTCATAGTCTAGTCTAGTCATAGTCTAGTCATAGTCTAGTCATAGTCTAGTCATAGTCTAGTCATAGTCTAGTCATAGTCTAGTCATAGTCTAGTCATAGTCTAGTCATAGTCTAGTCATAGTCTAGTCATAGTCTAGTCATAGTCTAGTCATAGTCTAGTCATAGTCTAGTCATAGTCTAGTCATAGTCTAGTCATAGTCTAGTCATAGTCTAGTCATAGTCTAGTCATAGTCTAGTCATAGTCTAGTCATAGTCTAGTCATAGTCTAGTCATAGTCTAGTCATAGTCTAGTCATAGTCTAGTCATAGTCTAGTCATAGTCTAGTCATAGTCTAGTCATAGTCTAGTCATAGTCTAGTCATAGTCTAGTCATAGTCTAGTCATAGTCTAGTCATAGTCTAGTCATAGTCTAGTCATAGTCTAGTCATAGTCTAGTCATAGTCTAGTCATAGTCTAGTCATAGTCTAGTCATAGTCTAGTCATAGTCTAGTCATAGTCTAGTCATAGTCTAGTCATAGTCTAGTCATAGTCTAGTCATAGTCTAGTCATAGTCTAGTCATAGTCTAGTCATAGTCTAGTCATAGTCTAGTCATAGTCTAGTCATAGTCTAGTCATAGTCTAGTCATAGTCTAGTCATAGTCTAGTCATAGTCTAGTCATAGTCTAGTCATAGTCTAGTCATAGTCTAGTCATAGTCTAGTCATAGTCTAGTCATAGTCTAGTCATAGTCTAGTCATAGTCTAGTCATAGTCTAGTCATAGTCTAGTCATAGTCTAGTCATAGTCTAGTCATAGTCTAGTCATAGTCTAGTCATAGTCTAGTCATAGTCTAGTCATAGTCTAGTCATAGTCTAGTCATAGTCTAGTCATAGTCTAGTCATAGTCTAGTCATAGTCTAGTCATAGTCTAGTCATAGTCTAGTCATAGTCTAGTCATAGTCTAGTCATAGTCTAGTCATAGTCTAGTCATAGTCTAGTCATAGTCTAGTCATAGTCTAGTCATAGTCTAGTCATAGTCTAGTCATAGTCTAGTCATAGTCTAGTCATAGTCTAGTCATAGTCTAGTCATAGTCTAGTCATAGTCTAGTCATAGTCTAGTCATAGTCTAGTCATAGTCTAGTCATAGTCTAGTCATAGTCTAGTCATAGTCTAGTCATAGTCTAGTCATAGTCTAGTCATAGTCTAGTCATAGTCTAGTCATAGTCTAGTCATAGTCTAGTCATAGTCTAGTCATAGTCTAGTCATAGTCTAGTCATAGTCTAGTCATAGTCTAGTCATAGTCTAGTCATAGTCTAGTCATAGTCTAGTCATAGTCTAGTCATAGTCTAGTCATAGTCTAGTCATAGTCTAGTCATAGTCTAGTCATAGTCTAGTCATAGTCTAGTCATAGTCTAGTCATAGTCTAGTCATAGTCTAGTCATAGTCTAGTCATAGTCTAGTCATAGTCTAGTCATAGTCTAGTCATAGTCTAGTCATAGTCTAGTCATAGTCTAGTCATAGTCTAGTCATAGTCTAGTCATAGTCTAGTCATAGTCTAGTCATAGTCTAGTCATAGTCTAGTCATAGTCTAGTCATAGTCTAGTCATAGTCTAGTCATAGTCTAGTCATAGTCTAGTCATAGTCTAGTCATAGTCTAGTCATAGTCTAGTCATAGTCTAGTCATAGTCTAGTCATAGTCTAGTCATAGTCTAGTCATAGTCTAGTCATAGTCTAGTCATAGTCTAGTCATAGTCTAGTCATAGTCTAGTCATAGTCTAGTCATAGTCTAGTCATAGTCTAGTCATAGTCTAGTCATAGTCTAGTCATAGTCTAGTCATAGTCTAGTCATAGTCTAGTCATAGTCTAGTCATAGTCTAGTCATAGTCTAGTCATAGTCTAGTCATAGTCTAGTCATAGTCTAGTCATAGTCTAGTCATAGTCTAGTCATAGTCTAGTCATAGTCTAGTCATAGTCTAGTCATAGTCTAGTCATAGTCTAGTCATAGTCTAGTCATAGTCTAGTCATAGTCTAGTCATAGTCTAGTCATAGTCTAGTCATAGTCTAGTCATAGTCTAGTCATAGTCTAGTCATAGTCTAGTCATAGTCTAGTCATAGTCTAGTCATAGTCTAGTCATAGTCTAGTCATAGTCTAGTCATAGTCTAGTCATAGTCTAGTCATAGTCTAGTCATAGTCTAGTCATAGTCTAGTCATAGTCTAGTCATAGTCTAGTCATAGTCTAGTCATAGTCTAGTCATAGTCTAGTCATAGTCTAGTCATAGTCTAGTCATAGTCTAGTCATAGTCTAGTCATAGTCTAGTCATAGTCTAGTCATAGTCTAGTCATAGTCTAGTCATAGTCTAGTCGTAGTCTAGTCGTAGTCTAGTCGTAGTCTAGTCATAGTCTAGTCATAGTCTAGTCATAGTCTAGTCATAGTCTAGTCATAGTCTAGTCGTAGTCTAGTCGTAGTCTAGTCTAGTCATAGTCTAGTCATAGTCTAGTCATAGTCTAGTCATAGTCTAGTCGTAGTCTAGTCATAGTCTAGTCATAGTCTAGTCATAGTCTAGTCATAGTCTAGTCGTAGTCTAGTCATAGTCTAGTCATAGTCTAGTCGTAGTCTAGTCATAGTCTAGTCATAGTCTAGTCATAGTCTAGTCATAGTCTAGTCATAGTCTAGTCATAGTCTAGTCATAGTCTAGTCATAGTCTAGTCATAGTCTAGTCATAGTCTAGTCATAGTCTAGTCATAGTCTAGTCATAGTCTAGTCATAGTCTAGTCATAGTCTAGTCATAGTCTAGTCATAGTCTAGTCATAGTCTAGTCATAGTCTAGTCATAGTCTAGTCATAGTCTAGTCATAGTCTAGTCATAGTCTAGTCATAGTCTAGTCATAGTCTAGTCATAGTCTAGTCATAGTCTAGTCATAGTCTAGTCATAGTCTAGTCATAGTCTAGTCATAGTCTAGTCATAGTCTAGTCATAGTCTAGTCATAGTCTAGTCATAGTCTAGTCATAGTCTAGTCGTAGTCTAGTCATAGTCTAGTCATAGTCTAGTCGTAGTCTAGTCATAGTCTAGTCATAGTCTAGTCATAGTCTAGTCATAGTCTAGTCATAGTCTAGTCATAGTCTAGTCGTAGTCTAGTCATAGTCTAGTCATAGTCTAGTCATAGTCTAGTCATAGTCTAGTCATAGTCTAGTCGTAGTCTAGTCATAGTCTAGTCATAGTCTAGTCATAGTCTAGTCATAGTCTAGTCATAGTCTAGTCATAGTCTAGTCATAGTCTAGTCGTAGTCTAGTCATAGTCTAGTCATAGTCTAGTCATAGTCTAGTCATAGTCTAGTCATAGTCTAGTCATAGTCTAGTCATAGTCTAGTCATAGTCTAGTCATAGTCTAGTCATAGTCTAGTCATAGTCTAGTCATAGTCTAGTCATAGTCTAGTCATAGTCTAGTCATAGTCTAGTCATAGTCTAGTCATAGTCTAGTCATAGTCTAGTCATAGTCTAGTCATAGTCTAGTCATAGTCTAGTCATAGTCTAGTCATAGTCTAGTCATAGTCTAGTCATAGTCTAGTCATAGTCTAGTCATAGTCTAGTCATAGTCTAGTCATAGTCTAGTCATAGTCTAGTCATAGTCTGAGTGGGTTGAACTTTTTCAATTAGAATCAAACATAATATTAAACCATTATTAATTTTCAAATCTATTATTTTTTTAACAGATGTTCCCCATAATTAGATTTATTTTGTTAATCAATTACAATCACATTTTTGAATTACGCCTCTTTTTAAAGCCAGCCTCTTAAATTAAAATTATTGTTATATAGAAACTAAAAACTAACAATTGCATTATTGCCAATAAACCCTTTTTGGCGCGGCCTACTGTAAGTTGCATACACCCAGTTGAAGTAAAATTGTGTGAACTCACATATGTGTCTGAGTCTGCTTGTATGCAACATGACATAAACGAAAAAATATAAATGATTGACATTTCTGTCAATAGCACAAACTATGGAATGTAGCAATTGTCAAAATGACAAGTAAATTGCAAAGTAAAGCAAGAGAAAGAGAATACAAAGTAAAAAAACAAGTAAGAGTACTATATTCGGCCGTGCCGAATCTTAAATACCCTCCACCTAAATATGAAAAATTGTATCTAATTCAGCAATTTATAACTGAAATTCCTATTAGTGAAAAATTGTATCTAATTCAGCAATTTATAACTGAAATTCCTATTAGAACGTTTGACACAGTTAATTATTGTGTTTTAATTGAAAATTGTCGTCTAAATTTAATTTTTCTAAATCTTCGTGTACATTATTATTTTCTTACATAGGTAACCGTAAACAGTTTGTTGGAACTGGGTTAAACGATCTACAATATCTGAGTGTCAAAGTGGCGCACAGTGGTATGAGAAAAAAAAAGAGGGAAACAAATCTGTAACTTCTAAACCCTTAGTCCGATTTTAATGAAATTTCACATGCGCAAAGGGGAAGTGTTGTCGAGTTTAAGTCTGGACCTCAACATTTTTCCCTTTTAACCTCAAGTGAAGAAACAGAGTATAAAAAAGGGTATACAAATATATTTAGACAAATTTCAAAATATTTGGTTGTGGGACTTATGCGGGAGCTATGACCTATTATGATTCGATTGTCATAAAATATTTTTACGTGATTTTTATGTATTTATATGAGAGCTGTGGCCAATTATGGACCAATATTCACAAAATTCAGTATTATGATTTTTGAATACAAATTACTGATCTGTGTACTATTTTGGTTTAATATATGGATGCTATGACCTATTATAGTCCTAAGTATTTAAGGGCTATTTTTGTAGAATTTCATATAAACAACGCTATTAACAAGAGTGGATCTTATGTGGGATCTATGCCGAATTATGCACCAATATTTAAAAAATCTTGTAGTACGATTCTTGGATACAAATTACTCATCGGTGTAAAATTTTGGTTGATTGTAGATTTTTATGGATATTTGTGCAGGGTAATGTGTTTTCCTGAAGAAGTTCTTATATGGAGGTTATGACCAATTATGGGCAATCATCATAAAATTTGGTACATCGATTTTTGTATATATTGAATAAATTTGTTTTGAATTTCAACCTGATAACTATATTTGTAAGAAATGTATGAGGATATTAGTGATTTTCGGGAGTGGACCTTATATGGGAGCTATGGTTAAATATGGACCGATATTCACAAAATCCAGAAGTATTATTACTGGATTCAAATTACTGGATCTGTGCGTAATTTCATTTTGATATCGATATGTTTATAATACTTTTTAAGGTTAATATCTTTTTTCGGAAATGGGACTTATAGGGGAGCTATGACCAATTATCGGCCAATCTGCATAAAATTTGGTACAGTGATATCTATATATATGAGTATAATTTTTGTCGAATTTTAGCATGATAAAGATATTTATAAGAGATTTATGAGTACTTAACTGATTTTCGGAAGTGGACCTTATATGGGAGCTATGGTCAAATATGGACCGATATTCACAAAATCCAGTAGTATGATTTCTAAATATAAATTACGGATCTGTGTGAAATTTTGTTTTGATATTGATATTTTTTAGATATTTATGTAGGTTATTGCGTTTTTCGGAAGTGGTCCTTATATGGGAGCTATAACCAATTATCGGCCGATATTCATAGAATTAGGTACAGCGATTTTGGTATATATGGGGATTATTCATTTCGAATTTCAACTTGATAGCGATATTTGTAAGACATTTATGCTTATTTAAGAGATTTTCGGAAGTGTACTTTATATGGGGGCTATGGTCAAATATGGACCGATCCACGAAAAATTTTGTAATATAATTTCTTTTACCACGAAACTTATTTTTGCTGAATTTCATGTGGATATTCCTATTTTGTAGGCATTTATAGACCATAGAAACATATTTCGGGAAGAAATTTGTATGGGGGCTAGGAGAAATCATGGACCGATTCTTATAATTTTCACCAGAGTTACTCCTTTTGTCATAAAAGTAACGAGTGCAAAATTTTATGATATTAGCTGCAATATATTTACAAAAAATGTCCAAAAATATGTGAAAATTATAAATTTTTTTTTGAGGTTGTCCCACATTTTCATTCATAACTTTGGTTCCACTGTACCGATTTTGCTGATTTTCAATACCAAACTGCTTAGGACAATAATAAACACTTTTCTTGCAACTCTACTAAGTTTGTTTGCGTATTTTGGACGTGAGCGTGTTTTACACAGACGGACAGACGGACAGACGGACAGACGGACAGACGGACAGACGGACAGACAGACGGACATGGCTCAATCGACTTAGAATTTCATAAGGATCAATAATATATATACTTTGTTGGGTCTCAGATGAATATTTCTCAATGTTACACACGGAATGACAAACTTATATATACCCTCATTCACCACTTATGGTGGTGGAGGGTATAATAACGAGAGGAATGTGAAAAATTTCATTACTTATAACATTTGCAACCCGTATACAAAAAGCCTGGACAGGTCAGTAGCATAAGAACAAGTGTTGCAGTTGGAGTTTCTTAAATTTCAAACAGCACAAAAAACACTTTGTAATCAATATATGTGTCGAAAAGTGTTCACACCTTGTTTATTGAATTCCGTAAAAATCGAACAACAACTGCGTAAAATATATCTGTGAGTCCCAGCGAAAAGAAGAAACGAAATAATCTTTGTTTTCCCAAAAAAAAACAAAGGAGTATACTGGCACGTTATACCCAGTTTCAGGTTGCTTTAACTCTGTATGAATTTTTATATGAAATTTTTGGCATATTTCGTTACTTCAATATGTATTTCATTATATCAACCTGACACATTTTTCTTCTGTCACAATCACTACAATATTGTTTTCATGCACACATTCTTTTCTGCGAGACCACTACCTTCCTGTTCCATATTTTGTGTGTGAGTGTATGTCCTGCAACCCCCTTTCACCAAATGGTGTGTTATTTCACTCATTGTATTCACATACAACAGTTTAAGTAGTCATATTGTTGTATTTAATAAAAACAATAAAAATATCTGTCACTTTGACATTGACAGCATTTTGCACATTAGCCATTGTTAGATTATGAGATTACTACAATTCCCTAAATATTTGGTACAACGAAAAATCAACTAAACCATTCATTCAATTGGCTTTTCTTTTTCTCTTTTTTCGACAAACAATGTGTGCAAAATTCCATAATTGACATTATGGCAAAATTCAGCTAATTCATACATTCAGCTTAGTAAGAAATAGGAAAAATGTGTGTAAAAAATGGATAGAGAAAAAAAACAAACAATGAAAGTGTCATAAATGACGTTTGCCAGAAAGTTAATTACATGTGTGTAAAACTGTTCAAACTCAAGCGGATCAATAAGAATGCTTGAAGAAATCGGATTAAATTGGGAGAGAAAAATTACACAAAATCAATATTTTTCAACAAAAATCTTTTGGTAAAAAATATGTATTATTACATGTAGTTGTAATTTTTCCATTCAGACCATTATTTAGGGAACTACAGCCATTTTCAGATTTTTATACAAGAGAAAATTCAAGTGATTTCAAATTGAAAAATGACAATAATCTGAATCACCGTTTAAGCAATTACTGCCATTTTAAGATTGTCAACATTTCAACATTTTCTAACAAATATAGTTTTTGAGAAATTTAATTTCTTTGTCTATTATTTAATGAATTTTTCACATGTTTATGAAAAAATAGTTTTGAGACAAGTGATCACAAATCATCCTCGGTTTACACTCTTTAAAACCACAGGAATGTAATACAAGTGATTACAGATATTTGTCTATAGATATATAAAACGATTTTTTATACGAAAGTGATCTCAGATTTTTTTCCATTTACAATACTCTGGTTTCTACTAAAAATCAAAAATCGTTTGGACCAATGAATTAATTCGCAATTCCATTTTCGAGCAATAAATTTTAGGTCTATAGGCTTAATACTTTTATGCTTCAAAATTATTGAATTCATTCCTAAGAATTCAAATTATATTGATTTAAAATCCACTACAAACCAGTAAGAATGTTGTATATCCACCATCAATATGCAGTTTTTGGCCTTCTTTGAATAAGTTATCGTCCGAACTGTAATGAATTTGGTAAAGTATATTGCCCGATTTTTCAGTGTATAATTTCAGAATACTTAGAACTCATTTGTGCAAAATTTTACTAGGATTTATGACAATATAATGCGGGACATTTATATGTATTTAGGTGTAAACATGGACCGACGTCTATATTATAGTCGCACGCTCTAAGATGATCGTGCGACAATAAGTTTGCATGATAATTTTTGTGATAACATGTTGTTCGATCTTTTCAGTTTTTTTCACACAAATGCATACATGTTCTTATATTTAAAACAAGTAAGAAAATATGGTCGGTCAAGCCCGACCATATAATACCCTACACTAAGTAAAAGAGCTAAAACATTTTTCTTTTAAAATTTCAATAATTTATATTTTTGAGTGATTTTCGGAAGTGGGCCTTATATGGGGGATATGACCAATTATGGACCGATCACCATGAAATTAGGTCGTGCGATTTATGTCTATATGAAAGTTAATTATGTTGAATTTTGTGTGTATATCAACATTGTTAAGCGATTTATGCACGTTAAAGTGATTTTCGGAAGCGGGTCTATATGGGAGCTATGACTAATTATGGACCGATCGTAATGAAATTTGGTGACATGAATTTTGTATATATAAAACTTATTTGGAGCTCAATTTGTGGAGATAAATTTATAAATTAAACATTTATGACCGATAAAGTCCAATTTCGGAAGGACATTTGTATGGGGCCTAGGTGAAATAATGGACCGATTTCCGCCATTTTCAATAGGCTTGGTCCTTGGGCCGAAAAAATAATATGTACCAAATTTGATCGAAATATCTTCAAAATTGCATGGACAGCCAGCCAGCTGTCGATCGATATACTTTAAGGTGGGTGTTAGACTAATATTTTTGGGCGTTACAAACATCTGCACAAACGCATTATACCCTCCCCACTATGGTGGTGTAGGGTATAAACAACATAGCAGACATTATTTGGAGAGCATCCTGACTTAAACTACTGTAACTCAGCCATTTTACAACCTATTTTTACAAATCTTTTTCTGATTGAAAGATATACTTATATCATATATTTAGAACAAAAGAAACCATTTTAGAATTAGTTTTAGACCAATATATATTTATGTTGTTTTGAATTTGTATTTTTAAGAATATCGATATTTCACCAAAACAAAGTGATCGAAAAATGCTAAAAGTATTTCCAACCAACCAGAATTGCTATATGAGAACCCTGCATATTTTGTTCGTTCACTTTTGTCTAGCAAGATAATGAAAATGACAGCACAAAATCAAATTGAAATTATAATTCAAATCAATAAAATAATGAAATATTTTATTATGATAAACATTTAAGTTTAAACATTTCTCAAAAGCTAAATATATTACATGATAAATTCTTTCGATAATGTTTGGATTCACAGAAAAAATTATATTTCAATTCAAACATTTATCTCATATTGAACTGGTTTCAATTATTTCATGATTAAATCAGGTATTCATTTGCTCAAAAACAAAATTTCTTTATATTTTCTATTGAATTTTGAGTTTTGAATTTGATTATTTTGACAATTGAATATACAATTTTCGTTATTGGTTGAATTTCAAATACAAAAATGATTGAATAGATAATTTTCGTAATTGAAACACAAAAAATAACAAAAATGTTTTTCCAATTACGAAAATTATCTATTCAATAATTTTTGTATTTGAAATTCAACCAATAATGAAAATTGTATATTCAATTGTCAAAATAATCAAATTCAAAACTCAAAATTCAATAGAAAATATAAAGAAATTTTGTTTTTGAGCAAATGAATACTTGATTTAATTATGAAATAATTGAAACCAGTTCAATATGTGACAAATATTTGAATTGAAACGGTTTAAGAAATATATTTTTCTGTGTTTACACTACAATAATTTTTGAATTGCTACAAAGTATTGTAGTATAAACACCTGTTTTAAGTGATCTACCCAGGCTTTTAAATTACAGTAATTTCATCAATGGTTTTAGTAACTGTCGCAAAATTTTAAATGAATTCTTAAAGTAATTTTTGTTTTTAGTTATACTACTTTTTAACCTCAAATTATTACAAACTTTCAAAAATATTTAAATTTCTAAAAACTAGACTTCATTACCTATCCAACGATATGCAAAATGTGTTACCAACTTTTTATTTTACACTCAATTTATACATTTGAAATCAAGCATCAAGAAAAATTATCTGCTACATTTTACCATAATAAAGTTAGTGCTTACTATGCACTTCTCATTATTGCGTGTACCGTTTCTTATTTGTTATTGATGGTTTTTAATAAAAAAATTGAATTTTAATAAAAAATTCGATTTTTAATAAAAAATAAGAAATTTAGATTTTTAATAAAAAATTTGAATTTTAATAAAAAATTCGATTTTTAATAAAAAAATCGATTTTTAATAAAAAATTCGATTTTTAATAAAAAATTCGATTTTTAATAAAAAATTTAATTTTTAATAAAAAATTTAATTTTTAATAAAATATATAATTTTTAATAAAAAATTTCATTTTTAATAAAAAATAAGAAATTTAGATTTTTAATAAAAATTTAAGTTTTTGATAAAAAATTAAATTTTAATAAAAAATTAAATTTTTAGTAAAATATTTGATTTTTGAATATAAATTTAATTTTTAATAAAAAATATTTTCTAATTTCTGAAAAAAAATGTTTTCTGATAAAATTTTTTTTTCTAGTGAAAATTTTAATTTTATAAGAAAAATTTTTACTTTGTGTTGTATGAACCTAAAATTATTTATTTTATGTCAACGTCATTCAGTAAAGATGATTTTGCGTTTACAAAGTTTACAGACAACACCAACAGAACATCAGTAACAAATAACCGTTTCTTATTTGTTTCTTACACGTAATAATGAGAAGTGCATAGTAAGCAGTAGCTTTGTTATAGTAAAAGATAGTAAATAATTTTCATGAAGCTTGATTTCTGATGTAAAAGTTTGATGTAAAATAAGCAGTTTGTAACACATTTTGCATATCGCTGGATAGGTAATGAAGTCAAGTTTTTAGAAACTTGAATATTTTTAAAACTTTGGAATAATTTTGGATTAAAAAGTAGTATAACTAAAAACAAAATTTTCTTTAAGAATTCATTTAAAATATGGCGACAATTAATAAAAAATTGACTTTATAAGCCCGGCTTTCAATTCGAATGTAGGTACCACTATAGGTATACCAAATAAACCACTACCATAGACCACTTAGGCCATTTAAACTGCAATAGTTTGTACAAATAAGACTCAGAAATTCATAAGTTATTGTACAGTAAATCCAAAAAAGTTCAAGTGATCAAGAATGTATCATGAAATGTGTTAAAGCTTTTGAAAAATATTCAAACATAATTATTTTTCATAATAATATATTTGTTTTTTTGTTGATTTAGATTATAATTTCAATTTGATTTTTTACTAATTGTCATTTTCATTATCATCCGTTCAGAAAAAGATGCAGGGGTTCTCTTATAGCAATTCTGTTTTTTTGGAGTCCATATAGTACGGATATTCTTTAAGTTTTTCTCGATTACTTTGTTTAGGTGAAGTAATGATATTCCTTAAGTTACAAATTCAAAACATCATAAATATTTTAGGCTTAAACTATTTTTAAAAAAGTGTTATTCGGGAATACAAAATTAATATCATAGTAAGAATTGTGCTAAATTTCCCAATTATTGATAAATTCATCAGGAAAGCTTTTCCCAAAAAGCTTTTGAAAAACTATTTTTAAAATCGTTCCTTGTGTTCGAAATATATGAAATTTTTCTTTTAAACAGAAAACGATTTGTAAAAATCGGTTGAAATCGGCAGAATTAAACGTATCATAATGTATCTCCAATATCCATTTGTTGCCCTTTTGGCTGTATCTGTAACGACTATTTCTCCTAATTGGTTTTTACACAACTACAAAATCTAAAAACTTTAACAACTTGTTAACAATTTCACTATATTGTAAGTAAATTTACACCCACACACCCCTTTCAATTTAAAATGTCCCAAGAAAATTAATTAAATTTCTGTTTTACACAACTATTAAATAAATTCTTTATACATTCAACTCATTTAGACAACTGTCAAAAATGAAGCTGACATTTCATTAATAAGTACTCATAAAACAATAACAAAACGAATTAATCCTCCAAAAGACCACAAAATGTTCAATCTTTTCACTTGTTGAAACGACAACAAATTAAAGACATGCCAGGAAATATAAACAAATAAATGAATGAATGAACAGATGGATTGATTTAATCACATGTAAAACCTCAAAAACACTCGACACACACACACAACATATTGACATGTTCAAGAAAAGAAATTTTGACAATTCCGTAAATAAAGTTAAAAGTGACATTTGCTGACAACAAAGAAAAAAAATAAATGAATTGTATAAAAAAAAGCAACACGAAATTGTTGCATTTCTTGTAAATAGTTTTGGAGATCAAACGAAGCAAAAAAGAAATGTTCAAAAATTTACCCATGTCAAGTAACAGCTTAATGAAAATATTCAAAATTTAAACCATTTATTTGAAATTTTGTAAATAAATTACATTTTTGAGAAATTTAATCCTCTCACATTGTTGAACGAAAAAAAAAACACAAAATTGTTTTTTAAATGCTTTAATCTTGTTTTTGATTTCAAATGAAATTAGAAAAAAATTTGTTAAAGTGTTATAAAGATGTTGTTGGAAAACAGTATTGAATTTCTTTGGAAAATTTATAGGTTTTCAATATATTCAGGAGTGGATAAACTTGGAATGTAGTAAGAGAATTTTTCACCGAGCAAATGTTCAGAAATAAAGATAAGAAATTAGTTAATAGAATGCATTACACAGAGAAAACATATTCATTGTGATGACCAGGGAAACCAAAATATGCAAATGCATGTTTTTTCTGGTGAGTCTAATGAGCTCATGGATAAGATATTTACACGTTTCAGAACTATTTAAGAATTTTGGCATCGATTTGTTAGTGCATATTTTTGCATATTTTACCCTTAAATGCATATTTTTGCATATCTTTGTTTTAAGAGCATATTTATGTCATATTTTTGCGTTTTTAGAGCATATTTTACTGTTTAATAGCATATTTTGATATTTTGATATCTAAATATCAAATTTTAGTTCTAATTCAAACATAACCGTTCTAAGTGTTAAAGAAATATTGTCTTTTAAATTTGCTATAATGTCGAAAGAACATTTTCTATGTATAAAAATGTTTTCAGATCCAATAGACAACGATTTTTATTTGAAAATTTAAGTCAATATTTTGTAAGTTATTGCAATAATAACCTAAATTGGAAAAAAAAGTGACTTTATATTTATATAAAATATCATCAAAAAATACCTCTCGATGTCCAATAGACAACGATTTTTATTTGAAAATTTAAGTCAATATTTTGTAATTTATTGCAATAATAACCTAAATTGGAAAAAAAGTGACTTTATATTTATATAAAATATCATCAAAAAATACCTCTCGAGGCCTTTTCATAGCTTAAGTTCCTATTGTTTTTACGTTGTATTTATTTTTTGTTATACTTGTTTTAGTTCATGTTATTTTTGTTTATTTTATGTTACTTTACCTTTTTAGAAATGAATTCTATTGATTTTTTTAAATAAAAGTATATTTTTTGGTTAAAAATTATATAAAAGTTTGTTTTAAGAGCATATTTTTTAAATTTTAAGAGCATATTTTAAAGTTTTTACTGCATATTTAAAGCGCTTAAAACGCTTTTTTAGAGCATATTTCCGGTTTCCCTGGTGATGACCAAATTTGTGGATTACCGAGTTCTATCAAAGGAAATCCAGTACAAAAAGAAGAATTACGATTGTAATATCGGAATTGTTGTCATTCCAACTTCATTTTATCAGCCACAACAGAAAAAATTCGGTCATTAAGTCTGAATGGTTCGAGTACCTATATATTTGGTTATCACAACCAAAACTGTTTCCTCTCTGTACGAATTTTTGTATAAAAAAAGAACAATTTGGTTGTGGCAAACGAATTGCTACCAAATACTTCAAAAAATATAATTATTTTACAGTTCTGGTAGCAAAATTTTAATCTACGAAACAACAATTTGTTGATTTTTGTATTTTTTCATCTTACACAATTAAACTTCTATGGCTGTAGTTAAAAAAATTAGTCGATGCAACCGAATCTTCCCAGAAGTTCAAGGAGACTTTTCCGAACTGCCTATCGTTTAGGGTGATAACTATTCGCACTTCCAAACCATAAGGTCTATTGTGATTCTCTTCAAGAGTCAGATCTAGAGAAAAAAGCATGCCACGCCTAAAAAACGGGACACAAATAAAATAAAGAAGAAGACATATAGTGACTTAGCGGTAGCAAAAGGAGAAATAAAAAGATAAAATCCAAATCTACGTAGAGAGGGTGAGAGTGGTTGTAGATTCGAATGCAACTTAAAATATCCTTTAAATAGTCAACCCATGCCTAGTATGTTACCCAATTTACAACCAGCAATACCCCCATGCTCATCTAGCCATTTAAATCTATGACTCTGTAGTCTCTACTGCATCCAACTCCTCTACATCCCCACACATTTGAACACATTCAACAGCAACCAGTTATCACTCCTACTAGAATTCTGGGACTACACCTATCCAACCCAATTAGAGTTTTGGTTGCCTTTGCATCCAGTTATGGCCAAAAGCATTTAGACACTTGACAATCCGTCTTACTATTCCAGCATTGGTTGATGAAGTCTCGGAATTTTTCAAAGATTAGCCTATAGTAGTGACAATTAGGAGATCTTACTCCCCAGTCCCTAATACTATGGTCCAGATCTAAGCCATATCTGGCCAGCTCATCTGCTACCTCATTTCCCGGAATGTTACAATGTCCAAGGGGTCGATTCTGGTTCTGTGAAACGATGAAAAGAAAAAACTTTTAATTTTCGTTTTCATAAGAACATTTCATATTATCATTTCACAATTACACAAATTGCGGTTTGTTTTATTCAACTTGTTCTTTTCATATGAAAACATTTTTTCACTAAACGAGAATCAAAAACTCTATGAAAATATGAAAAAACTTTTCATTTCACCGTTTCACAGAACCAGAATCGACACCCTGGTACCCAGCTCAGTCTGATTAAGTAGTATACTAATAGCTCCTAAAGAGCTCTCCTGCAGTCCTCCACTATGCTAGAATGTATTGTATAACATTTCAGAACTTTAATTGCTGCTTGACTGTCTATATAATTTGTCACTAAAGACAACTCTATGACGTGCGTTTTTATCAACTCCTTGGCTTTCCAGTACGCTAAGATCTCTACCTGGAAGACTCCGCATTCGTTAGAGAGTCTGTATGAACGTTTAATACCGTTGTCGACCATATAAACTACGGCTCCTGTACTAGAGTACATCTTAGATCCATCAGTGAAAACTGCATCCCTTAGAACAGTTGATCGTATCCTTCCCGCAATGATTTTACTAAAGACGACTCAAATATCCTTTGTAAGTTTCTAGCCACCAAACTCTCAACATAATTACACAGAGAATACAGATTCGTGATAGCAACCGAATTTGTTGCCAATCGAATGATTCTATCTTAGTGACCGAATTATAGAGTTCTGACTACAATATTTTGTAAGGGGTAACTAAAGTTTGGTTGCCTCAACTGAAATTCTTCTTTATCAACTGACTTTCTGTTGTTAGAACTGAAAAATTCTATGTGTGCAACCGAATCATTCGATTGGCAACAAATTCGGTTGCTATCACGAATCTGTTTTCTATGTGTATCAATCTTGGCACCTGTTCTACCTAATAATGCACACCTTTGAGATTTGTTGAGTATAATCCTTCGTCATTGCCTCCTAATATACTATGGAGTTCCTTCATGTATAGTAGGCATTAAGGCCCTTCTTTAATCTCTCCCTATTATTTATTTTCCATGATAATTTGCTATCAAGGAATGCCACTAAATAATTGGTTACTCCTGATAAAAATCAGCCCAACACCGTCTGGTTTCGACATGTGACAACTTGTTACATAACTAGCTACGTGGCTAGTTATTTCAACACTTGCATGCTGAGACTGTCTGATAGCTGGTCCAAAGTAGTAAATGAATTGGATTCACATACCGGTTACATACTTAGAGTCAGTTACCTTAGGCTATATAAGGTTAGGTTCTCAAGCAGCCGCATAATGGAGATAGGAAAGTAAGCAGCTCACTTGGATCCAGGCAATAGATCCCTTTGTGTTACCTGAAAATAAAGATAGAAAAGAGGGATAGTTAGAAAAGAAAACAGAAGGAGACAGTCAGATGTAATGTAGAGGTAGAAGAAGTAAAGAGGAAGGAGGTCCGAAAAAGATATGAGAGGAGATTATTAAGTACCAGTCAATTCACGGACATTAGGTCTCTACGTGGAGATTCCCGTGTTTGGCCTGATTAGCCAATTGCTGTTACTGATAAAGGCATTGATGCACTCCAGCTTCATACTCGAAAGCTCGGAAAGACTATTTATGGAACGATGTCCCAGAAACCTTAAGGGTAGATCTCCTAATGCCGGACAATGATAAAGAAGATAAAAAATTGTCTCATCCTCCTCTTCATTTTGACAACTTCTACAGTAGTCGTTGTAAGACAGGCCAAGACTCCGCGCATTGTTGCCAAATGTGCAGTGTCAGTTTATCACATCCCCTAAGATAAGTATAAGTGTGAAGCTGGAGTGCATCAATGCCTTTATCAGGAACAGCAATTGGCTAATCAGGAAAAAAACACGGGAATCTCCACGGAGAGACATAATGTCCTTGAATTGACTGGTACTTAATAGTCTCCTCTCCTATCTTTTTCGGGCCTCCTTCATCTTCACTTCTTCTACCTCTTCATTACATCTGACTATCTGCCCTCGGTTTTGTGTACACACCTGTTAGAGCTTTTATTGCTGCCTGACTGTCAGTATATATACGACCCAGCGGGAAAAAATTATAGGACTTCAGTTTGTAGACCTTCTAAAAGGCATACTTACACATTCTAAAAGATCCGATACTCATTCCACAATGCCTGCTCTTAGAAGGTGTTCAAGAAGGCCTATGAATCCCCTTCTAAAAACAAGTGGTTAAATAAAAATAGTCTACATCAAAAAATAAAATATTCTGCATCTCTTTGATTAACTCTCTTTACAAAATTTACAACAATAAATTGCTTGATGTGGCTTCTTATTTATTTTTATTGTTTTTTTAAGTATGTAATCAGAAATTGTCATGTTTCAAAAAATTAAACAAACAACTTCATTTTAATTCTTATTTTTATTTTAGATCTTCTAATAAGACTTTAAATAGAACGTCATAAAACTTGAAAATGTACAACTTTTCATAGGCCGTCCTTTGATGACTTATTCTAATGTTTTTTATCTCTTTTAGGCACTTTATTAGGCCTTCTCATGTAGCCCTTCCATAAGACTTTGCAGTAGTCCTACCTTTCTAGGCATTCCATATGACATTCCTCAACAGGCCTTTCATTAGATCAGTAATAACAGGTTTTTGTACAGACATAAGACCATATAGCAGCCCTGCAAATAGCCCTTCCAAAGTGACCTTCTAATAGCTCTTCCCAATTAGGCCTTCTAGAAGCCCTTGCAAAGTAGGCTTTCTCTCAGCCCTCTAACAGCAGCGAGTGTGCAAGGCCTTGGCTCGCAATGACACGGCGTGTAAAATTTAAATGATTTTGCAATGCGGCTAGAAGTCCTTGTATCTGCAAAAGAAGGCATCTTTACTGCATATTTTTCACGCTGGGGAATATCTATTCGTGATATCTTGATATAACTGAGCCAGTTAGGCGAACTTTTAATGACTGTTAGAATATCAGTTCTAACACCCCACTGCGTATCTATAGCCTTTTTCCATACATACATTGCAGTCAAGACTTTTTATGTCCATGAAAGACTATTGGGTTTCCAGGATAGTTTTCTATCCAGAAAAACTCCCAAGTAGTTTGCGCTGTTCGATAGTGTTAGTTCAATACCATTTAATCGGGCAAGCGAAAAATGAGGAATCTTGTAATTCTTTGTGAACAATTCTAGCTCCATTTTGCTTGGCTTTACACTCAGTCCACTGTCAGTATTCCACCGACTTAGTATAATGAGTGCATTTTGCAACCATTGTGATATCATGCCTAGAGTGGATCACAGAGACTGTCACTGCAACATGATCAGCGTAGGCGACAGTTTTATAACCCATGATATCCAATTTACTGAGCAAACAATTACCTAAGTCGTTACTTGATCCGTTACATAACAAGTTTTTTTAATATGTACGGGTGCTAACTGTACTCAAATAGTCTGTTAAAAAGTCATCTCATAGGCAGTCCAATAATATTACTTCTGATGGGTAACACAATTACTTCCTGGAGTGGAGTTAAAAAAAAGTTTAGGGTGACTACACTCTAGATTACTTAGATACACTTAAGTGACAATTGTTCTCACGATTGATGGTATGTATAAAGTAATCAATTGATTTTTCTGTGCACTACAAAGAGTACATACCTGTCAAATGAACCAAAATATATAAATTGGGGTCAGCCAACTGATCAGATATTAGTGACAATTACTGTCAGTAAGGGATACATCGACTATTTGCTTAACTACTGGGTTTTGATAGCAACAATTTTGATTCCTTCTGAAAATGTTTTTTCAATTTAATTTATCACTTTTAAAAGGTTGGGTTTCTCTTCTTATTCAAATATTCTCAACATTTTACATCTCTGACACTATTTTCTTTCTGACATTTTAAATGTGACAATTAAGGAAAATGTCATTTTAAGTGGAAAGAAAGAATTAACTAAAAGAAAACCATCAATACCTTGTTATTGTTTCTAAACATTTTCAATCAACAACTGATTGGAATAATATTAAGTATTGAAACCATCACATTGGCCCATAGAAAGGGAAATTAATATTGTTTATTTGAATACCAAAGAAACATCACTATGTATATAAACAATTTAAAATTCAAATTTGTTATGGGAAAGAATTGTGATAAAAACAACCTATAACATTTGGCTTTTTTCAAATTAACATAAATAAATGTTTGTTTATAGAAAAATTTAACAAGTTTTTTTTTCTTCTCTAACGATTTGAATTAGTTTATAAATTATTTTTCATATGAATCGTATTTTGGGAAAATAAAATAAAAAAAAAACGTTATACAACATTTAAGAGTCATTATGTCGTTATTGATTTCCATACATTTAAAATAATTTGAAAATAATATAAAAAAAAGAATTCATTGATTTTATTTGTTGTGAGATCAAGAGTTACTTATGGAAATGCTACAGAAATAAAGAAAAAAAATTATAAATAAAATTAAATATTCATTGACTACTTTAAAATGAAATTAAAACGAAACTTAAGAAAAATGTTTACTTTAAAAGGTTTCAATGTTATTTTGGTTTTCGTCTTAATGCACCATTTAAATTCTTAATGAGCCCATAAATTGTAACCACCAACAACGTATGCTTTCGACGAAGTAGACACAACACTGATTTAAAGCGCGTCGCCATTGATAGGAGGGTTGTGTGATATGTTAAGGTATGTTTTAGTAATGGATTAGGAGACTTAAGTCATATGCTGTCTTTTTGTGTATAAGAATTTTACAAAGAGGGTTTGAAATTCTCCAAGAAAAGGATTGATTTCAAAACAAGTGTTTCACGTTATGTTTGTTCTGAGAAATTGTAATTATAAATAGTTAATGGATACAAATATTAGGCTTTATAAAACCAAAATCCAGTGCAGTTCGAAAGCCGAAAACATAGACACCATATGGAATGAATTTATAAACATAATACTTGATTCTGCGAAAGAAGTATTAAAGTCACTAGATAGAGAAACGGTGCTCTAAACCCTGCTTTAGGTTAAGCCCATTTGGTTCAATTTTTTAATTGTTTCCCTTGTAATTTTTGAACGGTTGTCTTTTTATAAACCAAAGCTATACACAAAAATTCAAGGATCTGACTTAAAGCAGGACTGAGAAAAATAAAAATTACGAATCTTAGGTGATGGGACCATTTGGTCCATAGTATATTTTCCTTGGTTTTCTTTGATTTTTTTACATTTATTTAAAAAACTAAGTATTTATTAGTTTGTTACATATGTTTTCTGAAATATAATCAACTTCCGAATCTAAAATATCCGAGTCGCTTTCAGCATTGAGCAGTTCTCGTACTTCATCTTTTTTCAAGTTTGCATTGTCGTAAGTAAAACACTTCTGTTTTTAAAAAAAACTGCACACAATGTGAACCAAGAATTTGAAAATATTTGTGCTTCTTTACAACAAAGATCAAAAATGGGGAATCCAACAATTATTTATTGGAATCCTACACTTGTTTTAAACATTAGCAGATTATATGGATCAAATGGTCCATTAAGCTAACATTCGTAAGTTTTTTCTAACCTAACAGCAGGGTTAAAGAAAATCAAATTAAAATGGATGTTTGTATGTATGTGTTTCTGTATGTATGTATGTTCCTTATGGACTCAAAAATGGCTGGACCGATTTTGATGAAATTTTCTCGGACTCTTCAGAAAAGTCTTTTGGGTAACAATGTAAAGTGAGATTTTTGATTTTCTGTCTGTTATAATCAATTTTCTTTACTCTAGCATATTAGGTGCAATAATAAAAAATTTTCATATGAAATCTATTAAAAAAAAAATATTTTAAATAAGTCTCCGCATTCCACTTTTAATAAAAAATAACTGCTTTATTCAAATAAAATTTGTTTGCGAAATGGCTTCTACGTCTAGAGCCAGAGAAATGAGAATCACGGCTTCAGCAAATGTGTCGCAGTGCATCTTCATCGAGAGCTGCATAGACACCTCAACACATATCGAATGACTAGAAGCCAATCACTGCCGAATGGCTCGATCAAAAGAAAGAGTCTATTTAAAGTTACCGGCATTTTATTACAATAAGTATGATGACTACAGAAATGTTAAGGACGTACTGATTCGTGCAATGAACAAATATTACTTATTTTGCAGTGTTTTGAAGTTACCTAAGGAATACCCGGGAATGTGCTGTTCGAACGCTAAAGTTATTCTGCCACCAATTATTAAGCCGCCTGAGCTGCTTCTAAGTTACATTTCCGGCGCCAATCCTATTTCCAAGCACTTCCTTCAAAATATCCAACAGTGAAACTCATGCTTTCAAATGACATAGGCTTCGTGTCCACCTTTAAAGTTCAAGGCCAAAATTAGATCATTACTCCCGCTTCTCAATGATGATGGGAAGTTCCTTCAAATTCATTTCACTGGAAATAAAGCTACAGAAGCCGAACGCTATCGACGAACATGCTTTTGCATTTGCTGCAAGACCCTTCTGCCGAAACATTCTCAAAACAATTGTTGAACATCGGAAATGGAAAAAATACAATTGTATCCCGCCACAAATGAGATTTCATTCCCGAACTTCTGCCAAATCCAAATGAATATTCAAGCCGTTTTCGACAAGGTATTTCCAAGTCTTACAACCAACTTCCAAAAATCGGATTGGCTGTGGGAACGTGCAATTTAGCACCAAATAATTATGATGTTAACAAGCTCAATGACCGAATACAATTGAAAGTGCGAAACAATAAAATACAAATCGATTGACACAGTAATAAACGAAGAACAAGACATCAATTATCCTACTAAATTTTTGAATTCATTGGAACCCGCCGGAATCCCACCACATGTATTAACATTGAAGGTTGGATCACCGACTTTGTCCGACACTGTATATTAATATCGAGATCGATATGCAATATAAAACAGATGTTTTCTAAGGCCCAGCAACGCGGACCGGGTTCAGCTAGTAATGTATATAGGTTAAAAAAATAGGCAGAAGCATGAGAAGAATTTATGACAACACAAGGTAAGCGATAAGGTGATATACTAAGTTCATATCTGTTAATAATACTACTGGATGTCGTAATTAACTGTTGTAGAGATTCACTGGTTGGAACACATAACCACAAAACGTTACAGAATACGAAAAACAAAATCGAACGCAATAAGCTAAGGTGGTTTGGACATGTGGTAAAAATGCCAGAGAACCGCCTGCCGAAACGAGTATCAGAAGCAAAACCGAGTTGTACGAAAAGCAGGGAAAGAAGAAGAATAAGGTGGTAAGACCGAATGGTACGAGAAGAACCGAACATAGAACTGCAAAAACAGAGGCACAAGATAGATCGAAGTTTTTGAAAAATCTCTACACTACAAGGTAAAGGGTCCGGAATATCGTATGAAATTAAAATAATAAATAGCAATAACCGAAAGAATTTGAATGACATTGGTAAGGAATTGTCCAGTATTTAAAAAAAAAACAATTTATGGAGAAATTTTCTAGTTTTAATTTTTAATTGTATGTTACTCACTTACTGTAAGACATAAATAACACACCCTCATATATATTTTTATAGGACAAATCAAAGATTTTAAAAATATGCAGGGACCTGACAGAAATTAAACTCTAATTCTGCTGCACAATTCTTAAATTGCAAGCCAATCGGAACAGCCTTTTAAAAATGTTATATTTATTTCAAAATTATTTTGATTCTACCTCACTTATGTGTGAAAAGAACAGTCATATTTTGCACACTTTTTCACACTTAATTTCAGCGTGCTGACGCTTGAAAAAAGCTACCAAATTATCCAAATTTACTTTGAAAATCCATCACCGATTAGCGCAGCTTGTAGACGACAGTGATGATGCTAATTTTTGACTTATTGGGGTAGTTAATAAACAAAATTGCCGCATATGGAGTGAAGAGCAATCCACAACAGACCTTCAAGACTCCATTACATCCAGAAAAATGCATAGCTTGGTGCGGTTTACATGCTGGTGACGTTATTTCTTCAAAAATTAAACTGGAGCGTACGTTTAATGAAGATAATATAGATGGAACTGATCCGGGCGAGATGTGGTTTCAACAGAATGGTGCTACATGCCATACGGTGACCGCAACCATAGATTTATTGAAACCTAAATTTGGCGGTAATTTGATTTCCAAGGTCGTGATACCTTTCGATTATTTCCTTTGAGGCCATGTGAAGTCATTGGTTTATGCTGATAAATCTGCAACAATGGAGGCCTTGAAGGCCAACATGCTCAAAAAAGTGGCCCAAAATTGGACATCAAGAATGCGCTTCATCAAGAACAGCCGCGGTGGCCACATGCCCGAAATCATTTTCAAATGTTAAACATTTTTTGATTAGCATTTACTTTTTTCTGTTAGTTCTTACAATTTCAAGTTTTATCGAGCTTAAAAAATAACCATTTATATTCATATGTGACAACAGTTACGTTGCTATATTGCAACCAGTAAATAAGCAATGGTTTGCATTCCGAATGTGATAGAATCTCGAAGGTAGTGCCATCTCAACCACTCTGTTATCACTGGAGTACACCCTAACTGGGTACCTCTTCATAAAAAAAACTTTTCTATTACTGTGAATGAACATGTCTTTCAACAGCCGGTTTAATGATAAGCAGGATAGAAATCGATTTAGTAGCCCTATTGATCTCTGTTATGAGGGCGAATGCATTCATAACTCTTTCCTTAATCAGTCAGGTACTTAATACACTAGAAGCAATGATTAATGGTATAGTTTTAATGGGACCATGTATTAATAAAATCTTCCTGAATGTGTTAAAATCCAGGGTCTAGAACAGGGAAAGGCAACCTATACTATTGCATTTTACGATTGTATTAGTTATACACTCTCTCCTCTCTCACCACGAATCGGTGTTTCCAGTATACTTTCGTCTCTTTCTCAAGCTAGACTGATTACAAGTTGTTTATTTCTCTACAATGCGTGTGCACACGTACGTAAGAGAAGAGTAAATGAAAAACGCGGCGCCCATGTTTTGCCTTTCCCTGGTCTAGAAGTATGCTATTAGAATACTAGCCGATCTGTGGTAGGATGGTAGAATTCACAGTTTTCTGATCACCAGAGTTTATATAGTTTTGGTGCTACACTTTACATCATCCCTCGTATTCTGTAAACTAAACAAACTTCCTGTTTAAACCAGGCCAAACTAATTCTAGTCTTTAACTGCCACCATCAACAAACCCACCAAATCAACTAACCTACTCTCATGAATTTATGTATGTATTCCCAACATTGATATTAAACATCATCGGCATCATCATCTACATCACTAGTAGACACTAAAGATCTATAAAATTTTATGACTAATTTTTTTTCCCCGACAATTTCTCTCATTTTACTTTACCATCATCCAAATACGAGTATTTATTTTGTAATTTTGTTGTTTCATTCTATTGCTGGCTGGTTGTTGCGATAAAAATCTTTTTGAAATCTTGTTGTGTTCATTTAGCAGCTTGTTATTTTAGTCACTTGTTGTTTTGTTTTATCTAATTTCAGTTTTTTTTTCGTTTTTCTGGGAATTGAAAATTTTGTATTTTTTGTGTTAAGGAAAAACCAAGAAATTATTTTACAGTTTGTGTTAATGTTTATAAATGTTTGTTTGTTTGTGGTCTAATTAAATTGAAATTAACAATAAATGCTTTAATTTTATATGCTGTTACTGTTGTAATTTGGTATATTGTTAAGAAATACAAAATTAAATTTGAGTTGAATTTTGGGTGGTTTTATGATCACGTTTTATTTTAATGACCATTTTAATCGTTATTTATACTAAACAATTAGATAAAAAACGCATAAATTGTTTAACAAAATATTAAGAGAAGCTAATGGTTATTTAAGTTAACAAATATTAAGATAAGAAATTTTAAATGAAACAAAATAAGATCACAATTCATGGGTTAATTGTGGGGGTCAAGAAGTTGGTGTAGAGGAAAATTGCAATTTTTAGTTTTTTATAATATTTAATTTTAAATCTCTAAATGTTCATTTACCCTAAAAATTTTGCATCATTTAAATCATTTTCCTTCAATTTTCTTGTTTAACAAAATTCCGCTGTTATTAAAAAATGTCATAAATTATGTTTAACATACATCTGCACACAAAAAATTCATTTTGACAAGTCGACAAGAAAACCTATAAATGTCAAATCCACTACATTCTCTCTAAATAGTCCACAATACATACAACTTGAATTTACAACAGCGACATGATGTTGTAATGAAACGCGCCACATTCATAAACCACTTCAAGTAGTGTGTCGTTCGCCGTTTCAGTGAATGCAACTGCATTTATGCATTAAATAAATATATTTTTGTTTAGACAACACCTGCATCATTTCAAAAAATACATAAAATATATTGAGGCTGAAATACATACAAGCCTTTGGGGATACAGACTCCAATGGCTGAGTACATAAAATTGTAATAGACTTAAGTTCTTATTACGAACGCGAGTACTTTAAAAATAGATGAAAATATTATAGAAAATTATTTATGATAAATGGGGCCACATCTAGTACAATAAATGTAATAGCAGGAGTTAACAAGAAATTACTAGAGATTTAAATGTCGAAGAAAATATCAAAAAAAAAATAATACAAATTTTCTTTTTAGCTGCTTTAAATATCCAACAAGATCTTATCCGATATTGCCATAAACCAGAAATCCTTGAGCTATTGGTTTTCAAATTCTCTCAAATTCTATTTGAACACCTATTGTCTGTCCTTCATCACAGCTGTTACGTTCCTTTTGGTACCTGTTTTTTTTAAATTTTTTGCCAATTTTTTGCCTTCTGTTGAATTCCCTACAAAAACTAACTTTGACTTTGTGTAACTTTGTTTCATTCAAACTAACAGCCAACATTTACATGCATGCTACAGTTTAACCGTCAAATCATTAATGTTGAAAATCTAACAAGTCACGTGATGTTATAAATTTTTAAACAAGCCAACAAATTTTGTAAAAACAACACAACACAAATGCAACATTCATTTCATACGAACATAAACTCATTCCCATTGCGAACCAGGAACCATTAACTCCACTCACTGCATGCTTAAACTCATGCCAACGTTTAATAAGCAAAATATATTTAGTTGTTTGTATTATTTTGTTGTGCTGGGATTTGTGCTCAAAAGAACCCATGTCAAATAATTTAAACATCAGTTTGGAGTTTTGAAAAGCCCTATATTAAAAGATGGATGTGTATTTAATTTAAGAGGAAACTGAATAGATCAAGGTTCTTGAAGGTACCAGGATCTTCTAAAAATCATTCGTTGTTCTTATTCTCGAATCATATTGTCATTGATCCAGGATATTTTGTAAAGCAATAGTGGTTCTTTTTGTAGTGGATCTAAGATTTTTTATAAAGCAATCGTGGTTCTTTTACTAGTACAGAACAATTGTGGATCCAGGATATTTTGTAAAGCAATACCCATAATTTTATTATTTTACAGCATTCGTGGATCACGGATATTTTTTTATAGAATAGTGGTTCCAGGAACTTCTGTAAAGAAGTCGTAGTTCTTTTACTACAATAAAACAATCGTGGTTTCAGGACCTTCTGTATTGCAATCGTGGTTCCATGTATTTCTGTGAAGCAATCGCGGTTCTCTTAGTAGAATAAAATAATCGTGGTTCCCGGAACATCTGTAAAGCAATCGTTGTTCTAGGAGCTACTGTACAGCAATAGTGGTTCCAGGAACTTCTGTATAGCAATGATTGTTCCAGGAGCTACTGTACAGCAATCGTAGTTCCAGGAACTACTGTAAAGCAATGGTTGTTCCAGGAGCTACTGTAAAGCAATGGTTGTTCCCGGAGCTACTGTACAGCAATCATGGTTCCGGGAACATCTGCACAGCAATCATGGTTCTCTTACTAGAATAAAACCACCGTTGGTTCAGGAACTTCTGTAAAGCGATCGTGGTTCCAGGAACTAATAAAAGAACCACGATTAGTTCTTTTACTAGAATAAATCGTGGTTTCAGGAACTTCTGTAAAGCAATCGTGGTTCCAGGAACTTCTGTAAAGCAATCGTGGTTCCAGGAACTTCTGTAAAGCAATCGTGATTCCAGGAACTTCTGTAAAGCAATCGTGATTCCAGGAACTTCAACAACGAGTAGCTCCATGGTTCCAGGAACTTCTGTATAGCAATCGTGTTTCCAGGAACTTCTGTATAGCAATCATGGTTCCAGGAACTTCTGTATAGCAATCATGGTTCCAGGAACTTCTGTATGGCAATCGTGGATCCAGGAACTTCTGTAAAGCAATCGTGGTTCCAGGAACTTCTGTAAAGCAATCATGGTTCCAGGAACCTCTGTATGGCAATCGTGGTTCCAGGAACTTCTGCATAGCAATCGTGGTTCCAGGAACTTCTGTAAAGCAATAGTGGTTCCAGGAACTTCTGTATGGCAATCGTGGTTCCAGGAACTTCTGTAAAGAAATCGTGGTTCCAGGAACTTCTGTACAGCAATCGTGGTTCTTTTACTAGAATAAAACAATCGTGTTTCCAGTAACTTCTGTAAAGCAATCGTGTTTCCAGGAACTTCTCTATAGCAATCGTGGTTCCATGAACTTCTGTAAAGCAATAGTGGTTCCAGGAACTTCTGTAAAGCAATAGTGGTTCCTGGAACTTCTGTAAAGAAATCTTGGTTCCAGGAACTCCTATATAGCAATCGTGGTTCCAGGAACTTCTCTATAGCAATCGTGGTTCCAGGAACTTCTCTATAACAATCGTGGTTCCAGGAACTTCTGTAAAGAAATCTTAGTTCCAGGAACTTCTATATAGCAATCGTGGTTCCTGGAACTTCTCTATAGCAATCGTGTTTCCAGGAACTTCTCTATAACAATCGTGGTTCCAGGAACTTCTGTAAAGAAATCTTGGTTCCAGGAACTTCTATATAGCAATCGTGGTTCCTGGAACTTCTCTATAGCAATCGAGGTTCCAGGAACTTCTCTATAGCAATCGTGGTTCCAGGAACTTCTATATAGCAATCGTGGTTCCAGGAACTTCTGTAAAGCAATAGTGGTTCCTGGAACTTCTGTAAAGAAATCTTGGTTCCAGGAACTCCTATATAGCAATCGTGGTTCCAGGAACTTCTCTATAGCAATCGTGGTTCCAGGAACTTCTCTATAACAATCGTGGTTCCAGGAACTTCTGTAAAGAAATCTTAGTTCCAGGAACTTCTGTAAAGCAATAGTGGTTCCAGGAACTTCTGTAAAGAAATCTTAGTTCCAGGAACTTCTCTATAGCGATCGTAATTCCAGGAACTTCTATATAGCAATCGTGGTTCCAGGAACTTCTCTATAGCAATCGTGATTCCAGGAACTTTTCTATATCAATCGTGGTTCCAGGAACTTCTGTAAAGCAATAGTGGTTCCAGGAACTTCTGTAAAGAAATCTTAGTTCCAGGAACTTCTGTAAAGCAATAGTGGTTCCAGGAACTTCTGTAAAGAAATCTTGGTTCCAGGAACTCCTATATAGCAATCGTGGTTCTAGGAACTTCTCTATAGCAATCGTGGTTCCAGGAACTTCTCTATAGCAATCGTGGTTCCAGGAACTTCTCTATAGCAATCGTAGTTCCAGGAACTTCTGTAAAGCAATAGTGGTTCCAGGAACTTCTGTAAAGAAATCTTAGTTCCAGGAACTTCTGTAAAGCAATAGTGGTTCCAGGAACTTCTGTAAAGAAATCTTGGTTCCAGGAACTCCTATATAGCAATCGTGGTTCTAGGAACTTCTCTATAGCAATCGTGATTCCAGGAACTTCTCTATAACAATCGTGATTCCAGGAACTTTTCTATAGCAATCGTGGTTCCAGGAACTTCTGTAAAGCAATAGTGGTTTCCGGAACTTCTGTAAAGAAATCTTAGTTCCAGGAACTTCTGTAAAGCAATAGTGGTTCCAGGAACTTCTGTAAAGAAATCTTGGTTCCAGGAACTCCTATATAGCAATCGTGGTTCCAGGAACTTCTCTATAGCAATCGTGGTTCCAGGAACTTCTGTACAGAAATCTTAGTTCCAGGAACTTCTGTAAAGCAATAGTGGTTCCAGGAACTTCTGTAAAGAAATCTTAGTTCCAGGAACTTCTCTATAGCGATCGTAATTCCAGGAACTTCTGTAAAGCAATAGTGGTTCCAGGAACTTCTGTAAAGAAATCTTAGTTCCAGGAACTTCTCTATAGCAATCGTGGTTCCAGGAACTTCTGTAAAGCAATCGTGGCTCTTTTGCTAGAATAAAACATTCGTGGTTTCAGCAATTTCTGTAAAGAAATCGTGGTTATTTTCGTAGAATAAAACAATCGTGATTAGAGAAACTTCTGTAAAGCAATTTATTTCTTTTACTACAATTAAACAATAGTGATTCCAATTTTGGTTCTTTAACTAGTATAGAACATTGTTGGATCCAGGATATATTCTCAGTTTATTTTGTCTGCTATTTATTTTGATTTCAGTAGTGTATCTCTAAGTCTGCCTTGTCTCAGAACACGGAACATCCATTTAACTAATCGCGTGCCCTTTTATTTTATATTGTTACGGCATTTTTTTTTCTTTTCGAAAATTTATTTATTTAGTTATTTAAATAAAATTTGTTTTTAACAAATGCGTGTTTTAGCGATTTTTTTATTTGCTGTTGTTGTGTTGTATAGTGTTTAGCGTATTGATTTTTTTAACAGTTTCAGCTTGTTGAAGGATGTTTGTTAATGAAGGATTGCTGTGGTTAAAATATTTCTCAAACATGCAATCGCAAAAATGTTGTGTCATATAAAAGGAAAAAATAAATAGTGTAATCAAGATAATGTTAATAAAAAAGCAAACAATTAATTGACAACATTTAAATGGAAAATATTTTACGATAAATTATTCAGAAAATATGTAAAATAAAATTGAGGTATTCAGCTTAGTAAATTCAATATTTTGTAGAATTTTATCCTCGTTTTGACTTAACTATGACACAAGCTAAATATTTATACTCCTTATGTTATAAAACAATCATAAAATCTTAATATTTATATTCGATAATAATAATTTTATCTTTATTTAACATAAAATCAAAAACAAAAAAATTAACTTTAAGCAAATTTACAATATGTGTCATATCTCTGCCACCACTCCAAATGATCAACAAAACTAAACGACCATTAAAATGAAAATACAATCATTTTACGAGCTCCATACACTGTAAAACAAAACAAAATGAACAAAAATATTCCCAAAAAAAATAAACACTGTATCCTGCAGTATTCATGTCTATACCAGCCATCCTCCCCTGAGCTCTTCTTCCTCGATTACGACGAAGTGTATGAGTTTCCATGAATGTTAAGGTTCATGTTCTAGAGAGCAAAGTTGGAAACAATATACGAAATGTTATGTCAGCTTTCACAGCTTCTGATAATTAATATTTTATGCATACGTCTGCGTTGATTTTTATCTACAATTTTTATGTTTGCAGAAAAAAAACATATACAATACAAAAATTTATAGAAAAAACCCAAACTCTGTAGCACAGCAAATCATAAAAATTGTTAAAAGAATATGTGGCAAATGAAGAGAAAAGCATACGGCAGAGGAGCCGTCTACACGCAGAGAAAAAATATAATTGGGCATGGTTACTGTAACCATTTATATAGTGTTACAAGTTTTTTAACTATATTATAGTCACAGTAACCATTTACATGATTGTGGTAACCAAAATATGGTTAACTTACGATTCACATGATTGTCTCAACCATATATATGGTTACAGTAAACATATATATGTTTGTGGCAACCATATTTATGATGAATAATTTTATCATAATATGTTGTTCCCAGATTATGATAAGCCTTAAGCCGAGAGCACCATAATATGATAAGTCATTCATCATATAAATGGTTGCCACAAACATATATATGTTTACTGTAACCATATATATGGTTGAGACAATCATGTGAATCGTAAGTTAACCATATTATGGTTACCACAATCATGTAAATGGTTGCTGTGACTATAATATAGTTAAAAAACTTGTAACAATATTGAAATGGTTACAGTAACCATGCCCAACTATATTTTTTCTCTGCGTGTAGATTGATGTGAATGAATGGAAATTATTAGACAAAAACAATGGCAAATGTTGGGCTGATTTTGGTTGTTTTATATGTATATTTGTGTTAAATGATGATGGCAGGGGCCTTTTAATGACCATCCATCCGTTCCACTGTGTTGAAAATAATGTATTGTTAATTGGTATTTTGGGGTAATAATAATGATATAGTTCATTTTTGTGGGACACTCTATTAGAAGTATATTATTATTATTGTTTCAGTAGAATAGTACCATGCAACAATATACAGAAATATAAAGCAATCATGGTTCTTTTACTAATTTAAAGCAATAGCGGTTCCAGGAACTTTCACAAAGCAATATCGGTTCTTTTACTAGCATAAAGTAGTCGTGGTTCAAGGAACTTTTATAAAGCAATCGTTGTTCCAGGGACTTTTATGAAGCAATAGTGGTTCCAGGAAATTTTACAAAGCAATCGTGGTTCTTTTACTAGTATAAAGCAATCGTGGTTCTTTTACTAGTATAAAGCAATCGTGGTTCTTTTACTAGTATAAAGCACTCGCGGTACCAGGAACTTTTGGAAAGCAGTAGTGGTTCCAGGAAATTTTAAAAAGCAATCGTGGTTCTTTTACTAGTATAAAGCACTCGCGGTACCAGGAACTTTTGGAAAGCATTAGTGGTTCCAGGAACTTTTACAAAGCAATCGTGGTTCTTTTACTAGTATAAAGCGCTCGCGGTACCAAGAACTTTTGGAAAGCAGTAGTGGTTCCAGGAACTTTTACAAAGCAATCGTGGTTCTTTTACTAGTATAAAGCACTCGCGGTACCAGGAACTTTTGGAAAGCATTAGTGGTTCCAGGAAATTTTAAAAAGCAATCGTGGTTCCAGGAACTTTTACAAAGCAATCGTGGTTCTTTTACTAGTATAAAGCAATCGTTGTTCCAGAAACTTTTGCAATGCAGTCGTGGTTCCAGGAACTTCTATAGTATAAAGAAATCGTGATTCCAGGATCTTTTTTAATGCAATCGTGGTTCCAGGAAAAGAAATCTTGGTCATTTTACAAACAAAAAACAATTGTAGTTCCATTAGCTTTTATAAAGCAATCATGGTTCCAGGAACTTGTATAAAGCAATCGTGGTTCCAGGAACTTTTATAAAGCAATCGTGGTTCCAGGAACTTATATAAAGCAATCGTGATTCCAGGATCTTTTGTAATGCAATCGTGGTTCCAGGAACTTTTATAAAGAATTCTTTGTTATTTTACTAACAAAAAACAGTCGTAGTTCCAAGAGCTTTTACAAAGCAATCCTGGTTTTTTTTTTAGTATAAAGCAATCATGGTTCCAGGAACTTATATAAAGCAATCGTGATTCCAGGAACTTTATAAAGCATTCGTAGTTATTTTACTAGTACAAAACAATCGTGGTTCTAAGTAGGACCTTTATCATAAAGCAATCGTGGTTATTTTACTAGCTTAAAACAATCTTGGTTCCAGGAACTTTTATAAAGCAATCGTGGTTCTGTTACATGTACGAAATAATAGTGGTTCCAAGATCTATTAAAATAATTCGGTGTTTGTGGTTACAAAATCTATTTTTTATAAAGCATTCGTATCTCTTTTACTAGTACAATTCAATCGTGGTTCCAGGACATTTTATAAAGCATTCGTAGCTCTTTTACTAGTACAATTCAATCGTGGTTCCAGGAAATTTTATAAATCATTCGTAGCTCTTCTATTAGTACAAATCAATTGTGGTTCCAGTATATTTTGTGGTAAGTCTTTACGTATTTCAATATTAGCTTTAGGTAGATCAATCGTAGGTCTTTACATTTTATGGTTCAATAGTAGGTTTTGTTTGGTTTAGTTTCACCCTCAAGCGTAGATTTTCATGTAGGTTTAGCCTCCATCGTAAGCCTTTATGTAGTTAAGTATTAGTCGCAATCGAATGTCTTTATTTAGTATAGTTTTGGCTTCAATCGTTCATCTATATCTCGTTGATTTTTTGCTTTAATCGAAATAATTATGTCGTGTTGGGTACATGACTTAAAAATGGGGGATATTTCTTTTATTTTGAAACATTTGTTCAATATAAATTTATTCAAAGTATTGGCCATTGTTAGTCGTTTTCCCATTTTTCCTGCAACATATGGATCCGAGCCAAAAGAATTGCTCATCTTTTGAGGCCAAGAACGAATCAAGCCCAAATCGGATACTCTGTTTCAAAGGCAGCGTTCTGCATCGATCGAAACAAATACTAGTCGGATGGAACATGGCCTGGACTATAAAGCGGCTGAGATTAAAAATTCCCAACCACTTCATCTTAAACAATTTTTGGATCGTTCTCGATTTTCCCAGGTTTTAACAATGGGATCACTCGACCCATTTTCCAGGAATCGGGTATTATTAAGCTCCTTACTGACAGTTTAAAAACTGTTGTCAGGTACTCGACTCCCCGCTCGCCTAGGTGTTTTAACATCAGCATGGGTATTCCGTCAGGTCCTATTACCTTTGAAAGCTTAGCTGTGTTGATGACTTCTGCAACTTCAGTTGGCGTGTAAAGTTGTGGTGTGTCCGAGTCTGGAAGATTTGCGGACAATACTTTATTTTGCCTTGTCTCGGGGTGCTCAATAAGTTGCCGGCACGAGCGCACCATTTAAGGTCGGATATGGTGGTATATACAAACTTAATCGCGACCCTATGATTCTGTTTTGTCGGGTTGGAGAGAGACCGAACTACCAACTTCAAAACTTAAGTTACAGTTCTTCAAATTATCCAACAATTTGTTTTGCTTGTCTTCATTTACCAGCCTGCTGATATCGAGGTTCAGCTGGGAGATCGTAGGTTCGTCAGGGTTGACACTTCGGATGCCATCTGCGAGTTCCGACAAAAAGCACGAGCGTATCGTATACTGTGGTATTTACAAACTTAAATGCGACCCTATCATCCTTCTTTGTCGGGTTGGAGAAAGACCGAACTGTAGACCACAACTTGCCAAGTTGCAGTGCTTGAAATGCTCCAACCATTTGTGTAGCTTGTCCTAATTTACCAGCCTGTTGATATCGCGGTCGATATAGCTGGACGATCTTAGGGTCCCGCTGCTTTTGCTGGTAAGTGCGGTCGCACTACGGTTATTCTTCCAGCGGGAATGAAGCGATCGGCTGCTGTGGTAACGGTTTCGTGAAACTTCCTCTCCGCTTTGTGTATGTTGGAGGTAATCGGTAGACCATTGAAGATGTGGTCGGTAAATTTAAGATATTGGTCCCTAGAATTCAGATTGAGAGAAATAGCTCTATTCTATACGGTGTTGTGTATGATAAATTTGATGTCTCTCTCCACCGTTGCCTCTGGAGCGGTCTTTTCGGAGAACATTTTATTCGCTTCAACTTTGCAGACTGGAATTACTCATAAGTTTAGTCTCCTGGAGCACAGAGACCATGATGTTGTGTTGTGTTTATGCAGTTGAAGTTGAACTGCAATTTGGATATTATCCCAGGTCTACGGACTGCAATCGATTGTGTGAGTGTCAATGGTTGTTGTTGTTGTTGCTGCAGATGTTGTACATGCTGCTGTTGTTGATGAACTACTGATGATGAACTACGTCGATGGCAGCATGGGGCTGCCAGCGCATGAGGTCTCCAACCACATGAGTAAGAGTTGAGTTGCACTTTAATTGAGTTGAAATGTGGTGCAGTCGGTTCTGGAAAACCGTGCAGAACCTAGATTTTCTGCAACTCCGGAGCGGACAAGTAAAATGCGGAGCAGCAATGCCGGAAGGTGCAGCTCCGAAGATAATAGTTGTATTGTTGTTGTCAGCCCTTGGCCGAAGATCGTTGGGTCATTCCGGTACGTTGATCGTAATCGTGGTTATTTTACTAGCAAAAAGCAATCGTGGTAATTTTACTAGTATTGTACAATCGGTGTTCCAGGAGCAATCGCAGGTCCTTTAATTTTTGGGTTCAATGGTATGAATTTATGTAGTTCAGTTTAGCCTCAATCGTAGGTCTTTATGTAGTTCAGTTTTGGACTCAATCGTTTTAGTTTTTTTTAAATTTTGAAGTTGAATTTTTAATTGGAAATCATTACTTAGTTGTTCAAAAGTACCCCAAAAGTACTTTTTAATGTCAACTTCTACAAAAATCCCCATATCTGCTTCCTGATCTTCCCCTGTGTCTAATATCTTATTATAGCTCTCAAATTTTTATATTTAACATTAATTTCTTTTCTATTTGAAAAATTTGCTTTCAAATGCATAGTTTACAGCATTTCAATGCTATTTTACGCTGTTATTTTTATATATTTTTTGTTCATTCCCCAGTAAGTACTCATTTCAATTTCTATATTGTCTAAGTATTCATAGACTTCACTTGTTTTTATGAGCTCAATGATAATGGTGATGGCGTTGATGATGTAGATGTTGATTGTTGGCTGGTTTGGTCGTATGGCTGGATGGCTGGCTGAATAAATGTCTGGTGAAATAGCTCTAGTTTTTGCTGACTTACTGCTGGCTGTGTCTATTACGGTGAGTATTAAATGGTGCTTGAACAGTTTAATATTTAATGTTCAGTTTAGTTTGATTGTTTTGTTTTCTCTTTATTTTTATTTATTTCTTTTTTTGTTGCTGCTATTTTGTATATTTTAATATTGAAAATAAATATCTGTGTTTTTATGTTACGCTATGAACATCATCAGTGTTTAATGTTTATTTACCAAATATGATATGAAATATTAGACAAGTGATTTTTTTTTTGTTTATTATAATTATTTTGTTTTATGCTCATTTTTGTGTTAGATAGATAGGAAATAAAGTCGTATTTAAATGTTTACTAATAGATGAGCCGCTAGGAAATGTATGAGGAGAAAAGCCCTTAAATTTGGTTTTATTTTATGATTTTGGTTTAAGAGTGGACTGTAACCTAAATAGTTTTCTCTTTATTTCATATTTTCTACAACACCCAGGGAACTAACACAAAACTTATCACGTGACTAGTTCCAAAATTATTTGGACCGGTTCTAGAGCTCAAACTTTATATGAAGGCGACCTGTCATTTTAACATGGTAATGGCCTACGAAGTGGTAAATTGACACCTTTTAGACAGTCTGCAACAGGTCACGGAACTAAGTCAAATGCATCTGTTATACTCATTATAATACTGGCAGAGATTCATTGCTAAATTGTCAATTTTTTGCCACAACTGGACTAGTGAAGTGATATGTCCTCTTTTCACAATTGACACAAATTTCCCTCAGGGACTTTTCTACTGGCTTTTCAATGATTAGTTTTTTAGAATATTATAAAAAAAATCTTGAGCTATTAAGTACTTTGCCACTTATGTATGTTGGCGGTTGTTGCCCCGTTTGGAGATAATTTCCATTTTCAAGTGGTATTAATTTGTTTGTTGTTGATTTTTTTTTGTTTTTTAATACCAACATTCTATGTTTCTTTTTTTCTTCGTTATAAATTTATATGTTTATGACATAAATTAAGTGGAAAATTGCATGTTATCTTTTAATGTTTAAGCGGTAAGTTTACAGGCATGATGCAGTAAAAACAAGTAAGAAAGTATGGTCGGTCAAGCCCGACCATATAATACCCTACACCAAGTAAATGAGTAAAAAAAGTTTTCTTTTAAAATATCAATAATTTATATTTTTGAGTGATTTTCGGAAGTGGGCCTTATATGGGAGCTATGACCAATTATGGACCGATCACCATAAAATTAGGTCGTGTGATTTATGTCTATGTTAAAGTTAACTATGTTGAATTTTGTGTGTATACCAACATTTTTAAGCGATTTATGCACGTTAAAGTGATTTTCGGAAGCGGGTCTATATGGGAGCTATGATTAATTATGGACCGATCGTAACAAAATTTGGTGACATGAATTTTGTATATATAAAACTTATTTGGAGTGAAATTTGTGTAGATACATAGATAAATTAAACATTTATGACCGATAAAGTCCAATTTCGAGGGGACATTTGTATGGGGGCTAGGTGAAATAATTGACCGATTTCAGCCAGTTTCAATAGGCTTGGTCCTTGGGTCGAAAAAGTAATATGTACCAAATTTGATCGAAATATCTTCAAAATTACGACCTGTACTCTGCGCACAAGGTTTACATGGACAGCCAGCCAACCAGACGGACGGACGGACGGACGGACATCGTTTAATCAACTCAGAAAGTGATTCTAAGCCGATCGGTATACTTTAAGGACTAATATTTTTGTGCGTTACAAACATCTGCACAAACGCATAATACCCTCCCCACTATGGTGGTGTAGGGTATAAAAATCTAATTGTGCATTGAACATAATACGCCTTTTGCCTTATGCTTTTTAATTTGTGTGTTGAAAACACAAAATTTTATAAATTATTAATAAATAAGTTAATGACTTCATACACCACAGGAGGGGAAGCTCTAGAGATTGTGTATGAAATTGATAAAAATAACATAAAATATACTTAAAAATATCTAAATGGCGAAAGTCGTTAAATGGAAGAGATATTGATTATTTGTTGGAGGTTATAAATAGAATTACGTACGCGTTGGAGATTTTTTTATCAAGTGCTTTGAGGCAAGTGTAGAAATAAATAATCTTTTTAGGGTAGTCTAATGTTTAATAACATGTGATTACAGGTCCATGGATCTAAAGTGTTTCTGGTTTGAACGGAAACTTTTTATTTAAACTTTAAAAATATGGAATATTGCAATTATTGGGTGTAGACTCAAAAATGCGGGATTTACAATAGATGGCGTAACTTGTGAAAGCGGTTTTAGATTTTGAATGATACATATCTGTCATTTATTTACTTTGTAGTGTAAACAACACAGTTTTTTTACTCTGAAAATGTCGAAAATGTCCGCTATATGCGGAAAGTTTTGCTTTACTTCTATAATTTAAAAAAAAGTGCCGCTAAAGGACTCCGAATTCTAAACAAAGCTTACGGTGAAGGTTTTCTATCGGTTAAGTGGAGATTTTGCCACGAAATGCAAAGATCGCTTTGAAGATGGAGAATTGAAAGCATTACTTCTTGAAGATTGTAGTCAAACTCACCAAGAGCTTCCAAAATCCTTGGGAGCTACTCAAACAGCAATCTCAAAACGTTTGCGAGCAGCAAGATTCATCCAAAAGCAGAGAAATTTGGTACCATACCAACTGAAGCAATTGAAAGACGATTTTGTATGTCCGAAATTATTTTTGAACGCTATACAAGAAAATCATTTTGCACTGAATCATTACTTGCGGTGAAAAATGGATTCATTACAATAAACCGAAGCGCAATAGATCGCTAATAGAGCAAACCTAAAAAACGGAATTCAGCGTACCCGAATTAGTTTAAGCAGCTGGGTGCCCCGCTTGACAGTTTTTTCATCTAGCACAGTTTTATTAATGGCGCTAAGGTAATTATATATATTTGCTGGGAGCAAAAGGGTTCTGTCCATTATGAACTGCTGAAATCAGACCAGACCATTACAGGGAACCTGTGCAGAATGCAACTGATTCCTTTAAAGTGATCATTTGCTGAAAAATAATCAAAATATGCTGCCAGACATGAAACAGTAATATTTCATCATGACAGCGATCGGTTGGGAAGCATTGCCTCACCTTCTTTATAGTCTTCAGCGTGCCCCGTCCGACTACGCTATCTCAGGGATGCACTCTACTTTGGAATGGAGTATCTGATATTGGCTTGATTCGTTCTTTTGGCTAGGAATTCATATGTTGCCAGAAAGATGAAAAAAAGGTCATAGATAACAATGGCCAATACTTTGAAGAAATTTAAATTTAAGAAATTGTACAAATGTTGCAAAGTAAAGTTAAATATTTGAAAAAATTCAAAATTTTTATGTCGTACACCCAATAATTTATATACTTTTTATGTAAATTTTTATAGAGACAAGTTTATTGTTGACAATTTTGAAGAAAGTATAATCCGTCAAGCCCAAAAATTTTTTTTTTAATTTATGAAGCTTTTCCGGAAACCCTTCCATTAAGGTTTTTATAGTGCTTTTTGTCACTTTGTTCGAACAGGCAGTCCATTTGAGTTTAAAATCTACCACACTCTATACCCTATATCTCTGCACTGTACTATGGTCCCAAATCGATTTTTTGGGCAAAAATTCAAAAAAAAAATTAAAAATTGTTAAAAATTAATTTATTTTCCTAAATACAACACTCCAAGCAATCAAGAAACTATATTTAAAAAAAAACAGTTGACAACACTGCTGATCTGCTAGGCTTTCAAAGTTGAAACTTTAAACACGTGTTTTTAAATAAGTGTTAAAACAGTGTTACAATTGTATAACGAGTAAACCTTAAAAAATAAAGTTGAAATAATGGCAAATGTAGCCCAAGGTAAGTAGTTTCATGGCATATTTTTGAATTTTATTTTTGTTGAGTCCTTGTCGTAATTCTTGATATTGTGATTGTGTAGTTTTGTAGTCTCGCTATTACCTATAAGTTCCGTGGACCAAAAGTTGCGTTTGGGCACGAACTTGCATGGAAGTTTAAATGTGGAAGTGTTCACCAAAGTGTGTATTTTGAGTGTATATTCACACCTCGCCAGCATTTTGCAGCAAACTCCCACAATTGTCATTTTATTTTAGCACAATTTTTGATTACCCTTACCGAAATGCTGTCGGATTGGACAACAAACGGGTGCAAATATGATGTACTAATAGAATATTATTGAATATTAACAAAAAAAATCAAATAAAACAAAATATATATACTTTTCTTTTACATATAAAAAAACAGTTCAGTGGGCGTGGTTCAATTGACTATTTTTTGTTTAAATTTATTTATATGCCATGGACATTAAATGTGATGAAATTAAAAGCTCTGACATGATTATTTATGCCATAAAAACTGCATTTGAAACCAGTCGTAATCCATAGGGCGTAATTTTGGACTCGAATTTGTTTGTTAGTTAGAAAAGTATATATGCATATAATGTCAATTATGGATCCAATTAACGATTTTCAATTCATAAATTCAAAAAATAGTAGATTTTTGCTGTTTTTTGGGCGAAAAGGTGACTTAACTCTTCTCTATTAAAGTAAGAGAGCTATATTGTTATTATAAATTTAATTTTTTTTTTTAAATTTAAAATGTTTTTTTTTAATTTAAGTTTTTTTTTTTAAATTTTAAAATTGTTTTTTGATTTTTAATTTTTGACCCATTGTAGGTACAACTTAATATGGTCTTATATACGTCGCTGCAAAGGCCTTTGAAATATCTATCAATAGATATCCATATTGCCTATATTAATGACTTAGTAATCCAGATATTGGTAAAAAATAGGTCAAAAATAGAGGTTGTCCTGGTTTTTTCCTCATATCTCAGCCATTTGTGGACCGATTTTGCTGATTTTAAATAGAAAACTTCTCGGAAACATGTCTGACAGAATTATTGACGAGTTGGACCCCGAAGATATCTTGGGTCTTCAGAAAATTGATTTCAACAGACAGACAGACAGACGGACATTGCTTAATCGACTCCTGTATCTATAAGGATCCAGAATATATATACTCTATAGGGTCGGAAAATTATATTGTGGAAATTACAAATGGAATGACAAACTTATATATGCCCTTCTCACGAAGTTGAAGGGTATAAAAAATGTCTTTTAGACTATATAACAAAGTTATACATTTCTGTAAGGTAACTTTACGAAAAACTGTTTGGTATAAAAAACATGTCCTATTTTTAATAAAAATTTCAAATTTGGGCCACATGTTCTAAATTCCCAAAGCTCGGATCAGAATACGGAATGCAGGATTGGAAACCTTGATGTGTTCCCTACTTATCCCCAAAGTATTTTCCCAGCCCCGAAGGAAATGTGGGCAAAATTGTAAAAATACTCTTTTTGGGATTTTCGCTCCAATTTTTAGGTATTGCGGGATTCCCTTTGATCTGTTGACAGGTTTGTTTACATCTTGTTATTTAGAATGATAAATTTATAAAACTTTAAAAATTTCATTGAATTGTTAATAAATAAAGGTTTCAATACATATTACCTATTTGTTGAGTTTCTAAAACTAAAATTTTTAATTTTTTTTTTATATAAATTTTCTTAATTTTCTTTTATACTAAAATGTGAAAAAGTGAAATATTTTTACTGCTTGTCTACGCCCAAGATGTCCCGATCGGACCAGGCGTTTAGCAATGCAAGATTTATTTCCAAGAAATTTTGATTCTGCCCCACTTTGTGCTCTAGGTTACAAAAAACTATAACTTTATTTCTTTGCAATAAGTACAATCAAAATATATAATTTTTTTCTTTCACTCATAAATGCACTTACATTTATTTGTATATTTACGTTGTGTTAAACTCCTCTACTTATGTACGAGTACATTTGTGTGATTGTGTATATAAAATTCAAATTAAAATAAATGCGTTCATTGATCTCCTACACAAGAAGAGGAGATCCAAACTCATACATGTAGAAATAGTGTAGATAGAATATTTTGGTTTTTCATTCAAGTACATTTGTATATTTTATGGGTTTGATGGTTTGTCTTTGGGTCTTGGGGACGGACGACTGAGTGTGTGGCATGGGATGTTCAGTTGATAGTGGTGTAATGCGTAAAATGCAATGCCATGGTTTGTTGCCTTTAAACATTTCTTTTTATTTTGGTTATTTTCTGCTTATCGGGTGCAATAAATCTTGATACGCTGTCATGTTCTGTCTAATTAGTAATATGTCAATAAACTTAATTCAATACTCTTGAAAATATTTATAAACAAAAAAAAAAGAAAGGAAAACACCAAACACAAAGAAATTGAAATTATTTCATTTATTTTTGATTTTTTTTAAAGAATGATAAAATGAGCAGTATTTAAGGAAGTGAATTTAATTGAAAATTTTTTAAGAAGAAATGGTTTCATTTAGGAGGGGTATAGAATAGACAAAAGAGGAAGTACATTTTTTTATTTACAAAACTAAAGATTTATGGCCGTTTAAAGTTATTAAGTTTAATAGAAAAGACTTGAATTAAATGTTTAATAATATGTATTTAAATATGTACAGAATACTGAACTAAGACCTCTATATTAAAGGAAATGCAAATTTTTTTTTATTAATTTTTTCAAAATGTCTCCTTTATTTCCCTTAAATGTCTTTGTTTATTCACTCATATTTTTCCAACAACTTCAAACACCATAAAAACTGAAAGAAAATCAATCGTCAATATATAAAAAAAACAATATCGTTAGACAAAGTTATTCATTTGTAGATTTTCTATATGCGAAAAAACCACATAAAAAGCACTTTATTTTAATATGAATGAAGACTAGAAAAAAAACCTTAAATAAAAACGATGACAGCCACAACATAAGCAACAACAAAAACAACAACAACATCAATAGAAACAACAAGAACAACAGCAACATCGACAATCAAAAAGGAAACATAAGCAATGAGTCCCTGTGGATTTTAATACCGGAAGTCAAAGTACGTGTATGTCTGTACGTCTGAAAAAAGGTAACAAAATATTTATATGTAGATAACCCAGCAAACATTTGGAGAAAGTAGTATAAGGAATAGTATTTAATAGATAGGATACATACAATTATTTGGAAAATTTTATTTTTTATGGGAAAAATGTGTTAAAATTAAGGAAATATTTAAAATTTTCGAATAAAACTCATAGAATCAAAATTTTTTGGAAATAAATCTGGAATTTCTAAACGGCTGGTCCAATCGGAATAAAATTTGACGTGGTTTTAGCCAAGGAGTATATTAAAATGGCCCTACAAAGGCTCCATGTAAAATTTTTCCATTTCCTTTGTTTCTCCTACGAATTGCTTGCGTTTGCTATTTAACTCTTATAATTTGCTAGTTATAGGAATTTCAAAATTGAAATTTTAAAATTTAAAAAGCGAAACTCTTTTTTAAAATTATTTCGACCGAATGGACCCGATTTTATTTTGTTAGTCTGACAACTAATTACCAATAATATACAAAAGATTTCAAGCAATATCAATTATGGATCCAAAAATAAACGATTTTCTATTTAAAAATTCAAAAAATAGTAGATTTTTGCTTGGGCGAAAAGGCGACTTAAGTCTTTTTTAATTAAAAAAAATTTCATATAACAATTTTATGGTTCACTTTAGAACTGCCACCTTCAAACATATTGCACTTTTTCACAGTTTAGTATAAAATGTCAGGACCATTGAATAAAATATTAAGAACATTTTTCATCAAATTGTTCCTAATATTTGCAATCCCATTAAAATTTTGATACAAATTTTAGTTTTAGAAACTCAATGAATATGTAATATCTAATAAAATCTTTATTTATTAACAATGAAATTTTCAACGTTTTCCGCAATTCCAAACAATTGGAGCAAAAATCCAAAAAATGGTATTTTTTACAATTTTGTCAATAGGAGCTTTGAAAATACTATGGAGCTAAATAGAGAACTCATCAAGGTTTCCAAAGCTGCATTCCGCTTCTTGATCCCAGCTTGGAGATTTTAGAATATGTGGCCCCAAGAATACATAACAAATTGTTTAGCAATTTTGAGGTGATAGGTACAGTTTTTTCGGGCAAATTTGTCTCCTCGACTAGCTACCATTGTGCCGAATACATTAAAATAAAACTCCAATTGCTTTCCGAGATATATCAGCTTGAAAAATCGCATGTTCTCGTAAAAATAAAAATCACTAGCGAAACCCAAATTGGGGTTTGTTAGCTTCGATAAGTAGTTCGAGAAATTCGACACCGGAAGCAGTTTGCATATTTTATATTCCACATGAGAAGGATTTTGCATTTTATATTTCACGACGGTAATAGGTAGCGTGATTTATTTCTATGTGAAACTTATTTATGTTGAATTGTTTTTGGATACCGACAATTTTAAGAGTTTTATGCTCCTTACCTTATATGGTAGATATATCTAGTTGTGGACCGATCGCCATGAAATTAGATCGCGTAAATAACGTCCATATGAAAATTCTTTCAATTAAATTTTATTTGGATACCAACATTTTTATGAGATTTAAGTGATGTTTGTAAGTGGGCCATATACAGGAGCTATGGTCAATTATTCGTTGATCCGCACAAAATATTTAAATGTTATGTATTGGATGTATGACTTAAAATGATTTTTTTTAAACTTTTAGCTTTTATTTTGAAATATTTGTACAATATAAATTTACTCAAGGTATTGGAAATTCATAGCTATGGCGTTTTACCATCTTTCTGGCAACATACTGACTACGAGCCAAAAGAACAACTCATCCACTGAAGCCAAGAACGAGTCAAGCCAATCTCGGATACTTTGTTCTGAAGTGAAGCGTATCTCAGAGAAAGCATTCTGCATCGATCGAAACAAACAGTAGAAAGACGGAGTAAGGTCTGGACTATAAGGCGGGTAAGCCAAAACTACCCAACCACTTCTTTCTAAATAGTCTTTAACAGGTATTACAACATGAGACCAAGATCTGTAATGATGGAATACTACGGGTTCATGTCTGGCAGCATATTCAGGGCGTTTTTCGTCCAAGTCTCGCATAAAACTAGTTAGTTGTTTTCCGTACAGGTTTCCTGTTATGGCCTGGCCAGATTACAGCAGCTCATAATATATAGAACCTTGCTGCTCTTACCAAATACAGTGTTTTACCTTAGCGCCTTGGATATTTGGTGTCGATTCCGCTTGTTGATCGGCCTTCACATACGATCTCTGATGCTTCGGGTTATTGTAAAGGATCCATTTTTCATTGAAGGTAATGATTCGTAGTAAAAATTATATTCTCTAAGAGCATTCAAGCTGCATTTCAGACCTACAAAATCGTCTTTCAAGGTCTCTCAGTTTCAGTTTGGATGAATCACACTGCTTGTAAAAGTTTTGAGATTGCTGATTAAGTAGCTCCCAATGGTTTTGCAAGCTCTTGTTGAGTTTTACAAAAATCTTCATTTAGTAATGCCTCCTATTTATGGTATTTTTCCTGGCCTGGGCTATGTTTTCCTTCCATATCAAAATCACCACTTCTGAACCGCACAGACCATTACTCGCACGTAGAAACCGATGAAACACATCACCATAAGCTTCAGTGTGCTTCAGCGGAAGTTTTTTTCAATTAACTTTATTTGGAATTTCTAGGACTTCTCTTAGAATTTTACGCCTTAATATTTCATAAAACTTTAATGGACGTTCTGTTCGTGCAAATAACTTTCATATCTTTCAAACCTTTTACAGTACCCAAGGATTGTTTGGGCTATAGATTTTGAAAAACTAGTGATTTCCCCCATATTTTCAGCAGGTAGAATATAGAACCTATTTTTACCAGTTTCAATAGGCATTGTTCTTGGGTCGAATGTGGCCAATTTAATCGAAATATCTTCAAAATTTTAACTTGGTTTTTTTCGCACAAAATTTAACATTTATTGGTAGCCAGCCAAGCATCCAGATGGACGAACATCATTAAATTGATTTCATCGGTATACTTTAAGGTGGGGTGTTAGGCGTTACAAATATCGGCATTTAGGCTAAGATGTCAGGAATTGTTGTGAATTCCTAAAAATAAAGAATCAATAAAAAACGAGAACGAAAAAAAATATTCCGTCAGAAATGTATGACTTAACAAACGAAGAGCCAGATGTTCATAGATCACTCATCCTTTGAATCCGTTATACATTACCGGTCACAGCAACAGCATAAATTTGCTCAGAAATTTATTTCTTGATAAGTGAAGAGCAGAAAATTCAAAGTAAGTATCAGCAGTAACTTTGAAAGGAAATCGATCTGTTTAAATGAATGCCGATCACACAAGCCACATCAGAGAGATCGTTATTTGGTACTTGTTTGAAAATATTAAAGTCGTATGAATATTTTATAATTTCAATGGTCACAAAAAAGTACCAACAAGACGTATAAAGGTGATGATAAATGAAATTATTTTATGGAAAATATATATTCTGGAGAATGAGTACAATTTGGGCTGGTTATGATAAAATGTTGTTTATACATCTGCAATGTCTACTCTGAAAGCCTTAGAATCCTGAGTCCGGAGGACGAAAGCTTCTTAAATATCATTTTCATTCCTAAATACAGGGACATTTCTCTGTAATCTCTCTATCTAAATTTGTGTATGGATTTACACTTTCTAATATTTAATTTTGTTGCTTTTCGATAACAGTTTCAGTCTACAAACTTTGTCATCGCATAATTCACAACAATTTCCATACAAAAAACGTGACTTTGAAGAGCTGCAAATAAAACGATAACATTAAAAATCTTTGCGTTTGTGTTTATTGATCTTAAAAAAATAAATTAACAACAAAACTTCTACAAAGTATTGTTTCAAAATGAACGTGTGTGCATAGACAATGTAGTAGTAGCATTTTCCCAATAGACAAGCCAGTCGAACTGGCATTGCCGCCGGTGTAATTTGTTGTTGTCAGTCGAAGTAGTTTGAAAAACGAGTAAAAAGCGTTTCATATAAACTACGTGAGATAATGGCAGAATATTGAATGAGTGAATGAAGTACTCAAATACGAATATATATTTGCAAAAACCCGTACAAATACTCATGTAAAAAGAAAACCTAATATATTTTTAAACAAAAAGTTCGATTAACATTGGCAACAAACAAAGTAAAAATGGCATTGCGAAACCAGCAAAAGGAAACGAAAAGTAGTAAAACGGATATGCGCGCCATAACAAATATGGCGCGCCGCGTCCAATGGCAATGACTCTAAAATACTACTTTAACGTTTATCGAAAAACAAAAGCTTGATGTGTTTGCAGAGTGAATGTGTGTCTGTGTTTCTAACGACCATGGCCATGAATTTTAGATGCTTGTATTCGGTGTGTTTTTGTTTTTGGAACAATGTATATTTTGGTTGATGGAACTAAATACACATACTTTCATCTACATTGTGTTTTTTGTTTTTTGTTTTAGTGACATGTGTGTGTTGGGAGAGGTGGCCAGGATAAATAATCATGCAACATAGATACATTGTTTGTTGGTCTTAGTGCGAACATCAAATAATGTCGTATCCTTTTTTTGAGTTCTTTTATTTGGTTATTTTAAAATAATAGTCAAAGTTTTTTTTTTGTTTTTATTTGATTGTATTCACTTTGGAAGTGAAAAATATCCCCAGCATAACGTGTTGCATTTTAAATTTCTTTGTTATAGTTTGTAGTTTTCCCAAAAAATTCTGTAGAAAAGGTTTTTATATGGGGGTGCGGGGGTTTTGGAAAAACTGTGAATTATTGAAAATTTTAGATGTTTTCGGACGAAAGTTTTAGGATAAATTGAAATTGTCAGATTGAAATGGAATGGTTTTTAGTATCACAGTTAAGAAAACTCGAATATATAAACACAATCTAGGAACATTTATAGGATGGTGCGTTTAAGCATTACATTTGTTTTATTCTGCAGAAACAATTGATGTAATCTGCACTATAACAGAAATTAAACTGAACTAGAACTGAACTATAATCTAAACAAAACCTGAACTAGAACAAGAAAAACAGCCTCAACGAGAGACTGAAATAGAACCAGCAATATAGTGGAACCAGTATCAGAACCTGAACGAAATCCTGAAGTAGAATAAAAACTAGAAACTGAACTGGAACCTAACCTAGAACCTGAACCAGAAGCTGAACTAGACCCTCAACTAGAACCTGAACTAAAACTAGAACCTGAGCTAGAAAGGAACTAGATCCTAAACTGGAACCTGGACTTGAAGTTGAACTAAAACCTGAACTAGAACCTGAACTAGACCCTGTACTAGAACCTGAACAAAGCCCTGAGATAGAACCTGAACTAGAACCTCAACCAGAACCTAAACTAGAACGGAACTATGGCCTGAGATAGACCCTGCACTAGAACCTCAGTTAGAGTCTCAACTAGAACCTCAACTGAAACAGGACTAAAACCTGAACTAGAACCTGAACTATAACCTGAACTCGAACCTGAACTACAACCTGAACTCGAACCTGACATAGAAACTAAATAGGAAACTGAACTACCTAGTAGCTGTCCTAGAACCTGAACTACAACCTCGACTAGAACCTGAACAAGAACCTGAACAAGAACCTGAAACTGAACTAGAACCTGAACTAGAACTTGAACTAGAGCCTGAACTAGATCCTGAAATAGATCCTGAACTAGAACCAGATCTAAATCCTGATCTAGAGACTGAATTAAAGCCTGAAATAGAACCTGAACAAGAACCTGTACTTGAGCTAGAACCTGAGATAAAAATGGAACCTGAACTAAAACCTAAACTATAATCTCAGCAAGAACCTGGCATAGAACCTGAAAAAGAACACGAAATAAAGCTTGACTAGAACCACAACGATAAGCTGAACTAGAACCTGCCATAGAACCTGAAATAGCTACTGAAATAGCACCAGAAATAAAGCCTGAACTAGAACCTGAACTAGAACCTGAACTAGAACCTGAACTAAAGCCTGAACTAGAACCTGAACTAAAGCCTGAACTAGAATTGGAACCTGATTTAGAACCTGAACTAGAACCTCAACTAGAACTTGAACCTGAACTGGAACCTGAACTAAATCTTGAACTTGAACCTGATATGGAACCTGAACTAAAGCCTGAACTAGAACCTGAAGTAGAATCTCAACTAGAACCTGAACTAAAACTGAACTAGAATCTCATCTAACTAAAACAGAACTAGAACCGGTCAAGCCCGACCATATAATACCCTACACTAAGTAAAAGTGCAAAAGCATTTTTCTTTTAAAATTTCAATAATTTATATTTTTGAGTGATTTTCGGAAGTGGGCCTTATAAGGGGGCTATGACCAATTATGGACCGATCACCATGAAATTATGGCTTGTGATTTATGTCTATATGAAAGTTTACTATGTTGAATTTTGTGAGTATACCAAAATTTTTAAGCGATTTATGCATGTTAAAGTGATTTTCAGAAGCGGGTCTATATGGGAGCTATGACTAATTATGGACCGATCGTAACAAAAGTTGGTGACATGAATTTTATATATATAAAACTTATTTGGATCGCAATTTGTGGAGATATATAAATTAAACATTTATGACCGATAAAGTCCAATTTCGGAAGGACATTTTATGAGGGCTAGGTGAAATAATGGACCGATTTCAGCCAGTTTCAACAGGCTTGGTCCTTGGGCCTAAAAAATAATATGTACCAAATTTGATCGTAATGTCTTCAAAATTGCGACCTGTACTCTGCGCACAAGCTTTACATGGACAGCCAGCCAGACATCGTTTAATTGACTCAGAAAGTGATTCAAAGTCGATCGGTATACTTTAAGGTGGGTGTTAGACTAATATTTTTGGGCGTTACAAAAATCTGCACAAACGCATACCTACTATGGTGGTGTAGGGTATAAATATAATGGTTAATATGACAAGTTAAATAGTTACATTTGATTTATACATTAAAGATATAAAACAAAAAAAATTTTCTTAAATATTCTCTCTAAAAAATATATTTTTCTTAAGAATTTCTATAGTTACTCCCACCACAAATCCCTCCATTAAGTAGGTACATTGTTCCTTATATGTTATTAAATATTAATAATGCCTTTTTTTCAAACAAATAAAAATTTACGCCTCTTTGATTTTGAGATATAAAATTTAATCTTTTTGTAAAATCTATAATAACGTTCTTTTATATTTAAATGCATTATTTATCAAAAAATTTTCAATTCTGTTTTTTTTAAAGAAAAAGTGCTTTTTTCTTATTTAAATGTTTCTTCAAATGTGTTAAAATTATGTCATAATTTCTTTTGGTTTTTTTTTTCCTGTTGAGAAAATTACATTCTCCTACCTTGTGTTCAGTTGTTGAAGCAAGCAGAAAAGCGTATTTGAATTTGAAAACCAAATGTAAATACCAGCAACTACTTCAAAAAATTGACAGCTTAAGTGTAGACATTGATTTTTTATATTTCTCCTTTTTTTTTTTTTTTGCTTTGCAAGAAACATTTCCATTTCACTTGTCATTTAAAACAAATAAGGGGGTTATTTAAGGTTTGGAGTAAGCAACGAATTTTAAATGCTGTACTGTAGATTAAAAACGTAAATATGGGTTTGCTTCAGGTTTTCTTTATTAAACAAATTCTGAAAGCAGACCGACCTCATAGTCAACTGACCCGAAAATATACTTCATCCCAGATGATGATATATTCGTATGAAAAGTACAAAGAATATCAAAATACTTTAAACACTCCAATCTTAGATTTTTCATGGAGCTATTTTACTATAGCTATTTGTAAAATTCAGAAACATAATGTTTAATACCGTTGTGTCACTTATGACTTGTTAAATCATATTTTCCTTCCTTCGAGTGTAGTTTCTTTAATAAAAGAAAATCTTTCATTTGTTTTTACTACTTATTACTTTTTCTGTTTCCACTTGCTGTTTGTTAAAATCGTCTATTGATTTTCTTCGATTCTTTACCTTTTCGAGTAGTGAATTGTGTATATTTTGTATACGAGTATTTGAGTTTTTAAGAACCTTTCTTTTTTCTTGCTTAAGGATCCCTTTGGGTACTTTTCTATACAAATGTTTGTGTTACGCTCGTCATACATTCATAAACGTCAAAAACATTGATTATTATGTTACTTGTATGCATATGTAGGTAAAAGTGTGTATGTAAAAGTATGCATGTCGATTGTTTTGTTGGAATTATGACTTGACTGCATGTCAAACATCAATACGTTCGTAAAGGTACAACGTTGTAAGTATTTGAAGTACAACACAATGTTTTACTCAAAAAATTTAATTTTATCGTAAGGTAAAATGGTGAACAGTAAATGACAGCCTAAATGAATACACATACATTTATATCCATATGTATGAGCATGAAAATCTCTGTAGGTTTTTAAAGCGTATTGGAAAATTTTGACATTTTAATAGAAATATAACTTTTTCTTGATGTTGTATACGCTTAATACCTTTTCCCACAGATTACTGCTTAATATATTTCGTTGTTTTGATTTTCAGAAAGTCATGATTATTAATCCTTAAGAAGTTAGTTTTAAAGTGTTTCAAAATATTTATGAGAAATTTGACGAATATTTATTGATAAGATTCTTATTAGATGACTAAGCAAAATTCAATTTCTTTATGATAATAAATTTGTTTACCTTAAGTGAGCTCGACTCATCGCTCGACTCATCGTCATAGTCTAGTCATAGTCTAGTCATAGTCTAGTCATAGTCTAGTCATAGTCTAGTCATAGTCTAGTCATAGTCTAGTCATAGTCTAGTCATAGTCTAGTCATAGTCTAGTCATAGTCTAGTCATAGTCTAGTCATAGTCTAGTCATAGTCTAGTCATAGTCTAGTCATAGTCTAGTCATAGTCTAGTAATAGTCTAGTCATAGTCTAGTCATAGTCTAGTCATAGTCTAGTCATAGTCTAGTCATAGTCTAGTCATAGTCTAGTCATAGTCTAGTCATAGTCTAGTAATAGTCTAGTCATAGTCTAGTCATAGTCTAGTCATAGTCTAGTCATAGTCTAGTCATAGTCTAGTCATAGTCTAGTCATAGTCTAGTCATAGTCTAGTCATAGTCTAGTCATAGTCTAGTCATAGTCTAGTCATAGTCTAGTCATAGTCTAGTCATAGTCTAGTCATAGTCTAGTCATAGTCTAGTCATAGTCTAGTCATAGTCTAGTCATAGTCTAGTCATAGTCTAGTCATAGTCTAGTCATAGTCTAGTCATAGTCTAGTCATAGTCTATCATAGTCTAGTCATAGTCTAGTCATAGTCTAGTCATAGTCTAGTCATAGTCTAGTCATAGTCTAGTCATAGTCTAGTCATAGTCTAGTCATAGTCTAGTCATAGTCTAGTCATAGTCTAGTCATAGTCTAGTCATAGTCTAGTCATAGTCTAGTCATAGTCTAGTCATAGTCTAGTCATAGTCTAGTCATAGTCTAGTCATAGTCTAGTCATAGTCTAGTCATAGTCTAGTCATAGTCTAGTCATAGTCTAGTCATAGTCTAGTCATAGTCTAGTCATAGTCTAGTCATAGTCTAGTCATAGTCTAGTCATAGTCTAGTCATAGTCTAGTCATAGTCTAGTCATAGTCTAGTCATAGTCTAGTCATAGTCTAGTCATAGTCTAGTCATAGTCTAGTCATAGTCTAGTCATAGTCTAGTCATAGTCTAGTCATAGTCTAGTCATAGTCTAGTCATAGTCTAGTCATAGTCTAGTCATAGTCTAGTCATAGTCTAGTCATAGTCTAGTCATAGTCTAGTCATAGTCTAGTCATAGTCTAGTCATAGTCTAGTCATAGTCTAGTCATAGTCTAGTCATAGTCTAGTCATAGTCTAGTCATAGTCTAGTCATAGTCTAGTCATAGTCTAGTCATAGTCTAGTCATAGTCTAGTCATAGTCTAGTCATAGTCTAGTCATAGTCTAGTCATAGTCTAGTCATAGTCTAGTCATAGTCTAGTCATAGTCTAGTCATAGTCTAGTCATAGTCTAGTCATAGTCTAGTCATAGTCTAGTCATAGTCTAGTCATAGTCTAGTCATAGTCTAGTCATAGTCTAGTCATAGTCTAGTCATAGTCTAGTCATAGTCTAGTCATAGTCTAGTCATAGTCTAGTCATAGTCTAGTCATAGTCTAGTCATAGTCTAGTCATAGTCTAGTCATAGTCTAGTCATAGTCTAGTCATAGTCTAGTCATAGTCTAGTCATAGTCTAGTCATAGTCTAGTCATAGTCTAGTCATAGTCTAGTCATAGTCTAGTCATAGTCTAGTCATAGTCTAGTCATAGTCTAGTCATAGTCTAGTCATAGTCTAGTCATAGTCTAGTCATAGTCTAGTCATAGTCTAGTCATAGTCTAGTCATAGTCTAGTCATAGTCTAGTCATAGTCTAGTCATAGTCTAGTCATAGTCTAGTCATAGTCTAGTCATAGTCTAGTCATAGTCTAGTCATAGTCTAGTCATAGTCTAGTCATAGTCTAGTCATAGTCTAGTCATAGTCTAGTCATAGTCTAGTCATAGTCTAGTCATAGTCTAGTCATAGTCTAGTCATAGTCTAGTCATAGTCTAGTCATAGTCTAGTCATAGTCTAGTCATAGTCTAGTCATAGTCTAGTCATAGTCTAGTCATAGTCTAGTCATAGTCTAGTCATAGTCTAGTCATAGTCTAGTCATAGTCTAGTCATAGTCTAGTCATAGTCTAGTCATAGTCTAGTCATAGTCTAGTCATAGTCTAGTCATAGTCTAGTCATAGTCTAGTCATAGTCTAGTCATAGTCTAGTCATAGTCTAGTCATAGTCTAGTCATAGTCTAGTCATAGTCTAGTCATAGTCTAGTCATAGTCTAGTCATAGTCTAGTCATAGTCTAGTCATAGTCTAGTCATAGTCTAGTCATAGTCTAGTCATAGTCTAGTCATAGTCTAGTCATAGTCTAGTCATAGTCATAGTCTAGTCATAGTCTAGTCATAGTCTAGTCATAGTCTAGTCATAGTCATAGTCTAGTCATAGTCTAGTCATAGTCTAGTCATAGTCTAGTCATAGTCTAGTCATAGTCTAGTCATAGTCTAGTCATAGTCTAGTCATAGTCTAGTCATAGTCTAGTCATAGTCTAGTCATAGTCTAGTCATAGTCTAGTCATAGTCTAGTCATAGTCTAGTCATAGTCTAGTCATAGTCTAGTCATAGTCTAGTCATAGTCTAGTCATAGTCTAGTCATAGTCTAGTCATAGTCTAGTCATAGTCTAGTCATAGTCTAGTCATAGTCTAGTCATAGTCTAGTCATAGTCTAGTCATAGTCTAGTCATAGTCTAGTCATAGTCTAGTCATAGTCTAGTCATAGTCTAGTCATAGTCTAGTCATAGTCTAGTCATAGTCTAGTCATAGTCTAGTCATAGTCTAGTCATAGTCTAGTCATAGTCTAGTCATAGTCTAGTCATAGTCTAGTCATAGTCTAGTCATAGTCTAGTCATAGTCTAGTCATAGTCTAGTCATAGTCTAGTCATAGTCTAGTCATAGTCTAGTCATAGTCTAGTCATAGTCTAGTCATAGTCTAGTCATAGTCTAGTCATAGTCTAGTCATAGTCTAGTCATAGTCTAGTCATAGTCTAGTCATAGTCTAGTCATAGTCTAGTCATAGTCTAGTCATAGTCTAGTCATAGTCTAGTCATAGTCTAGTCATAGTCTAGTCATAGTCTAGTCATAGTCTAGTCATAGTCTAGTCATAGTCTAGTCATAGTCTAGTCATAGTCTAGTCATAGTCTAGTCATAGTCTAGTCATAGTCTAGTCATAGTCTAGTCATAGTCTAGTCATAGTCTAGTCATAGTCTAGTCATAGTCTAGTCATAGTCTAGTCATAGTCTAGTCATAGTCTAGTCATAGTCTAGTCATAGTCTAGTCATAGTCTAGTCATAGTCTAGTCATAGTCTAGTCATAGTCTAGTCATAGTCTAGTCATAGTCTAGTCATAGTCTAGTCATAGTCTAGTCATAGTCTAGTCATAGTCTAGTCATAGTCTAGTCATAGTCTAGTCATAGTCTAGTCATAGTCTAGTCATAGTCTAGTCATAGTCTAGTCATAGTCTAGTCATAGTCTAGTCATAGTCTAGTCATAGTCTAGTCATAGTCTAGTCATAGTCTAGTCATAGTCTAGTCATAGTCTAGTCATAGTCTAGTCATAGTCTAGTCATAGTCTAGTCATAGTCTAGTCATAGTCTAGTCATAGTCTAGTCATAGTCTAGTCATAGTCTAGTCATAGTCTAGTCATAGTCTAGTCATAGTCTAGTCATAGTCTAGTCATAGTCTAGTCATAGTCTAGTCATAGTCTAGTCATAGTCTAGTCATAGTCTAGTCATAGTCTAGTCATAGTCTAGTCATAGTCTAGTCATAGTCTAGTCATAGTCTAGTCATAGTCTAGTCATAGTCTAGTCATAGTCTAGTCATAGTCTAGTCATAGTCTAGTCATAGTCTAGTCATAGTCTAGTCATAGTCTAGTCATAGTCTAGTCATAGTCTAGTCATAGTCTAGTCATAGTCTAGTCATAGTCTAGTCATAGTCTAGTCATAGTCTAGTCATAGTCTAGTCATAGTCTAGTCATAGTCTAGTCATAGTCTAGTCATAGTCTAGTCATAGTCTAGTCATAGTCTAGTCATAGTCTAGTCATAGTCTAGTCATAGTCTAGTCATAGTCTAGTCATAGTCTAGTCATAGTCTAGTCATAGTCTAGTCATAGTCTAGTCATAGTCTAGTCATAGTCTAGTCATAGTCTAGTCATAGTCTAGTCATAGTCTAGTCATAGTCTAGTCATAGTCTAGTCATAGTCTAGTCATAGTCTAGTCATAGTCTAGTCATAGTCTAGTCATAGTCTAGTCATAGTCTAGTCATAGTCTAGTCATAGTCTAGTCATAGTCTAGTCATAGTCTAGTCATAGTCTAGTCATAGTCTAGTCATAGTCTAGTCATAGTCTAGTCATAGTCTAGTCATAGTCTAGTCATAGTCTAGTCATAGTCTAGTCATAGTCTAGTCATAGTCTAGTCATAGTCTAGTCATAGTCTAGTCATAGTCTAGTCATAGTCTAGTCATAGTCTAGTCATAGTCTAGTCATAGTCTAGTCATAGTCTAGTCATAGTCTAGTCATAGTCTAGTCATAGTCTAGTCATAGTCTAGTCATAGTCTAGTCATAGTCTAGTCATAGTCTAGTCATAGTCTAGTCATAGTCTAGTCATAGTCTAGTCATAGTCTAGTCATAGTCTAGTCATAGTCTAGTCATAGTCTAGTCATAGTCTAGTCATAGTCTAGTCATAGTCTAGTCATAGTCTAGTCATAGTCTAGTCATAGTCTAGTCATAGTCTAGTCATAGTCTAGTCATAGTCTAGTCATAGTCTAGTCATAGTCTAGTCATAGTCTAGTCATAGTCTAGTCATAGTCTAGTCATAGTCTAGTCATAGTCTAGTCATAGTCTAGTCATAGTCTAGTCATAGTCTAGTCATAGTCTAGTCATAGTCTAGTCATAGTCTAGTCATAGTCTAGTCATAGTCTAGTCATAGTCTAGTCATAGTCTAGTCATAGTCTAGTCATAGTCTAGTCATAGTCTAGTCATAGTCTAGTCATAGTCTAGTCATAGTCTAGTCATAGTCTAGTCATAGTCTAGTCATAGTCTAGTCATAGTCTAGTCATAGTCTAGTCATAGTCTAGTCATAGTCTAGTCATAGTCTAGTCATAGTCTAGTCATAGTCTAGTCATAGTCTAGTCATAGTCTAGTCATAGTCTAGTCATAGTCTAGTCATAGTCTAGTCATAGTCTAGTCATAGTCTAGTCATAGTCTAGTCATAGTCTAGTCATAGTCTAGTCATAGTCTAGTCATAGTCTAGTCATAGTCTAGTCATAGTCTAGTCATAGTCTAGTCATAGTCTAGTCATAGTCTAGTCATAGTCTAGTCATAGTCTAGTCATAGTCTAGTCATAGTCTAGTCATAGTCTAGTCATAGTCTAGTCATAGTCTAGTCATAGTCTAGTCATAGTCTAGTCATAGTCTAGTCATAGTCTAGTCATAGTCTAGTCATAGTCTAGTCATAGTCTAGTCATAGTCTAGTCATAGTCTAGTCATAGTCTAGTCATAGTCTAGTCATAGTCTAGTCATAGTCTAGTCATAGTCTAGTCATAGTCTAGTCATAGTCTAGTCATAGTCTAGTCATAGTCTAGTCATAGTCTAGTCATAGTCTAGTCATAGTCTAGTCATAGTCTAGTCATAGTCTAGTCATAGTCTAGTCATAGTCTAGTCATAGTCTAGTCATAGTCTAGTCATAGTCTAGTCATAGTCTAGTCATAGTCTAGTCATAGTCTAGTCATAGTCTAGTCATAGTCTAGTCATAGTCTAGTCATAGTCTAGTCATAGTCTAGTCATAGTCTAGTCATAGTCTAGTCATAGTCTAGTCATAGTCTAGTCATAGTCTAGTCATAGTCTAGTCATAGTCTAGTCATAGTCTAGTCATAGTCTAGTCATAGTCTAGTCATAGTCTAGTCATAGTCTAGTCATAGTCTAGTCATAGTCTAGTCATAGTCTAGTCATAGTCTAGTCATAGTCTAGTCATAGTCTAGTCATAGTCTAGTCATAGTCTAGTCATAGTCTAGTCATAGTCTAGTCATAGTCTAGTCATAGTCTAGTCATAGTCTAGTCATAGTCTAGTCATAGTCTAGTCATAGTCTAGTCATAGTCTAGTCATAGTCTAGTCATAGTCTAGTCATAGTCTAGTCATAGTCTAGTCATAGTCTAGTCATAGTCTAGTCATAGTCTAGTCATAGTCTAGTCATAGTCTAGTCATAGTCTAGTCATAGTCTAGTCATAGTCTAGTCATAGTCTAGTCATAGTCTAGTCATAGTCTAGTCATAGTCTAGTCATAGTCTAGTCATAGTCTAGTCATAGTCTAGTCATAGTCTAGTCATAGTCTAGTCATAGTCTAGTCATAGTCTAGTCATAGTCTAGTCATAGTCTAGTCATAGTCTAGTCATAGTCTAGTCATAGTCTAGTCATAGTCTAGTCATAGTCTAGTCATAGTCTAGTCATAGTCTAGTCATAGTCTAGTCATAGTCTAGTCATAGTCTAGTCATAGTCTAGTCATAGTCTAGTCATAGTCTAGTCATAGTCTAGTCATAGTCTAGTCATAGTCTAGTCATAGTCTAGTCATAGTCTAGTCATAGTCTAGTCATAGTCTAGTCATAGTCTAGTCATAGTCTAGTCATAGTCTAGTCATAGTCTAGTCATAGTCTAGTCATAGTCTAGTCATAGTCTAGTCATAGTCTAGTCATAGTCTAGTCATAGTCTAGTCATAGTCTAGTCATAGTCTAGTCATAGTCTAGTCATAGTCTAGTCATAGTCTAGTCATAGTCTAGTCATAGTCTAGTCATAGTCTAGTCATAGTCTAGTCATAGTCTAGTCATAGTCTAGTCATAGTCTAGTCATAGTCTAGTCATAGTCTAGTCATAGTCTAGTCATAGTCTAGTCATAGTCTAGTCATAGTCTAGTCATAGTCTAGTCATAGTCTAGTCATAGTCTAGTCATAGTCTAGTCATAGTCTAGTCATAGTCTAGTCATAGTCTAGTCATAGTCTAGTCATAGTCTAGTCATAGTATAGTCATAGTCTAGTCATAGTCTAGTCATAGTCTAGTCATAGTCTAGTCATAGTCTAGTCATAGTCTAGTCATAGTCTAGTCATAGTCTAGTCATAGTCTAGTCATAGTCTAGTCATAGTCTAGTCATAGTCTAGTCATAGTCTAGTAGAGCTTTTCTGGTACTCTACTGTCATTATTTAGGTTTTAATGCATATGCGGTATGTTTTGATTATCCTGCCATTTTTCACTTCATTTGTTTGTTAGCACAATATTGATGCATGAAGTTATTATCACTGTGAATTCACAGGATAAAGAATGGAAGAGTTCTCCCCTAGTAAATTTGATTAAAACTTAAGATGCTAACATCTCACATGAGACTTCTTTTTCGTACATATGTAAGAGAAGTTTTAATCAAACTTCCGTTAAATGTTATTTTATATTCCTGTTCCTGGAAATCCATAAAAATTCTCACATTAAACCATTGTTTTGTACGTTTCACTTTCAAAAATTTCCAACTAATTTTGATCGATGAGTTTGCCAGCAATGTACATGCTCATCTACATAAATTACAAACAATTATGCTGTAGGATAGCACCACACAAACAGACCGACAGACAGACAAAGGGACACACACATATATAGAATCAATAGAATTTTTGTGTGAAATTACACAGACAGACAAATAATTCCCTAAAAAAAAGCAGATAAAAATTTCCAAAAATTAAGTATTCAATCAATGTCACTGTAAATGGCTGCTACTGTTCTGCTATTTGTGGAACGAAATCAAACAATGAATTGATACGTTTATTCTATGCTATAGAATACCAGCAATAAAAGCAACTACAGCCGCAGCAATACAATAAAGATGTTTTAATTTAAAAAAGAAAATCTATAAAAAAACGAAATTGTCACCATAGCAAAAGTTCATTTCAATTTGTTGACTTAATAAAATTTACAAAAAAAATTAAAACAAATACATAGACAACAATACATTTAGAATAGGGAACTGTAAGTACAAAAAAACGTAATGCCTTAAAGGCAGACTGCTATAAACAAACATTCATAGACATCCCTACATACCCTGCTTTGGGGAATATGGGTATGTAGGGGATCTCCTCTCTCAAAGTACAACTAACATCTGTGCGTTTATTTGAACTTTAAATTCAATAGTATTGTATCGCATACACGCTGATAATATTTGATTTCTACTCTTGTCTTCAATGTAGTGTTTATTTTTGTATGTGCGTTATTGTCTCGTCATTTCCTTGGTGATGTTTTATTTTTTTCGTTTTATGTTTTTCATTAGCTACTGGTATATATTCTCAGAGGTTAATACGGTTATTGCTGCCCCTTCTAATAAATTTTCATTTACATCTTCTTCATCTAATACTATGTACATTTTTTATTAAAATTAGCGACACAAATACTAAAATTAAGAACAACATAGTCAGCAAAATGGAATAGAAATTACCCTAAATCTTTAAAATACCAATCTTTTGAATAGAAAAATTACTGAAAACCTCTTACAGTTACTGGCTTACTTCACCTATACCAGTTGCTGACTTTCTTTTGCTATAGAAAAGCTGCCAGTTACTGGCTAGACTATCACTTGTCAATGGTCATAGAAAAGTTGTCAGTTACTGGCTTCCTTTTCCTACAGAAGGGGTGCTACTTAGTTGCTAACATTTTTCATAGAAACATTTTTATATTTCGTCAATATTTTCCTATTAAAGTTGCCGGTTACTGGGAATCCTTACATTATATTGCCTAACTTCCGCATATATTTCCCTGTGTAAGGAAATAGCTGTCACGTTATTGCATTTGTTGCAAATGAACTGTCAAAACTACAATACGCAGCTGTTCCTAGATCGACATATACATATGTATGTATATTTATTTATGTTTTATACCCTACACCAGTAAAGTGTTGAGACGATTGTTGGCACATACGAAGCCTATTGAAAGTGGTAGCAGTCTCCCGATTATTTCTCCGTTCGCAAGTCTCTCAGTCTATACGAACGGTTCGATATCTAAGGGATATCGAGTTGGCGTAGGTGTCTATTTTCAGGAATTCGAAACTAGGCCTTCGGACATGAAGCTACAGTGCATTAATGCCTTTATCAGAAATAGCAATTGGCTAATCAGGCCAGACACGGGAATCTCCACGGGGAGACCTCCTGCCTCTTCACTTCTTCATCTCATTTCACTTTTCATTTCTGATAACCAGAGCTAACCTAGAACGGCGATTGTAAAGCAACAATACTGGAGAAGCAAGGCCAATAAAGCAGGCGCCCAGAAGTATTCCTCTAGCAAAAAGTAGCGAGGTGAAGGAGCTGGTTAACGAAATGGAGGGGAATGGAGTAATCAAACCATCTTCAAGTCCTTCAAGATTTTGCGTTGATTAAAGAAAGCTGGACGACGGTACCAAAAAGGACAGTTATCCAGAATTTGACGGAACCCTGGATATACTTACTAGCTGCAAAAAAAGTTCTTCACATTGGACTTGCGAATTTGCTATTGGCAAGTAGAGAGTTCGGAAAGAGACAAAGAGAATATAGCCTTTAGCGCGAGCTATGGGCTATGCCAGTTTAATGTGATGCCATTTGCAATGCAACAGCCACATTCGATCGTTTAATGGAACGAGTGTTGAAAGGCCTACACTAATTATCTTGGGGAAGAAAAATCCTGAAAACCTTGAAGAAGTCATTTAACGAGTATCAGCGGCTGGACTCAAACATAGTGGACAGAAATGTGCACTGATCCAGAAAGAACTGAAGTATTAAGGTCATCGCATAATAGCAGACGGCATATCAGCAGATGAAGATAAAATACCAGCAGTAAAGTACTGGCCTCGTCTGAAAAACCTTCACGAATTGCGCAGTTTTCTAGGCCTTTGCACATACTACCGACGATTTGTACCGCAAGCTTACATGAGCTAACCAAGAATTCGCTACCATTCCAGCGGAGTGAAACACTAGAACAGGCATTCCAGTTGTTAGAGAATCTGTTGTGTACGACACCAATTTTTTCATATCCCATCCCTAGAGCGAAGTTTGTTCCAGATAGTGATTCTACAGGATACGGAATAGGCGGTGTGCTTTCACGGGTTGAAAAATGTCATACTCTATTACAGCCGAATAATTTCGAAGCCCAAAGAGCTGACGGTAAAGCCCGGATTTGTGGTACCGTCCTCTAAAATTAAAAGAAGAGGTTTATAGAATACAGAAATAGAAGATACCTAGATCTCTTACCACTGGAACGATTAGTTGCATACAGGAAAGGTAAATCTGTACTTATTCGGGATGAGCAGACTGAGGTGGGGGATAGCGTTACGAAATTTGAGTTTATCGGTCTGTCGGTTAGTAATCAGACAGCCGTCCAAAACCTTCGTCTCGTACAGCTCACTTGGGTCCTTGAACGTTAACTTTATGGTGCCTGAGGAGATAATAGAAACAAAAGAGAAGTAAAATAAGATGAAAGTCTATAGATTGAATAGGAGAGAAGTTTGCAAGAGAAAAGAGAAAAATATAGGTAGAAATTTGAGGAGTAAGAGAGAAGAATTTAAGAATTCAAGGAACTTAGCAAACGCAGACCATCGTGGGACAGTGGCTGGGTCACTATGAGGTGCAATTTGCAACTTCGGTCTATGCACCTTAGTTCCCTCCCAGATAACCCGGAGACATTACCCAAAGATCGCTTACCTAAAATCCTGCAATGCCCGGTAATCATCGCCACCATATTGCTAAGTCGTATTCATTGTAAGCGAAGTACATACGACGTGACGTGCCTTTACAGTCCAATTCAAGCCATATCATGGCACAGGTGTATTCTTTACTCCACCTTTTTTGGGCAACTTCGTAATATGCATTGTTTATCCGTTGTTTGCATGTTGACAACGGAATTCCACAAAGGAAGTCTATTTCATCTTCCGACAGCAAAGCTCTTATTCGCGTTAATTTATTAGCAATACAACTGCCTTCGTTATCCCTGTGTCCACGTACCCAAGTGAGAACAACTGTCGAATGTCTCGCCATCTCATTTAAGGATGTCCGGCATTCCTGGACTATGTTAGATGTCGTATAAAAACGGATTTTTTAGCGGCTTTGATTGCGTCTTTACTGTCAGTATATATACGAATATCTTTACCAGATATCCTGTAATATCTGAGCCAATTGGTCACTCTCGTAATGGACGATATCTCGGCGTGAAGAATGCTGCAACCTTTTGGGAGTCTGAAGGATATTCTTATCCCAAATTCAGGAATGTATACACCACTCTATTCCCCTTTTTACACCCATCCGTATAGATGAATAGCCACAGACCATCAATAGGTTCTATACCGAATTTCCACAGGAAGAAGTGTTTGGATTTGATCAGGAAGATTTTCAATACTTTATATTATGCAAGCATGTCCGTAGGATATATATTTCCATGCATTACAGACGTTGAGGGTAAATGCCGTGTTCAATGCTATTTTTCTGGCCAAAAGAACCCTTGGTAGCTAGTTAAGTAGAGCACTGCTACCCCGCTTTAACCTTACAAGTGGGGGAAAGGAAAGAATCTCAATATATTGACATCGCTCGAGCATTTGTCAGGGTCAATGACCTGTTGTAGAAAACAGTATCATTAGACTAGCCAATTGCTCCTCCTATCTGCTACTTGCGACGCGTCCGATGGGAGACTGAAAACTCCACACGGTCTGTAACGATTGCTTGCAACATTCGTCATGTTTATAAAAATTTTCATCAGTAGATAATAACATGTTGATTACATTGTTTATACGTATGACATCATAAATAGAAGATTCTAGTTTTGTCCGTTAGATTATTCATGAAATTACTAGAAGATGGCACTGTGTATATAAATAGTAATATCTAGTTGAAGAGCAGTTAGAGTATTGTAGGCGCTGTTGGATTTAATATCAACTGTATTATCAGTGTGTTTTTTTAAAGTGTGTGTATTAAAAGATAGTTACTATTTAAATTTTATACAACTGATCGCTTTTATTTGCAATAAGGAAATAAACCAGCATTTTGAAAAGGTAAAAACGTGATAATATGTTTCATATAGAATGAAATTATGCAACCCAACTTCATAACGATCGGTCTATAATTGGGCATAGCTCCCAATTCCAAAAATACAGAAGAAAAAATATTAAAATTTTAAAAGAAAAATGTTTTGCTCATATAGAAAGTGTAGGGTATTATATGGACGGACTTGACTTCCATACTTGTTTTTTTTTCATTTGCTACTTCATTGTAGTCTAAAACGCCTGCACATTTATGTGTGTCAGTCACCAATTGTGTTCGTCTACAGCGGAATTGATTCAAATAATGTGTCGTCTCAGGCGTTAAGTAGTCTGTAAAGTTTTTGCTATACTTTGTATATATAATAATATTCTTTTGCTGTTTTATTTTTTTTTTACTTTTCAGTACTAGTAGATGACATGGTGTGATTCCTATATATTTGCGTCGCTTTCAGTTTTTTGTTTGAGCGAACAAAACAATTTGCCACAAGTGGCTCAGCGGTGCGTTTAGAATATTTAATTAAATTTAAAATTTATCTGTTGTATAGCGACAAATGCACGTAGTTGTTAATACTAAGCAATAAGTAAGTATATGTCTGAAACAAAAATATTGTTGGGAAATATATAAAAGTTTAGAAATCTTGAAGGAAATACTTTAATATGGGTTTAAGTAATAGAACTGTATTTAAGTATTGGAAAGGGAGGATTAAAAAAATTATTTGGAAAATTAGTGTTTTTAAATTTCATTCATAATTTCTTTTTTAAAAAAATATATTTTTTTCTTTTCAATTCAATTTAATTTAAACCACCAAATTATAAATCTTGTTTCTTTATTTTAAACCCATAAAAAACTTCTGTCATAAATTTGATTTCAGTACAGCATGACTAACCCAAAAAGTCTCATAGTTTAGTCATAAAAATTCTTTAAACAATTACTTACTTAAAACAAATTTTTATAAATAACTCTTTATTGTTTTAAGTTTTTTAGTAGTTTCTGTTTTTTAGTTTAATGTGTCATTTTAGATTTTTTATATGATGGTATATAAACACATTTAGGTTTCTTTAACCTTCGTTTTTTATGTACATGGTTTACCAATACCCACCCGGGTGACACTACACTTCTATAAATATATGCGACGAACGAAATTTTAAAAAATTTTAAAAACCTTATAAAAAGTTTAAAATGTTTCTATTAAATTCTATAGAACTCTAAAATTTGTTCAGTGAGTATGAATTTCATTTAAATCGAAACAAAATTAAAAAAAATATTAAACCAATAAAAACTAAGTGGTCACCCGGGTGGGTATTGGTAAAGCGAAGGTTAAAAGAATCTGGATTGAGTAAAAAACAATTTATTTACAGCAGACTCTTAATTCTGTGTATAATTTAGCACTTTATTAGAAAATTATTTCTCAAGAAAATTTGTTATTAAATTAAATAAAGTATGACTCAAAATCTCTATATTGGGCTCATTAAATCTCTATGCAATATTGAAACTAATATTAAAAAATTGTTTTCAAAGAAGAATCTAGTACAAATTAAATAAAGTATGACACAAAAGCTATCAAGGCAACAAACATCAAGGCAACATTTACTGGCTTAGATTTCTTATAGAAACGAAGCCAGTTACTGGTTTAGATTTCTTATAGAAACGAAGCCAGTTACTGGCTTAGATTTCTTACAGAAATGAAGCCAGTTACTAGCTTAGATTTCTTATAGAAATGAATCCAGTTACTGGCTTTGATTTCTTATAGAAATGAAGCCAGCTACTGGCTTTGATTTCTTATAGAAATGAAGACAGCTACTGGCTTAGATTTCTTATAGAAATGAAGCCAGTTACTTAGATTTCTTATAGAAATGAAGCCAGTTACTGGCTTAGATTTCTTATAGAAATGAAGACAGTTACTGGCTTAGATTTCTTATGGAAATGAAGCCAGTTACTGGCTTAGATTTCTTATGGAAATGAAGCCAGTTACTGGCTTAGATTTCTTATAGAAATGAAGCCAGTTACTGGCTTAGATTTCTTATAGAAATGAAGCCAGTTACTGGCTTATAGAAAATAAGCCAGTTACTGGCTTAGTTTTCTTATAAAAAATAATCCAGAAAATAATTAGTTTTCTTATAGAAGATAAGTCAGTTACTGCTTACTATTTATTGTACTGTGAACACCTCCTCGGTTTCATTTATAAGAACTTTAATTTTTCACAGACTCTTAATAAAACCCTTTACCTTAATTTGCTTTATATTTATCTGCTGCCTTAAGTGTGTAAATTTAGTTAGTTCGATTTGTGCTACATTCAGACATCCCCGATGACAATAACGAATCAATTGTCAATACATGACAAAACATCTAAATAAACTACTTATGTTTAAAGTATTTATGTATGTAAATATTTTCTCTACATTTCCACAATCGCAAATCACAAATATAATCTCGAACAAGCAAATACAAATATAAATCGCCATTGCAAATATATGAATATTAGGATGGCTCATACTTTTCAATTTAAAAATGTTCGATGCTTCTAAAAAAAAACCAAATGCTGAAAAATTACTCAAAATCGGTTGATATTTGTAATTGTATTTTATATTTTTAATAACTTTTAGTGCTGTCTTAGATATTTTTTTTAAATTTTGTTTAAAAAAATTGTTGAAAATATAAAATTTGGATTTTGGGCTCAAGTTATAACCTAGATCTATGTTATATTTTTAATTATAATTTGACAACATTTAAATTAAAATTTGTTTTGGAATATATTGCCACTTTGACTCAAATAAAATGTGCAACCTCTAAATGGTTTGTTCGAATTTTCAGCATTTGTTGTTTAGAAAACGAAGAACCTTGGGAAACATTTGTATCATCAAAACTAAGAAAAAATATAAATAAGCGCCACACTAATATACACCTACATTTGAACATACAAAAAGCTCTCAAGCACCTTTTAAACATGACTTAATAAACACTTTAGGCTTTTGACAATTTTACCCAATAATAACAACAACGAATTCTAACACATATATAAACTAATACCAGTACAATCATATAAGTACCATACATAAGTGTATATTTGTGACAGTGGGTATAGGAAGGTAATAAATACAGATACAGTAAATGTTAAAACAGTATAAACTAGGAAAGGAAATAACATTTTGCGACAAGGTATTAAAGCTTACAACTTCCAAATTTGTTGAATTTCTCTTTGGTAATACGAAATTCCTTAATTTTTTTAATTTGCTGCTGTTTGGATTCTATCTAAGTGCAAAGTTTAAATTTAATATAAGAATAAAGTAAAATTGTGCACACATTGGTCTCATAGTATATGGGAATGAAACCTAGTTTCAATATATTTTCTTAAACATCCATTTCTTTTGAACACAGAATATTGAACAAAAAAATTGTCCTTGAACAAAGGACAAAAAAGAAATCTTCCATTTTCTAATGATCATCGTATGGTTAACAACACTAATAAAAATTTAGTAAATATTTCCTAATATTTCGAAGAACAATCAAAAACTACAAATGTATTTTCACTGTACAGCACAAGAACAAAAAATTACAAGGTCCGACCAATAAATTTTGATAGAGGAGACAAAAAAAAGACTGGAAATTGTATGGTATGGAAATAATAGAGATATTAGTGATTTTTAGTTAAATTTGAACTATTTTTTGTTTTCATGCTAAGTTTTTGGGGTACTTTAAAATAAAATTCTTAATAAATACGAAATTAACCTTAGGCTCTCTTTTGTTGTGTCTTATTTCTGACTTTCTGGTTGAATTCTCCGTTTTGGTGTATTCAGAGACTTAAATAAAATTTCACGGAACATTTTAACTTCTTAAATCCCTGTTTTAATGGTGTTTTTTGCTCTTTTTTAAAAGAAGGACAAAAAAGACCCATGTATTGAGGATTTAGAAGGTTATCATATTTTACAAAAATGTTCTCCGTAACATTTTACATAAATTTGCTAAACACATTTTATACCTAAAATGTAAGGATCACATGGTTTCTTATGCCGATTGACAATAAGAATGTGCCAGAGTTGAGAAAATTTAACCCCCCCTCAAATGAAATTCAGATGTAAACTTTCAAAACGCCGCACAGAGGGATTTTGGTGTCAAAAAGTAAATTTTTTAAGCACTCAATTTCAAAAATCAAATGATGCAGTTTTGTAGAGAAATGTTTAAAGATGAAATGTACAAGAAAAATTTAATTTTATTTCTAAAAAATTTAAGTAAAGTCCATGCAAGGGTGTTAAGCAAAAAATTACTTATAGTTTCACGTAATTCAGTGGTGTATAATTTTCCTAATAATACCATTTACCTTTAACATATTTGAAAAATATAATATTTCTACATAAATAAAAAAAAATTATGGGGATATTATAAACCGTTAAGAAGATATGCCCAAATCTATAAGTCTCTAAAAATTATTTTATTTTTGATTTTCCATGGAAATAAAAAAATGTAGCCCCACTTTCGCCCAAGCTGTTTTTTTAAATAAAATGAAAGCTGGGAGTATCTTTTTTCGATTAAAAAAAATAATTTTAGGAAGTTTTCGGAACAGGATGTAAGCTTAAAATTGTTTGTCGAATAATAAATGAAATATCAAAAAAATGCTTATATATGTATGGGTTTCGTGGGCGGTGGGCGTGACCGATTTTATTGAAATTAAGCATGCGTTCTTCTCTTGTTTCAAAAAATATATGTACCAAATTTATAGACTTTTACTTGGATAGGAAAAATTTTATGCAAAAAAATCTATTTGGATTGTTTGGGCCGAGGGCGTTGGGCGTGGTCGATTTTGATAAAATTTTATTTTTTTTCTTAATTTAGTACTCTAAGAATTATTTTGTTTTTGATTTTCCATATAAATAAAAAAATGTAGCCCCACTTTCCCCCAAGCTGTTTTTTTAATAAAATGAAAGTCGGGAGTGTCTTGTTTCGATTAAAAAAAATTCGAAAACTTCGGTGCCAAATTTCAATGCTCTGGTCGTAGAGCTTATTTACTTGGATAGGAAAAATTTTATGCGAAAAAATCGATTTGGACTGTATGGGAAGTGGGCGTTGGGCGTGGTCGATTTTGTTAAAATTTTACTTTTTCTTAGTTTGGTCCACATTATTCTCGGTGTCAAATTTCAGCACTCTACCACTCCTTATAATTTTTGGCAAAAAATGTATGAAGCCATCCCTCTGGGCGCCGTGTCTTTTTTTTGTCTCCTCTATCAAAATTTATTGGTCAGACCTTGTAGTTTTGGAAAAACCATATCACCAAAAACCCTTTTCCGAAGGAAAAATTAAAATAACACTAACTGACCCGACAGACATTGTCGTGTCCAAATTAAAAAAATCTTTGCGTTCGATTTGTGAGAAGCTATTTGAGATATGTAATAATTTTTACTCTATAATAAAGAAATACTTTTTTCGATTGCTTTGCTGTGATATAATAATTTCGTTCATTGCAACGCTCTATGATACAAGACATTTTTTATTTTAACTCTGGCGCGTAAACAAATAATGCTGATGGTGATCCGACACGGGAACAGGGGACATACAATTGACCCTGTGAGATGTATGGATTTTGAAAGTTAATGTCGCAAACACGCAGTGACTGCCATTGAAGTTTGTTAATTGTCATTGCGAATGCAAGTCGTACCGGAAACTACAAGCATTTAAAAGCGAATCCTAAAACGGAATCCTCCGAATTGTACATCATCAATTCGACGGCAATTCCACTTTGAATATTAAACTTCAATTTGTAGACATCAATGTATTTCGCAGCCAATATAGCACGTTGGCTCAACCAATCATGTCATTTTTTATAATTTTGTGCAATGTTTGGAGAAACCTTTCGGATGAGTTCGGATTTTGATTCGGTGAACTGACAGAAAGCGACGGGAAATTTCCAGCTATTGTTTGGAAAATACTTTTCGGCACTCATGTTCACAGTCAATTTTGAGTGTCTTGGCGTGTTTCCACAAAACGGGCGACTTCAAACCTGTATTAAGTTCATCAGCTGTCGTAGACCGTGGAGTCACTGGCAATGTTTATCGAAAATCACCTGCCAACAGAATCATCGCACCACCAAACTTTGGTTGTTTCGTTTTGTCTAATGCACCCAAAGACTTTTTATGCGCCTTTGTATACTGATCCCAAACGATCAGTTAGCTTTGCAAAACTTTGTTCTTGGAAATGTTGCATGTTGGAATTTCATTTATTTGTATATTCAATGGCACCTTGAGTGCTGAATGAGCAGTTCGATGCAATATCATTCTGCAACCGAATCGTTGCTAAAATCAACACGATTATAAAAGTGTTTCCAGTTCTACCGAGAGCGTGAAAAAAATCCCTTGTTCGCATATTTTTGTTGTCGATTCAACAGTGGAACGTTTGTTCGAACTGATTCCCTCAAGGCATCGTAATCATATTGGTTTTCGATTCGCAAATCGGATAATACCTTGTTCGACATCATTAAGCAGATATCCTCAATTAATATTAAAGCCTCGTTGTAAATTTCCTCGCTTAGTTCTGATGCTAAATATCATAACTCAAGCTTCTTCGTATTTGCTCCACAAATTAGTTGGTTTGGATGGAAAGCATGTTAAGATAATTATCGAAAACAGTGTTCGTATTTGATAAGCATTTGACGACACTCCGAATGAGTGTCTTCTCTAACAATCAATACATTTCACACAATTTACCATTTATAGTTCGTAAATCTTGGAATGATGTTGGGCCAAGAACGTTGACTAATAGCAAACGTAAAATGTGTAAATTCGACCTAATGCTTCGTTATTTTCCTTATTTTCGCCGTTGAAATTTTTTGGCGATTGATTCCGGGCAAAGACATCATTTAGGGACATTTCAAAAAATCTGGTCAATGCTGTAGATGGCGGTCGATCAACTCATTTTAATACATTTTCCTCAGTAAAGTACACTATTTCAAGATTTTCCAGATGTACGGCTAAATGAACATCACTTGGATGTCTTTCATGAATGGCAAATGAAAAAATGCTCCAAATTGCTTTGTTGCTGCTAACATAGCGGCCCATTTGAAATTGAGTGACTTCATCGTTGGTATTCTCAGCTCTAACGCAGCCATGTTTTTGGTTACATATTTGCAGACGTATTTGATAAGTGGTCGTATAAGTGGTCGTACTAGAGGTCGTAAACAATTTTTCTTTCTGTAAAAAACTTTTGTGGACTATTGATAACATTTCCAAAAAAAAATACACAAATCGGTCCCCGCGTTCTGCGATTTTAGATATATCGAAAAAAAGTGGGCTCAAAAGTGGGCGTGGTAAATTTTTCTTTCAGTAAAAACATAAATTGGACTACTACGAACATTTAATACATCCTGCATTGATGAGGAACGGATTCCTAGAAGAAACTTTAAAATCTGCGATCCGTTACTAAAACAAATTTCGAAATTCTGGAGAACTTTTGTATGTCCATTGAAAACAAAATGGACATACAAATAATAATAATTAAAAACTATTATTGCAAGTGGAAGTCACTAAGAAAACTTTAATTAGAACCAATTTTCAATTAAAATTCTCGCTTTATTATAGAAAGTTGTATGCAAATTTAAATTGTTTTGTTCTTCACTGTTCCTATACACTTAGATGTAAAAGAAAATAACACTCTTAATACAAAGACATATAAATGGATTTGTATAAACATATTTGCACATACTCCTACTACTCATACACTTATGCCCAGGCTTCTACACATGCACAATCTTATAAATACATATCCTTTTGCATAAATACTTAAAGATGGTGTTTTTGTATGTATGTAGATATGAACATATGTATGTGTGTTCAAGTACAAAGGCAAAAAGTATGAATATGACAGTTGATTAGCTTTCAATATACTTAAATGCTCTCTTACAAACAAAACACACACTTAGGCACACCTATGCTGATTCAACTACTGGAAATTTTCAAATATTTAAGGCAAACGTATGAAAAAAAACCTTAAGTTTTCTTTTTTCATCTTTCCCTCTCTCTACTAAACTTGTCAATACTCTGGTAATTTCCCAGAAATATTTGAATTTTTAAGTGAAATTGCATGTGTGTGTTTGAGAGGGAGCATAAAAGATATTAGATAAAAGTGAGTGTTATTTTGCAACAATAGATTATAATAAAATATTTAAAGAAACTTCTTGAAAATTTGATATGTAACTTAAGTACCTAAGGGGAAACCTGGAAAGGGATTAACAAGTTATTCAAAGTGATTTGAAAAGTAGGAGTATATTATTATTAGGCGTTATAACTACTTAAGGATATAATCATAAAGCATACTTTTAGGTAGTCATGCGAATTGGTATTTAAACATATGGAATTTTATTATTAGTTTTTCGTTTTTAATAAAATACTATTTTAAGAAGATTAAAGAGGGAGTTTTCATTTTCAATACATTTTTGTTTATAAATCTGCAAGATTTTCCTTATATTTAACATTATTTTCCATAAATATGCCTGTTATTAACAAATTATTTTAAAAGGTTTTATCTACAAATGCTGCAACAGCTACAAGAATTTCTTCGAGTTATGTTATATACTTTTCTTATTAAAAATACTATCGGATTTGCTTTGTTCTATTGCAAATGAGTTTTTTGGAGCAAGAATTGGAAATTAAAACTCATCAATTTGTGTATGTTGTACTTCGCATAAATAATACTCTCGCATTACTAGTTTGGGTATTTAAATGTAAGTATAAATACAAGTCGTTCTGGCGGGCCCACGCAGACCAGAAGGGCTCATGGCGAAAACACTCATGCAGTGTCTATCAGTCATCTGCCACAAGACTATAACTTTCACTGTGATTGGGCCTTTTTTGCAGAACAGGCCCGTCTTTTAGATCAACTGGGATACTTCTGACGGGGTTTGGGAGTGATAAGTTCATTTTAAATCAATCTCGGTTGGATAATGGAGAGAAGGATAGATACATTCATTCGTGCAATTGGTTAGTTAGTCCGTATACAGTGCTCCTCAATAAGAAACTCACTTCTGGTTCTTGTATGATAAAGTAAACAGCATTATTATCTGACTGTCATAAGGAGCTACTCAAGTAGCAATTTGAAAACGTTTGCGAGTAGTATGTTTCATCCAAAAGTAGGGAAATTGTGTACCATACGAATTGAAGCCGAGAGATCTTGAAAGATATTTTTGCATGTCTAAAATGCAGCTTGAACGCTATAAAAGAAAATATTTTTTGCAAAAATTCACTACTTGCGCTGAAAAATGGATCAATTACTATAACTCGAAGCGTAAGAGATCGTATGAAATGTCAGGCCAATCGGCCTAATCGACACCAAAGCCAAATATCCATGACGCTACATGTTCCCACACAGGAAACATATAAGAAAAGCAACTGATTCGTTTGAATCTAGCATTGGCCGAAAAATGCACAGAATATGCGTCCAGACATGAAAACGTAATATTCCATCATGAGAAAGCTCGACCACATGTTTCATAAATGCTAAAAACTATTTAGTTTTTAAAGAGTTTCAATTAAGAGTTGATTTGTTTTGAGCGTGTGGCCGGATTTTCTCAATAACTCTCAATGATTTCAATGTACATAATATCTCCTGGCTTGTACACTCTAGCCATACTTCAGCCGAGGGCCAGTATGCTGAACTTATTGCGGTACATAACCATCTTACTCAGTTAATAACTGAACCTACACATATTCCCAACAGTGTTGGGGTGAACGGTAACATACTTGACTTATTTTTGACCTCTCACCCAGAAAAATATTATGTTGATATTCTTGCACCCATGGGAAATTCTGACCATAGCACCATTTCCATATCATTCTCGTATTCTGCCCTCAGGGGTTCCCAGAACGCTTCACCTGAACGTCTGGTGTTTCAATACGGTAAGACCCACTGGAATGAGCTCAAAAGTTTCTTTGATAACTTTAATTGGAAACTATGCTTCCTCGATGACAACATCGACGCAGCTGCCGAGATTCATACCAAGAAGGAAAAGTTCCAGCAAATCGACGGACAAATGTTGGTTCAATAGAACTTGTCGTGATGCAGTTCGAAATAAAAATAGTGCATTTCGGAATTGGTGCAGAAATAACAATCCCCATACTGATCAACTCCGTAGACAGGCACGTAATGACTGTACGAACATACTCGATAGCGAAAGGCTTAACTACGAACGTCGCATACGAGCTAGAATACTTGATGCCCCAAAAAACAGCAAAAGTTTCTGGTCCTTTGTCAAGAGGATTCGGAACAACACCGGTGCTTCAATCTCTCCCCTTCGTACGGGTGACTGTATTGTAAATGAAGCTAAGGAAAAGGCAAACCTTTTGGCTAAAATGTTCTCTACAAATTCATTTCTTCCCGACTGCAATCAATCGGTGCCAGTGATACCTTCTGTATCTTGTATTATGCCTAAAATATTCTTCAGAACTCGGGCAGTTAAGAAAGTTCTATCCGGACTCAATGTGAATAAATCCCCTGGATTACATTCCAGCACTTGTTTCAAAAAAATGTTCATCATCGATGGCCCGTCTACTTAGGAACCTTTTTTACCTTTCATATCAATCTGGGATTTTCCCCAATTGTTGGAAGGTTGCCAACGTCCAGCCAATCACCAAAAAAGGTGACCCCACCAATCCCGAAAATGATCGCCCAATCGCAATTTGTTCGGCGCTCTCGAAGGTTATGGAGAGCATGTTAAACTATCACTTAGTCAATTATTTAGAATCGAACAAACTTCTAAATGACAGACAATATGGCTTCCGTAGTAGTCGTTCAACTGGAGACCTAATGGCGTTTCTTTCTGAACAGTGGTATCAATCAATACACCGCATGGGAGAGAGTAAAGTAGTCGCACTCGACATTTCGAAGGCATTCGACCGGGTATGGCATGATGGACTAGTTTCGAAATTGACCTCGTTCGGTGTTGGGGTAGAATTTTCTCGTTTTATTTCAAGTTTCCTTCGTGGTCGTACTATAAGGGTATTGAACTCTGGAGTCCCCCAGGGTTCTGTTCTTTCTCCTTCCCTTTTTTTAATTTTCATGAACGATTTACTAACAATCACTTCAAATCCCATTTATTCTTTCGCGGATGACAGTAATATCTGTCACTCATATTCATTCGGCCATAGACCTACTATTTCTGAGATTAAATTGTCAAGAATGAATATGGACGACTCGATAAATCGTAAATTGAACCGAGTTAATTTCAACGCACTCAAAACTCAGTGCTGCCTATTGACACATAAACGTCTCGAGATTTCACCAGAATCAATTCTTCGTATGGGTAACACAAATGTTGGTGTTTCAGATAACCTTTTGATTCTAGGTACGAGAATACAGTGTGACGTCCGTTGGAATCATCATATATTCGATGTTGCGAAGGAAACTTTTAGGTGCTTGGGTTTCTTGAGACGGTGTCGGACATATTTCTCCCCTTCCGATCTTCTTCGTATATACACAAGCTTCATTCGTCCAAAAATGGAATATTATTCCCACATATGGGCCGGAGTTGCAAGGTCAAGTCTAGAGCTGCTGGACCGGGTTCAAAGAAGGGCGGTTGATATTATAGGTGATAAAAATGTTACCCGGTTTATCGATACTTTAGGACATTGTCGTAATGTAGGCAGCTTATCCTTATTTTACAGATATTATCACGGGTGTTGTTCAGTAGACATAAGTAATCTTATACCCAATACGCGCACTTTCATTCGGAACACACGACTATCACACAGATCGCACCCATTTGCTATTAATTTGAGTACCGATCGCACGACACATTATAGGGAAAACTCTTTTTTTGGTCGAACCATACGTATGTGGAATCTACTACCTGTCAACGTATTTCCGGCGGAATATAATATTTATCAATTCAAGTCAAACGTCAACAAACACTACTCACTCTTTCCTCCTTCTCACAGAGTGTTGGTTATACAAAAAAAGACTCTAGTGGAAATAGAACCCGCAACCTTTAGATTAATAGTCCAGCAAACTATAGTCTAGTCTATCGGGGTACCCTTGAATTGTAATGGCCCAAAAAGATTCGTGGATGGATTTTCGCTATCAGCAGTTAATAAATGCTTGCAATACAGAGTTAATACACACCTTAAATACTACAATTTATGTACTCCTAGAAATGTTTGCTGAACTCCAAATGTCTTCAAATGAGTTGAAGGCGGCACAAATCTTGAGTATACGAAATCTTATTTATTCGGCTGAACATCCATTGTCTTTTATGAAACTGCTCAGATAGATAATTAGATTCGCAATGTCAATTGGCTTTTCCCTGATTTAAATTGGGGGTTGGATTGGTGGCTTATGGAAAGTTCCACAACTGCACCGAACTTCATAATATGATTCACGATTCACCATTTCGGATAAGGTTTGTTTGTGAGTAAGCGTATGTGGTCTACGCAATCGAGGTCGCTAATATTGTTTTGTAAACCCCTGCAGTTTTGGGATAATATTTCTCAAAGTGTGCGAAACACTGCTCGCGACGATGGTGTGCAATGTGTTGAGGTGATCCATGCGGAATCTTTGGACCCCGGAACAGTTTGTTCATTCCTCAGTTTAGATGAAATGTAATCTGGAAATTGTTTACCATATAATAGTGTGTCGTAAAGTTAATAACTTGTGAGTTGTTGGTTAAACAATAAAGAGTGATTCTGAAATTCCCACTATTCCAGCAAAAACGTCCAATAAAATATTATTTTTTTAATCACGTTAGCTTTTAAAATATGTCAGATATTATTTTTTCTAAATCATTCATGTTCATGTTCAGTAATTAAAACTTTTCACAAAAATGCAATATGGACTTTCAAAAGCCATTAAACAGTATAAGACCGACTTGAACTGAAACTTGAATCAGGAAGAAAAAAGGTCTAGCAGATATTGGTAAAGCAAAAGAAGTCGAACAACTCTTTCGAAGAGCATCGAACAGTTTTATCAGAAAAGCAACTCGTAAAGCTAAATGCTCTGATTTTTTTTGTGCAAAGATAAAGCTACTACTAGTTTAGTTTAATTCGTATAAAGTTCAAAAAGTTCCAGATCGCAATGCGGTAAAGAACTCAGAAGCAAAAGAACGAGCAAAAAACTTTAGGTAAATTTTTGTAAAAAATATAAAAATGTTGTGTGATGGATGATGAAACTTATCTACTGGCAGACTTTTCACAACTTTCGACTCAAGAATTTTATGTGGCAGATGGAGGAGTTAATGTTCATGAATAATACCGGACAAACAAACAAACCAAAGATCAACACAGAAATATACATTACGGAGTCTCTAAAAAATGACAGCTGCCATATTTCTGACATCATACAGCTATGGAAAAAATGGCCTTGATTGATATTCAAACAATAATGTCAATTTTGTACCACGGGAGGCATCCACACAACTGTCCAAAACTTTGGCTTGTGGAAAGTTATTGGGGTCTTGTAAGAAAAAAAATAAAGAACACAGCAAAAGTAAAACATGTCCGATTTTAAGCGTAAGTGATGTCCGATTATCTCTTGTATCCCAATATTTAAAAAAGAAACCTATAGACATAATACAGCTGCTGCGAACCATATATGTATCGTGGTTCTCCTTAGCAAATTGTCACATACAAAAAGATATGCTAGTGTTGTGAAAGATGTGAGTGATTGACAATGTTTTCCGGATTGCAAAAAGTTTTTGCCAGCCACTTGTGACAGATTATTGCAATGAACATTCTATGGTTTATGTTGTCTTTGTCGACGAAAATCCTTTCATGATATCCCAAAACAATACCGCCTGATGCATTTGAATCTATAGCTATAAAATATTTACTTCGGACGATAGAAGAAAGGCCAAGCCACATAAAACTGGAAAAAGGTTTGAGCAGTAAAGTTCCTCCAGTAAAAAGTTTGTTCTAGAGGAACATGTAAACCTTTACTACGCTTTCGATTAGACGCAAGATATTCGAAATAATCTTTGATCTCCAAAAAATAATTTTCCCCTAAATTATTCAAAACTGTTCTTATTTATGGACATTTTTAGCAGACATCATCGTCTTTAGTCCTTTTCATTCTCATACTTCCAATTTACGTTTTAATGATACCTTCTACATTCATATACACATGTTTTAAATAAAACATTTACACAATTTTTCCAAAATCCTTTAAAGCCAACAATCTCTACCACTCCAAAAGCACACACATCGCTTGACACACAAACGAAAAAAAGCTAGAAAAATCAAATTTAAACAAACATCTAAGCACTAACTGAAACATGATGATGGTGCCCTTTCCTGTTTCTACGAATGCTACATGCTCAATTTTCAATTTAAATACAAATATGTGAAAAAGTCAGCAAACGTTTGAAACAAAAAAAAAATGGAACACTAGATTTACAAAGATTTCTCTCAAAGACATTGAAATTCTATTTCAGTTGTTTTTTTTCGTTTTTTCAACATTTTGCTATTTTTTCATCAAATGTTAGTTCATGCAAATGTAAACAGTAGGAGGTCAAAGAAATTCATAGGAATTCATCATAGACATAACAGCAACAACAACAACAAAATATAGCAATAGGAAAGAAATTAATTTGCTTTTTCATTTCAAAACTGACAAATATTAATACAAAGAAACAACTCCAAAAAATAAGCAAAAAAAAGAAAAGAAAACTCGACTGCACATCAAATAACAAAAAACAAAAATGTAATTCTTTGTCGTTTAGCTCCTTAAGATGAAATATAAAAACAAATATTAGGTGAGTATTTAACTTCAAATGTGGAGCGAAGAAATTAGGTGTATTTGGAATAGGTACAAAGGTTTGTAACACTTTCGTGAGAATCCAATAAAATCGAATATAACCAAATTATTTAGCATAGACACAAACCTTTTAAATAACTACAGCTTAACTGACCAGTCAAAATTTTCCTATGAACAAACTACGGGTTTTCTCTGCTTCGTATTTAAGTTGTTTCTCGGAATAAAACTTTTGTAGTGGTCAACCATTTTGTAATATTTGTTCATAATCAAGGACTTCAAAAAAAGTGATCTGTACCATAGATTTCTTCATCCATTTAACTAAATCCTTGAGAATATCAGATAACGCTGAGATGAGATCAGATGAATCAGAACGATGGTACAAAGGTAGTCATTCTAAATGTCTACAAAGATTTGAAACTAGTAATCCATTCCTCGATAACTAGTTTTCCTTTACTAATTATACAGATCACCTAATTCGCCTTAACCCCATCTAAACTGCTTAACGATGTCTTTGTCTGCTTTTAAATGACTGTATGTACTTGAAAATTCATGTGCTCCTTGTCCCTGCCTAACACAAGCAAACTTATTAAAATAAAAAAGTAAAAAAAAAAAATAAAAACGAAAAGAACAGCAGAGAATTTCTCATTTGATGTCATGTTATGTGTTGATTTTTCAGTATATTTTATGGTCACATTGCGTGACAGTAATTACAAAATAAATGCAAACATCTGCTAAAGATCACATAAACTTTATTGGGAAGCAGAAGCATCATGGAGTATAGAACGTACTTACTTACATATGTATATGAAGTCTTGCACATATTAAATGGTATGACGACTACTATGTTAATATCAAAGTAAAAATTAAATTAAAATTATAATTATGAAGATGGAGAAGAATGAAAAAAAAGCAAATACTAAAAAAAGAAACAAACAAACATTTAATTTTCATAAATAAGTAAGAGTACTCATACGTACATTAATAAATTGGGACCTTTGTTGTGTTACGCATGATTTGAAAACGGAAGTGTTGGGTAAATATGAATGTGCTTTTTTAAAGTGAATAAACAAGCATTTTTAATTTGCTTAATTGGTTCTTGGGAAAGAGTTGTAAGGAGCCAAGTGAATAGGAAGTAGAGATATTTCGGCTGCATAAAACGCATTCAGGTTAAAATTTTGATTGGTTAAAACAGTCTCAGTTAATACCCCTCTGTTTTATATACCAACATAGTCCAGCTATCATTTTCGGTTTTCGGATATTAAATTGGGCAAGGAGTTCCGGAATGGATCTTTCGGAATCCAGATGTTTTAAATGCGTCTTCTCTGTTCCAAGGTGGAACAAAGGGCCATAACAAAGTTCTTCCTTAGTGATACTTCCTGTGCTAATAGCTTCACTTCGGACCAGTACTTTCCAGTTGAGTTTGTTTCAGTCTCGATTTGTCTCCTCCATATGATAGTGGGTCTGCCCCTTCTTCTACTGCCTTTTAGGTTCAATTATATTGCCATCTTTGCTACGCTGTCGTTGGTGTGTCTGAGGACGTGACCAATCCAACTCAATTTATGATTGAGGATCAGGATACGTATTGGTATTTCACCTGCTCTTTTGAGACAACATTGGGCCAAAGTATCTTGTAGTTTTCGTAATGAGCAATTATCGTGCATGGATTGCAAGTCGCTACGCACGTTAGATGAAAAGGGATGGAGCTTGTTGCTCAGATGAATTTGGGGTGATTTCCATATAACTTCAACCAGGTATACAAACGATTGGACATCTTCAGGATTTACACCTGGTTCAACTTTAAATGCTCTTCACATAAATGTTCTAATGGTAGTCATTTCGCAGATCTTATCTCCTTCCTAAATGCTTCAACTTGTAGCTTATAGACATCAAAGTCTGTACACTAGTACATGACTTTATGTCTGTTGGTTGTTTAATGTTGATATCTTGTCAACTTAAAGACTCCAGTTATAAACAATATGAACCACTAGATCCCAGTCAACAGAATTCAAGAGTCTAGAAATCATAATCGCCCCTATAGTCCGAGCACACTGTTCCACAAGTTCCTCTTTCATTTACATAAATTTTTTCAATTTTCCATATTCTATCATAGTCATCTCCTGATTGGGGTTTGGCGTAATTAAATCTCTTGAGTAATAATCGGCGGCATGATGTAGTGGTTAAAGCGCTTGCCTACAAATCCAAGCACTCCAGGTTCGATCCCTGGCAGAGGACGAAAAATGTTCATCATGGTTTTCGAGTTTTTAAAATTAATCTCCCTCTAAACAATCCATCCAAGAAGACCCCTGACCTCCCCTCCCCCTGGAAAAGAGGATAACATCATGATATATGTCAGGCAGCTCGCCACCACCCCCTGTGGAAAAAAGGTAGGAATCAAAGTATTAAATTAGCAAGGTTCCCCACCACTACACCATATACACAGAGGGCGTTGTTTCTATGCAATGGCAGATGACAACACCATTATCCTAGACCAGCTACAGCAGACCAATCATCTACTTAGTTGGAACAACAACCGATTAACGAAACTGACACAAGGCAAAAATAATAATATGCTGGATCTTATGGCAACATTCTACATATATCCTTGGACCCGCTACAGCAGACCAATCACCTACTTAGCAGGAACAACAACCGTTTAACGAAACTGATACAAAAATAACAACAGTCTGGTTCTACATGAAGACGCACGATACTCCAATAACAAGGACTGCAATCTTACATAGGAAATATGCGAAAAACAACTGCAAACAAATCGTATAAGATGCTTTGTGGAAGCCAAATGCTCCCAAGAGGGGTAATGGAGAAAAAAAAAAGTTCAACATTCATGTCATCGTTCTTCAGTCTGCAAACCTTAATACCACTTCTGAAGATGATACGCGAAGTACCAGTATAGCTGTTATGGATTTAGGCAGGTGAATATTGATTTATATCATCATCCATACAAATTACCTTCACCACTTCAACTGGTTGTAACCATAGATAGAAGAGGGACTGTTTTAAAATACGAAAACCGGAGGGGTGTCATGGGGATGTTCTCTACAAACTGGTCATGGCACGATGGCACATTCTATGGGAGACCTTTGCTTATTTTAGGATCCGATATTGAGATGCGAAGTAATAAACTAGCTGTTGCTGCTTTAAAACAGGCATATCATCATCATTCGCAGCAACTTCCTTCAACACTTAATATCATAATCTGTGCAAATATAAAAGCCACTGTTGTTGATATTGCAACATGATTAACATCAAGGCCAAAATGATGAGCTAATGTGAATGTGATCATAGATCTTCCCAAGGAATTAAGGTGGCGTTTAACCCTAACCATACTGACAACATTTACACACGTAGACTCCTGACAAGGGTCCGGGGTACCCGTATGTATTTATTTGTCCGTTATGGAAGAACTTGATGCTTATATTGGAATTTTTCTGGTCATGGGTATAAATAGTGGCAACGATGGTCCTCCTTCAATTATTTACTGAAATTACAGTTATCCTTTGTATAAAGCTTCGGTAAGCATCAATAGATTTCAGCAAATTCTACGCGTAATACGTTTCGTCTATGTTTACTATGCCCGATAGCAGGAATATTTTGATGCAGATTCTACGTTTAAATTATTTTCCAAATTGAAATGTGACAGAAGACGAACAGTTATTACCATTTAGAGGCAGAACCAAGAATAAGTCTCGTCGGTACCTTCGACAAAACAAAGCCTATATTCCAAAAGAGATATAGGTAAACCCCGATATGGTTACAATAAAAACGGAACACTTGTCTGTTGTGACCAAGAATATGAAGTGTGTTTTCTTTCTGTCAACAATACAATACTGGGGGGAGACAATTATTATTGGAAAAAAGACGGAGTGGATGCTATGGACCAGATGGTTTCTAAATATACCATCAAATGCAAAACAAGTAGATGGATATTGGCCGTTTTTGTCAACATGATTGGCGTGGCTGCATTGGGTGTATTTTGTGTATACTCCAGCCTCAATCCATGCTCCAAGAAAAACAAAGCTCTCACCGAGGTTTTTTGACATCATTTGGCATGGAGTTGGCAACTAAAAATATTGACAAAAGAGCCAATAATAATCAAATACTCTAACGTCAGGGAAGCTCTAAAGCTTTTGGCAAATAAAATCAACCCTAAAGATGTTTGCCAGGAAGCTGCAGTACCATCGGATACAACTAATCGATATACAAGTGCACGGTTGCCAATAAAGGTTCGCTGTCACATTTGTGTGACTACTGATCCAAAATCTGATCTAAAAACACGAAAAATATGCGATGGCTGTAAACGACCAATGAACAATACGCATAGTAAAACTATTGCTCCACTATGCCCTTTTTTCAGGACCCTTATCAGGAGGGAAATGACTATGTAACTTTGGATGGCTCCAGAGTCAATCTAAACGAATCAAGATTACTTTGGATAGGAAGAAACGTTAGAAAATGGTTATCTGAAGGAACTTGCGGAACATCAAATTTGTATTTTACTTCGTTTAAGAGAAATTTGATTTTAAAGTTCGTTCGGGTACCGGGGTACCCGTATTAGTACGGTTAGGGTTAATGGGGAGTCGAAAAGAAGAAGGATTTTAAAAAGAGGAAGGATTGAGGTGGGATTCAACGGATTGAAGTGGGGTTAAATGAAAACTAAAAGTGAGGAATGATGTCCTAGAGACCTTTACCATTTAAAATGTATGAGAGATAGCATCGACAATACCGTACCGTTCTAACCTTACTTCTTTCGTCCGGGTGGTAAAATGTGTTGCGGACGATTTTGTTGTATGCAGTAAAGAATGCATAGATAAATCTTAATTAACTGCCACAGCTATTATTCTAACAGATCTCGCGTGTGAGAAGTTCTTCCCGGGTGATACAGATTTACTTAAGACAAGTGTAATTCAATGGTTGTAAAGCCAAGAACCAATTGTGTTGGGAACGACTCTGTCGTTATCTAATTAAGATCCAGACCTCTAGCATCACAAAGTAATTTGAAGTTGTAAATCAGTTGACCTTCCTTCTGTAGCTTAGCTTGTATATTGACCTTTCCTTTATTAACAGGTAACTGCGGTTTTTTATGCAGTGTTTTGGTGATTACATCTAGTATTCTTCTAAGTATTTTTACTCCAATTCCTTATCGTCTAAAAAGCTCTTTCAGTAATCACTATACGGAATATGATCCAAAATACATGAGAATACCTATTAGTAGTGCAAACCAAATAGAGCAGGGTCTCGTTATTCGTATCTTTAACCTATTGTGTGTTCTCTCCTAAAAAGCCCTCTTTTAAATTTTATTTGTTAGTTCAACCAAATCATTATGAATATCCGTCGTGAATCTATCGCGCACTTGTCAACCATTTCATTTCCTAGAATATTTTCGTTCATTGGTAAGATACTGGCAAGATTATTCATATAAATGTGGACAGTCGATGTATAGTGCTGTACTAATATAGAAGGTTTAATGAAAATTTGTTGGACAGAGTAAAGTTTCATAGAATGTGATCCAACATACATGTGAATACCTATGAGTAGTGTAAACCAAATAGTGCAGGGTGTTGTTTTCGATTACATTTACACAGAGAAAACAGTTTCGTGATAGCAACCGAATTTGTTGCCAATCGAATGATTCTATCTTAGTGACCGAATTTTACAGTTGTGGCTATAATATTTTGGAAGGGGTAACTAAAGTTTGATTTCCTCAACTGAAATTCTTCTTTATCAACTGACTTTCTGTTGTTATAACCGAAAAATTCTATGTGTACAACCGAATCATTCGATTGGCTACAAATTCGGTTGCTATCACGAATCTATTTTCTCTGTGTAGTAGTTCAACCAAAGAAATCAGAGAATGAACTTGTTCATTGTAAGAATCTGGCATAATATTATCATTGTTAACTTTTCTACATATAAATTGAGGTATTAATGGCGGTAAGATTGTTCACTTTACGTTCTCGTAACACTTTGTAGCAATGGTTAGATCGTAGAATTCTATCTGGCATACAATACATGTGTTTGGTAATTGCAGAGATATCTAAACTAGAAGATCATCAGAGACTATTCCTGAAGCAGTTTTGTATCAGTTTTCGATCATTCGATGTTACGGATATTCTTTCGAGGGAATACGTAATCAATCTATTCCTGAAGTTTATCCGATTCACTCTTCATTGGATAGAGTAAAGTTTTCTTGTACAGCTCCAATGATTTTTGATTTGAAAGTGCCATCAAGTTCACCCTGCGTAGCTGCATGCTTCCCGACAGAAAAATTTACTTCCCTGAGATGCTGTTGGCTACTTTATCCTTCATTGTACTTTGGGAATAGTTTGATCTGAATCTCTCCCATTGATCTTCCCTCATCTTGGTGCGTTTAAGTAACATACTTTTCCACTTGGCTTTTGAATTAATTACTTATTTGTAAACCATCTGTTCTAAGCATCTGACTAGCCGTGAAGACAGTTAAATATATTCTGGAGATATTTGCAGGTCCCGAGACACCAACCTTCGCTACAACAGCTGGCAGAGTAAGGCTATTTTGAATTTTCCGGTCTTTGCTGTCTTGATCTTGTTGAGTTTTCCATGAATTATCCAATCAAATCCTTAGAAGTCCACAACGAAAAGCATGGTAAGATCATGGTATACTCTCAGAAGTGTTAAGGTATCAGCAAATCTTCAACGGAATAGTGTCGGCTATATATCGATTTATAAGCCTTTCCAAGTTTATACTGATATCCAGAGATAATCCATTAATAACAGAAGACTCATCTGAACTAAATATGAAGTTTCATTCAGTATTAAAAGAATACATCTAAAAACCCATTAGGTTTTTATGCACAAAGTTCCTCCCACAAAACTTCACATAATTATATGACATACTCTCCAACTAAGTACAAATTATCATCTACATTTTCATTCATTCATTCAATCTTTGCTAGGTTACCCTTAAAAAATTTTCCATAATTTAAAAATTAAACTCAGAAATCCCCTAGAAAATACATTCAACTTGATGCATAACAAAAAGCAACTACAATTTAACAGCTCGTGTATGACAGGATGCATCAAATTATATACTTGCAGTCAATAAATCTTTCTTAAATTCTTATCATTCACTTTAGTTTTTCCTTTCTTCGCAGTGAAAAGAGTAAAATGGAAAATACAAAATAACAGAAACAAAAAAAATGAAGGCATTAACATTTGCACGTTTGTGTGAAAGTATGGCTGTATAGAAAGAAATTTTGTGCAAGTCTCAGCTGTTTTTTTCAATTCATTCATAAGCCCATACAACACAAATTAAAATGGCATGTGCGCCTAAAAACCGTATGGTGCTTTCATATATAATACAGTCAGACAGACAGACAGTCAGTTTATACAGACGGACTTGTGTGCATGCAGTACTAGGAAATAAAGAAAAGACTGAACATAACAAAAAAAAAACTCAAATGAAAATAAAATCCTTATGATGTCGTGTTGTCAATGGCCTTTTGTAAAATATTCTCTGCCGGGTATGAACGGCGTCATACAAACACTCATACAAATTCGCCTGCAACATTCACTCAGCTAGTTGTGCTTATTGCACTTATATTCACTCGTTCTCATACACATCCATTATCAGTTCAGTTCAGCGTTTTTTTTTTATTCGTTTCTTTGTCAGTATCACAAACATTTTGAAAATGAACTGTTCGCTGGTGGTTGTCTTTTATACTATATGAGAAGAGACGAAAAAAAGAACTTGTCTGGCTCATCACAGGCTTTTGAGACATTGTTTTTTCAATCATGCAATTTGTGGATACCCTACACTTTTATAGGTTTTCAGGAAATAATTATTTAAGGAATTTCAGATGAAAGAATGCCAGTAGTTATTTTTGATATTAAATTACCTTAAATCGAATTTTTATTGGTGTTGGGACAAATATACTGTCCACCAATGATTTTCTATGAAATCATCTGATTTTCCTAATAAAATCTGCGAGGTATTTGTATTGTAGAATCCTCTTTTTCTTCGTGACAAGAGCTTTACAGACTATGCTCTGATATGCGACCTATCGCACCACAGAAAATCTATCTGTAGTGAAAACTAAATGTTTAACGGTCATTGCTTGTTGTTCAAAATTATGGTCCAATGAATTTTTATATCCTGCAAATAGTAATCTGCTTTCCTCTATTACATTTGAAAATTCATACACCATTTGTATGTCCTCTCCTCATACATTTGCTAGTCCAGCAATATGATCGCCAACCGTGAACCCATAAAATATTTAGTTTTCTAGAATTTCCTAGTTCCTTGGTAAGAATCCTGATATTTAGCAGGATTCTTAAGTGTATTAATGTTCAGATAAATTGTTCATATACATATTGATAGTCAATTTGTCTAAGAGAAGTTCTTCGATACAAATCACAGATATATATCTGGTAAGAGCGAAGATTTCGGCCTAATATACAGATCATTAGCTGGCAATCTGAGAGACCATAGATCGGAGTACATTGCTGAAATAGTTCCCATATCAATATTCCAGCTGTCATTTAAATTTATTGGTATACTAATCACGAAGGTTTTATTGAAATCCTTGCTGAAGGATACGTAATCCATTCACTCTTCAAGTCTTGCCAGCTCACGTTTTCTGGACTATTTTCCAATTGTCTGCCATATTATATTTGCTGCCTCACCATCACAGACTTCCAAACAATTATGTGAGTAATAAACGAGTTAACTGCATCCTAATTGTCCATAGATCGTTTGATTTCTGAAAAATCGTGGGCATCTAAAGGTAACGTGTTCTGACGTTTCATGGTACTTATGGAGAGGAATAGACTTAAGGTCCATCGACTTTTAGGGTAGTTCTCCCATCTGTTTTGCCTTCTTTTTACTCTATTTTCTCTTTCGATTTGTCGAATTTGATTTATAAAAGTCTTGGATTTTCAATTGAGGAGCCGCAGAACAAAAGATACTTTTTTGAAAATTTCAATATTCTGGGAAATTGATTTTTTCTAGAAGATAAAATTACCAAAAAATCAATTTGTAAAAAAATCGAAAAAGTACCTTTTGTTCTGCGTCTCCTCATTTATAGTTATGTATTTCATTTGCTGTGATATTTATGGGGGCGTTTCCCGCCACTACATTTCTGTATCCGTTGATATTATCCTAAAACCGCTAATGACCCTTAATAAGCTTCTTCTAAATAATGAGAGCATATCCTTTTTGAAAGTTTTTTTTACTGCTTTCTCCCAGGCTGGCGCTCCATATAGGAGTATAGAATTGGTTACACGTGAGATTATTAATCTGCGACTTTTTAATCATTCAGGCTAATGCATTTGTTACACATACTGCCTTTTTCATGCATATTCCATGTGCATTTTAAAATTCAGACGGTCATCTATTATGACGTTATCTATCTCACACTTTAAGAAAACGTTCGTGTATCATTTTGTAATCGGGCCAGTATTTTAAAAGATACACATGTATTACTACTATTTCTGGGATCAGCACAACTTTGCGATAGCCTCTGATTAAATATATTTATTATTGACCTTAATTGGAAATTTTTTAACAAATGTTTTATAGATATTGTCCACTAGTCTTACTGTTAAAATTGTCAATTGGAACTGATTTATAGACACAAGAGGCTTTTGACAGTATTCATTTCACATATTCAAAATTGTTCTAGTTGGTGCTATGAACTAAGTTCCCAATTAACTATGTCCTCAAACCGAAAATGAATTAACGCCACAAAGATGGGGTCTTAATTCATTATGATTTAAAGCCACAAATATTCTAAATGAAATAATCCCCAAATGAAGCGAACTAAACCTTCAATCCAAAAAGGAACTAAGTCCCCAAAATTGTAATTATTTGTTTTTGATACATCCGAGAGGAGAAAACTTTTGAGCCTGACCGAAGGCCTGCAATACCAAATAAATTTTGGATTACTTCTTTCAATTTTATAAATTGGAAAGTTGCTTTTTTATTAACTAAAGTCTCAGTTCATGAAATGAAATAATTCCTTGGATATTACGAGATTACTGGATATTCAGATGAACATGACAAAGATTTTGAAGTGTTATTGACGCCTTAACTTTTTTCGCAAGATGCCTTGATAAGAGACCTTTCTAAAAAGTGATACGTGCTTCTAGATTCAAATAAAGAAATCGTTAAAGTCAACGTAAGAAATTCTCATTTTATCGCGAAAAAGAAATTCCACCATTTTCAGCTCAGAAAATTATGTAGTCTTCTGTAATAATATGGCGGCCTTTTAACGAAAATATGAATCTCATGTTACAAAGCTGATGAATTGAGATTATTTATGGACAGCTCAAAACTATTTTTAGAATGTATTTTACTAGATATTGACAATAAGCATGTCGCTTTACCTACTTATGTACTCGGACCACCAACGGGTTATATACGTCAACTTAAGGTTAATGGTTAATTTTTTGTTAGGTCAACAAAGTGAGTACACTAAATTTAAATGTTTTCTATGTTTATAGGACATCAGTGCCAAACGTGACCACTAGATCAAGAAATACTGGTCTCTGATAGAAAACATGACGTTTGGAAAACAAAATGTTGTAAACCCGCCTTTAGTTTCTAGAGATAAGATAATTTTGACTCCATTACACATCAAATCGGGACTTACTATTACATGTTTTGCTTTTCTTCAAAGAAGATATAGAAAAACGAAAAGCTGGTAAAGAAAGACAATGACTTCAAGCATTCAATGAATGATTTAAAAGCAACTCCTGGGAAATCTTTTGTTGTCTTTTGTGTAAAATTTCTTAGGAAATCTGAATGCTGAAAACTACAATGAATAAGTTATTGACCTTTTAATTATCTTCAAAAATCTGGGACGTCATATGTGATTAAAAGTATGTATACTATCTGAACAGTCATTTAGATAAGTTGAAAATCTTGGATCGTATAGCGAAGAACAAGGAAGTGATATATATCAAGATAAATTCCAAGGCCGCTGGGATGAACACATAATGGCATATTACTGTTGAAGTATCACACGAGAGTCTAATAAGAACTTCCATCGTAGGAAATTTAAAAAATGGGTTTCTAACCTCTAAACTAATTTAATAAAATGGGATAAAAAAGTCCGTGCCTTTTTTAATGAAATACAGGTTTTTGGATAAAAAATTATTTTATTATTCCACATAGTATCCCTGAGCTTTATGAACCTTGTCGAACGTTTCTAAAATTTGCTTATCCCTTCCAAAAAATAATATTTGCCAAGATCACCAAAATAGGTATTTTTGTGATATGATTTCATGGTTGGAGTCAAATCTCTTTCCTCCAAGAGAAACAAGAATTTTACTCGGGGCTAAATCCAGAGAATAGGGCTGAAGATTGAGTATTCCGTTGCCTAATTAATGGATTTTTGCAATAGTAACTTCACATGTGTGTGCAGTGGACCAGATTGTCAGCAAACGCGACAGCCATCTTGCATGTGAGATGCCTATGGCCATAATCTCTCTAACTTTCAATGTCCGATCGGTCAACACCACGTCGTAATTTTTTTAAATTGTTTCGGGTGTAGAGACCGGCATCTTCCTTGCTTGAACGGCCACAAATAAATTCTGTAAAAAAACTGGTTTACCGAAGGTGCAGAGCTCCCATAGTATTTATCAAGCTTAGGCTTTATTTGAGTGATTTTTTTCCACCAAAAAATAATGCTGAATTAGCAGACGAAATTCACTTTTTGTTCAAATTTTGACAGGAGTCAACAGACATATGAGTGTTGACAGGAGCAGTGTACCCCTTTCAGTTAAGAGCCGGGAAATTCGAATAGTCGCTAAATTATTGACCCACCATTGTATATTCTAACATCTTAGAATTAATAAAACTATTCCAGTAGTTTTGTCTCTATTTGAAGAATCTGTTGCTTTATAAATCCATCAATCTTGATAGGGCACTACAATTATCTATTGGCTTTACAAAATTCATTACACCAAATCAGTTACTTTAGCATACAATAGCATTTATGCAGCTGATGCCAGTAGTGAAACTGAAAATCAGCCCAAAGGACGTGGAAAAACTGTATGCTGCATTAAAAAAAAAATGGAAAGAAAAACAAATACACAAACTCAAATAAAAAGTCGGTTGCATGAAATGTTTCCTGTTGTTTGTTCATAGATTTCATTTTCAAGTTACTTTTGCGGTAAAAAAAGGGGGCGTTTAAGAATAACAGCAAAAAATTACACTCCACCCCGTGATATGCGTTTTTTCTTTACTGTTTTTTTTTTGTTGTTTTTCATTAAAACGCATTTAATCCTTCGTTTGTTATCAGCAGCATCGATTTTCTTTTTTGTATAAAGTTGTAATACTTATTTTTGTTGTTGTTGTTTTCGAAGGATACTGCATGCAGTAATATTATGGTTTGTTGCAATTGTGTGTTTTTGTGAGAGAGAGAGTTGCTGCATGTAGATTGCGAATGTTGCTTATTGATGCAAACGTCATTTGATTGTCATTGTTAAACCGGAAATACACACTTCAACTCTTAAGTCTGATGTTGTACAAATTGTATTGATGATATTGATTTTGATTCGTGCCTCAATGTTGCGATAATACTCTGTTCATAGGAGTACAGACACAGATGATGATGATGAGTCTTTGCAAATAAGCAAACGCTGGTCTAGTCATTGCGAGATGTTGCCAAGGATGACATTGTCGCCATTATGGTGTGTGTATGTCATCTGCATGATGAGCTTGGAATTAAAATTACAATTAATTGTTGGTTGTTATAATTGGGTGGGTACTTATGAGTAATTTTTTTGATAGAAAAGTAATTATGAAATATTTTTCATTAAGCAAAGGAGATTAAGTTAGAAAATTGTAGTTTAAAATTGCAGAATCTACTAAAACTAATTAGAATAATTTAGTTTTTGTTCTTCGTTCCCACAGTTTCATGAGTATGAGAATCGAATCAAAAATAACTCGATAATAACTACACTAGTGGTCGGCACATAGAGAACATGAATGATACTATTATGTGTGCACTTCTCTGTGTGTTCTCTGTTGTATTCTGTCCAGCTATTTATTGTGATTCGTGTTATTTACAGCTAAATAACTGATCATGTTCGTCCTCTGGTGGCTATGAGAGCCGACCACTGACTAGTGTTTAAAACAGGGATCTGTAATATACGATTATTAATTTTGTTACAATTTGCTTATGATGTTGTTACATATTTTTTTTTCTTATAAACATATGGATTTTAGCTGATAAAGTTGAAATTATTCATTTTGTTTTTGTTAAATTATTTTGATTATTTTGTTGAACATTTATTTCGCTTAAAATAAGTTGTTAATATTTCTAAATATGTGTTTTAAATTTAACAGTGATATTTTAGCTCACACTGTTGTATTTAACACTGATGAACTAGTTAGCAGCTTTGAAAACTGCATTATCCACCTGACGCATAAGAACGCACTAAAACGCATAGAAACGCATACTCAAATCTGCGTTGATTTTAATATTTTTCCGAACACTTTCATAAACCAAAGCGTGGTTTGTCTTTATAAAAACTTGTTTCCTTCTTTTCTAACTCGAACTTCAATCCAGAAACATCTAAAATAAAGTTAAATAAAAAATTTTTTAATTTTTGTTTAATATCCTTAAAGGACATTAATTAACTACATCTTTTTATAATACAACTCAAATTGTTAAATCCATTCAAGGTAATTTGCTAAAATAAATAAGTTTAAAACAGTTGATCATTAGCTAAATTATACCTTTCATCAAATTTTATTAGTGATTGCTAAACGCCTTGAAAAATTTTCACACATTTATTGAATTCTGGAAGATTAAATTGTTGAACAGAATAAAACATCCAAAGAAAGGTAATATGTTCACATGTTAATTTAAATAAAATCTAATAAAATATTTTCCACAGGAACATTTTATAAACCCTAATATACAGTGGTGGACATATTCCTCAAGCCACCACTGTACCATTTTTTATTGCAACCCAAAAATTTATCAAAACGAAATTGGCATATATGAGTTTTGTGTACTCAAATAGAAAAAAGAGGAAGAAAGAATAAAAAACACAAATCGTCATTAAGCAAAGATCAATTTCTACAACATCAGATTTATTTTGCAATAGTCCATAAATAGAAAGTTCATAAAGAAATCCATGTGTTAAAACCAGAATTATTGTGAAGATCCAATTTCAAATAAAAACCAAAATCAAGAAAAGTGAGAATCATCAGATAAATTTATATTAAAATATTCCAACATTCCATGAAGTATAATACTGAATCCAAATGAATCCATCGTATTGGTCATAAATCAGTCTCAAATCAAATCCATCTAAAACAAAATCAATTAAAATTATAAAATTATCAAGTAAGTGTTAAGTTTTTCAAATCATAGTTTGATTAAAAAAAAAAAACAATTTGGCAATAAATATTTTTAAATAACAACAAATATAAAAAATATGATTCAATTCTAAAATATAATAAATAAGTTAAAATTTCAACATCTTAAAATCTAAAATTCACTAAACTATGTTAAAACAAATACTATAAACTATTCTTAAACCTATTCAAAATTCTAAAAAGTTATAAATTAAAACAAAACATGATTTGGAAACCTTAACTAATATTGCACATTTTTATCACAGCTCAAAAACATCATTATAATAAGTGTCTATTTAAGTAAATTAGTGTTAATCAACGTTATGGAAATAATTTGTACATGCAAAACAAAAATTTAACTTCCAACCTAATTTGTCTTAAGAAATCTGCAGCGGATTGTCGAGGCCTCAACATTCAGCAGCTGCAGATACCCTAAATTGGTGAGTGAATTTTATAATTTTCGGAATTTTTTTTATGTTTTGCATATATTTTAATTTAAAAAGTGAGAAAAAAGTAACAACAACAATGATATTGCTATTCAATTAAAATTTTACTAAATAATATTCAATTAATACCGTCATTCGAGGGTTAGGTGTTACCTTAACATGCTTTTATTAAAGCAGTAAAATAATATATTTTGTTATTCTTTTTTGTGCGACCTTCTTCTTATTTTTTTCAACGATCTTTTTATTCTTAATGATCATTAAGCAATGCATTTATTGATCTTGTTTTTGTTACTTATTTACACTACAATATAAATATATTAGTACAGCCCTAAAGAATTTTATTAAATTTGTTTATATTGTTACACATTTATTAAATTATTTCTTTATTGTTATAAAATTTGTTCATTGTTTGAATAATTGAAATTTAATTGTTATTCTATATTGAAATATATTCCTGAACGGATTTTTAATGAATTATTAGGAATAAATATTTTAATTTTCAATAATAATATGCTTAGTAAATCTAAATTTTTTATATGAATAAAATGAGAAATTTAATTATGGAACTATAAATATTTTGTTGAAGTTTTCGTGATGTGAGAAAGTGTAAGTGTGTGAATAGAGTTAGGGATCTTATTCCAATTTGCCCAATAAGATCAATGGAAGGGTGGGTTAAGAGGCATTCCATCTCCATAACATCTGGGAGATCGGTCACACAGTTGTGGTCAAATTTATACACATTTAGGTTGAAAATATCGGGTCAATCTTTTATCATCCTTTGTTTTAAATCAACCTGATTTTACTTCATTTTGTTGTAGTTTAGGGAGTCTATAACAAATATTTGTGAATGTCGAATTTTAAGTAGGACATAGGACAACGCGAACAAGAACCCCGCCGCCCGACTGACCGCTAGTGGCATATCAATGGCTCCCGCTAGTTCGTTTGTTTTATCTAGTTTTTATTTTATTTTTTCCTATTTAACCTGAACACTTGATACTCAAAAAGGTTCTTATTTTTAGATTGTATTTTGATTCTGTGGAAGTATTCATGCTGTCCCCCAAGTATTCATATGTTCAGTTCATTGTACATTACATAAATTGGCGCCCAACGTGGGGCACGGAAGTGTTACGAAAATTTTAAATATTAAACCAAGTCACCTTTATTATATTATGCACTTTCTGCTCTAAACTTTTAAATTTCATTATATTGAAAATGTTAAAATTTTGAATAAGTGTAGCTTACTTTTTGTCCAATACTTTTTATACTTTCTTCGGATTTTCAACATTTTGGCGAATGAAGACCGAATTGTTGACCAGAAAGATCCCTGAAAATACTTTGTATATAAGTAAACAGCGAATTCTAAAGTTTTAATATATTCTAAAAGAATTCCATAATTTTATTTAATTTAAAGTATATTTGTTTAGATATCATTATCCTGATATAATGTGGAATATATTAATTTAGCTGATATGCAATTTAATATCCCATAATATTAGTTTATGAAGTAGAAAAAGTAGCATAATGGTTTATAAATATATTTTGAATGAAAATATGAAGATGGAATTTCCATAGCCCAAACTTTTTCTTCTTTTATAAATTTGATCACACTATTTATCCACACTTACGAAAATCTCACACAGAAACGAAAACTTATATGATTTGTTGAAAACTTATATCTTGTTACATATTTTTTTGAACATAAAAAATCAAATAGAATTTGCAAAACTTTTTACTTAGATCTTTGGATTTTAAAATTACATTTTGTCTGAATAATCCAATTAATATTGCGATTTGTCCCATTAGTCCGTCTGCTTAAATTATTTTGAAATACGCTTTATTCTCCCTAGAAATTTTTCTCTTTTTTATTGTGACTTTTGATATTGTCTATTCCAAGTACTTAAAACTTGTCATACTTCAAAATGTCTTTAATGTATTCGCCACACAAAACACAGGACCAAGCTCAAGGTTTGGCAGTTGATCCTCCCGTTACGGAAAACATTTGTATTGGGTGTAATGAAATCATTACTGACACACAAGAGATCTTAATTATAAACACATGTAGTCATGAGTTTCATAGAAACTGCATTGAGAATACATTATCACAATCATCTGAATGTCCATATTGTAAAGCTAGTTGTGAATTAGCAGATCTTGTTGTTAAGAGACTAGATACTCAGCCACCTAAAAATAGCCCTAGACCTAAACAAGGTAAAACAGGCAAACCAAGAGGCGCAATGGCAAAAAAATATAATACTAGACATAATACTAGGAGTTTAGCTCAATATTTTACACAACAATCTTCTCAAGATATCAATAATTCTAACGCACATGTTCAATCAGATGAGATAACTTATAGTCCTCAGGCTGATCAGCAAGCTGATATCAGACCTCAAATTCCCCAGACCAATAATAATCAAAATTTTTCGAATAATATTGACTACGGTCAAATAAATCAAATGATTGAGAATACTATAACACGTTTGTTAGGAAATCTTAACCTTATTCCCAATCCTGCTAATCAGCAGCAAAATATTCCAACCCAGACAAGACCAACTCAAGTACCACCAACTGTTTCAGCAAATAACCAATATTTACAACCACCTCAATACAATATTTCGTCTGAACCTATTCGTATATCAGGAAATCAAATTGATTCTGGCTATCATCTAAAAGTTGATAAAATCACAGCGATAATCCAAAATTGGAATATCAAGTTTGATGGCTCCACTAATGGACTAACCGTAGAGGAATTCCTGTATAGAGTTAGGTCCCTTACTTCTGAAAATTTCAATGGAAACTTTGGTATCATTTGCAAAAATCTTCCAATGCTTTTAACCGGTAAAGCTCGAGACTGGTACTGGAGGTACCACAAGCAAGTAGAAAAAATAGAATGGTCCGAGTTCTGCGCTGCGTTAAGGTACCAATACAAAGATTTTAGATCAAATTTTGATGTAAGAGAGGAAGTAAGAAATCGTAAAATGAAACAAAGTGAAACTTTTGAAACTTTCTATGAAAATATCTGTTCTATGCTCGATAGACTAGAAAACCCAATTCCCGAAACAGAACTGGTAGAAATTTTAACCAGGAATCTGAGACCAGACATTAGGCATGAACTTCTGTACGTTCCAATCTATTCTATTGCACACTTAAGAAAACTTGTGCAGATGAGAGAAAATCTTTTGTCAGATGATCATTTTAGACGTAATTTAGCATCAAAACCCATTCCAAGCTCATTTCCAAGACGTGCTGTTGCCGAGGTTGATTTTGACGAAAATAACCTTGAAAATTCTTCAAATTCTTTTGAAATTTCCGTCGACGCTATTCACAATCGACCAACTGTTCGCAAATGCTGGAATTGTGAAGAGCTGGGACACCACTGGGAAGACTGTCTCCAGGACAGAATCGTCTTCTGCTATGGTTGTGGTACAAAGGACGTATACAAGCCGCAGTGTCCTCGATGTTCTCCTAAAAGGTTATCTAATTCAAAAAACTAGAAAAAGTCAAAAATTTTAATCAATTTTCCAAAATACAAAACTCTCAGACTATACCTGATACTGATGAAAACATGAAAATACTACCCCATATTGAAAACAAAAATTCTCCTTTAAATCGTATTATTTATCCACACAAACCATATCATGAAAGACTTAAAAATTATCTTATTATTCGAAACAAAATTTTCAATTCTATTTCTTCATTGTCCGTTGTTCCCAAAAGGAAACCAAAAAGATCAACACTGCGCCTAAGACTATACTTTAAATTCCGCAAATTAGTTTCAAATTGTGTTATTTCTGCTATTATTAATAATGAAAATGACAAACGCTTTTATGCAAAAATAAAATTTCTAAATTTTGTAGAATATGGTTTACTCGACACAGGCGCGAATGTGTCGTGTATAGGTTCAAATTTAGCTGGTTATAATTTTTCTAATTTTCCAAATTTTCATCCTCTCAAAAGCCACGTCAAAACTGCTGATAGTAGGGTGCAAAAGACTACAGGCATGTTAGATGTTGATGTTATGTTTAAGGATCAAGTCCAAAAGATAAAATTTTTAATCGTTCCAACTATTTCGCAAAGAGTTATCTTAGGATTAGACTTTTGGAAGTCATTTAAATTAGCCGCAGACATTTTTGATTCTGCAATCGTGTCAATTCCGTCTGTCCGTTCGACTTTATACACAGATTTATCCGAGTTGTCCGTTTTTGAAAAACCGTCCGATGTTTTGTCCGAATCTTTAGAAAAGTCTGAAAAAATAGACGAATTCAAATACCCTTTGACTTCAAGCCAGACTCAACAGTTAAACACAATAATAGATCTTTTTCCAAATTTCGCAAAACAGGGTTTAGGTAGAACAACTTTAATAACCCACGAAATTGATGTTGGTGATTCGAAACCCATCAAGCAAAGATTTTATCCCGTATCCCCTGCTGTTGAAAAATTGATGTACCAGGAAATAGACAGAATGTTAGATCTAGGAGTCATAGAAGAATCCACATCCGCATGGAGTTCTCCTATGCGACTTGTTGTTAAACCCAATAAAATTAGACTTTGTTTGGACGCCAGGAAACTCAACAATCTTACCAAGAAAGACGCGTACCCCTTACCCAATATTGAAGGAATTTTTTCCAGGCTTCCAAAAGCAAATCTAATTTCTAAGCTTGACTTAAAAGATGCATATTGGCAGATAGGCCTAGCCAATCAGTCCAAGGCACTAACAGCGTTTACGGTACCAGGCAGACCGCTGTACCAGTTTGTTGTCATGCCTTTTGGTCTTTGCACAGCACCACAAACGATGTGTCGTCTGATGGACCAGCTCATTCCCCCAGACCTACGCCACTGTGTCTTCGGTTACCTTGATGACCTCGTAATAGTTTCGGAAGATTTTCAATCACATTTAACAACCCTTGTAAAGATAGCTGACCAATTCCGTAGAGCAAATTTAACTCTAAATATTGCAAAAAGCGCATTTTGTGTCACACAAGTAAAATACTTAGGTTTTGTCATTGGCCATGGTGGTATACAAACGGATCCAGAAAAGGTTGAGGCAATTTTGAAATGGCCTACACCCAAAAACATTAAACAAGTCCGCGGTTTTCTGGGAATTGCAGGTTGGTACCGAAGGTTCATTGAAAATTTTTCCACGGAAGTTTTTCCAATAACCGAAGTACTATCAACTAAACGCAAATTCAATTGGACTCCCGAGGCACAAAATGCCTTTGAAAAAATTAAACTTTTGCTCACAACCACACCAGTTTTATCAAATCCCGACTTTTCCCGTAAATTCTATTTACATTGTGACGCATCTGACTTTGGTATAGGAGCTGTTTTAGTACAGTTAGACGAAAACGGGCAGGAAAAACCGATAGCGTACATGTCAAAGAAATTAAACACCGCACAACGTAATTATAGTGTGACGGAAAGGGAGTGCCTTGCAGCCCTCGAAGCAATAAAGAAATTCCGTTGCTACCTAGAACTTCAGGAGTTTGAAGTCATTACGGACCACTCCTCTCTTGTATGGCTTATGAAACAACCAGACCTTTCAGGCAGATTAGCTCGATGGGTGTTTAAATTGCAATCTTTTAAATTTACAGTAAGCCATCGAAAGGGTAAAGACCACGTTGTCCCTGACGCCTTAAGTCGAATTTACTGTGCCGAAGTCTCAGATATTCACATGATCGAACCGGAAATAGACATGAATTCCCCACATTTTAACGATTCTGACTATATGGACCTTAAGAAAAATGTTTTAGAAAATGCAGAAAAATACCCAGATATTAAAATAATAGAAAATTTTGTGTACATAAGAACTAACCATTATACAGGAAACATAGATGAAGAACAATTTTCTTGGAAATTATGGATCCCTATGCAACTGAGGTTAGATGTCATCAAAAACATTCATGAATCCATTACAGTACATGGTGGAATGGCAAAAACTCTTGAAATGGTTAGAAGAAACTTTTATTGGCCAGGTATGGTTACAAATGTTAGAGATTTTGTCAGGGAATGTGAAACTTGTAAGCAAACCAAAGCACCAAACATGATTTTGAAACCGGAAATGAGTCAGCCAACCATTTCCTGTAGACCATTTCAAAGGTTATTTATAGATATTTTAGGACCATACCCTAGAAGTAAAAATGGTCACATTGGTCTCCTAATAGTGCTTGATCATTTGTCCAAGTTTCATTGGCTTTGTCCACTAAGAAAATTTACTGCTAAAGCTATCAACAGTTTTCTTTTAAGCAGTATATTTCATATATATGGTATTCCTGAGTACATTGTAAGCGACAACGGATCACAATTTCGATCAAATGAGTTCGAAACCTTTTTGACCAAATTGGGTATAAAACACACTCTCACTGCATTATATGCCCCGCAGTCAAATGCGTCCGAACGTGTAAACCGCTCTTTAATTTCCGGTATTAGAACTTTTTTGAAAACCGATCAAAAAGAATGGGATGAAAACATAAGTTCGATAAGTTGTTCCTTAAGAAATGCATATCATCAAACCATAAAATGCTCTCCATACCAAGCCATATTTGGCATGGAAATGATAACACACGGATCCTCGTATGACTTACTTAGAAAACTGAAAATGTTAGAAGAACCACTTAATCCTCTTACAAAAGAAGATAGTTTACATTTGTTGCGTAAAAATATTAAACAAAATATTAGAGAATCATTTGAAACTAATAAACATAATTATAATCTAAGAGCCAGACCTATACAGTATCAAATTGGACAAGAAGTCTTCCGCAGAAACTTCTCCCAAAGTAATTTTTCGAAAAACTATAATGCCAAGTTAGCCCCTATTTTCCTTAAAGCGAAAATTCGAGAACGAACAGGAAACAATTGCTATGTTTTGGAGGATATGGACGGAAAAGTTATTGGAACTTTCCACGCGAAAGATATTCGCCCGTAACCAATCCTTTTTTACTTTTCCATAATCGTTTTTCCGTCTAATTCTGTTGTTTAAGAAACCATAATTATCTGGTTTGTAATATACGATTATTAATTTTGTTACAATTTGCTTATGATGTTGTTACATATTTTTTTTTCTTATAAACATATGGATTTTAGCTGATAAAGTTGAAATTATTCATTTTGTTTTTGTTAAATTATTTTGATTATTTTGTTGAACATTTATTTCGCTTAAAATAAGTTGTTAATATTTCTAAATATGTGTTTTAAATTTAACAGTGATATTTTAGCTCACACTGTTGTATTTAACACTGATGAACTAGTTAGCAGCTTTGAAAACTGCATTATCCACCTGACGCATAAGAACGCACTAAAACGCATAGAAACGCATACTCAAATCTGCGTTGATTTTAATATTTTTCCGAACACTTTCATAAACCAAAGCGTGGTTTGTCTTTATAAAAACTTGTTTCCTTCTTTTCTAACTCGAACTTCAATCCAGAAACATCTAAAATAAAGTTAAATAAAAAATTTTTTAATTTTTGTTTAATATCCTTAAAGGACATTAATTAACTACATCTTTTTATAATACAACTCAAATTGTTAAATCCATTCAAGGTAATTTGCTAAAATAAATAAGTTTAAAACAGTTGATCATTAGCTAAATTATACCTTTCATCAAATTTTATTAGTGATTGCTAAACGCCTTGAAAAATTTTCACACATTTATTGAATTCTGGAAGATTAAATTGTTGAACAGAATAAAACATCCAAAGAAAGGTAATATGTTCACATGTTAATTTAAATAAAATCTAATAAAATATTTTCCACAGGAACATTTTATAAACCCTAATATACAGTGGTGGACATATTCCTCAAGCCACCACTGTACCATTTTTTATTGCAACCCAAAAATTTATCAAAACGAAATTGGCATATATGAGTTTTGTGTACTCAAATAGAAAAAAGAGGAAGAAAGAATAAAAAACACAAATCGTCATTAAGCAAAGATCAATTTCTACAACATCAGATTTATTTTGCAATAGTCCATAAATAGAAAGTTCATAAAGAAATCCATGTGTTAAAACCAGAATTATTGTGAAGATCCAATTTCAAATAAAAACCAAAATCAAGAAAAGTGAGAATCATCAGATAAATTTATATTAAAATATTCCAACATTCCATGAAGTATAATACTGAATCCAAATGAATCCATCGTATTGGTCATAAATCAGTCTCAAATCAAATCCATCTAAAACAAAATCAATTAAAATTATAAAATTATCAAGTAAGTGTTAAGTTTTTCAAATCATAGTTTGATTAAAAAAAAAAAACAATTTGGCAATAAATATTTTTAAATAACAACAAATATAAAAAATATGATTCAATTCTAAAATATAATAAATAAGTTAAAATTTCAACATCTTAAAATCTAAAATTCACTAAACTATGTTAAAACAAATACTATAAACTATTCTTAAACCTATTCAAAATTCTAAAAAGTTATAAATTAAAACAAAACATGATTTGGAAACCTTAACTAATATTGCACATTTTTATCACAGCTCAAAAACATCATTATAATAAGTGTCTATTTAAGTAAATTAGTGTTAATCAACGTTATGGAAATAATTTGTACATGCAAAACAAAAATTTAACTTCCAACCTAATTTGTCTTAAGAAATCTGCAGCGGATTGTCGAGGCCTCAACATTCAGCAGCTGCAGATACCCTAAATTGGTGAGTGAATTTTATAATTTTCGGAATTTTTTTTATGTTTTGCATATATTTTAATTTAAAAAGTGAGAAAAAAGTAACAACAACAATGATATTGCTATTCAATTAAAATTTTACTAAATAATATTCAATTAATACCGTCATTCGAGGGTTAGGTGTTACCTTAACATGCTTTTATTAAAGCAGTAAAATAATATATTTTGTTATTCTTTTTTGTGCGACCTTCTTCTTATTTTTTTCAACGATCTTTTTATTCTTAATGATCATTAAGCAATGCATTTATTGATCTTGTTTTTGTTACTTATTTACACTACAATATAAATATATTAGTACAGCCCTAAAGAATTTTATTAAATTTGTTTATATTGTTACACATTTATTAAATTATTTCTTTATTGTTATAAAATTTGTTCATTGTTTGAATAATTGAAATTTAATTGTTATTCTATATTGAAATATATTCCTGAACGGATTTTTAATGAATTATTAGGAATAAATATTTTAATTTTCAATAATAATATGCTTAGTAAATCTAAATTTTTTATATGAATAAAATGAGAAATTTAATTATGGAACTATAAATATTTTGTTGAAGTTTTCGTGATGTGAGAAAGTGTAAGTGTGTGAATAGAGTTAGGGATCTTATTCCAATTTGCCCAATAAGATCAATGGAAGGGTGGGTTAAGAGGCATTCCATCTCCATAACATCTGGGAGATCGGTCACACAGTTGTGGTCAAATTTATACACATTTAGGTTGAAAATATCGGGTCAATCTTTTATCATCCTTTGTTTTAAATCAACCTGATTTTACTTCATTTTGTTGTAGTTTAGGGAGTCTATAACAAATATTTGTGAATGTCGAATTTTAAGTAGGACATAGGACAACGCGAACAAGAACCCCGCCGCCCGACTGACCGCTAGTGGCATATCAATGGCTCCCGCTAGTTCGTTTGTTTTATCTAGTTTTTATTTTATTTTTTCCTATTTAACCTGAACACTTGATACTCAAAAAGGTTCTTATTTTTAGATTGTATTTTGATTCTGTGGAAGTATTCATGCTGTCCCCCAAGTATTCATATGTTCAGTCCATTTTACATTACAGATCACTGACTTCTTCTCCTTAAATTTCTAATAAATATTTCCAACTTATCTTTCCTATATATTTAAAGTTCTTTGCTCATAATTATTTAGCCATAATTTTTTAAAATATTACTTATAAAATATTCCTACGCACCAACAGTTTAATAAATTATCCTTTAGGAAAACTATTAACTCGTAACATTTTTCATAATATCATTTTGTTTTCTTTCCAAAAACACCAAAGAAAAAACTAGTAAAGTAATTCGAAGAAACAGGGAAAAGAAAATAGCAACCAAAAATATCTGTATGTTGGACCAGCAACTGAAAACGTTTAACACTAATCATTGTTTAGTGTCTACCAGGAGTTAAAGTGTTGGCGTCGTTTGCCACACCATTAAGAATTCATGATCTCAAGTGGTGTGTGGCATTATTATGCCATGACTTTCCTTCCTAACGTCTGCCTTACACCGTCAAAAGTATATAAGAATATTCAAACCAACAACCACTTGGCAGCAGTAGCATAATTTTCAGCATATTTAGTTTTGCCCGTAAATTATTTATTCTATTCATTCGTTCGTTTTTTTTTAGTTTTTTTCTATACATACGCAGTTTTGTTTCTTTTAACATTTGGTTACATATTTCTTTAATATCTTGTTGTTGTAAGAAATTTTCAAGTGGTTTTTCTCTTTAACTTTAAGAAAATTATTATTACCCAGAAATATTTTTCAAAAAGGATATTTTACTGCTGCTGCTACTTGCTATCTTTTTGTTATGGGAAACTGTTGTCTTGTAATTTTGGAATATTAAACTAAATGTATTTTTAAACTATTTCATTATTTTTGTTTTCTTTTATCTTTTTTTTTGGTTTTTAGTTTCAAGTGTTTGTTGCATTTGGCGTCATTCGAGCATAATTGTTTTCACATATTAATAAAACTGATGATAATTACTTGTGATCTACGATTATGATGATAATGATGATTGTGGTGATATTGATGATAATCATGTCTGATTGTAATATGTGTAAGGAAACTCAGTGGTTGGGCGCCATCAAGTAGCCAAGGTAAAAAAAAATTTAATACATTTTCAGACGAGATCAAAGACTCGTTTCTGAAGCTACTAAATAATCAATATGCAACTTGTTTTCTAATAGCAAGGAAATGTAATGTAGGCTAAATATGAATATATTCTTGAATCGTATGTTATTTTCACATAATTCATTAGTGTCACACTGGTAATAAATCTGTGTTTGCTAAAATTTTAATCCGATTGCAAAATTATGAATGAACGAATTGTAGATGAGAACTTAGGCTTTAATAAAATGATATTTGTGACGACTCTCTTTGAATACAAGGTGAGATACAGGGTGTTAAAGTCGACGACCTGTGATTAGAGACATTTTGAACAGCTTGAAAGTTGAACAAATATGGAAAGATTTAAATTAATGAAACTATGTAATGAAGCAAGTGCGATTGAGTCCACTGTATGTCGGTTAGAATTATAGTACCCTGCAATGAAATTAATAATTTTACATTCGACAAACGTTGCAAAATATTTCAAAGTTATTGTTGGAAACAAGTTTTTGCAAAAACCTCATGGTATTTGTCTAAAACGTTTGTGAGACTATGATTTATAAATAAGAAATCAATAATTGAAAATGCGAACATGGAGGATCATTAGTTTTAGGTTTTGAACACAAAGAAATATTAAAAAAGGTTTTGGATAATTAGGATTAATTTATGAGCTGCTTCCAATTTAATGTATTCCCTTTGATACAGTGTCAGCATGAAACGTGGAATTGAGGTCTCGGCTGCGATTTTTGCAATTGTATCCGTCCTCCATAGCCTTTTATCCGCCCTTGCGCTTTTCTTCACCATCTTGTCGAATTTGGAGTAATATTGTTGTGCTAGAGCTTTGCCAAAAGTAGAGCTGCAATTTTGGCTTATAAGATTCCATGTATTTTCCGTCAACCATGGCTTCGAGGTCCTGTGATTTTCTGCTGCCTTGATCAGGACATTTTTGATGTGTCTTCTTGATAGGAGTCTCTGATGGCGTTGGTAAAACGGCTTCTGATGATATGGTCTTCTAGTTTGTTGGTGTCTTTTCTGGAAACCCTCTAAGCTCAATATATTCGCAGCACGTCTGTTACGCAAATCCAGCAGAGACTTACGCCATTTTTTGATTTTTGGTTCCACGATCGGTTGATATCCATGTCAATTTATGAATCCGCTTATGAGGGAAGAACTCCGAACTCCACATTCTCTTCAAGCAAACCTTTAATGGTAGCAATGGTGAAATGACCGCTTCGAAAGAGAGGCAAATGAAGATATGGGAAGAATACTACACAAAACTTCTCTCTGCTCCACCTTAAACACCAACAGAAAGCAATGGAAGCAGGCCATATATGGCGAGAAAATAAAAACATAGCTTTAGACAAAAGAAAATGAGTAGAATTTGTAAGGCCTAGGAACTCTGGGAAAATAATTATATAAATACAGTGTTTGAGAAATCTTAAAGCCATCAGATTACTACACTTCATAATCCTATTAAGACAACTTATAAGTATTTGTAAATAATATGAGTGAATAGGCATCCATTTCCAAAATGCATATGATTTTCAATGCCTACTATAAGTTTTTCCTGTTATCACATTTACTTAAATCTTCTGTAAGATTACAATCTTGCTCGGACTTCATTAGACTTATTATTTACTGCCAAAGATAGTCAAAATTATGGCTCTTGTCTCAACATCTCATGGCTTTCCTAAGAACTATTATGTATTATATGCAGGAACATTTGAAAATATTGCTGTAAGTTCCAAGTAAGGTCATGCATTCACGGATATGCATTCACGTGACCTTAATCCAAGTAAGGTCACATGAATGCATATCTTCTCATAAAAAGCGGCAAGTCTTCTGTTGCTTCTTGTTAGCCTGATTACTCACATTACAATTGTAGATTTTAGCACAGCTGACCAAGGTCATATGGCCCTCTTTTCCACTAGACACTGGCACTTCTCTAGAGTCAGACGCAGAATATGATTTTGAAGCAATACAGATTTAGAAATTACCACCAAATTTTCATCTGATAAAACCATGCAGCGGATTCTCATGGACACATTTTCTTTTTTACATTGTCATTTTCTTTGTACTTTTGGTTCTAAGGAAACCACAGGGAGTATTACTCTTTTACAAGACAACTTGCAGGTGATTTCAGTAATATCCATTGAAGCAAAGCAACAAATTGAAACAAATTTTAGTGTTGAAATATAATGATCAAGGTATAATGGATCTATGAAAATCAGCATCAAACTAAACAAAACGGTTTCATGGCGTTTTTTCGGCCAATGTTCGCTTCAAACAAATCAGTTTCATTCGTTACAGGTTTTCTGTGATGGACTGGTCAGATTTCAGCAGTGCATAATAGCTACGGCCCTTTGATGTTGCAAGCTCTTATTCAGTTTTTCAACAATCTTCATGGAGTAATGCCTCAAATTATTGGTCATCAAATATTTTTGGCGGGCCTGTAAGATCTTTGTCTTCCGTATCAAAATTACAACTTCTTAACCGCACAAGCCATCTCTCACACGTAGAACACATTCACCACAACCGCTTTGGTGAGCAGTCGGTGTGCTTCAGCGGCACATTTTTTTTCAAATTAAAGAAGTAAAGAAAAACTCCCCAAATATGACGCTTTGTTGGAACAAAATTCGATAGATTCGAATCAAAAGAAACCGTCGATGTTTATTTTTCATACCGTGGTCCGGTTTTTTAAAAGTATAGGGCGTACTTTTTTAGGGCGTCAATTTCAAGTCAATATCACAATTAGTTTCATAAAACTCCGTTCTGGAAAAATATTGCACTTTTTCATATTAAAATTTCAATTTTGTAATGCCTATACGTTTTTTAAAAATTTACATGCCGAATGTATCCTACTTTGAGCAACCATAGCACCGACCATGGAGTATTTGTAGGGTCCATTTTAATAGTCTAAACTCGAATACCTTGGCTACGACCACGATAAATTTTATCCCGATCGGACAAGGCGTTTAGAAATGACAGATTTATTTCCAACTTTAGTGTTAGATATTGTTATTGGCTTAATTTTTTTTTAAATCCTCTGAAATAATCTTATTCGAAAACTCTCATGTCGTCAATAAAAGCATTATCCCTAAAAGCTACTGTTCCTTTAAGTACGTGCCTGAAATAAAAACTTAATTGTCATTTTTCCAAAAAAAAAAAAAAAAAACTTCAATTAGGCCAAGTAGCACCCACTGCTACACCCTTAAGTAAAACAAACTCTTACTCACTTACTTACCCTTCTATTTACAAACTATTTAGCATATAATTAGCTTATCTTAACAAGTAAAATAGACATTGTAATCGTGTCTCCGAGAGACTCTGTCTGTGCAGCTCCACTGAGAAAAGTCAACCACATATAAAACACTTAACAATATGTTGACGATTATGGGTTTGTTGGAGAAAAACAACTGGAAAAAAAATAAATTGAAACCCCACAATTAAGAAGGGTGACCATATTGAAATTTGCATAAGCATGCATAATGACAGCTAAAACAACAACTACTAGGAAATGAACAAATACAACAACATAAGACTAAAGGAGGAGCAAACAAATAAAGTCTACTGCTATATTTTGCTGTAAACAAGCCAAGGAAATGAAAAAGGATACAAACACAAACAGGGGGGGTGTTGTTTAACTAAAGAGTTGTGGGTGTGAGGGTGTGGAGTTTGCTGGGTTTTCTATAATTGACAAGTATCATATGATACTTTTACCAACATAATTTACATATATGAAACTTAAACGAAAATATATATTGCCATTTCAAGGCTAGAGATGGTAAAAAGACAGAAGTTTGCACCATGACTTTACAAAGTTAAATAGACAGACAACAGCATGACAGGTGCTAAATATACTCTATATAAAGTAGACATAACAAATTTTGCCAGCTACTAGCAATAAACTATTTATCATAAATTTTCAGTTACTGTATTTTCTGCTTCTCAGCTCTTAAATGACCTAAATTTTCTTTCTTTTGGCAGTTTTCTTTTTCTATTTTTTTTATATATGTGATAGATCTAAATCTTTAATAAAAATTTTCCACCTTTTTAAACATTTTATTTCCATTTGATTAAATCTTTTTAACGATACGAAACCTTCAGCTCTATAGCCTGCCATGCCAATACTAAATCATCACCTACCACCATTAGCAGCAGCTCAATTTTACAACTCATGCCACAACCTCAAAATAAAATAACAACAACCATCACTATTGTCAAAGATCTGAACACGTGCGCCTTTTATTTTGGTTATGGCTGCTTAAGCTTCCGTTTATGCCCTGCTAATATTTTCTCTAGCTCTCAGTAGTTATTGTCTCCAAGGTTCTTGCGTTGGTTAGTGCGAAAAATTGTCTGTCAATCAGCTGTTTCTCCAGCCTAAGCTTTAGCAAATATCCGCAAAGGTGTTTATAGGCGGCAAACTACTTTCAGAGCTGAAAACGAAAAAGTGTGCCGTTAAATATGAAGTGTAGATTTCGGTTTTTTTTTTGCCAGATCATCAGTGTTACAACTCATTTTGTTTGTCATCACTGCTAGCTTTTGGCAGCTCATATCGTAAGACTGTTTCGTGCTACTATGCAGTAATATTCTATTATAATCAATATATTTTAAATCTTCAAAACCACACGTAGTATCAGAAATATCATTGAATCTATTATTAGACAAGCTTCAGGGAATAATAGAGTTTATGTAGCGACAAGCAAGTCGATATGTATTTAATGAAAATAACACTGGGCTACAGGAATGATAAAGTGATAAATATATTAAAAGAAAGTTTTACCAAAGGACACACACAGAAAACAGATTCGTAATAGCAACCGAATTTGTTGCCAATCGAATGATTCGGTTGTACATATATAATTTTACGGTTTTAGTAACAGAAAATCAGTAGACAGAGAAGAATTTCGATTGAAGCAACCAAACTTTTGTTGCCACTTCTAAAATTTTGTAGCCACAACTGTAAAATTCGGTCACTAAGGCAGAATCATTCGATTGACACCAAATTCGGTTGTGAACACGAATCGGTTTTCTCTGTGCAGATATAAATTTGGTAAATGAAGCTACTGAAGACAACGAAAGAAATAACAGCAGTATTGCAGGAAATATCTAAAGAACATCATGGAACCCTCCCAGTCTAAAGGAGATAAAAGAGGCCACCGCACAGTGGTTTAGAAACTTTATTTATGGAAATAATTCGGTATCTTGGGAAATATTTGAGATATTGTTACGAAATTTCACATGCTTTGAGCTGAGGTGTTTTGGAGTTGATTTACGTTTGTTTAGCTTTCTAGCTAAACCAAAGTTGGTCACGATTTTTTTAAAAAAATCGCCAAAAGTCCATTTATGATCCGAATGAGCTGAAATTTTGAATATAAATAGTCATTGAGAAGATCTACTCTTACAAGTGTAGGTTATCTCTATTAGTTGAAGAGATATTCAGATTTATTGATTTATTTTTTTTTTAATTTTTCTCGATCATTTTATGATTTTTTAGATATGGCCGGCCTACGTAGGGCGATAAAATTCTAAATAAAACAAAAAAACTTGCTACCATTTATCTCTTCCCTATGATTTACGTTTGTTCAGCTTCCTAGCGCTAATGGGGGCCAGTACGTAGCCCCTTAAAGTTGGTCACCTCGGATCTCAATTGTTTTTAAAAAAATCGCCAAAAGTCCATTTATGATCCGAATGAGCTGACATGTTGAATATAAATAGTTCTTGAGAAGATCTACATGGTTATCTCTATTAGTTGAAGAGATATTCAGATTTATTGATTTTTTTTTTTAATTTTTCTCGATCTTTTTATGGTTTTTTATATATGACCGGCCTACGGAGGGTCGACATTTATTTTTTAAATATCACCTATATTGGCGATTAAATTCTAAATAAAAATAAAAAAACTTGCTAACAGTTATCTTTTCCCTATAAAAAGTTATATGCATCCAAATTTGGAACTTAAAAAAAGGGCGGTATTTTTTAAGTTTTTTACCAAAAAAGCCCATATATTTTATCTTTTGTAGAAAAAAAATTCTTCGGGACTATATAGGATTTTTATATGATACGGAAAGAAATCTTAATGCAAGAGCGTGTAAAGAAAAATGTGGCTCACTTAAGCAGACATACCACACCCCAGTCCTATCCAAACTTGGACAATTAAAAAAAAAATGTCGGTTTGTTAAAAAATTCTAAAAAGGCAAAGCACCGATCCACGAAAGAGTCCCATATTTATATAACCCCATATGTTTCTTAAATACCTGCTAAGTATTTTTACTATCACAGGGTAAATAACGTCTCAGTAGGCACTTTTCTAAAAAAAATCAGTTTTTGGAACACATTTTCCCCGTTTTAGGAATTTCGGTATTTGAAAATAAAAAATTTCAAAAATTCTAAACCCATTGATTTAAGGATATTTGAGTCTATATTGGTTCAAAATTTTGTTATGATATCTTTAATTATTAAAATTTTACATTAATTCAAATTTTATATTTTATTCAACGGAACTCGCAAATATCCAGACGAACCGAGCTCAGAGTATTCAATGCATGTGTAATGTCTACTCTGTTGTACGGAAGCGAAAGCTGGCTAATATCGAGCACAATCACGCAAAATTAAGTAAGCGCCTCAGAATCATATGCAGTATATTCCGGTCCAGCATCATCACCAACACGGATCTCTGGAACTTAACCAATGAGGAACCCATATTGAAACCATTTAAACGCAGAAGATGGAGGTGGATCGGTCATACTGTCATGAATATGTCCGATAGTATTACAAATATAGAATCCTTAAGGTCTCAAGGTCTACCCAAGAACACCTGTAAACGCAAGATACTCCAAGAACTAAGACAATGCAGGTGATTTTCAAAAATTACGAAACGAAGAGAGATTCGAGATATCCAAATAAAGTCTCTAACAACAATACTCCTAAAACTATTTACTTTGTTGGCCAGTGTAATAATTATAATTTTACATCGCAAGACACTTAAATAAATAGTAAACAAACCACCAAACGATGATGCAAAAAATAGCAATATAAAAATATCTACTATAACAACATCAACACGGTAAAATAATCATAAAAAAACGTACACAAGAAATCAAAAAATCATGATGTAGCTGCTCATTTCGCTCTTATTTTTTTTTGTATACAAAAAAAGGATGTCATCAACACATTTTTACAACCAAAAAGTTGAAAAAAAAAATAACAAAACAGGATATTTCATCAACACAGCAGCAACATACTAATAATATACACTTCTACAAGAACACAAGCAAATAATCAGTTTGTTTCATCAGTAGCAGCAAAAAATTTTTTAACAACATCAACAACACAACGAAAGAAACAGTAGCAACAGCAGCAGCATCATCATCATAATCAGAGAGACACACAAACACTCGCTCATAAACCCATACACCTTTGGGTGGCCCTTATTTTGGACTTTTTGGATTTTCAATGCTCCCAAAATTTAAGATTGTTCTCCATCCGTAAACTAAAGACAATGACTAGACTATTAATTTCTTTTTAAACTATTGAGCGAAAATTACTTTAACGAGCAGAAAACTCTTATAAATATTGGTATCCAAAAACAGTTCAATACAAACAAATTTTATATATTAAACAAGTAAGAAAGTATGGTCGGTCAAGCCCGACCATATAATACCCTACACCAAGTAAATGAGTAAAAACATTTTTCTTTTAAAATTTCAATAATTTATATTTTTGAGTGATTTTCGGAAGTGGGCCTTATATGGGAGCTATGACCAATTATGGACCGATCACCATAAAATTAGGTCGTGTTATTTATGTCTATATTAAAGTTAATTATGTTGAATTTTGTATACCAACATTTTTAAGCGATTTATGCACGTTAAAGTGATTTTCGGAAGCGGGTCTATGTGGGAGCTATGACTAATTATGGACCGATCGTAACAAAATTTGGTGACATGAATTTTGTATATATAAAACTTATTTGGAGTGAAATTTGTGTAGATACATAGATAAATTAAACTTTTATGACCGATAAAGTCCAATTTCGAGGGGACATTTGTATGGGGGCTAGGTGAAATAATGGACCGATTTCAGCCAGTTTCAATAGGCTTCGTCCTTGGGCCGAAAAAGTAATATGTACCAAATTTTATCGAAATATCTTCAAAATTGCGACCTGTACTCTGCGCACAAGGTTTACATGGACAGCCAGCCAGCCAGCCAGCCAACCAGACGGACGGACGGACGGACGGACGGACATCGTTTAATCGACTCAGAAAGTGATTCTAAGTCGATCGGTATACTTTAAGGTGGGTGTTAGACTAATATTTTTGGGCGATACAAACATCTGCACAAACGCATAATACCCTCCCCACTATGGTGGTGTAGGGTATAAAAAAAGTACAAATATCATGGTCAGCAGGCTGCGATTTAACCCTTAAATGCATGACTTTTACTTTTATTTTTCTAAAAAGTATCAAATATTTATTTGATTTTTATTTATTAAATTTCCTATAGCTTTATTTTGATTTTGAATTTTATTAGCTGAAACTTATCGTACTCCATTTGCTTTTGCTGAAGGAGAATCTGAATTAGTATCAAGCATATATATGTCTAAAATTAAGTGGAACTGGAATGTAAACAATTGGTAACAATATGTATTTAAGGGATAATACCTCTTCTGCCCGCGAACATAAATTATTGACATTTTAGAAGCAAAAAGGTACTTCTTATCTTTAGGGTTTTTTATATATTCACCTCGATCCTATAAGGAGCATAGGACCTGAACAAACTTCTTCCATTCAGATCTGTTCATCGCAATAGTTATACCCTACACCACCATAGTGGGGAGGGTATTATGCGTTTGTGCAGATGTTTGTAACGCCCAAAAATATTAGTCTAACACCCTAGTTAAAGTATACCGATCGACTTAGAATCACTTTCTGAGTCGATTAAGCGATGTCCGTCCGTCTGGTCGGCTGGCTGGCTGTCCATGTAAACCTTGTGCGCAGAGTACAGGTCGCAATTTTGAAGATATTTCGATGAAATTTGATACGTATTATTTTTTCGGCTCAAGGACCAAGCCTATTGAAACTGGCTAAAATCGGTCCATTATTTCACCTAGCCCCCATACAAATGTCCTCCCGAAATTGGACTTTATCGGTCATAAATGTTTAATTTATATATGTATCTCCACAAATTCCGCTCCGAATTAGTTTTATATACACACAATTCATGTCACCAAATTTTGTTACGATCGGTCCATAATTAGTCATAGCTCTCATATAGACCCGCTTCCGAAAATCACTTTAACGTGCATAAATCGCTAAAAAATATTGATAAACACACAAAATTCAACATAGTTAACTTTAATATAGACATAAATCACACGACCTAATTTCATGGTGATCGGTCCATAATTGGTCATAGCCCCCATATAAGGCCCACTTCCGAAAATCACTCAAAAATATAAATTAATGAAATTTTAAAAGAAAAATTTTTTTTGCTCTTTTACTTAGTGTAGGGTATTATATGGTCGGGCTTGACCGACCATACTTTCTTACTTGTTTTTACTTAACTCCAGCTTTTATTCATTTGTCTAGCTTAGATATCAATTTGTCTTCGCCTTGTAAGTGCTGGTCGGCCAGGAATACTATCGAGATTCCACTCGATAGTATTCCTGGCAAGATCGGACAGTGGCTCACAGAGTGTGTGTCCAACTCAGTTCCACATTCTTCTACACACAACGGTATTTGATGTGTTTTAGATTGTTGTTTGATATGGTCCGTGGCCAGAAAATTTATTTACGTAAACTTGCAGACTAAATAACGATCGTATTGGTCACGGCACCATCCTACAAAAGATAGGCAGGCCAATCCGATGAACTTTACCTTTTGTTGTCTCTTCGATACCTCCTGCATGGTTTTCCAGGCAGAGATCTATGTCATCGATATAGCTTCGAATTGAAGCCTTGCATCAATCAAGGCTCAACTCCAATGTTATTATGTCGAAATGTTTTTTCAATTGTATCCAATCACTGGCACAACTGTCACGACATCACGTCCAGTTGATATGGGTTCCAGGATATGAGGGCATCAAGGGAAATGAAATATCTGATGAATGCGCAACCAAAGGGTCGTCTCTAGACATAACTCTTGCGCAAAGGGATATTCACACTCCCTTGATTACCGTATCGAAATTGATAGATGAATGGGTTTTGAGTGAGTGGGTTTTGATAGGATTAGGCTTCTTACGGGTATAATCAATGAGCACTGTATGATTGGACATATTTTGGAACGTATGGGTTACCCACGTTATAGCTATTATAGAAGTTGTTTGGATAAAGAGGAGGAGGAATCGGTGCAACACCTTCTATGTGACTACTACATCTTGGTAGCCCTTTTTTTCATGATCTGGACTGTCTCTGAGATGTATCACTAGTAAACATGATCAGTTTTATTGGAAGTATCGGTTGGTTCTCACGGTAATCACACAGTCAACGAAATAAGGGAGGGAACTATTCATGTATGAAATCTAAACATAAGGCGTATAATATTTCTAAGGGTACCACAATGGACCACAGGGACTCCGAGTGAAGTCGCTAACCTAACCGAAAGTGTTTATGTCTCGGGAGGCAGCTTACAATGTCTTCTCTAGATCCCCCAGTTTGATTTATATCAGCATCACGATAACAGAATGTTTAAGCTTCTTTTAATATTTCATTATTTATTAGAAATTGATTCAAGTTTTCAGAATCTACTCGCATAACTTTGGTCTTTTTTATATTGTTATTCAGCTCACCTTTCTCCGATATATAGGTGAGAACATATCAGTATAGCTATAAGAGAAAAGGCATATATCGTCGGCATATTCGAAGTCCTCCAACCTTTCGTTTAGCCCCCATATGATCCCTTGGTTTCCCATCATTGCCTAGTGCAGCACTATATTGAACACCAGTGGAGACATCACACTCACTGAAGGAATGCCAGTGCCAACCTCAATCTTACGATTAAGCATGCCATCTTCTAGAATTCGGCAGCTAGCCCCGGTGTACATATTTTTTATTAATTGGATGAGTTTATGTATTACCTCTTTACATTCGAGATCATTCGTGATTTCTTTATGGGCCAGAGTGTCAAATTCCTTCTCAAAATTAATAAAGATGTAGCCCTTCAAAGTTGAATGATTTCAAGTGTTCAAAAAAACAGACCATTTTTAGGTAATTTAGTCCGCTTTCAGATATAGTATCTCGAAAACTAGATAACAGATCGTCATTCCTTTTGATTCTATTGATAGATCTATTTACTAAGAAAAGAAAAAGAATATAAGAAAATAAATAACTTCTTTTGTGGATTATGAGCAATATTTTACAAAAAATGGAAAAATAAATTTAAAAAAATAAAAAAAAATTTAAATTTTTTCTGAAATTTAAAAAAACTTTTATTTGAAAAAAAATAATTTTAAATCATAAAAGCCTTTAAAAAGAAACATTTAAAAAAAAAAAAGTTTTTACTTCCCAGAAAATTGATTTGTCCACCCATAAAGGCACCTAAAAGGCGTAGAATGCTTTTCAAACACTCATTTCATAGGCTGTTCAATTAATTACACAGTGCAACAGTGAAAAAAAACACACGATCATGACTATATAGGTTCGACTCTACTACCAAAGGGTAGTAAAACCCTATACTCAGTTTGTCCATTTTAGTGACCGAATTTTTTGTATGGGCCCCCAAAGTTTTTGAAAATCAGTCGGGCGACTAAAAAAGGTGTCATCAGTTTTTGGTTAACAGCTAATTCAGACTTTGGTATGGCTTAACTTTATATGCCAATAATATAGCTAACATATATATTTTGTTAAAATTTTTTTTCCAAAAAATAGCTTTTTCGTGCACTTTTGTTGAAAAAATATAGGAAGAAAAATGTTTTTTTTACTTTTCTTAGAATAACTTCCAGGGTCTCCTTATTTTTCACTAACAATATTCAGCAAAGTTGTACCTACGGTAAAGTTGAACAACTCTTGAGAACATATCAATACATTCTGAACGTGTCTAGTCACTCTAAATAGCACATAAAGATCACTTTGTACCTTAACAATTTCCGTTTCTACTATTTTTTGATGCTACAACAAAGATTTTTTGTTAAAATAGTATGATCAAGTCCACAATTCTATGTTGTGCTGTATTATTTACTCGGCTGAGGTGTTCGGAATGGGGATCAGTGAGTGGACCCTCAATGTCACACATTTAAAAAAAATCGCCAAAAAGCCATTTATTATCCGAATGAGCTGAAATTTAAAAGATAGATAGTCCTTGAGAAGGTCTACAAAAGTATACTTTTATCTGTAGAATATCTCTTTCTCTAGTTCAAGAGATATTTAGGTTCATGTTTTTTTTTGAATTTAGCTCGATCTTTTTTTGTGTTTTATATATGATGGGCCACGAAAGGTCGAAATTTGTTTTTTATATATGACGTATATTTGCGATAAAATTCTAAAGAAAATAAAACAAACCTGATAAAAATTAGTTCGTCTCTATAAAAAGTTACTCGCATCCAAAGTTGGAGCATCTTTTTATATATTTCAACTTTGTATGCGTTTGTTTTTTAAGTTTTTTCCCAAAAAAGTCCCCATATTTTTTCTTTTATAAAAAACTAATTTTCTTCGTGGCTATATACATTTTTTATGATCTTGAAATAGAACTTAATGCAAAAACGTATAAAGAAAAATTTGACTAACTTAAGCGGACATTGTAACACCCAGCCCTATTCAAACTTGGAGAATTTTGAAAAAAAAATTTAGGTTTGAGTAAAAAATTCTAAAAACGCAAAGCACCGATCCTCAAAAACTCGTCATATTTGTATATATATGTTGTTTATATACATACAAAACGTTTTTACTATCATACTGTAAATAACGTCAAAGTGGGCTATTTTCTAAAAAAAACTCAGTTTTTGGAACACATTTTCCCCGTTTTAGGAATTTCGCAAAGAATGGAAACACTAATGATGCCATTGACTTAAGAACGTTTAGATCTATATTACTTCCAAATTTTATTGTGATGTCTGTAACTGTTCAAATTTTACATTAATTCAAAGTTTTTATTTTTCTTGATGGAAAATCACCATTTTAAAATATTGTTAGTGACGTCCGAAAAAACACAAAATTAATTCATTTCACTAAAATGTCAATCTCCAAGTCATAAGGTTTCCACCAATACCAAAACTTACATAAAAAGCTTATATTTACTCTTCAGAAGCTCCACAAACCTTGCCCACTTTCAAAAATTTTAATGTTTTTTTCATATCTTGCATCAAGCCGGTCTTGCGTGATCAAGATTGGATAAGGTGATGCGCCCGGATCATGATTTGCCCATTCTTCGTTATTCCAGTACAATAGAGAATTACACACTCGAACATAAATTTTTAACAAACAATTTTTGTTTTCGAGTCAAAAAATAGTAAAAAAAAATTAAATTTTTAAGCTACAAAGTGATTTTTGACGCCTAGATATGTTCGGATTGCATTGATATGTTCACAAGAGTTATTCAGATTCTTTGCAAAATATTGCTATTGAAAAATTAAGTAACCCTGGAAGTTAATCTAAAAAAAGAAAAAAAAATATTTTTTTTCAAAAAAGTGCACGAAAATTTATTTCGCGGACTCGGTCACCAAAATGGACAAACTGAGTATAGGGTTTTATCGCAATGATAAAACTCAAATGGAGTAATACTAAAAGTGTTTTATGATCAATACAATTTCATATAGCCGGATTTATTTGAAAACGTGAGGAGAATATTTCAAAGTAGTGTGTAGCCCAGAGTTCAAGATGCTGGTCTTTAAATGAGATGAGTGTACCGAAGTTATTCCTTATTGGTTTGGTGGAGACTGAAGTGCTATTATTCGTTAACTTCTTAGTGAGCGGATTGTTTCAGTTGCAGTTTGATTTTCTTGTGCCAGGGAATTCTTCAATGACCGTTTGTCTCTACGAACACTGCGTTTTACCTCACGATCAACGTAGCATGTTGGTTTTCACGATTTTTTTATACCAAAAATGGATATACAATAAAATGGCTCTATTGTATCTCAGAGATAAAGAAATGTACGGCAATGTGCAACTTCTAAATGTTGTACGAGTTTACTGAAATTTTATACCAAATCCAAAATGTACAAAATAACCGCCACCCTAATAAACACACTCACTCACACACTTGCAACAAAAACACAAGGATGTTGTTGTGCTTTATCAATGTTTAACGATTAAAAATCAACACTGAGCAAGCAGCAAACAAAAAAAGGTACATTTCCCTTTTGAAACTCCCCTCGCTCAGTGTTATTGAAAAAATCATGTGGAAGGTAATTTCCCTTTAAAAAAAAGGTAAAATTTTCAATTTTTATATAAAATTTCTATCTTACTTGCGTTCATTGCTTTTATTATTTTTTATATTTTTTTTTGTAGTTGTTCATTTTCTATATATAATTTTTACTTTATTGATTTTCATTAGAGAGAAAAATGGAGGGATGTTGGTTGGGTTGGTGCAGTGGCAAAGAGGAAAGAGGGAGGGAAGTTAAGGTGTATTATAAGGATTTAAAAATTTATAAAAAAAAATGTTGCTAGAAGTTTGGTAGGTGGTTGCGTATGGTAGTGTGTGTTTGGCTGAGTGTTTCGGTGTGTGAGTTTATATATTTACATGTTTTACGCATCATTTACTTTTATCTTTTTGTATTGTTATTATATTTTGATGTTTTTGTTGCTGTCTTATACACTGAACACACATGCACGCTCTGACACTCACACGAATTTACCCAGAAAATATACATTTTTGAAATATTCAATGTAATATTAATGTATCACAGTGGTAAGGAGGGAAATTAATTTTACACTAGATTCAAAAAAGAATTTGGTTACAACTATGTTAGCTACTACGAATCTGTTTTCTCTGTGTAGAGACATGAAATTTCCCTCTCGAAATTTTTATATTTTAATATCATATCCAATACCACTGTGCCTTCTTGATTTCTAAGAGGAGTGATATAATTGTGTTGATGTCTGTAACTTATTAAATATTTTCTTTATTCTACTTTCACACACATTTGCATTATCAATCTAAATACAATACAATACCATTAAATTTTGCATCAAAGTGCGATACACTCAGCTTCATAAATCTATTTTATTATTTTAAAATTTACAATTCTTTGCCAAACACACACACGTTTAAAGTGAAATTAATGTTTAATGGCGTGTAATTGATGTTGCAACAAAATCTGTTAATGGTTGTAATGATTTTTCTTTTTTTTTAATTTTTCAATTACATAATCTTCTTATTACATCTTTCTTACAAAAGAAAATAAATGCAAACATAAATTATACATAATTTTACAAATAAAGGTATGAAAATTTAAAATATATATAAAATTTCTATTGCGGAAAGATTGCCATTTAATAATGCAACTCAGATATTTAAAAATTACATATGTCAGAACTTGAAAAGCGACCTAATGGGCGTTGAAGGCATAGGTGAGGACATACTAAAACTGTTTTCAAAGATTTTGAAACACCCTCAACATTTTGAGATATTTTGAAAAAACCGTTTTAGGGTAGGACTTTGTACTTTAGTACCACTAACTCACACATTATACCGATTTAAAAATTTTAAACAATTATGGAGAGGCAAAGAATTAAGCTTTCATAAAATGTATGCATAAAATTTATATTCCAAAAAATTGATTAAGTTTTTGAAAAAAGTTTCGCTTTATTTTATATTTTTTCGTAATTTTTCAAATTCAACAATAGTTATTTACATTTTTTTGTATGAAAACCTATTTTTTGGACAGTGACAATAAAGACAATTTTATATAGACGAAAATGAGATATTATTTGTTAAAATCGGTTTATATTTGCAAAAATTATTAAAGTTTTTCGAAAAAGGTTCGCAAAAATTTTATTTTTTTTATATATTTTTTTGTTTTTTTTATTCATATGTTCTGGGGAAGAAAATACTAAAAAAGGTGTTAATGAAAAGTTGAATAACTTTTACAATTTTCATCTGATTTGAATAATTAAAACCATGTTTTGTTAAGAACTAAATTTCCTTTATACATAGATATACATTTTTATAAGCTTTCATATCAAAATATGCAATGAAAAGCGACGAAAATCAAAAAAGTTGATAAATTTTCTTTTTTTTTAGTTATTCTTAACAAAAACAATACTTATAACTTACAAATGTATCAAAAACTGCACGTCATTTTAAAGCAAGGTCAGGTTTCTTTCCAAACCCGTAAAAACATTTAAAGTCGGACAAAAACTAACTGAGTTAAACGGTTTTTTAGAATAACATCTGAATTTGAGGGTGTTTCTGAAATTTTAAGACACAATTTGTAATGTATTAAGCAAGACCTATAACCCACGCTGTGAATTATTTTTGATGCGATGAAACATTTCATAGCTTTTAACACATTGACTGCCAAGGCACTTTCAGCAAATAAGATGCTGGGGGCCACAGCATTTTCTTTGCGTAATCTCTTCGAAAACGTCAATATTGGAATTTAGGTTACAGTCAGTAATATTTACTGCTTAGAAACAGATTTTTTTTATAAATGGCGAAAAGGATTTTTTATGGGATACTGAGTTAGAAAAAATACTCAGTACAAGTTCAGAAAGTGATGAAGAATGTCAAGATTACAGTTTTTATGAGGAACTTTCAGACAACATCGATTGTCTTAAAATCCAGCACTATTGTCTGACATGGCTAGAGAGAATAAAAGTCGTGTCGGACATATGTGTCTGACGTGGCGTAAACCGCATAGTGCATTGTCACACATATGTGTCCGACGTGGCAGTCAATGTGTTAAATAAATTTAATTCGTAACCATAATAAATGGATTTATAGGATCATTTTATAATCTCCATGAGGAGTAATGCATTTCTTCCAAAGATCCTTTAATATTTTACTAAACAAAGTAATAAAAACATCAACTTCCCATAGCTGGTTTATTGTCTTGAAAAAGTAGGAATTTCGTAATAAAAATATGATGTATGTATATTTGATATCATTATTCAATCTATCAAATAATATTACATCCCTAGAGGGATTGGTTGTCACTAGGGTTTTTATCCCGGGAATTCCCGGTTAAAATTTTCCGGGAATTTTGCCAATTTTTCACTACCCTATTCCCGGGATTTTTAGTCGGGTATCTCGGGAATTAAAAACTGCTGGAAATACAAAGAAAACAAGTTAGAAGTTAGGGCATAATCGTTCTTTTTACTGATGGGTCGTTTTTGTTCAGAATAAATAAATGAATAAGTTCGTTCTTTTTGTTCAGTTGTTCACTTCTATTCTGTGGTTTTTGACTGAACTAAGAGAATGATGATTAATGTTTTTGCAGTGAACAAAACGAACAGGTCACTTCTGCTTTTGGAAAAAGAATTTGGCATATTATAACATGATTTTAATAATAAAGAAAAGAAGAAGGAATTACATAAAATTCAAACATAAATCTTATTTAAACGCGTTTTCAAAATATAAGCTTCAAACATCTACAGTAATATCAGACGACCAAAAAGAATAAAGTGAATAAAAAGAACAATAAAGAACAAGATGATTGAACAACTTCTCATTGTTCAATTGAACTTGTTCGTTCATGAACAACCCATCTCTAGTTTTTTATGAAAATTTAAAAAGAGAATTGATTATTTATAGAATTTATTTCTTATTGGATCATTCTAATTTCTTCAAAATCCATAACAAAATAGGTACAAAAATATATTAAATGATTACATTTTTCTTCAATTCAAATCTATTACAAAAGGCTTAAGGCAATTTTTTTCAATTCATTTTGTAAATGATAAAAACAGAACTGAATCAAGAAAAAAATGTTAACGCAATTTAAATTAACAACAATTAAATCATTCAAAGTTTGAATAAATTATGTTATTAATTAACTTCAAAATTAATTTAGTTTAAACAAAGGCTTTTGAATGAATCTAAAAAAAATAATATTGGGAATGGATTTATGGAATTAAAGGCTGATATTTTTTAATTACGGATTAAGATTTTAGTGAACTAAGCTCAAATTGTATTAATTAATTGGAAGCTCTGATATATAATTATAACACTAAAGGTCGGGAAATTAAAAACCCTAGTTGTCACTCGAAACTACTTAGTTACGTGATACCCCGGGGATTTGTATCGATTTGTTATTTCTTATAAATATCTTTAATGAAAATGCCGAAATTTACAGCTTTTCTCTGAAACTGGTCGCTGAACTAACTTAATGAAATTAATGGATTTTTAACAGAGTTTATATAAAATGAATTGATAATTCTTTGCGACAAATCTGTTTTAATTCAGAATTAATATATGTCAGCAATTCGTACCGTACAACTATTACCAAAAATAATTATTTAGATCTTTTAATTAATTAGATTTGTTAATAATATTCATTCAATCTTTGAATGATCCAATTTATGTTAATCCAATTCTAATAGTAATAGCAGTGTTGCCATTTTAGAAATAAAGAAAGGCGTATAGTAAAACGGGTAAAAAGGGTACCAAAATTACGAAAAATAGGGTAAAAAGAGCCAAGAGAAAAAAAATTTAATTTCAACATAAAATATTAAAACATATTCTTTCCTTTTCAAATAACAAAATGGATAAAATTGGCAGTCAAACCTTTATAAAAAGGAGGTTAAAATTTTAAATTAAATTATTTGTTTTATTATTAAGTCATTTAATATAATTTGAAAGTAAATTTTTCATTTATGGCTTAAGTTCATTTATTATAATTACTTTGTAAAAATTCAAAGAAAACCACTGAAAATAAATTTTTAGACAATTGGCAAATTGGAATGCATTTTCTACTAGTATTTTCGAATTGCATAAAACTTTATTTTCAGTGGTGTTCTTTGAATTTTTACAGAGTACACCTATTCCTCGGTTTACACGATACTTTTTTTACACGATTGATTGCTTCAGTGAGAAAAGGCGAGTTAAAAAAACCTTGGAATATATTCCGTATTACGGTATTGCTAAATAACATGAGTCATATTAATCGAAAATTAATGTGAAATTTAAAGGTTCCTAGGAAATAAAATGACCACGTTTGATATGGAAAACCTTCCGATAGTAAAGAAACAAGACTAAACAACAAGTACTAAAAATATAACAATTTTGATAACATATTAAAGAAATCGTAGCAAATATTTTATTATGAAAAATAATTATATTTTCATTTTATGATACATTTGTTTAATATCTGATTATTTTTGGGATTTACGCAACAATAATTTTTAAATTTCTGATTTTTATTAATACAAAGTACAGGCAAATCCCGGTATAACGAATGATATGTTGTCAGGCCCACTCGTTAAATTGAAAAATTCGTTATATCGAGATGTTGTTTTTTAATTTTGGATAACTTTTTCTATATTGGAATTTAGCTAAACTAGGTTGGATGAGCGGTGTGACATTAGGAGGCATGAATGTCGTCCAAATTTGTATATTTTTAATAGTTTTTACTGATTGTTCTTCTGGAGGATGGCTTGGTGCATTATCCACAATTAATAAAGCCTTCATTGTAAGGGATTTCGATGCGGAAAATTAAAATTAAACTCAGGGACAAACATATTTTGAAGATTCTAGATTCCATTTAATTAGTGTAAAGATAATTTACAGGAAACACTTAGTCACGATATAATGTTTGTTTTTATTTTCTTCAAAATACATGTTGAGAATTTTGTTATTCCATATTTCATTCATTCATCTAAATTTTTAGTTTTTCTTTCATTTAAATTTTTCTACGGTTTCCCATATTTAATTCACGTGATACACAATATCGAATGAAAGACTTTGTTCGCATTCTAAGTGAAAGAAAGCTGATTTTGGATTCCCTAACTTCATATTTATGTGAGCGAATCAGTTTTCTTTCGCAATTAATACCACTATAGAAAAAATTACAGCACCTATTATTAACCATTGAAAACGATACTTTTGTTTTTTATACATTCTGTTCGTTATATTGAGCGTACAATTTTCGAAATATTCGCTATATAAGGTTGTCAATGCTAAACATTTATTTTGTTTTTTCTCATCATTCGTTATATCGAGCATACAATTTTTGGAAACGTTCGTCATATAAGGTGGTTAATGTTACGAATTCGACCGTGCGTTAAATCGGATTTTCGTTAAAGTGAGATTCGTTATACCGGGATTTGCCTGTATTGTAGAGATCTATGGGAGTGGGACCGTTGTTAAAATTAAAGCCATTTTATGAATTTTTGTATTAATTGTCTCGAAATTTTAAATTAATTTTTCAAGCAATTTTTGTTTCCAGTAATACTACTTTTTAACCCCAAATGATTGCAAAATTTTGAAAAATATTTCAATTTCTAAAAACTAGACTTCATTACGATTTCAGCGATATGCAATATGTGTTACCAGCTATTTATTTTATACTCAACTGATACATCAGTAGTCATGCTTCATGAAAAATTATCTACTAACTTTCACCATAACAAATTTAGTGCTTACTATGCACTTCTCATTATTACGTGTACCCTTTCTTATTTGTTATTGATGGTATCTTGTTGTTGCTTTTACTAGAGCGTTTAAGTAAACTTTGTAAACGCGAAAGCATCTTTTTTGAATGACGTTGTGAGGGTTCATAAATTGGACAATGTTAGGTTCATATAGACAAAAATTAACATTTCTCATGGAAAAACTATTTTCTAAAAAAAAATCAAAATTTTTTATCGAAAATAATTTTTATTTTTCAGAAATCAAATTTTTTATCACAAATCAAATTTTTTATCAAAAATCAAATTTTTTATCAAAAATCAAATTTTTATCAAAAATCAAATCAAATTTTTTATCTAAATCTAATTTTTTTTATTAAAAATTTAATTTTTTATCAAAAATCTAATTTTTAATCACAAACAAATTTTTTATCAAAATTATTGCCAAAAATTAAATTTTTTTATCAAAAAGCAGATTTTTTAGCAAAACTGAAATTTTTTTTAATAAAAAATTTAATTTTTAATAAAAAATTTCGTTTTTGATGAAAATTTCATTTTTGATAAAAAAAAAAGATTTTTAATAAAAAATTTCATTTTGAAAAAAATTAGATTTTTGATAAAAAATTTCATGTTTAATAAAAATTTTATTTTTAATAAAAAATTTAATTTTTGATAAAAAATTTCATTTTGAAAAAAATTAGATTTTTAATAAAAAATTTCAGGTTTAATAAAAAATTTCATGTTTAATAAAAATTAGATTTTAGATAAAAAATTTGATTTTTAATACAAAATTTGATTTTTAATACAAAATTTGATTTTTAATACAAAATTTAATTTTTAATAAAAAATTTAATTTTAATAAAAAATTTAATTTTTAATAAAAAATTTAATTTTAATAAAAAATTTAATTTTTAATAAAAAATTTAATTTTTAATAAAAAGTTTCATTTTTAATAAAAAATTTAATTTTTAATAAAAAATTTAATTTTTAATAAAAAATTGATTTTTAATAAAAAATTTGATTTTTAATAAAAAATTTGATTTTTAATAAAAAATTTGATTTTTAATAAAAAATTTGATTTTTAATAAAAAATTTGATTTTTAATAAAAAATTTGATTTTTAACAAGAAATTTGATTTTTAATAAAAAATTAGATTTTTAATAAAAAATTAGATTTTTAATAAAAAATTAGATTTTTAATAAAAAATTAGATTTTTAATAAAAAATTAGATTTTTAATAAAAAATTAGATTTTTAATAAAAAATTTAATTTTTAATAAAAAATTTAATTTTTAATAAAAAATTTAATTTTTAATAAAAAATTTAATTTTTAATAAAAAATTTAATTTTTAATAAAAAATTTAATTTTTAATAAAAAATTTAATTTTTAATAAAAAATTTTATTTTTGATAAAAAATTTTATTTTTGATAAAAAATTTGATTTTTAATAAAAAATTTGATTTTTAATAAAAAATTTGATTTTTAATAAAAAATTTAATTTTTAATAACAAATTTCATTTTTAATAAAAAATTTAATTTTTAATAAAAAATTTCATTTTTAGTAAACAATTTAATTTTTAGTAAAAAATTAAATTTTTAGTAAAAAATTTCATTTTTAATAAAAAATTTGATTTTTGATAAAAAATTTGATTTTTGATAAAAAATTTGATTTTTGATAAAAAATTTGATTTTTGATAAAAAAAATTATTTTCTGATAAAAAAAATTTTTTCTGTTGAAAATTTAAATTTTTGTTAAAAAAATCGTTACTTTTTGTTGTATGAACCTAAGATTTTCTAATTGATGGACGCTCACAACGTGAATCAAAATAGATAATTTTGCGTTTACAAAGTTTACTTAAGCGCTCCGTAACAAAAAAAAAAAACAACAACAACAGACCATCAGTAGCAAATAAGACATGGTACACGTAATAATGAGAAGTGCATAGTAAGCACTAACTTTGTTATAGTGAAAGGCATTAGATAATTTTTCATGAAGCCTGATTTCTGATGTATTATTTGAGTGTAAAATAAATAGCTACTAACACATATTGCATATCGTTGGATAGGTAATGAAGTCTAGTTTTGAGAAATTTAAAAATTTTTCAAAACTTTTTGAGAATTTTGGGTTAAATGTTAGTATAACTAAAAACAAAAATTGCTTTAAGAATTCATTTCAAATTTCGCAACAATTAATAAAAAAAGTGCTTGAAATGACTCTTATTTTTAACATCGCGATGTTATGAGAATGGGACCGATGCATCGGTCTCATTGATCAGATAATAAGGGCTTTTACACTCCAATACTATGTATTAATAAAAATCTGAAATTCTTAAATTATTGTTGTGTAAATTCAAAAATTATCAAGTATTAAAAAATGTTACTTTTGAATTATTTTCCATAATGAAATATTTATTTATTTTATAGATTTGAATTATAATTTAAATTATATTATATACTAATTGTGATTTTTATCCTAAACAAAAGTGAACAAAAAATATGCAGGGGTTCTCATGTAGCAATTCTGGTTTGTTAGGGTGCAAAGAGTATGGAAATACCTTTAGCTTTTCTCTATCACTTCGTTTTGGTGAAATAACAATATTCTTTAAGTTAGAAATACAAAACATCATAAATATGTATGTTAGTCTGATACTAATTTTCAAATGGTACCTTTTGTTCGAAATATATGAGTTCTGTCATTTAACCTTCGCTTTCATAGTATCTACCGAGGTAGATATTTGGATATTCAGTTGTTAATAACTTACACAGTTTTTATCAACTTTGAAATTGCTTTCAGCTCAGTTATCAAAATTTGCCGAATTTTTAGAAAACAAACAAATAAAAAAAAATTAAAGTATATTTTTGTGTATACGGGTTTATGAATATATACCGTGGTAGATACATTCAAATTTATGATAATTTATATTGGTTTTGTTACTTAACTAGCTTTACTTTATACTATCATCAAAAATTATTCAAAAGCTTATCTTAAATACATTCAATTGCTGTCTCGTTAAAAAACACCATCGTATTTTCGGCTCGAGATTTATTTCTGCGATGCAAAGATTTGTACCCAAGGAGTTCAAGAGTAATCTACGTCCAGAATAATATATTTCCGTACTTTGTGTGTTGCTTTTGTCATATATTTTAAGCTGCTAGGGCTGTAGAATCCAATGAATTGAAAAAAATCGGCACAGGCCAACGTATTGTTGCTCTTTTGGTTGGATATTGCGACTCAAATTTTTCCCGTATCAACGCCTCCTTTAGTTTTATTGTAAAATTGGATGACTTCAGACTTCTGTTTTTTACCCAAAATATAGGAATCGCGATGCATAGATGGCTGTAAAATTACTTCTTATAATATGTATTAGATTTTTTTATACAACAAATTAGTATATACATAAAAATTCTAACACAAATTGAATGTATAAAGTCATTATCTACCCAGGTAGATACCATGAGTTCACGTAGAAAACTGTCTTCATGAAAGCGAAGGTTAAATAAAATGGATACTTTTGATTGCAAATAAAAGCCGTTTAGTAGTTTGGAAATTGTAACAACTCTTTATTTATTTAAAATGTACAACAACAGAATTAAATAGTGACTCAATGTTTTTTTATACACGTTTATAAATTCGCAGAAACACAGACACACTTTATAATGTACACGAATTCACTTTAAAATACAGCACACTTTAAGGCACTCAGTTCATGTTTATTCAAACAGCGTCTCTGATAAACTCACTAACGACTGCAACCTCTGCCACTATTTATAACACTGCCATGTGCATTCTAGATTTCTCTTTAACTGTCTAGAACTTTCTAATACATACGCTATCTGTAGTGTACTTTCTACAATATTCTTTAATTGAATATTCGAATTCGAATATACGGTCGCAGCAAACAGCGTTGCCAACTTACGATCAATGGTCAACTAAAAGCTTTTATACAATGTTAGTAATGCCCACAGATATGTTAAAGTTTGGGCACTGCTATTTGAAAGCATTATGCAACTTTAAATCAGCCGTTAAAATCGTTATATTTGAATTCAAGTACAATTTCGTAACAATATTAAAAATCTGTAACTTAAGTTTTAAAAAGCTTTATTGATTAAACTATAACATTCAACAACTAAGTGAGAATAGATGGCAGATATGCACCCTTCAAAATGACATATAAGCTATTAAAAACAAAAACCGCTTTCAAAAGATACGCCATCTATTGTAAATCACTAATTTTCAAGTCATACGACCAATTTTATATTTTCTTTAGTTTTCAATTCCCCACCAATTGCTGTAAATATTGTAGTTGTTTTTGACCTACTATTTTGTCTGTTAGTGTATTATGAGTATATCAGATCACTTATTCTCTACAATAACCCTTAACACCTGTAAAACTGTTATAATATTATGATTAACACTTTAAAAACATCAACAGGCAGGCAGCCAGCCAGCCAGCCCAGTTAAACAATGTTTGCTGAAATCCTTGAGAAGCAGAAACACATATCCACAGTCAGGTCGAGCAGCCAAGTAAATCAAAATAAATATAACAGAAACTGTTTCAATACCATTATGTTTCTTTGCAGACACTGTTAAGTTAACGGCAGTTAATGAAAAACTCTTATACGCTAAGCAGACACAAATTGTAAATAAACTAACGATGAAACAGGAAAACAGTGGAACAGAATTTATTACTGTTGGCTCTCTTAAATTATGAAGGTCTTGTTGGAAATTTTTTGACTTAGGTTTTGTACATTGTCAATGGAAATTTATGTTAAGGGAGTTTATAATCAGTAGTGTGTTAGTATTTTCTTATTGGTTTCTGTGGGGTTTGCAATTTGCAGACAGTTTTCTCTCTCTTAATTTACTGTTACAAAAATCTAGTTGAATTTCTGGAGTGCTCTCACTAAGGTTTGCATTGAAAACGAGCCATAGACTTAAAACCATCTAAAGCAAATCTAAAATAAATGCTATATTTTGCAATATCACATCAACAAAATATAGCACATATCCTAGATTTGCAATATATGCAAGGTTTTCTTGGTAGTTTGCTACGAAGAGAGATTTCCGCTAATGTTAGTAAGCATTTATTAGATTTGCTATAGGTATCTGCTACTGTTAGTCAATTTTTATTAAATAATTAATAACTGCTTAAATTTGCAGATATGTATGTCTCTCTTTTAATTTACAGAATTGTAGAATAAACTCTCGTTACTTTAATCTTATACAAAATAACACAGTGTATTTACTAAGTCAATGAGAGCCTATGTTTGTTGCCTGTAACTTAAACAGTTATTTAAGAGCTTGCCGTTATAAAGATCTCTCTTTTTACAGTATTCTAACATTAACAGAAATTTCCAGAGACCTCTGTATATATACAGAGTGTAAATATGTTGGTGTCTTAATAATATTACATTGTTATTAAATTGCCGGCACCGACTGTTTGTAAACAACTAATTTATAAAACAAACAGAGAATATTTTCCACCAAAACAACAGACAGTCAGAAAGAGAGAGAGAGCATTGGGATTGCTTCACATATTCATAGCAAATTATAGAGCATTTTTGGAGCATATTTCAAAGCATATTTTTCTAGGGAGCATAAATACAAATTACTACATAGTACCCATTTTATGTAGGAGTTTTGCGTTGCTTTTTTTTTGCTTACACATTTTGTGTCTGAAAATTTTGGAGAGTTTGTTGTTTGCTACTTGGAGAAGGTAAAAGAAAAGCGAGAAAAAAAGGTAACAAAATGTAACAAAATGTAATCAATAATATTAAATATTTAATGGACAGGTGTAGTTTGTAGTAATACGTTTTTGTAGTAAAAACAAAAAATGAAAATTTTCTTTTTTCGGTATACTACTGGTAGGTATATCCAACTAATTTTATGGAGTAGTTAATAATGTGGGAAATAAATTTTTAAAAATATATTATTATGATAAAAATGTGTCTGCTAAATCAATAGTTTACAAGGGACTAATACCTACTTAAACAAAAATTATAATAAATAAACACAATAAAAATGTTGCTGAACGATTTCTTTGCTAATATTTTGCTCTTAAGCTTTGGTTTTTTTTTCTAATGAGTTACAAAATTAAAATATTCTATGTTTGGCTCAATTGAGTTGGAAAATCTACAAAAAATTTTATATGTTTTGAAAAAATTCCTAATTCACGACTATAAATAACATAAAATCCAGATAATTACCATAGCGCCATGGAAATTTGGCTTTGGTATAGAATCGGCTGGTTGGCCTGGCTTCACATACGGGTTATTGTAATGGATTCATGATTCGGTGCAAAAATCATTTGCTTTTATAGCATTCAAGCATCATGTCGAACATGCAAAATCGTCTTTAAAGGTCTCTTGTCTTCAATTCGTATGGTACCCAATTTTCGTGCTTTTGGTTAAATCCTGCTGTTCGAAAATGATTCTAGAATTGATGCTAGAGTAGCTCCCAATGATTTTGAAAGCTCTCGTTGAGTTTTACAACAATTTTCATGGATTAATGCCACCAATTCTTGGTCTTCAAACTATTTTGGCTGGCCTGGGCGATTTTTGCCTTCCGTGTCAAAATCACCACTTCTGAACTGAACAAACCACCCGTCGAACGCTGAAACCGATGGAACACATTCACAATAACCTTCGGTGTGCTTTAGCGGCACTATTTTTCAAATTAAAGAAGTAAAGCAAAAGTAACCGCATTCGAAATTTTGAAGCAAATAAAAAAAATTGTTGTTAAGAATTGGTGTGCTGAATTCCCAAAATTGATAAATTCACTGAAATTTATTATTGGGGGATAAGCTAGTTCCTATGCGCATTTCACTGGTTGCTTAGGCCAGATCATCATGAAACCTTTTCCCAAAAGGCTTTAGAAAAACTAAAGATATTATACAAATAAAACACTAGAGTGAATGAGAATAACAGACACTCAAGCTTTATTTGTAAAATATCAAAGCTTAAACAAAACACCAACAATAAAGAGTGAGTTTGTCTTTTCTTACATTCCCTACTACAATTGGTTCTTTTCTTTTCAACTCAAACTGTAGTTTGTAAGTGGATAAAGAAAAAGCAAAACAAAAATAAAACAACTTGCTTTATTGTTATTGAATAAGGACATTGTCAGAAATAATCAACCTTTTGACCTATTCAAGTTCCAAATTTTATTACGATATCTTAATCTGTTCGAATTTTACACTCATTCCACCAAAAAAAACACATTTTCATAAAATTTCAAGTTTTAATGGTAAATACTGTTCTGAAAATTAATTGGAAACATTTTTTAATTAAGATATTAATCCTCAAGTTTAAAAGATTTCAATATAACCAAATGAGATGTGCTTTTTGTAGAGGCATAGAATTTTTGAAAAACACAACAAATTCAGTGAAATGACAAAAATGTTGGCTTTATTGGCTCATAAGTTTCATGGCAATTAATGTTTAAAACTAATTTCTGGCATATGACTTCTGCAACACCAGCCTGTCGTTTCAATGTTTGTAATTTTTTTCGAGCTTACCCGGTCTCATTTCGTCAATAGTACATCGAATGATGGCTTATAAATGATCAATCGTTGCTGATGTATCAACATAGACCAGAGATTTGACGTAACCCTATAAAAAGTGACCAAACATTTGGCTCAACAAAGTGATGGTTTCACGCGCTGTACTGCATGTTTCGCCGTATTGTTGGAAATATTTCTCCACCAAATGATTTGCAATGACATGAGGAATAAAAAAATCAATAATCAGTTGCCTATAGCGTTGGCCATTCATGAGATAATTCGGACACCAAACGTTTGACTCAACAAAATGATAGTTTCACGCGTTGTTTGATATGTTGCGCCATTTTGATGAAAACATTTCTCCTCCAAATGATTTGCAATGACATGAGGACAAAACATTCTTGACACATTTAACTGTAGCGTTCGCCATTCACGGTAAAGTTGGCACCGGTTTCGGATTAGAATAAAAATGGGCCGATTACGCCTTTTTACATGATTTTTTTGAATGTAAAGAAATAAATTGGAAATAAATTTCCACGATTCGTAAACGTTGTTCTGGTGTAAGTATTTGCATGGTGATCTGCCAAAGTTTACTTAAAGAAAAGTCAAAAACACTTCATTAGTATGACAGCTAGTTTTACATACATATGTACCTATCGGAAGTTCTATACGTCCAAAACCACACCCTTTACTTGTACATACATAGTGCTCATGTCTTCAGGAGTCACACAAATCTTGCCTTCTCTTGAAATTTTTAACGTTTTACCCATTCTTACCTGCAGAAGAAACATTTTTATTGACATTCTGAAAACACAATGTCATAATGTCCTAACATGTCATAATCTCCTAATATTTCACAACGGTTTTTATTGCTTTTCAAACAAAAAATGTCCTAAAATAATACTACTCTGTATGCTATGTTTATTGTGTTATCGTAACCAACCAGCAGAGACCTCCGCCGAATGCCTAAGAGTCGGTTAAGCCGAGCCGCCGAGTCGTGATATATTAGGACATTATAACAATATGACTGATAAGAGACCTTGTGAATTGACCAAATAATATCAAACTTTGTTCAAGAAATTCTATAAAAAATACAATTTTCCTTTAGCTAATTTGAATGAAATTTTCAAAGATAGAATAATACATCAAGTTTCAGAATAATCCGATATGCACTCTTCGCATTTCCCAAATTTTTTAAAAAAAACAAGCTGATTACTTACAAAAGTTTAAGAAAATTTTCATAAAATCTTCTTCAATTTTACAATAAAATACTTTTAGCTTTTTTTATTAAAGAATACCTAATTTGCTATCTTATGATAATTAATTGGTGTATTCACATTGTCTGCTATTAGTCATATTGTCATAATGTCCTAATATATTATAATAGTTGTTGTTGTGTTTTAAACAAAAAAAAGTATTATTTTATGACAAAACAATAAACATAGTTCAAATAGTGTTATTGTATAGAACTTCTTTGTTTGAAACACAACAAAAATTTGCTTAATCTATCACAATATATTAGGACATTATGACAATATGACCAAATAGTAGACAGAGTGAATACCCCAAATATGTTTAAGGATCGTACTCACATGTCAAATTAAAGATTGTCAAACTTGACGCTACCCAGTTGAATTGCGTTATTTCATTAAAAAGAAAATTTAAATACAGATTTGTCTATGATTTACGAGTTTTCTTAAATATACTTTTGGATTTTTTTCAAATATCTAAAGTTTAATCACCTTTAAGATTTTAATATTTTTTTATTTTAAACTTTTTTTTGTTTCATAAATTTACGGCCATTTAGTAAATAGCACAAAAACGTAATAACTCTTCAAATGCCTCCCCCTGCTTACTACACAACAAAAACAACAATAAAAAATAAGCACTACTACAAAAATAAAGGTAAAAACTTCAGAAAAACCATGCTACACACACACAAAATCATAACAAAAACTCAAAAGTTACACAAAAAACTCTTCAAACCAAACAAACTTTACACAAATACTCTTGAAATAACAATAAAAATTAACAAATAAGAAGAAAAATAAATAAAATACTCTTTCTGAAACCATTATTACAAGAAATATGCTCTTATTTTACATTGAATAAGTAAAATATAAAATATTTTATTGAAATACTCTTTTTTGTAACGTTATTACAAATATAAAGCTCATTTCCACAGAGATTAATATTAAAAATGAGCAACTTTGTTTAGGGCTCTAGTAATTTATGCCGTTATTGTGAGGAAAATGTAAACAAAACTCTCTCTTGTTTTTGTAAACAGAAAAATGCAACAGTACATTTTGTTGTGTTTGGTAAAGAAGAGCAAACAAACAAACACCGTTATTAGCAAGAATAATTTTGTTCTCAGGAAATAAAAAATGTAAACAAAACTCTCTTTTTTATTGAGCAAAACATTTACTGTTGCATTTTCTACAGTTTTTTGTTTTATTTTTTTGTAAAGAAGAGAGTACATATAACGGTTTTGTTATTTTGTTTACTCATTTAATGCATTTTACTGAGTTGGTGTGAGTTTTACAAAAGAGCAAAGATTATTATTTGTTTTAATTATAAGTATACTCTCATTTTCTTTATATGCAATGTAATATTGTTGGCGTTATTTGCAAAAACAAAACAAACGAAAAAAAAGTTGCTTCAAACTCCATTTAAATTCTGGATAAAACACAACAACAAATTCATATTCATACACCAACAATATGTAAATGCCGCCTAAATTTAGCTGATGTAAGTAAAGAGGAAAATTTTTGTAGGGAAATAATTTTGTTGTTGCTGGATATTTGTTTTGTTGTTTTTCATGTCCATGTAGGGAGTACACAGACTGTGTACTCTTCTGTTTTAGAGTAAAAACTCATAATTTTTGCGTACTCCAAGGAAACGGAAATTGCAAAAAACACCAGTCGTTATAAAACTCTTGATGTAGAAACGTGTCGCGTTTTTGAAAAAGTTTAAAGATTTTAGCATACACTTTACATATTGACGTAGTTTAAATGTAAAGCAGATAAAAAAATAATTAATAAATAATTAAACGAGTGAACAAATTAGGTATTAAAAAGATTTACGAGAAAAAAAGGAAAATAAAATAGGTTTAAAAAAGTAAAAAAGCCGGTTGTTTTACAATAAAAGAAAATGTAGTGGAAAAGTGTTTCTTAACTAAAAGTACTAAAGGATTTGCTCAAAACTATTTAAACAGGTAACTAATATTTCAGTTTCTGTGTAAATTTAAAAGCCGCCATCTTACTTCCGCTGATGTCTGGCTTTAAATTGAACTGTTTGCAAATAAATTCTATGGAAATTTTCCCTTTAGCCCCTGTATTTCCGTAACCATTTCAGCAAGCAACAGTGTATTTTCTGTGTTTTTGTTTTTGTCACCAGAAGTGTCATCCTAACCTTACGCACTTTTTAATATGCCTCCCCTTAACGACTCTTTTCTATTTTTTTTAATGTCTAATAAAACTCTACTACTACTTGCCCCCTCTCCCTTTGGTTTTTAGGAAAACTGTTTCTCTCTCTCTATTTCTATTGCTCTCGCCTTACTGGTTTCGCATTATCATTCATTGACTTTTGACTGTTTTAAATGTAAGTATGAATTTTGTTCGCTTTGTTTTTAGTTCCTTTCTCTATAATGTTGCAAAATATTGTTGTAATATTCTTCCCCCTTTTTATTACTTTTTCCTTATATTTATTATCCCGTATTTTACTTGTTGTTGTTTGTTGTCACTGGGTGTATAGTTGTCTGTTTTCATTCCTTTCCGAATTGTCTGTTTTGCTTGTCATTATATTTTGACATTTAACGCATTCCGTTAGTTGTGTGTGTTTGTGTTGTAAAAAGAGAGTGTGGCTGGCTGGTGGTGTTGGGGTTGTCATTTCAACTGTTTGTGACAGTTCTTTTTTCGGTTGCCATATAAAACAATTTTATTATTTTTGTTGCTGTTTGTGCAAATTGTTATTGCATGAATGTGCAAAATATTTTATGAATTTTTCATTCTTGTTGTTGTTGTTTCTTTTCTTCCTCCAGCTGTAAGTTTGTGTTGTTGCTGTAAAAGGGGAGTTGTTGGTGGCGCTTTTATATTTAAATTGATTTCCGGCTGAAAATCAATAATGAAGTTTGCAAATTTTTTCATAACTTTTGCAAGACTTTAAATATATTTATGGGATATTTAAGCTTAGGACGACATTGAAATATAAAATATGATGAAAGAAGCAAGTTTAGTATAAGGATGAGAAGAGAATTTGTTTGTATTATTTAACTTAAATAGAAATGAAAGAAATTTAAATGTTATTTAATCCAAAATTTTATGTTTTTAAAATATAAATTGAAACGAACATCTACAACATGGTTTTGTGTTAAAATTATTGTTGTTTTTTCAACATAAAATCTTTGAAAAATATCTGACTTCTAATTAGTATTCCATTATTTCGATGCTTTTGCAGAAGTTGGAACGGACAAGCTCTTCATGATCAAATCACACAATTTCGCAACTGAATTTAGTATACACAAACGAAACATGCCACGTTATTAAATGAATTGTAATTGTGTACAAAACTAATTTTTTAACTAGTTTAGCTTACATTTCTGTTATGTACCTTAGAATAGTAGTGTTCGGCTCCTAGAGGCTATGACTCTAGATCCATATGTTTTACAAGTATTCAGTGGAAACGTTGACAATTAATGATTTTCTTTCAGCGATTCTGTAAAATTTTAACAACTTATACGTGACTTTTTAAATGTTGTAAAATTTCGGGACATAAGTTTAAAGACAAAAGCAAGATCTGGGCATTAGGGATTTGAACTTAATTTGTAAAGCAAAGACTTCAATATTACTTTATAGCGTAACGATTAACTCACCTTGATTTCAGACATGTTGTGACTACTTAAAAAATAGACTAAAGTATTGCTATGCCAACTTAGACGCATTGCCATATTATGTTACTGCAACGAAACTAAATATTTGGGCAGAAGAATATTATTTATATGGCCTTATTTCATGTTCAGTAGCATTAGTTGAATTGTTGTTCACTTATTTAAAAGTTTTGTCATTGAGAATTGTTAATAAAATATTAATGAGCTACATAAGTTAAAATAGGACTGATGAACTATGAAAAAAAGTATTCTTTTCCCTAGTTCATCTGAGAAAAGCGATTGTTTAAACAATGATGCAATTTACTACAGTTCAGTTCGGTATAGCTGTCATATGTCATGTCGATTATATTTAAAAACAAACGGCATGATCTGGCAATATTGTCGCTTACATTTTTTAGAAAGACATAACAAAATAAATGTCAAATCAAATATGAAAATCATAAGACATTATTTTATGATTTTCAACATAAATTTAAGCAGCAATAATGTGACTTTGAAATCATTTTGATCTTTACTGATAAAATTCCTCTTAGCCACTGTATTTGTTTAGCTTTTCAAATCAGTTGCTATTTGATATAACAAAAAGTTTATGAAGTTCCGCCAAATCCAGTTATTGATAATGTGAGGACTGATATTGACCTCACATTGTAAAATTTGAAACCAATTTTAACCCCAAATTATTGCAAAGTTTTGATAGACATTTAAGTTTCTAAAAATTAGACATCATTACCTATCCAGCACAAGAACGGTTTTTACACTCAACTAATATATTAGAAAGCAGGCGTCATGAAAAATTACATACTAACTTTACCATAACAAAGTTAGTGCTTACTATGCGCTTCTCATTAGTACGTGTACCGTTTCTTATTTGTTATTGATGGTCTGTTGTTGTTTTTATTATGGAGCGCTTACGTAAACTTTGTAAATTGAATTTTTTTTGGAAATAAATTAAAATTGAAAAATTCTTATTTTTCTTAACAAAAATAAAAATTTTCACCAGAAATAAATTTTTTTATGAAAAATTATATTTTTGACTAACAATTAATTTTTTACCAAATATTTACTTTTTCACTACAAATAATTTTTTTCTCCAAAACTCAAATTTTTACCCAAAAATCCAATTTTCACAAAAAATAAAATTTTTCAACAAAATTCAAATTTTTTCCATAAACCAAATATTTGAGTAGAAATCAAAATTTTTACACAAAATTCAATTTTTTTGTACCAAAAAAAGAATTTTTTTATAATAAATATAAATAATTTTTTAACCAAGGTTTTTCATTTGTGACCCCATGAAGTATATACACTAGACTGTACCTCAAAAATAAAATTCGCAGTACACACCCTAATAAAATGCAGTTCTGCAAGACAAATTCGAAAAAAAAAATATTTTTTTCCCGAACTTTTTACATTTTTCCGATCTTTACAGTCGGATCTTAAAGTGTGATATATCAATATTTTTGAGAAGACCAATATTTTTCTCTAAGGGCCACTGACCACTATATTAGGGGGTGTACTTTTTTTTTGCTTGTAAGGTGGTACACTCTAATATACACTTTTTCATTTTAAAATAAAAACACGTATTTTTGAAGACATGTTAGATTTTGGATCTGAGCTAAGGAATTGTTTCTGGTTTATTTGCATAAACCCGAGATCTCACAAAACCCCAAAAAAAAATTTAATATAATATATTAGGACATTATGACAATATGACGAATAGCAGACCATGTGAATACCCCAAATATGTTTGTAAGAAATTCACACCACACAGATGAGGGCTGTTTTGCTGAACATTTTACATCAAAAAGTAATTTTCGTGAATATCAAAGATAGAGGGTTTTGAATATAGGATAGAAGACCATGTGAATGCCCAATTGTTTTTTACTGTTTTTTTTTGCATTTTTGTTATTTCTCTATCTAATACAATTAATTTTTTCCGAATGCAAAACCCTCTATCTTTTCAAACAATTAATTTTCAAATATTTTTTTGGAATAATTTCTTCTTGCAATTCATGTTTTCTTACTAAGTTTTGAATGCTGAACATGAATTTTACATTTTTCAATCATTTAAAAAAATTAATTACAATGAAAATATTTAACCTTTTTGTTTTTGGAAAATATAATTTCCGTGGCATGAAAATAAATGGTTAAATTTGGAGTTTGCTTAAAAAAGTGTCTACTTTTAAAGTGTTTTTTTAACTTATGTAGCTCCCATATAGACCCGGAAGCGGATCTATATGGGAGCTATGACTAATTATGGACCTATCGTAATAAAATTTGGTGACATGAATTTTGTATATATAAAACTTATTTAGAGCGCAATTTGTGGAGATACATTTATAAATAAAACATTTATGACCAATAAAATCCAATTTCGGAAGGACATTTGTATGGCGCCTAGGTGGAATAATGGAGCGATTTCTGCCAGTTTCAATAGGCTTGGTCCTTGGGCCGAAAAAATAATATGTACCAAATGTGATCGAAATATCTTTAAAATTGCGACCTGTACTCTGCGCACAAGGTTTACATGGACAGCCAACCAGCCAACCAGACGGACGGACGGACATCGTTTAATCGACTCAGAAAGTGATTCTAAGTCGATCGGTATACTTTAAGGTGGGTGTTAGACTAATATTTTTGGGCGTTACAAACATCTGCACAAACGCATTATACCCTCCCCACTATGGTGTTGGAACAGAGTATACGATATTGACTTGATTCGTTCTTGGCCTCAAAAGATGAGCAGTTCTTTTGGATCGAAATTCATATCTAGCTATAAATATCGGAAGATATCATAGCTAACAAAGGCCAATAATTTCAATAAATTTACATTGTACAAATGTTGCAAAATGAAAGCTAAAAGTTTGAAAAATAGTTGTTCGAACTTATATATGTAGTTAAGCTACAAGTAGACGAAATATACTGTGTTAATGGCAGGTTTATTAACAATTAAGCTGAATTAAGTGGAAGAAATACAAATTATATATGTTTATCGAACTTGTACTTGCAATGCAAAGACTGGCACGTATAGCCATTAAGTGACTTGTAACTGTTGGTGCAAAAATGGAATAAAACTTATTTAAAAATCAACCTAGATAGTAACTCTATTCAATATTTAACATTTTTATAAATAATAAATCAACTTTCATATTGTCATAACTATAACTGACTTTAATGGCAAACATGCAACATTTTGCACTAAATTGTTTTTTTTTAAATCTAGGCTCTTAATGCCCTTGAGTTTATAAACTTTCATGTTATGTTTATTTATTTTGTTTTATTTTCTTATAAAGTTCCTGTTTAATGTTTAACATTCATTTATACCATTTTAATTTTTCATTTCAAATTAAAAAGAATAATAATAAGAAAATGAAAACAAAAAAAAAAAAAAAACTTTTCTACCTTGTTTTTTATATTTTTTTAGTTTGTTTGCTGAAAGTTTTGCACAATTGTTTGCAACTAGAGTGAAAGATTTATGGTAAAACTATTTACATATTTTAATTACCTCCAGGAAAACTATAGCTTAACAAATAATATGTAAGAAATTTTTTTAAGATTTAAGAAGGAAAAGAAATATTTAAATAGAATTAAATTCATTTAAAATTACAGATGCCTTGATACTCAAACATTCTCAGTTTACTACTCTTTAATTGTTTATCAATATAGTATTTGCTTTGAAAATTTCATTTTAAATTACAAAAAAATAATAATAAAAAATAAATAAAATTAAATTTTAAATGGGTTTTAAATTTAATTAAATTGCCATAAAATGATAATGATACGAGTATCTTCGCTAACAGTTTTGAGTGTCTGTCACAAACAACCCCTTCTCATTTGATGGAGTAAACTACACTACTGTCGAATCTTCAACAATACCCGTAGAATTTCAATTCTACACATAATCATATGTGATTCAAGTGTGGGTAGTAAGTAAGTATTTGTTTCATGAAACTGGTTTAAAAATTTAATTTATTTTTTTTTTTAAATTTATAATGAACTTCTAGCATTGATAACAAGAACAATCCTTAAATTATTTAGATAATCTTAAATTAAATAAATAGTAATGAAATAAAGAGTTTGTAATCTGTATGTGCTACCGCTAATGACCCACATATGATTTTCATATGTGAGTTTAAGAAATGTCAATATAACTCTAGAATATGAAACTAATTTAATGTGAAACAAATAATTGATGACAATAGCCTTGATATTCTAAAATATTAAATACATTTCTCAGTTGAAATTTTTAATGGCAGAAAAATTAACTTTTTCAGAATTTCCAAAAAAAACGACTGATTTTCTTATTTATTTCGTCTAATGTCAGCAGGATCCAATAATCAGGATGTCAATAATATTGTATGCTTTTCGCTGCAATTTAAAACTTGCTAATAAAAATCACATATTTTCCTTTAAAGTGGCATTGATTTGTTAGGGCATATTTTATTTATAATGCATATTTTGTTATATCTAACTTCAAAATCCATAAAATCATTAGCCCTGAATTAATGATTTTATTTATCATTTAGGGTGACAACTAGTTACATAACTAGCTACGTGACTAGTTATTTTAACAAGTGCACGCCCTAAGCAGACGGTCAATTAACTCTCTTGGACACTTATCGATACTTGAGTGACAGTTGTTTTTACGCTAGATTACATAGAATATATAAAGTAACCAATTGACTTCTCTATGCATTACTTATAGCACATACTTGTTAAATAACCCAAAGTACACACAGACTCAAAAGTGAGTAAACACCCCCGAATTTTTTGATGTTTTCAAGATCATGAAAATCATTATAGACCGACTTAATTTTTTTTTTAACCGAATCTATTATTCAACTTAATCTCCAACAAACCAAAACATTAAAATTTTAATCGATGAATAAATTTTAGGATTTTCATTATCTTAAAAAAAAATCAAATATTTTTTGGTGTATACTCACTTTTGAGGCTCACTGTATATAAATTGTAGTCAGACTTTAGTGACAATTACTGTCTATAAGGTATACATTTACTACTTGCTTAACTGCTGGGTTATTACGAAATGAAAATTAAGGTTAAATGAAACTTTACATCACCATCAAAATACTAATGATTTTAAGAGATGACTCGCAAGATAGAATCTCTAAAGAGTATGGCTTTAAACAAGTATTCAGATTAATATATTATAATTAATATATTAAAGTTTTCTCAGAAGAAAAATTATAATTTTAAAAAGTTAACTATTTAATTCCTGCACAGAGAAAACAGATTCGTGATAGCAACCGAATTTGTTGCCAATCGAATGATTCTGTCTGCGGATATTTTCCAATAATAAATGCATTAAAATCCACCTTAGCTATGATCTTTTCAAATAATTCTGGCAACATACGGATTCCGAGCCAAAAGAAATGCTTATCTTTTGAGACCAAGAACGAATGAAGCCAATATCGGATACTCTTTTCCAAAGTCAAGCGTATACCAGAGAGAGCGTTCTGCTAATGGAATATTAAGCCGAGCGTTGTCATGATGGAATATTAAGATTTTATGTCTGGCCGAATTTTCTGGACATTTTTCGGAAAATTAACGTTTGAAATGAATCAGTTGTATTCGTTACAGTTTCCCTGTGATGGTTTAGCCAGATTCAGCAGCTCATACTAGATAGATAGTGGATCCATTTCTCATCGCAAGTAATGATTCGGTGCAAAAGCAGCAATTCAGATATCGAAAATCGTATTTCAAGAGCTTTCAGCTTCAATTCGTATGGTACCCAATTTCCCTGTTTTTGGATGAATTCTATTTTCATGGAGTAATGCCTCTAATTCTTGGTCTTCAAAATGTTTTGGGCTGTTGGAAATTATGCTGACACTTTGCACAAATCATGACTATTGACATGATAATCTATGCGGTATTTAGGTAACATGTAGTTTCGTTTGTTGCAGTCTTGTTCATTTTACACAGGTCAAAAAAATAAAGAAAAATATTTTGGTGCCGAGATACTGTTGTGGTTTAATGTTTTTAATAATATTTCTCTGCATGTAGCTTTGGATCTACCTTCACATTCACTTGTCTCAATGTTACATTTCTGCTGAATATATATTCAAACAGTTTAGAAAACCTATAACAGACTCAGTGACAAACACGTATTGAAATTACTTTAAGATGGATATTAAGGTATTGATATGTAGTGAAAACTTAAGACAGTGGGATAGCTGTAAATGAAGTAATGGTATGAATAAAAGAAAAATGACATATCATGATTTGCCGTCTGCTGGCTTCTACTGCACTCAGACGATACACTACCTTCTACGAATCAACATATGTTATATTTGTCGAATACAGATATACCAAATTGGAACTTATGAAGCAGGACGTGAAGGCATTATATAAGACTCTCCATTAGGGCTATAACCAAATTTTGACCCTAGCACTACGCGATAAAATTTTTTTAGGGTAATTTTGGAATAAAAACTCACCTACAAAATCGATTTTTTAAACTCTAATTTTTATTACTTTTTTTTTAATTTTTTTATAGCAAAAAAGAGAATTTTTTCCCCATACCGCAATTTTTAACTATAGATTCGAGCCTGGTTGAAATATTGATAAAAAAAAACTATTTTCGGTTTTTTGGATAAAATAAAAAAAATATTTCCAAAATTTACCTCGTTTTTTGAGTGAACTTTTTTGGCAACCGCGATAATAACTTTCAATGGTCTGTTCGACTATGCTAGGGCCATTTTGATATTTGCAAAAATTGTAAAAACATCATAGCCCTACTGTTCATGTTCTGCTTTTCTTTCAAGAAAGTTTCCAAGTTTGAGCACATAAATACTAAAAGCTGGTATTGCTAAGGGCCCATAAATTAGACTTTTTATGAAAGTCAACGATTCCATTCTTTCAATGAATGATGCAGAAGAGGCTTGAAAATCTTTTATGGTTATACTGAAACATTTCTTAGGAGGCTGAAAATGATTTTGAAATAGTAGACCTTTTAATTAGCTTTAGAAATCAATATGAGCATAAAACTACACTATATGCAAAGTCATTGATTGATAATAACATTAGATCACTTATCTTTCGTTCGAAACACAGACATTCTCTTCTGTTTATTTGCTACGGTATTCATGCAGTTACCTGTGACTGAGGAAGTAAGCACTTCTCTTTCAATCTCGTTCTGTTGTGTACATGTTTTGATCCAACACAATCTGCACATTTAAACTTTAACTTCAATGACATCCGATGAGGAACTGCTTTGTCATCATTACATTGTATTTTGTGGCCATGGGAACCTTCCTTTCCTCAAGATATTCTGAGGTTATTTGTAATCATTTAGGCTGCGTTTTGGTAGAACATTGCAGAATATCACTAACATAAGGTCATCAGACTGTACCAGAATAATTGATCACAGGCCATACAACTTATGTAGTTCTTTAAAAAGTGGAACAATTTCAATAATTTGGAGTTTATCACAATCTTATTAACTACAAAACATTTTTGATTTTTTAAATAAATTATTTTCAAAGTTATTTAGATTTACTATTGATATTTCTTCATGGCGATCGGTCTATATAAGATCCACTTTCCAAAATCACTTTATCGAGACGACTTGCGCTTTGTTGCAAAGATGCAGTTTATGCGACTTTTGAAGTGGCATCCAAAATTTCCGTGTAACTAAAAGTTGGACTTTGGAACTCTTCGGATATTATACTAAAACTGAGCATGACCGAATTAAGTGTTGCCTTAATATCGAATTTACCGTTTTGTTTTCTAGTGATCTAAATAGATCACTAAATGATATCTTAGAGGGACTTTTAAAACTTAAAGAACTTTTCATTTCATATAGTAACAGCTACATTGTTACAAAATATATAACTTGAATTGCTTAAAAGTCCTTACAAAAACTTTTCCCAAAATTTAACAAAAATATTATTTAACGTCTCCTTAAAGCTGTCTTAACAACATTTCATTTTTTGTTTTTATACTTATTTTTTATCTATTGTATGTCTAAACATTTCGCTTTGTTTTTGTTGCTCTAAATGGAAAAGTTAAATAGAAGTTTTTTTTCTTTCTTTTTAATTTAATTTCTTGCACACCATTTTGCTTTTACCTTGAACAAAAGTAACAAACAAAAAAAGTAAAGAAGAAAAAATTAAATAAAGAACTTGGTAAATAATTCAGTCTTTATGTTTTTTTTTTCGTACATTTTTCTAAAAATTTCTTGTAGAAACAATATTTTCAATTTTTCTTACATGTTGGCAAAAAATAAAAATAAACAATAAGAAAATTTCAACTTTTTAATTCTTAAAGCTATTTTGTGTGAGTCCTCTTATAATTTACTTTTCAACATGAGTGGCAAGGTTATACTATATGAGTTTGTCTTTCCGTTTGTGATTTCAACAATTTTCATTTGTGACTCCATAAAGTATATATATACTGGATCACTATATCTTAGAGGAGTCGAAATAGCCATGTCAAGTTATAGCCTCGACCATGAAATTTCCGAAACCCCCAAATAACTTTCACAGCAAAAAAGTTTGAAGACCAAGAATTGGAGGCATTGGAGTTTTGTAAAACTCTACAAGAGCTCGCAAAATCATTGGGGGCTACTCAAGCAGTAATTTCAAAACGTTTGCGAGCAGCAGGATTCATCCAGAAGTAGGGAAATTGGGTACCATACAAATTAAAGCCGATATACCTTGAACGACGATTTAGCATATCATATATTATGCTTGAAGGGTATAACATTTTACACCGAATAATTACTTGTGATGTGGGCTAGGTATGCAGGTAGAAGCTCAAAGAATTCCTTCTCGTACAGCTCACTAGGATCCATTGATCACTATGAGGTTCTATGCATTATATGCATTATTTATCCGCTGCTTACAAGTCGACAGCGGAATTCCACAAAGGAAGTCTGTTACATCGGCCGACATCGAGACTCCTATTCCCGCGAAGTTAACAGAAATAAAATTGCCTTCATTATCCCTGCGTCCACATACTCAAGTGAGTACAACTGTTGAATGTCTTGCCATATCATTTAAGGATTTCCGGCATTCCTGGACTGTATTTATCAGGAACTTGATTGCAGCTTCACTGTCAGTCTATATATACGAATATCCCTAACAGATATCTGTAATATCTGAGCCAATTGGCCGTTCTCCTAAAGGCCGATACCTTGATGGACGAAGAATACTACATCAATTTGGGAGTCTAAATGACATTCCCTGCCCACTTTATCCCCTTTTTATACTCATCTGTATAGACGAATATTCCCATTACACCAATAGAGGAACAATCATCAGACTCCATACAGGACGGGATTCAAAAACCGAAGTTCCTCAGGAAAAAGGTTCTAAGGGAGCAGTAATTAATATGATCAGGAAGATTTTAAATACTTTCTATTATACAAGGCATGTCCATTGGATCTATAATTCTATGTGTTGTGCTTATAGGCAGTCTTCAGTGACAGCTTCCTGGTTAAATAGTTAAATAGAGTGAAGTGATACTTCATTGCTTTACTACGCAATGCCCCTGTTATCAGGATTGTCATACTTCTCAATACACTTTCAAAGAGTATGCGGTTAGAGGCCCCATAGAATAATATCGGTTTAGTAACCAAATCAACTATCCAGTTCCCGTTCCAGGGTCTAGTACCCCATCTCGTGCCTATGGCCCTTTACAGACATGCATAGCCATCATGGCCTTAGATGCCCTTGCCGCAGTGTTGAGTTTCCAGTATAATTTCCTACCGAGTGCCACACGAAGTTTTTTGCTATTTTGATTGAAAATTAAGTTTTTTTGATTTTATATGTTTTCTCATTTTTGTTCTTTATAACAAGGTCTACAACTTTTCCTCAGAGAGCAAATCAAAATTCCGAACTGTTTCCAAGACAGTAGCTTGAGAAAATTATCACTTTATTCCAAAAATAACACCGAGGCCCCAAACCTTTGGGGGCCCATAAAAAAGTGCATGACATTGGGCAAAACTGGGAGACACGGGTCTTTTTTTCGGTCTTTTATCACATACTGGTGTCCGTATATGGTTATATTTCCATGACTTAAAAAAAGCGACAATTCGATTCCGCTCAGTTGGGGTAACGTAAAGTTAGGAATCTTAATCTTCATTGAGTTGAGTTTTGCTTGGATTTACTCTCATATCACTATAAATATTCCATCGATTTAATATTTAATAATTGTCTTTGCGATATCGTGCCTAGATGAATCCCTGAAACTGCCACATCTATATCAGTCTTGTAATTTAGGGAGTCTAATTTTCTAAACAGCCAGTTTAAGGCCAAGTTCCACAATAGTAGAGATAGCACACCACCGTGGGAAGTGCCTCTTTTGGCAGCTCTACACAGAGAAAACAGATTCGTAGTGACCATAGTGACCTAATTTTACAGTTGTGGCTACAAAATTTTGGAAGAGGTATCAAATGTATGGTTGATCCAACCGAAATTCTTCTTTATCAACTTACTTTCTGTTTATAGAACCGAACAATTCTATGTGTGCTACCGAGTCATTCGGTTGCTACTAAGAATATGTTTTCTCTGTGTAGTCATCGTAGTGCTTCCAATTTTAAAACGAATGATCCTATAATTCAGAATATACCTAATGAACCTAACTATGGATTAGTCAATTCCTAGAGATCCAAGGCTGATATTATGGTTACAGATTTCATATTATTGAAGACTCTTTCTATATCCAGAAAGGCCACTAGTGTGTATTTGCTAAATTCGATAGATCTCTCGATATACCTACTAGTGAGTAAAATGAATGCATTACGATAATCCAAAGCGTAAGAGATCATATGTGAAGACCGGCCAACCAGCCGAATCGATACTAAAGCCAAATATCCATGGCGCTAAGGTAATTGATGTGAGCAAAAGGGTCCTATATATTATGACCAGCTGAAATACCTATTAAAACTATTTAGAAATAAGTGGTTGGGAAGTTTTGCCTCATTGGCTTTATAGTCCAGACCTTGCCCCATCTGACTGCTAGTTGTTTCTCAGGAATGCAGGATATAGTAACCGAAATTGGCTTGATTCGTTTTTGGCCTAAAAAGATGAGCAGATTTTTTTTTGGCTAGGAATCCATATGTTGCCAGAAAGATGGGTAAAGATCATAGCTAACACAATGGCAAATGGTTTCAAAATAATAGCTAACAATTTTAAAACATCCGACATTTTTAAGTCTTACACCCAATAAATGTGAGTATAAGAAGGCTTACAGATATTCCTATTCTTAAATAATATATTATTCAATATTTTTTCTTTTATTTTTAGTTTTTTTTTTCTTGCTATTTCCCCTCATATTCTTGAACTTTTTCTTTCTACTTCCGGTTCCCTTTATATTTGTGTTAGTTCCTCATGTCTCACAGCTCGTCTTGATTTAATTTACACGCCTGTATTTAATGTGTTTTTAATTTACTTTTCTGATATGTTTTAGCAATTTTCTTTATTTATATATTTTTTTTTTGCTTTTCCATATACCTACGAGTAGAACAGAATTTTTGCGCAAAAATCGTCTACAGGAAACAGTTTGTTAAAGTTCAGTTTCATGTGTATGTAGGAGCGTGTTATGATTCTGCTACAAACATGTTTCAGCCAAAATGCTGCAAAATATATTTATTTCTTTGTATATTATGTACTAAAAAAAAGATAGGAAAAAAAACTAACCATGTTAAGGACAAAGTTTATCAAAAACATATAGAGAAAGTTTTATTTTGTTTTATTATATTTGTTGTTTTGCCCTAATAGAATTACTTTAATATGATTTAACAATAACAACGTATATTTAGGAAGGCCAAAAGAAAGAAAATAGACAAACTCCTAAAACTAAACAGTGGAAAGTAAAATGATTCAGATATTCTAAGCAAAAAAAACTTGGTCACGACATCATTTCAACTTAGTAACAAATATTGAAACATTTTCTTAAAAAACTCTGCCTAAAAATTGTTTCTTTCCTCAAACATTTTGAAAATTTTCCCATTGCATATCATAAACATATCCCATAAACATTGCTGTTTAATAATTGCAAGCAAAAACCACATCAAACAAAACTAAGCGCCTTGTTATTAAATGCATCATTAACATGACTTTAATTTAACATGTGAACTCTAGAATCATCAGCAAACCAGAACCAGAACACACTAAACCACACCAGTTTGTGTTCCTTAACACATTAAACCAAAAAACAAAAAAAAACAGCCAGAAAAACACAATTTCCTAGCAAACTGACACCTGCATAAATGCAACTAAAACAACTATGACTACAGCTATAGCAATAGCTATACAGACTACAACTCCTAGGATGTCGGCGACATAGACTTCTACGACACCAAACAGTTTACTTTTTTATTTATTTGCGGCATATAATAAAAACAACAATTTTACCGCATAAAATATAAAAGTGTAAAACAACAAGAACCAACAAAAAACTAAAAAAAACCAACGACAACTATTGATGACAGTTGAAAGTAATAAATTATAGAAAATAAAAAAAATGTTTGGGTACGTTTCCTTTTTGAACACATCTATGGTTACACGCATAGACACTCAATAATAGATGATGCAGATCTTTAGATAAACATGCATTTTTCTAACCATAAAAACACAAAATAAAAACTCTATGTATTATTGTATAGCTACAAGAGGAGGTGGAGGCACAATTTCAAAGTTGTTTTTTTTTTAATTTTTTTACGATCAACACCTTGTTGCGGAAATTTGTGTTGGCCAACGACCAAAAGAAACCTCCTACTTTTTTTTTAATTTCTGGTTTGTTTGCTGAACTTTTTGGCCGTTTACAAATTTGAATTTGATTTTTTTTCTAATGTTTGCTGAGTCAAAAGTTTTATAGATAGTCGCTGATATTAAAAAGTTTTTTAGTTTCACATATAGCAGGTAAAAATTGGAAGAGCCAAAATTTAATACTCAACAATGACATGTTCGTAACATATAGACATACCAGTAGGTCTTTGCAGAGTAGAAAATGGGACTATATACAGACCTACTATTGAAGCTATACTGGGACTATATAAAGACCTACGATTGAAGCTATACTGGGACTATATAATGACCTACGATTGAAGCTATAGTAGGACTATATACAGACCTACGATTGAAGCTAAACTTGGACTATATACAGACCTACGATTGAAGCTAAACTGGGACTATATACAGACCTACGATTGAAGCAAAACTGGGACTATATACAGACCTACGATTGAAGCAAAACTGGGACTATACACAGACCTACGTTTGAAGCTAAACTGGGACTATATACGGACGTACGATTGCAACTGAAATGGGACTATATACAGATCTATGATTGAAGCTAAACTGGGACTATATACAGACTTACGCTTGAAGCTAAACTGCGACTATATACAGACCTAAGATTGAAGCTCAACTGGGACTATATAAAGACCTAGGATTGAAGCTATACTGGGACTATATACAGATCTACGATTGAAGCAAAACTCGGACTATATACAGGCCTACGTTTGAAGCTAAACTGGGACTATATCCGGACGTACGATTGAAGCTCAACTGGGACTATATACAGACCTACGATTGAAGCTATACTGGGCCTATATACAGACCTACGATTGAAGCTAAACTGGGACTTTATACAGATCGACCTAGGTTTGAAGACCTAGACAGACCTACAATGGAAGCTGAAATTGAACTATGTATATTCGGACCTATGATTGGTGCTAAACTGGGACTATATACAGATCTACGAGTGAAGCTAAACTAGGACCATATACGGAACTACGATTGAAGCTAAACTGGGTCTATATACAGAACTACGATTAAAGCTAAACTGGGTCTATATACAGAACTACGATTAAAGCTAAACTGGGTCTATATACAGACCTAAGATTGAAGCTAAACTTGGACTATATAAAGGCCTACGTTTAAAGGTAAAATGGCACTATGGGAATACCTACGCTTGAAGCTAAAATGGGACTATATAAAGACCTTCTTTCGAAGCTGAAATGGGACTCTGTAAAAGACCTACGTTTGAAGCTAAAACGAGGCTATGTACAAACCAAAGTTTGTAGCTAAAATGGGACTATATAAAACTACGTTTGAAGCTTAAATGGGACTATATAAACCCCTATATTTAAAGCTATAATGGGACTATAGAAAGACCTAAGTTGGAAGCTAAAATGGGACTATTAAAAGCCTAAGTTTGAAACTAAACTAGGACGTTTCAGTCTAAACTGGGAGCGTGCAAAGATCTAATTTTCAAGCTTAATTTGGACTATAGAGGGACCTTCGTTTGAAGCTAAACTGAGAATATATAAAGACATACATTTCAATCTAAACTGGGACCATGCTAAGTCCTACATTTGAAGTTAAACCGGGACTATATATAGATATACGTTTGAAGCTAAATAGAGTCTGTATAAAGAAGCTAAACTAGAACTGCCTAAGAGTCGTGCAACTCGTCTCAATGTTTAATGTTGAATATTTAAGCGTCTAAGTCTATGCTCTATTTGCTATGCCGAGGCGTAATTACCTTTACAATCATTCGACCATAACTTTAAGTTAATTAACAATAATCCCCGGATTGATGAAAAACTATAAACGGAATCCCTATCTAGGAAATGATACACATTGCACTCACTAAGCTTGATTCCAACAATTATGTCCGAAGTAGCTAGCAAGTGTAGAATGAGATGCTGCATGATGGATTCCTGCTTTACATTAGAAATTATCGAAATAGTGTGTAAATGCAATTTACTATATCTAATTAATTTTTGTAGGCGTAGTAGTCATTATGTCTCGCCTTGCCCACATGTTTCCCTTCCAGAATAGTTGAATATCTAAGAAAATACTTAATTAATTCGTTTCGCTAGCACCACACCTGCAAGTGTTTATGTATTTTGATGCCTACCACTTTGAATCTAATGATTTAGAGAACTATCTTATTTTTTGTCCTTATTTTTTGTCCAAGAGGAAAGTTTGCTAAGCTCAGTCTGCAGTACCTTAACTGATAGTAGGAAGAAATTTCTCCACACCCTACGAGAAATGATTATCTCAATCTGAAAGCTTTTTATCACTTTTCGCATTTATAAATTTAACTACTTAGTTCTTGTATATAACAGCCATTTATTTGTATACCTTTTATTTTGCCAACATTTCTCAACATTGTTGTTTAATCCCTCCATACTTAGCTTAAAAATACCTCTAGTGGCGCCTCAACAGGTACCAACCACTACTTTCTTACAGCATATTTTTGTATTCTCGCAGCAAAATAAAGAAAATTCAAACAATGTCTGAATAAAAATTCTTCTTAAAATTGCATGAACTATCCACTTGTTCACTCTACAAACAATTTCCAGCAAAAATCCAGTAATCAACAGAACAAAAAAAAAAAATATGAGAAAAAAAGTTAATTTCCTTAAAACATCTTTTAAAACATGAACCAGGGCCAGACGCTACAACAGACATACAGACTGGTAAAGAAGGTAGATAGATATATTCGAAAATACAGACTTAAACAATAATAACAACAGCAACAATAGCGGCAGCTTCGACAGCTTCGACAGCAAGCAGCAGCAATAATATAAAAGCCATAACAATAACACTACATGCCAAAGGTAAACAATGGGGCTTTACTCGAGTAACAGTTCAAATATTTTTTTTCGGTATGTTAAATTTTATTTTTGTTGTTGAAATTTCTTTAAACGAACTGACAAATAGTGATTTATTGACAATTTCAAGTGGACGACCCGTTTGGACTGTTTTTTTTTTTTTTTTTTTAATTTTTCAGAATTGTGATGACACTGATGATGGCAAAATGTGAGCATAAGATGTGTGTGATGGGCTGCTCCACAGTGTTTGTCTGACTATAAGTGAGTTAATGTTCCGTTTTTTTGTTTTTATTTTCGTCGTATGTTTGTATATGATTGTATGATGCTGATGGTGCTGTCACTGATGACTGAACACACACCGTGAGGTTAACAGTGAGTGATGGAATTTTTAAAAAAATAGCCACTCTATTGGAAAAAGTTGTTGATGTTTTTGAACGACAACAACAAAAATGTCAAGTCAATAATTTTGTTTGTTTTTTATGGGAATAAAATCTGTGAATAAATATTGAAAAGTAAATTGTATGAATATGAAGCAATATCCCCAATATGTTTATGATTTTAGTACCTATATGAGAGTGAAATTGAGAGCTAAGTCTCAATTTTACGATAATTCTCAAGATGATATTGCAATATTAGTTCAAGCACACCATAGATGGTATTTTGGACAACAACCAACATTAACTTCAACAGAAGTCGCCGTAAAATAAACCACAACAATTTAATTCGTATTCGTTAATTAAAGTTGAGACGAGTTACAGTTGGTATCTACATATGCAGAATCCGGTATCGTGAAATAGCTCCCAAATGAAATAACTCCCAATGAAATAATTCCCATCAAAAATTAAAAAATTCCCAAACTTGAAAAACGAAATAACTACCAAAGGGTAAAATGAATTACTCCCAATAATCGGCGGTTTCATAATTTTAAAAATATTAGCCCCAAAGGGAAATAACTCCCAATAGAAATGAAATAATTCCCAATCCAAAGCAATTTATTTATGTAATCTAAAAAAAGGAATTACAAAAGTGAAATTATTCTTCGCTTACCAAAAATTTTTTGCATTGCGGCCCAATGGCGTAGCGCAAAGTTTTACTCCTCTGGGATGTGTCAAAAACTGGCTTCACTCAGAAAACTTTTGGCCGTGCGTTAAGGTTTTCTCCTCTGTGGTGTATCAAAAACTGGCTTCGCTCAGAAAAGTTGTTTGCATTGGACGCTAAGGTTTTCTCCTCTGGGGTGTACAAAAACTGGCTTCGCTAAGAAAACTTTTTTACATTGCCGGCCTTTGGCCGTGCGTTAAGGGTTTCTCCTCTTCGCTCTGAAAAGTTTTTTGCATTGCAGAAAGATTTTATAATATTTCAGAAAGCCGATTTTCATTTCGCACCAGATTAAGAAATCGTTAATGCAAAAAACTTTTCTGAGCGAAACCAGTTTTTGATACACCCCAGAGGAGAAAACCTTAGCACACAGCCGAAGACGGGCAATGCAAAAAACTTTTCTGAGTGAAGCCAGTTTTTGATATTTATGGGTTCTGCTGTTGAAAAGTAGAACCCTAGAAAAATGAAATAACTCCCAGTAAAGTGAAATAACTCCTAATTCCCAAAATAAAATGAAATAAAACCCAACAAAAATTTCATTGGGAGTTGGTTCATTGGGAGTTATTGCATTATGAAATAAGTCCTAAGTTGTATGAAAAATTTGTTGGGTGTTATTTAATTTTTTCGTGGGGAGTTATTTCATTTGGGAGTTGTTTCATGGTACTGGAGAATCCTCTATCCGAATAACATCTCAGGAGCATCCACGGTATCGTGAAATAACTCCCCACGAAAAAATTAAATAACATCCAACAAATGTTTCATACAACTTAGGACTTATTTCATTATGAAACAACTCCTAACGCATAGGGAGTTATTTTATAATTTTGTTGTTGGGAGTTATTTCATAATGCAATGGGAATTATTTCATTGGGAGTTATTTCATTTGGGAGCTATTTCACGGTACCAGCATCCACACCTCCAGTAACTACGACACGCATATGTGAAGGGAAGGTAAATGGGTAACGAAGTTTTTCCCCCATGATAAGTTAAAGTAAGGAATCGCTATCAATGTTCCGGAGAACAACACAAACATTCCAAAAATACTCACCCGATTATGTTGCTATATTTTTCTAATTAAACGAAACTGTTTCATAATATTTTATAGATATTTAAGATTTGTTCTATTACATTTTCAAGAATATATCCTTCAACTATTTGAATCTGTGACTTCAGAAAACCCAAAAAAATGAAAGCGTTTTCATTATGTATTCCTCCTAATGCTAATTGAAGCTCGACCTCGGTGCGATGTTACATATCCTCTTGGAACCTCAAGTCCTCCAGTCCCAATAGGAATTTTTTTCCTCTTCTTGGACCAGCACTCAAGAAAATAGGTTATGTTAAGGCTAAAGAATGAATTTTCCGTGTAGTGTGTTATGCGGATTCCTCTAAATAAGAAATATTATGACTCCTCCAATATAACTGGCGCACTATGATTTTGAATCAAAATAATACACTTATATCCACTAGACCGAATTTTGTTATAATCTTTGGGAATGCCAACCATTACTCAAAGCCGAAAAGAGGCACAATTTTAGTAGTATTTTTTGACAAAGTACCAAAAACCTGAAAGTTCATCTGAGCATCTGGTAACTAAATCCTTGAAAACCAATCATGACTTAAACACGAAAAAGTGTACAGTTTTAGTACTTTTCTGATGATATTAGACTTTTAGTATACTTTAGAGTACCAAACATCAGCACCTAAATCTGGACATCTTTGAATTAAACCTGGAAATATGTCTATTTTTTGAGGTCGATATGTTTTTGGTCTGACGCAGCTTAGACAACATCGTGTCAGATTTGTCTTTTCTGATGTTGAGTATTCTTGAGAAATTAATACAACTTGAAGGAAAGTTCAGCAACTATTCTTGAGAGAAATTTGAAAAGATTTCTAGTTTGTGCATGAACGAGAAGGAAGAGAAATTGGTAAAAGCTCTTCTCATTTGACTGAAACGATTTACAGTGAAACACGTTCTGATACCTTCATGACTAGAACTGTCTCAGATATGTGTAATTAAACGATGCGATTAAATTAGTCAGAAGAATCTGTTGCTGTCTACGGGTGCAACATTTTTATTCAGACTAGTTTAAGCAATTTCAAATATTCCATTATATAGTTGGTTAATAGGTAGCTAAATGCAGTAACAATAGGCTTAAGACCCTTTGAAGGTACCTAAAGGTTTCAATTTCTGAACCTGTCGCTTTACTTGTAACTTGAACACATTTGCCAGTTATAACTCAGTCACCTTACATATCTATTCAACCCGTTTAGGCATTCCTACATTCTAGAACTAGACTTGATGTAGGATACACATATATTTGGGGTCGTAAAAGAAAACCTAATCCCAATCTCCTGGATGCGGACACGTTGTCTTATCCTATTTCTCCTTTTAAATAAACGAAAACTGTCACTGTATTAAAAGAGGAAAAATCCGCTAACCCCGTGTCATTAAGAAATCGAAGGAGGGCTGCTGGCAAATAAGTCCACCATAATCCAGCCACTACATCAGGGGCTTTCACAGATCTCCTCTTATCAGGATTGGCATTTTTCTTAATACAACAAATAGAGTACCCTTTTTTGTGTTCCCCATCTGAAAGAGATCCTATTCAATAGTATTGGTCTAGTGACCATCCCAAATAGCCAGTTCAGATTATTGGATTTCATCCACTGCAACATGAAAATATGAAACAATACCAGTTCAGTCTTGCTCGTATTTACATTGAAGATGCTACATGGTCTTAGCATGTTTATTGTCCAAAATAATATCCCCTTTTTCGGGCAGTCCAAAAGTGTCAGTTTAATGACATTAAATCGGGGCAGCGTGATAAAAGGAATTTTGTATCTTCTGGAAAATAATACAAATTTTATCTTGCTCATATTTACAATCAGTCCACAGTCTTAGTATTTTCAGTGCCATAACCAGTCTCTGTTCAGGTGAATCTCTCCAAAGTCCAGAGCTACATTATACATATAGGCTACCGGTTTATAGTTCATAAAATTCAATAAGATGAGAAGACAGTTAATGGCCAAATTCGATAGAAGTAGAGGTGTGATCTCTGTCTTGGGCTCAATGCCGTTCCCATTCCTGAACGGACGATGATTAATTATTTAAGTAGGTCTATGATATTATAGACCTAATGTTGTAGTTGACGATCTCACATTGTTATAAACGCCTTCCATATTTTGAAGATAACCAGTGTGAGATTGTCAAAATCAAGCGATTTCACAGTATATCCCACATCGAGTGAAGTGCTATCTTAACTGTATATTAAGAGTATTTGGTTCACTGATATTAATCTGTGCAAAGTTTTCTTTGAAACATCTATCATTTTATATTCATATTGACTATATTAATGACTAAGTAATACAGATATATGTAAATTAGCTAACCCAAGGTAGTTGTGGTTTCTAAACCCTAAACAATTGAACAAATTCACAATACGGTGTTGGCCGGTCGGAGATTGAAAGTGCAAGAGATTTTGGAAGCAATAGACATTTTACATGGCTCAATGGTTCAATGGTTCATTCACCAGATTTAACCTCGAATGACTCTCTCTTGTTTCCAAATCTGAAGAAATGGCTCGGCGGAAAGAGATCTCACAAAAAATACCTATTTTGATGACCTCGACAAAACATATTTTTTGAAAGTGACGTCATATGCGGAAAGTTTTGCTTTACTTCTTAAATTAGAAACAAATTACCGCTGAAGCAAAGATATTGCTTACCAAAGCGAATTTGTTGCCAATCGAATGATTCTATCTTAGTGACCAAAATTTACAGTTGTGACTACAATATTTTGTAAGAGATAACTAAAGTTTGGATACCTCAACTGAAATTCTTCTTTATCAACTGACTTTCTGTTGTTAGAACTGAAAAATTCTATGTGTGCAACCGAATCATTCGATTGACAACAAATTCGGTTGCTATCACGAATCAGTTTTCTCTGCGTGTGTTTCATTGGTATTCATCCAAAATCAGGGAAATAGGGTATCATACAAATTGAAGCTAAGAGACCTTGAAAGTGTTGTATATCTGAAATGCTGTTTGAACGCTACAAAAGAAAATAATTTTTGCTCTGAACGATAACCCGTAGCGTAAGAGATCGTATGTGAAGCCCCGCCAACCAGCCAAATCGACACCAAAGCCAAATATCCATGGCGCTAAGGTAATGCTGTTGAAATCTGGCCAGATCATCACAGGGAACCTGTCATTGTCAAACAAACGCCCAGAATATGCGACCAGACATGAAACCGTAATAATCTATCATGACAACGTTCGGTCACATGTTGCAATACCTGTTGAAAACTATTTAGAAATAAATGGTTGGGAAATTTTGCCTCATCTGCCTTATAGTCCGGGAAGTGCCCCATTTCGATCGATGCAGAACGCTCTCTCTCTGGGATACGCTTCACTTTGGAACAGAGTATCTGAAATTGACGTGGTTGGCCTCTAAATATGAGCAGTGCTTTTGGATCGATGGTATACGCTTCACTTCATAACAGGGTATCCGAAATTCGCTGGATTTGTTCTTGGCCACAAAAGATGATCAGTTCTTTTGACTCGAAATTCTTATGTTGGTCATAGCTAACAATGACCAATACTTTGAATAGATTTACATTATACAAATGAAAAACTATCGCATTTTTAAGTCATACTCCCAATATTGTAACTATACATCTACATAAAATAGTAATTCTCCAACTATAATTTTCCTACTTGTTTCATAATTTAGTTAGTTTAGTTTCAAACTAAATGTAATTTATTGATTATATAAGTTTCTCAATTTTCCCACAACCACGGTTAGAACCATTATAAATATACATACACACAATATCTATTGTAGCTAGCATCGCACCCCTGCCACATAATTTTGTTATTGTTTTCTTAGTTTAATGATTGTGTGTGTCGTTGTTATTGTTGTAGCTATTGTGTTTTTGTTTTGTTGTTACTTTTACTAATTGTTATTTTATTGGTAACACGATATCTTGTATCCTCATCCAAAAACCACACACTCATATACATATGTATAGATATACTAAGTAGTGCTACCAAAACAAACACGTCTAAGAGGAGGGTATTATAAAATAATAATAAATACGAGTGGAAGAGATACCTTTAGGTACATTTAAAAGATATGAGGATGGTTTTAGAAAGCCTCTAAAACTGGTATTATTTAGAAGTGAAGATAAAGAAACGATGAGAACATTATTTTCAAATATAAATATTTGTTTTATTTTCATAGGGACTTCTACAACGATCCTCATATATATGCGTGTCTTTATGTCAGTTTCAAAACTGTATATTTTTTAATGACATAAACATAGACTAGCAGGCATATTGTAACAGATACAAAAGGAAAATATTTATATATTTTTAAATGATGTTTTGTTTTCTTATCTAAATAGAGTTTTATATTTTTGTTTGACATAAATTAGTTAAAAAACAAACCCTGAAAACTAAACTCAGAGAGTTTAAACTCAAACATATGGATAAAATTGGTGTGAACATGTTGTTGAATTAAAAAAAAAAAATATTTTCAAATTAAATTTAATTTTTAATAAAAAATCACCATCTTCTTCTTAAAAAATTGTCTTTAGTACTTAATAATTCCTAACAATTTCAAACACTTTCTTTATGAATTTTAAATATTTATCATTTCTTCCTTATTTAGCCACACAATAAATCAATGTTTTTGGTTTTCAGTTTTCCTTCCCAGCAACTATAATTTATTAATAACAGCAACTATTTTTATTATATTGTTGTATTTTTACGTTTATTGTTGTCATGTTTACCAAAAATATTTGAAAAGTTTTTGCTAGTTTGTTGTGCAAAAAATCATCAATAAAATATTTCTTAAATTCTATATTGAAAAAAGGTCTGCTTTGTTTTTTTTTTCTCCTATAACCTCAATATAATATTGACTTTTCCATAATCAAAAAAAACAAAAACAAACAAATAGCCGAAATATGAAAAATAACTTTTAAAAAAATATGATTAATGTGTCTGCAAATTGTAAGTGCCTGATGGCTATAACCAAAATACAAACCAAGTTAAGGACACAAATTATTAAGAGTTTCAAATGTTATGTTTTTGATTATTTTGTTCAATTTATGCATCAAAATTTTTGTTAAAAGTGTTTCTCAGTATGAGTATCTTAAATGGCCATTGTTTATGGGATTTTTTTATATATTTTTCGTTTGATAAACAGGAAATTAATGTCTCATCTGTTTGGGGAATATAAAGTGAGTAAGTCAGTATTTGTAGCAAATAATTTATTAACAGGAAAAAAGGTGATTTAAACAAAGAGCATCAAATGAAATGCAATCATTAAGGCAATTTCCTACGAGATATAAAAAATGTTTCAATATGTCTAGAAATGTTACAGAAAAGGCATTTAAAAGATTCAAGTTTTAGCTCAGTTCCAGTTCAGGTTCTAGTTCAGTTCTAGTTCTAGTTCAGTTCTAGTTCAGTTCTAGTTCAGTTCTAGTTCAGTTCTAGTTCAGTTCTAGTTCAGTTCTAGTTCAGTTCTAGTTCAGTTCTAGTTCAGTTCTAGTTCAGTTCTAGTTCAGTTCTAGTTCAGTTCTAGTTCAGTTCTAGTTCAGTTCTAGTTCAGTTCTAGTTCAGTTCTAGTTCAGTTCTAGTTCAGTTCTAGTTCAGTTCTAGTTCAGTTCTAGTTCAGTTCTAGTTCAGTTCTAGTTCAGTTCTAGTTCAGTTCTAGTTCAGTTCTAGTTCAGTTCTAGTTCAGTTCTAGTTCAGTTCTAGTTCAGTTCTAGTTCAGTTCTAGTTCAGTTCTAGTTCAGTTCTAGTTCAGTTCTAGTTCAGTTCTAGTTCAGTTCTAGTTCAGTTCTAGTTCAGTTCTAGTTCAGTTCTAGTTCAGTTCTAGTTCAGTTCTAGTTCAGTTCTAGTTCAGTTCTAGTTCAGTTCTAGTTCAGTTCTAGTTCAGTTCTAGTTCAGTTCTAGTTCAGTTCTAGTTCAGTTCTAGTTCAGTTCTAGTTCAGTTCTAGTTCAGTTCTAGTTCAGTTCTAGTTCAGTTCTAGTTCAGTTCTAGTTCAGTTCTAGTTCAGTTCTAGTTCAGTTCTAGTTCAGTTCTAGTTCAGTTCTAGTTCAGTTCTAGTTCAGTTCTAGTTCAGTTCTAGTTCAGTTCTAGTTCAGTTCTAGTTCAGTTCTAGTTCAGTTCTAGTTCAGTTCTAGTTCAGTTCTAGTTCAGTTCTAGTTCAGTTCTAGTTCAGTTCTAGTTCAGTTCTAGTTCAGTTCTAGTTCAGTTCTAGTTCAGTTCTAGTTCAGTTCTAGTTCAGTTCTAGTTCAGTTCTAGTTCAGTTCTAGTTCAGTTCTAGTTCAGTTCTAGTTCAGTTCTAGTTCAGTTCTAGTTCAGTTCTAGTTCAGTTCTAGTTCAGTTCTAGTTCAGTTCTAGTTCAGTTCTAGTTCAGTTCTAGTTCAGTTCTAGTTCAGTTCTAGTTCAGTTCTAGTTCAGTTCTAGTTCAGTTCTAGTTCAGTTCTAGTTCAGTTCTAGTTCAGTTCTAGTTCAGTTCTAGTTCAGTTCTAGTTCAGTTCTAGTTCAGTTCTAGTTCAGTTCTAGTTCAGTTCTAGTTCAGTTCTAGTTCAGTTCTAGTTCAGTTCTAGTTCAGTTCTAGTTCAGTTCTAGTTCAGTTCTAGTTCAGTTCTAGTTCAGTTCTAGTTCAGTTCTAGTTCAGTTCTAGTTCAGTTCTAGTTCAGTTCTAGTTCAGTTCTAGTTCAGTTCTAGTTCAGTTCTAGTTAAGTTCTAGTTAAGTTCTAGTTCAGTTCTAGTTCAGTTCTAGTTCAGGTTCTAGTTCAGGTTCTAGTTCAGGTTCTAGTTCAGGTTCTAGTTCAGGTTCTAGTTCAGGTTCTAGTTCAGGTTCTAGTTCAGGTTCTAGTTCAGGTTCTAGTTCAGGTTCTAGTTCAGGTTCTAGTTCAGGTTCTAGTTCAGGTTCTAGTTCAGGTTCTAGTTCAGGTTCTAGTTCAGGTTCTAGTTCAGGTTCTAGTTCAGGTTCTAGTTCAGGTTCTAGTTCAGGTTCTAGTTCAGGTTCTAGTTCAGGTTCTAGTTCAGGTTCTAGTTCAGGTTCTAGTTCAGGTTCTAGTTCAGGTTCTAGTTCAGGTTCTAGTTCAGGTTCTAGTTCTAGTTCAGGTTCTAGTTCTAGTTCAGGTTCTAGTTCAGGTTCTAGTTCAGGTTCTAGTTCAGGTTCTAGTTCAGGTTCTAGTTCAGGTTCTAGTTCAGGTTCTAGTTCAGGTTTTAGTTCAGGTTCTAGTTCAGGTTCTAGTTCAGGTTCTAGTTCAGGTTCTAGTTCAGGTTCTAGTTCAGGTTCTAGTTCAGGTTCTAGTTCAGGTTCTAGTTCAGGTTCTAGTTCAGGTTCTAGTTCAGGTTCTAGTTCAGGTTCTAGTTCAGGTTCTAGTTCAGGTTCTAGTTCAGGTTCTAGTTCAGGTTCTAGTTCAGGTTCTAGTTCAGGTTCTAGTTCAGGTTCTAGTTCAGGTTCTAGTTCAGGTTCTAGTTCAGGTTCTAGTTCAGGTTCTAGTTCAGGTTCTAGTTCAGGTTCTAGTTCAGGTTCTAGTTCAGGTTCTAGTTCAGGTTCAAGTTCAGGTTCTAGTTCAGGTTCTAGTTCAGGTTCTAGTTCAGGTTCTATTTCTTGAACAACACTATTTTTTTGTACTTTTTTAAAATAATAGCTGTACTGAAGGAATTACCATTTTGTTATTCCAAATTTCTATTCATGTGTCTTTTTGTGTTAATTTATTCATTTCCCACATTTAGGGTCACAGTTAGCTAATAAATGTGCATGAAATTGAATCCAAGATTAACTTTTAATGAACCCAGCGTGGGTAGTTCATATCCATTGATTAACTAAATTAATTTTTATTTTATCAACGAAACTAGTTATTTTAGTTAAATGGTCATCTAATTTGTAAATACTTTCGTTTTATACACGCTTTAACTCACGTTTCAGTTAAATTTATAAGTCTGTTTTTAATTTCTCCAAATCTTATCAATTTCACATTGATATTTGTTGTATTTTCTTTCTGCGAATAGATATTTGTAGGGGTAAGAACATTACGAAGTAGAATATTTTTTTTATTTAAAAACTTAAACACGCACCAATTTAATTTGTCAACATCTCCCCAAACAAAACTTGAGAAACTTGGAAGATAAAAAAACGACACAGCAAAAACTAACCATCATCTTCAATACACTCTTGACCAGAAAGAAAATAAGAAGAAGCAGAAGCAAGCTCACACTGAAACTCGAAACGAACGACAATGTCATTCAACACAATACTTGAAAAACACTTTAGAGCTTTAATTCACATTCACACCCACCCACACTTTGTTAGTTTTTTGTATTTTTTTATTTTTTTTCGAAACCCATCTCACATATAAACGTACATTTGTTAGCCAATTCCGTAACATAATCAACAAATGTTTTGGTACATTTGTATAAAAAGTTGTAATAAAAATCAATAGTTTCTTCGTGTTTTTTTTATTCCTTTCTACACCAGGCAACCAACCCATCTTTTGTCATTCGATTTCATATTATATTTCCAGAACTTGCTTTGTAACTGTTGAGTTTTACCCTGGTGTTGTTGGTCCAATCGTCATCAGCACCAGCAGCAAGCAGCAAGCAGTTCTTTGGCAATGTCGTCGTAGTCGTTGTGTCGTCGCAAACTCGTTAAAACGGGTCACGTTCCATGTTTATCTTTCGAGTACGATTTTAATAGAGCCAATACATTAAACGAGTAAAAAGTGTCATTTTCTTCCTCCAAATACTGGTGGCAATGGAAGCACAAACAAAATTTACACTTACACACAAATGGAGAATAAAACAGTTGTGAACGCTCGAGGAAAGAAAATGAGAAAATTAAACTTTAAAGTACAAATAAATTGCTGCACTCAAGTTGCTGTTTTATTTTCGTCGTCTTAATTCCTTTCTGCTGCTGTATGTAGTTCATTGGAAATTGATAAAGATAATTAAATTTAATTTTTATTATTTGTAGAATTTCAAATTAAAATAAAAGAAAAATAAAACGATACAAAAAGTAAATTGGATCTTTGGTAGTTCATTTATATTTAGTTCAAGGTCTTGGCAACTGATGTATTGATAAAATGAAAATTTAAGAGAATAAATATGTAGCTATATGTAATAATACTACTGAAGACTTTAAGAACTGAACTAGAACGGAACTAGAACCTGAACTAGAACCTGAACTAGAACCTGAACTAGAACTGAACTAGAACTGAACTAGAACTGAACTAGAACTGAACTAGAACTGAACTAGAACTGAACTAGAACTGAACTAGAACTGAACTAGAACTGAACTAGAACTGAACTAGAACTGAACTAGAACTGAACTAGAACTGAACTAGAACTGAACTAGAACTGAACTAGAACTGAACTAGAACTGAACTAGAACTGAACTAGAACTGAACTAGAACTGAACTAGAACTGAACTAGAACTGAACTAGAACTGAACTAGAACTGAACTAGAACTGAACTAGAACTGAACTAGAACTGAACTAGAACTGAACTAGAACTGAACTAGAACTGAACTAGAACTGAACTAGAACTGAACTAGAACTGAACTAGAACTGAACTAGAACTGAACTAGAACTGAACTAGAACTGAACTAGAACTGAACTAGAACTGAACTAGAACTGAACTAGAACTGAACTAGAACTGAACTAGAACTGAACTAGAACTGAACTAGAACTGAACTAGAACTGAACTAGAACTGAACTAGAACTGAACTAGAACTGAACTAGAACTGAACTAGAACTGAACTAGAACTGAACTAGAACTGAACTAGAACTGAACTAGAACTGAACTAGAACTGAACTAGAACTGAACTAGAACTGAACTAGAACTGAACTAGAACTGAACTAGAACTGAACTAGAACTGAACTAGAACTGAACTAGAACTGAACTAGAACTGAACTAGAACTGAACTAGAACTGAACTAGAACTGAACTAGAACTGAACTAGAACTGAACTAGAACTGAACTAGAACTGAACTAGAACTGAACTAGAACTGAACTAGAACTGAACTAGAACTGAACTAGAACTGAACTAGAACTGAACTAGAACTGAACTAGAACTGAACTAGAACTGAACTAGAACTGAACTAGAACTGAACTAGAACTGAACTAGAACTGAACTAGAACTAGAACTGAACTAGAACTGAACTAGAACTGAACTAGAACTGAACTAGAACTGAACTAGAACTGAACTAGAACTGAACTAGAACTGAACTAGAACTGAACTAGAACTGAACTAGAACTGAACTAGAACTGAACTAGAACTGAACTAGAACTGAACTAGAACTGAACTAGAACTGAACTAGAACTGAACTAGAACTGAACTAGAACTGAACTAGAACTGAACTAGAACTGAACTAGAACTGAACTAGAACTGAACTAGAACTGAACTAGAACTGAACTAGAACTGAACTAGAACTGAACTAGAACTGAACTAGGATTTAGACAGATCTGAGCTTGATCTAAATAAATCCATAAGTTTAAGTTTATTATTAAGTAAATTTAGTTTAATCACTGTTTAAGTCAGTATTGTATTCGTATCAATTGTTTTAAACTTTTGCTTCTCTGGTCCATTATCTAAAGAATATTGAACAATAAACAAAACACGCATTTCTTGTTTAAGGTTTACAAACAACACCTTGTCTGCTATTTACTATATTGGATAATAGATTTTATTGATTTTTATCTTTGAATATATTTTGTCTACATATTTAAACAAATAAAAAAAAACATTTTTACAAATCATTGTTAATGGTCTCGTAAATTGTCATTTAAAATTTTTTATTAAGATTTCTTTACAAGTTTGATCAATCGTCACTTCGACTAACAGTCACAATGACTGTCTTGCCTAATATTACTCTGGTGACTTCAAACACTTGAAACTAAAACGCTATGAGACTTGCTGACAGTTTGTCTAACTTATATTATGGACTGTCATAATCATCTATATCATGTGAATTTTTGTCAATGCATATTTCGTTTATTGAGTTTTTTTGAATTTATTTTTTTCGTTACGGTCATTTGACTTTGCATATAAATTGTTTTATTAAAAGTAGTCTTCGGTATTGCCGCTGAAAGTTTTTTACAATTTTATTGATTTATATGGCGAAAAAGGGTTTAATTAGCATATTTTTGTGTGTGTTTCTTTTGAGTTTCTGTAATTCTCTGTGAATTTTTGTACCTTTAACCATTAAACAGCCCCAGCATTTTATTTTACGTCATGTGTCAATATTTACTTTGGCGTTTTTTTCCTTTTTTTTATTTTTTTTTCTTCTTTTTTTGCTGCCATTGGCCGTTTTATGTTCACAAAAGTTTCAATATTTGTTTAAAAACTCATTCAATTGTGTAATTCAGTTTTATTTTTATTATAATGTTTTTTATTTTTTATTTTTAATTTATTATTTAAACTCTTTTTTTGTTTGTTGTTAAAGTGTTGGACATTTTTATGTAGTGGTTCAATAATTATATCGAAAATGCTGGTGGCTAACAAAAATTCATTTGATAAATGTTGGTTAATAAAACATTAAAAACAATAAAGTTGGAATTAAAAAAATAAAACACACTCATTCACTCAGTCATTGTAACGAAATGTATAAATTAACCGCCAATATGTGTAGTTTTTTCTTTAGTTAAATATTTACAAAAACCGCAACAGATGTTACTTGAAACTTTGACGACAAATAATTGGCTTAAAGGTAGACAGAGAAATAGACAGACAGACAGAACAGACGTATAGAATATTATAGAAATATGTTTGCTTTATAGAGTAGCGGTTTTTATTTCATCTATGGAAGCATGTAAGTCTGAAACAGTTGACAATTTTATATATTTTGTGAGAGAGTAATGCGGTTTTAATATGTTTTCTTACTAATGGAGTACGCTTCATTGATCATAGTTTGATCCTTTTTTACTTTATGCCAGAATTACTAAAGTGCTGGTTTATTCTTTATAAAAATACGATTAGAAATGTAGTTTTTGGAATTGTTGTTTCTACAAATATAGAGTTTAAACTGATTAGCTATTCAAACAATAGTAATAATAAGAAATAAGCAACCAACAATAAGCCAACAATATAATTTTGGTATAAAAAATAGTACTTTTTGAGCTTTTGTCCAAATCGTTATGAGAAATATATTCTAGAAAGATCTTTGAATTTCAGGATACTGATAACCTATTCGCAGGTATGACCAACAAAATTACATTTTGTTAACGGCAGTTTCAATTTTTTATCATCACATAGGGATTTTTTTTACAACATAATTGGGAATAAAAATATGGAAAAGGTATGACATTACCTCCAATAGTTTTTTCGTACCTGCGAATTAAATTTTGCAATTTTCGAGAAAAACTAATTATTTGGCCATATTTTGGCAACTGAGCTCAATTTCCTTACTGTTATCAATTTTAAGTAAAACCTATTCAGAATATTATAGTTCAGTTAATTCTAAATATACTCTGAAAGTTTTACTAAAATCGGAAAACGTTAAACCTTAAATCGTGAAGGTCAAAAGCCAAATTATTCAATATTTGGAATTTTAATGGAAAGATAGCGAAATGTTATATATTTTTGTATCCGATTTTGATAAAACTTATGAAAAATATAACACAAAGTCTAGTATTTACAAAAACTGCAGAAAAATTTAAATTAACCCTTAATAGCACTTGGGGTTTAAATTAACCCAACCATTTTTCAATATCAAAAAGTGCAATATTTTTGAAGGACAGAGTTTTAAAGTGGCATATTTTAAATCTGATTATTAAAATATTTTTTTTAAGACCAAGAATTAACTTATATAAACAATAAAATCATAATATTTCTATTACAATTTTACCCATACGGTCCACATTTCATTCGGGCTGGGGTAAACTTCGTGGATAAACAGAGAACACATCAAGGTTTCCAAATCTGTTTTTTAAACCAAAATCTTCTCCGTAAAGATAACTTACAGAAAAATATTAAATTGTTATATATTCTTAAATAAGTTTGTTTAATAAAAAAGATTTAGGTCACATTTTCGCCAAAAAAACAGTAAACATTTACTTTTTTTTAATTTGTAAATTGAAAATCGTTTATTTTTGGATCCATATGGTAAACGTTTAAAATTTAAATTTTGGGATAACTATAACTCGGATTATAAGAGATAAATAGCATGGTTTTTCAAGAACTAGTTGAGCGCTTTCCGAAAATATAAAAATCTTTGAAAACGGATTTGAAACAAAAAAATGGAACGTGTTTAAAAATTTTAAATGTCGAAGGTAGCCGACTTTGAGCCTCCACAGCACCGCTTCTTGGCTACTACCACGTCATATTTTATGCCGATCGAACCAACCATTAACAAATGCTGGATTAATTTCCAAAAAATTTTGATTCTGCCCCACTGTGCTCCATTTACCTTAAAATCTAAAAAAAATATTAAATATTGATTTTCCATGAAAAAAAAATATAAAATTTGAGTTTATGTAAAATTTTAACTGTTAAAGATATCATAACCAAATTTGGAACTGATATAAACCCTCTTTAAATCAACGAAAATATAACTTTTGCCATTTTTCATTTTCTAATACCGAAATTCTTAAAACGGAAAATGTTTACCAAAAACTTAGTTTTTTTTAGAAAAGTGAACACTATGAAGTTATTAACCGTGTGATAATAAGCAAGTTTAGTATGTATTTAAAAAGCACACACAAACATGAAGATTTTTCGAGGATCAGTACTTTACGTTTTATGAATTTTTTACTCAAACCTAAATTTTTTGTTATATTGGCCAAGTTTGGACAGGTCTGGTGGAGACTGTGTTTGCTCAAGTAAGCCAGATTTTACTTTGCACGATTTTTCACTAAGTTCTCTTTTTGGATCATTTATAAATTTTATATAGTTCTGAAGAAAATTTTTTTCTACTAAAGAAAAAATATAGGGACTATTTTGTGAAAAAAGTAAAAAATACTGCCCTTTCTACATGTTCCAAATTTGAATGTGTGTAACTTTTTGTAGAGACGTTTGTCATTCCGTTTGTAATTTTCACAAGTATATATATTCTGGATCCTTGTAGATAGCGGAGTCGATTAAACCATGTCCGTCTGTCTGTCTGTTGAAATAAACTTTCCGAAGCCCCCAAATAACTTACATATTCGATTCATATATCAATATATCCGGAATTCTTCCGGTTCTGTTCCTATATAAAATAGAGAAAATCGGTCCTCAAACCGAAAACCAGGACAACCTCGATTTTTTACCTATTTTTGACCTATATCTGGATTAGTAAGTTATTAATATAGACAATATGGATATCTAATAATAGATATTTCAAAAACCTTTGCAACGAAGTATATAAGACCATAGTAAGTTGGACCTACAATGATTTTCTTTTTCGCTAAATATTAAAAAAAAATTGAAAAAAAATTATAATTAAAAAAAAAATTGTAAAAAACAATTCGAATATTTTTTTCCAAAAAAATTAAAAAAAACAATTTTGGGGAAAAAAAATAAATTTTGTTTACCTAAAATTATTTATAATTTTTATTTTGAAGTATAATTTGATGAAGGGTATTTAAGATTCGGCACAGCCGAATATAGTTCTCTTACTTGTTATACCCTACACCACCATAGTGGGGAGGGTATTATGCGTTTGTGCAGATGTTTGTAACGCCCAAAAATATTAGTCACCCACCTTAAAGTATACCGATCGACTTAGAATCACTTTCTGAGTCGATTAAACGATGTCCGTCTATCTGTCCGTCTGGTCGGCTGGCTGGCTGGCTGTCCATGTAAACCTTGTGCGCAGAGTACAGGTCGCAATTTTGAAGATATCTCGATAAAATTTGGTACATGTGATTTCGGCGCAATGACCATGCCTATTGAAACTGGCTGAAATCGTTCCATTATTTCGCCTAGCCCCCATACAAATGTCCTCTCGAAATTGGACTTTATCGGACATAAATGTTTAATTTATAAATGTATCTCCACAAATTGCGCTCCAAATAAGTTTTATATATACAAAATTCATGTCACCAAATTTTGTTACGATCGGTCCATAATTAGTCATAGCTCCCATATAGACCCGCTTCCGATAATCACTTTAACGTGCATAAATCGCTTAAAAATGTTGGTAAACACACAAAATTCAACATAGTTAACTTTAATATAGACATAAATCACGCGACCTAATTTCATGGTGATCGGTCCTTAATTGGTTATAGCCCCCATATAACCCCACTTCCGAAAATCACTCAAAAATATAAATTATTGAAATTTTAAAAGAAAATTTTTTTTTGCTCTTTTACTTAGTGTAGGGTATTATATGGTCGGGCTTGACCGACCATACTTTCTTAATTGTTTTCTTTTAGAAACACAATAAACATGTAATCTATATAAATAAAAATCAAATGTCGTTCGTTGGTATTTGCATCAGTAGAGAACGGCCGGAACGATTTAGACATATTTCTGACCAAAATTCGATTTTTTATATAAAAACTCAAAATATCTAAATTCGCTAATAACTTGGCCAATAAGCGTTTAATCAAGAAACGGAGCTCGATCTGTGATCACTCATATTTCTGACCAAAATTCGATTTTTTATATAAAAACTCGAAATATCTAAATTCGCTAATAACTTGGCCAATAAGCGTTTAATCAAGAAACGGAGCTCGATCTGTGATCACTCATATTTCTGACCAAAATTCGATTTTTTATATAAAAACTCAAAAACTTAAAATATCTAAATTCGCTAATAACTTGGCCAGTAAGCGCTTAATCAAGAAAAGAAGCTCGATCTGTGATCACTGATATTTCTGACCAAAATTCGATTTTTTATATAAAAACTCAAAATATCTAAATTCGCTAAAAACTTGGCCAATAAGCGTTGAATCAAGGAAAGGAGCTCGATCTATGATCACTAATTTTTCAGACCAAAATTCGATCACTCATTTACATGTATTCTATTGTTGCAAGACTTAGATTTTTGACAACAAACTTAGGTTCTTTGTGTAGCGGTAGCGCTTCTATGTCCTATATGAATAAAAATTATCATTCAATAATACGTTTTTTTTATTTTTGACTATTTTTACCCTTTTCAAAACGCTTCTCACAAATTCACTAATCGATCGCAAGCATTTTAGTATGTAATACATTATTTATATAATAACAAAACTAAAAGAAATTTTCAAAGTCTTTTAAATTTGTCGTTTTAAATAACAAGATGTAAAAAATCTTGTCAAAAGATCAAAGGGAATCCTGCAAGTTTTATAAATTGGAGTGAAAATCCCAAAAAAATTTACAATTTTGCCCATACGGTCCACACATTTCCTTCGGGGCTGAAAAAATACTTTGGGATAAGTAGGGAAAATACATCAAATTTTCCAAAGCTGCTTTCCGTTTTCTGGTTCTAGCTTTGGGATTTTAGAACATGTGGCCCAAATTTGAAATTTTGATAAAAACAAGTAAGTGAGCTATATTCGACTGTGCCGAATCTTATAGATCCTTCACAAAATTATACTTCAAAATAAAAATTTTAAATATTTTTAGGTAAACAAAATTTCTTTTTTTCCAAAGTTGTTTGTTTAATTTTTTGGAAAAAAATTTTTCTCGGATTGTTTTTTAAATTTTGATTTTTTTTAAATTTAAAAAAAATTTTTTGGTTTTTTAATTTATTTTTTTAATATTTAACGAAAAATAAACTTTTTTTAAAAAGATTCTAAATTTTAACCCAATTGTAGGCCCATCTTACTATGGTCGTTGCTAAGGTCTTTAAAATATCTATCATTAGATATCCATATTGTCTAGGAATCCAGATATATGTCAAAAATCGAGGTTTTCCTGGCTTTTTCCTTATATCATTATAATAATAGCAATCGAGCCGGAAGTATTCCGGAGATATTGATGTATGAATCGTATATGTAAGTTATTTAAGGGCTTCGGAAAGTTGATTTCAACAGACAGACAGACAGACAGACAGAAGGACATTGCTTAATCAACTCCGCTATCTATAATGATCCGGAATTTTATAGGGAACTTTATAGGGTCGGAAAATTATATTGTGGAAATTACAAACGGAATGAAAAACTTAAATATGCCATTCTCACGAAGGTGAAGGGTATAATTAGGTCAAATTCCAAAGATGGTAGGAGCGTCATATTTGAAAAATAGCTCATGTTTTTTTATACCAAAATATTTGACTGAAAGTCAGTTGATAAAGTAGAATGTTGGTTGAAGTAGAGGTTGTAGTTTCGATGTTGCGTTTGGCGGCAAAAATTTTAGTTTCAGGAAGATCGGTACATAATTGGTCATAGCTCCTATATAAGACTCACTCAATTGGTAAATAGGTATCATAGGCTACAAAAAACATTTATTTATTGTCTTTAGAAACATTGTATAGGAAACTATTAAAATAATATTTGATTTGAAATCATTAATGTTATATTTAATAAAGGGTTATAGATATAAGTTTAAGTTTTTTTTTTTATTTAATTAAATCAATGTTTTAAATGTCCATTCCATGTAAACTATCCTAAACATTTTTTGTTTATACTTGTTTTTTTTTAAAAAAACATTAAATTTAATTGATTTTCATTAATTAATTCGTAGTAGAAAGCCAACAAAAAATTATACAATTTAATTAAAACATAAATAAAATTATTTATTATCACGTTAACAATATCTTAACGAAATCTTTTGTAAACCGGTGGTTTAAAAACAAAACAAAAGAAAAACTAAAAACTTTAGGCTTTCTTATCTACCAATTGAATTGAATGTTTGTTAATGGCTGCTAATTAATTTAATAAAAATTGTAAACCTTTATTTTAAAATTACAAAATAACGTACTAAACAATGGGTGGTATGGAAACTAAAGTAATTAATTTCAAAATCAAGTGATTATTTTAAAAAAGCATAACAGCATTTAACCGCTATTGCTTAAAATTTCAATTCTCAAATGAAATAATCGAGTTATTTTTTGTATAGGTTTATGTAGATTTTTTTTGTGTAACATTGATTAGGCAACTTTTAAAACCAAATAGAAATAGTAGTCATGTCTTTTAATTATCTAACATGAGCTTTAAAAGATAATATTTGAAGAATCGTTTAGTTTTATGGCTAAACAAAAAACCTACACTTTAAGTTATTTTTTTGGAGTTTTTTTATAAAAAGCCGTCATATTTTTAAGGGGTTTGAATAAATTATTTAGTATAAATATTCATTATTGGTAGTTAGTTGAAAAATATTTTAAATTTTTTATTTTTACTGCAATTAGTTTGTAAAATATGAGTCAGCAATAATGATAAGAGTTTAGTGAAATGGTTTCAAATCAATTTAAATTTACAATGAAATTCTTGATCACAATTTTAATATTCAAAACTATTTTTAATTTCAGATTCGTTTTAACCAAAGAAGTAAGTAGTTATTCTAAAGTGCTTAATGAAAGAACCTTTTCATTAAGCGCTTCCTATCTTTATATTTAAATAAAACACACTTTTAAAGTATCGAAAGAAGCATTTAAGTGTCTAGGTTTTCTTAAACGGTTTAGGAATTACTTCACTCCATCTGATCTCCTTACTGTTTACACCATCTATATCCGACCGAAAATTTAATACTACAACCATGGATGGGTCGGATCTTCAAAGTCTATTTTAAAGCTTTTCGACTGTTTTTCGTGAAAGTAGGGTATCCAGCCCTATTGATTCGCTGAATCACCGACGCAATGAGAGTAGGAAAGTTCAAATCGAATGTCCACAAACATTATTCCATCTTTTCCCCCTCCCATAACTTATTTTCCAAGTTCTAACACAATGCTCTTCATGAGTAAGGAACACCTCCTAGTCCTAAAAGAAAAATAAATAAAACAAAGTGTGTGTTAGATATCATCGAAATTTGTTATTCATTTGAAAGGTTTATCGATGTCATTATCTATGGAATATAACATCGTGGAACAACCGCCACGGCTTCGCTGATTGGCGTGCCTATTTCCCATGACTCTTGTGCATAAATTCAACCGATAGTATGAGTTGTGTTGACTTTGAGGACCGCTGTGGTTTGTGGCTTAGGTTGTACCATAGACCTGCGACTTAAGAAATCCCACAAGAAAAAGTCTAACAACTCCCACGATATCGGTAGCCAGTTCACCTCCAAGTGTGATATTCATGCCCACAAATCGATCGTCCAATGTGGCACATATCGCCATCCTTGTCATCCAAAAAGAAGTTAATAATCATCGAACTCGTTGTTGACGGTGATGGCCTGGAAAAAATCGATTTCAAAGAAATATGAACCGATGAAACCGTCAGCCAAAAATTCACTTCAATCAGTGACTTTTTAGGAATCTATTGGAAGCTCTTGGATCTCATGTGGATTGGTATCTTCCCAAATTCGACAATTTTGTTGTTGACCTATTCATCCAGCAATGAGTCTCATCTCTTAAGATCAGGGTCAGAACTGAACACGCATTTTGATAAAACAGTTTTATCATTTGCATGTGTTTCTGAACTCTATATCCATGCATGGTGATGTGGCAAAATAAACTCGACAAATTATAGCCAATTCCACAGATGTAGCTTCAACAATATGGCGGCTATCTACTGTCAAAGTTTGGAAGTCCCTATTGGAAGACCTTTTATTAAGGAAAATTAAGGGATCATTGAACGAACTTAGAAAATGATTGCCTTTTTAGTTATTGGTCATTATTACCATTGATCTTTTCTCATCCTTCTTTCAACATATGGATTCTGCGCCAAAACAACTGCTCATCCTTTAAGGCCAAGAAAGAATCAAGCCAAAATCTGTTCTGAAGTGAAGCGTATCCCAGAGAGAGCATTCTGCAGCGATCAAAGCACATAGTAGGTGGACGGGGGAAGGTCTAGACTATAAGGCGGGCGAGACAAAACTTCCCAACCCCTTCTATCTAATTTTTTTTATCAGGTACTGCAATATGTGGCCTAGCGTTGTCATGATGGAATATTACGGTTTCATGTCTGGGCATTTTTCAGCCAATTATCAATTCAAACGAATCAGTTGCGTTCAGTACTGCAATACTGTGATGGTCTGGCCAGATTTCAGCGACTCATAATAGACAAAACCGTTTTGGTACCACAAAATACAGAGCATTGCCTTAGCACCATGGATATTTGACTTTGATGAGGATTCGGCTGATTGACCGGTCTTCATATATGATCTCTTATGCTTCGGGTTATCGTAATAGATCCATTTTTTATCACAAATATTGATTCGGTGCACACATGTCTATGGTACCCAATTGCCCAGCTTTTCGATGAATACTGCAGCTTGCAAACATTTTGAAGTTGCTGCTTGAGTCGCTCCCAATGATTTTGCAAAATCTTGTTAAGTTTAACGACAATCTTCATAGAGTAATGCCTCCAATTCATGGCCTTGAAACTATTTTAACCACCTTCGAACATTGAAACTGATAGAATACATTCACCATATGCTTCGGTAAGTAATTGGTATGGTTCGGCGACACTTTTTTCAACTTCAGAAGTAAAGCAAAACTTCCCGAATTTGACGCTTTGCTGGCACTAAATTGGACATTTGCGAAGGTAAAAAATCATTGTTTCTTACAGTATAATTTTCAATAAATGACAGATATGTACCCTTCAAAATGACATATGAGTAATTAAAGGCAAATCCGCATGCAAAATATACGCCATCTGTTGCGAATCTTGCACTAATATCCTTTTAATACCAGTAGTATTTTCTAAGAAATTCAATACATTTTGACACCTAACTGAGGCCTTAATTATAAAAATGTTTAGTTTAATACTTTCTCTTACTTTTCATCATTTCACCACCCCTGGTGATTTACCCACCTACCTTATCATTCTGCTCTATGTTTACTAAATAAATTCGTGCAATTTACTTTGGTTTTTTTTCCTCCAAAAAAAGACTTTATGATTAATTTACCATAATTTAAAATACCCATTGTCTTCATCACTGAAATCAATTTCCTTAAAATAACAAAATATACTTTAAATCTGGGAAAATATAATATTTAAATTTGAAAACCCCCCAAAATGAAGCACTCAAAATTTTCTTTGTTTATTTTTTTCCAAAAACAGAGACAATATAAACCAGACTTTTATGTTTTTTTATTAAAAAAATATAAACAACTTGAGTTAGACTATATATCAAAAAAAATAAACGAATGACTGACTGACTAAAAAACAGAAAAAGAGAACAAAAAACGAAAAATCCCTAAACTCTCGTATTGAATGATATACTACTAAAATATTACAAAAATAACAACTACAACAGCAAATAATAAAACCAGCAAATAACAACAAGAACAAGTAACATAATTTACATGTCTGCAGGATATCTGTCAGACATGTATCACATTTTTGTTGGGGAATATATATGAATTTTTTTTGGAATTTGTTCTTTTAATGCTCATACTCGAGAGAGTAAAGTGTATATGAGATTTTCCGAAAAATCTTTAATGTTGGGGTTTTAGTAGGTACATTATGGAATTATTGAAGTGTTTGGTTTAGTTAGAGGCATCTTAATATTTTATTCAACAAGTCAATGGTTCTGAGTCACATTAAAATATGAAAAAGTGCAATATTTTTTAATCGAATATAGATATTGACTTGAAATTTTGTATGTGAGACCAAAAATTGTATTAGGTCAACAAAAAAATTAGTTCGGAATAAATGTGGATCAAATTGCTCTTAATATTTGCAAATCCTATTAAAATTTGTATACAAATTTAAGTTTTAGAAACTCAATAAAAAGTAATATGTAATAAAATCATTATTTATTTACAAAACTCAATGAAATTTTCAATGTTTTTTATATGTATCGTTTTTAATAAACAAGTGTAAAAGAATTTGTCAAAAGATCAAATGGAATCCCGCAATTCCTAAAAATTGGAGCGAAAATCACAAAAATTTTATTATTTACAATTTTTCCCATAGGATCCACATTTTCATTAGGGCTGGGAAAATACTTTTTGAATAAATAGGGAACACATTGAGGTTTCCAAAGCTGCATTCTGTTTTCTGATCCCTGCTTTGGGATTTTAGAACATGTGGCCCAAAGTTGAAATTTTGATAAAAAAAAATAGGTCAAATTCGGAATGAGCGACATGTTCGAAAAATCGGACATGTTTTTTATACCAAAATGTTCTTCCTACAGAAAAATTTAAAATTATTATATGCATGCATTACAAAACACCAATTATCTCAAAAAGTAATAATATTTTTTTTTTAATTTAAGTTTGACTTTAGTTACAGATTTGTTAACAATTCCCTCGAAGGTTGGAATGCATTCTGACTTTTAGTTTTTGTCCTGTCAGCTGTTTTGTGAGTGATGTCATAATTTTAGCATGTGAAATTTTGTGTGTCATGTTTTTTTTTTTTGCTTTAAATCAGAGTTTTACTAACTTTTTTTTATTAGTACCTTTTCATTAGTTCTTCAATAAAATCGTATCATAATTATTGTTGTTTTACACTTAAACCGACAACAATGCCCTGAGGCACTCTTCACTTTTTTGCACCTGGTTCCTAAACTTAATTTGCAAATTAGTTTCTGATGGCTGTTCTGAGTTTATTGGGTCATAATTACCCTAAATAAAATTATTCGACAACTTTTTTTAGCTTTTTAAAGTTTGCGATTTAGAGGGCTAAAGAAAGTTTATTTTAAATAAAAAAAAACGCAAAAATCAACATCTTTTCTAATATTTAAATTGAAAATCGTTTATTTCTGGATGTTATTCGTAATTTAGTTGTCTAACTCCGAAATTATAAGAGATAGATAGCACACGCAAGCATGTTTTCCAAACGAGCAGTGTTTAAAAATGTTACATGTCGAAGGTACCATACTTTGAGCCCCATAGTGCCGAACCTGGATTACAAATGATCCATTTTAATAACGTGAACTCGAATACTCCTTGGCTATGCCCATGTCAAGTTTTATCTCGTTTAGAAATGCCAGATTTATTTCCAAAAAAAATAGATTCTGCCACACTGTGGAACGTTGACTAATAGAAAACGCAAATAGTAACACTCATAATAGCGGTATTCACTGTTAAGTGCGAATGGTATTGCATCATTGCAAATGCAAAATTGTAAAGGTTTTTGTGTGTATTTTGTTATTGGATTACGGTAAAATTTTGCATTTGCAATGATGCTAGACCATTCGCACTTAACAGTGAATACGGCTACTATATTGGATGGGCTGTGTAAATACGACCTAATGCGTCGGTGGAAATTTCTTTGACGATTGATTCTAAATATGTATAACATCTTGGCATTTTGGAGTATAGCAGCGAGCAAATTCATCATTTCGGCACATTTAAAAAACTGGTCAATGTTGTAGATTGCGGTCGTTGCAATAAATTCTCCTCAGTAAAGTATACTCTTTGACCATTTTCCAGATTTATGGCCAAATGTAAAACAGTTGGATGTCTTTCATGAATGGCAAATGAAAAAAATGCTCCAAATTGCTTCGTTACTTCAAAAAATTAGCCAAATCGGTGCAGCCATCTTCCGATTTTAGATAAATCGAAATAATTGGGCGTGGTACATTTTTCTTTCAGTAAAAACTTAAATTGGGTTACTACGAATATTAAAAAAAAAGTTAGCCATATCGGTGCATAGTCCTAAGTTGGACTATGACAAAGATTAAAAAAACAGGTAAGAGAACTATATTCGGTTGTGCCGAGAGAACTATTCGGTTGTGTAAGAGAACTATATTCGGATGTGCCGCATCGTATACCCTTCACCAAATTATACTTAAAAATAATTTTTATACCCTACACCACCATATTAGGGTATTATGCGTTTGTGCAGATGTTTGTAACGCCCAAAAATATTAGTCTAACACCCACCTTAAAGTATACCGATCGACTTAGAATCATTTTCTGAGTCGATTAAACGATGTCCGTCCGTCCGTCCTGGCTGGCTGTCATTTTAAACTTTGTGCGCAGAGTACAGGTCGCAATTTTGAAGATATTTCGATGAAATTTGGTACATATTATTTTTTCGGCTCAGGGACCAAGCCTATTGAAACTGGCTGAAATCTGTTCATACAATAGCCCCCATACAAATGTCCTTCCGAAATTGGACTTTATCGGTCATAAATGTTTAATTTATATATGTATCTCCACAAATTCCGCTCCAAATAAGTTTTTTATATACAAAATTCATGTCACCAAATTTTGTTACGATCGGTCCATAATTAGTCATAGCTCCCATACAGACCCGCTTCCAAAAATCACTTTAACGTACATAAATCGCTTAAAAATTTTGGTATACACACAAAATTCAACATACTTAACTTTAATATAGACATAAATCACATAACCTAATTTCATGGTGATCGGTCCATAATTGGTCATAGCCCTCATATAAGGCCCACTTCCGAAAATCACTCAAAAATATAAATTATTGAAATTTTAAAAGAAAAATGTTTTTGCTCTTTTACTTAGTGTAGGGTATTATATGGTCGGTATGGCTTGACCGATCATACTTTCTTACTTGTTTTTTAAATATTTTTATTTAAACAAAATTATTTTTTTTTTAAATTGTTTTTAAACTATTTTTTTCCAAATTGTATTTTAATTTCTTTTAAAAATATTTTTTTCCAATTTTTTTTTTTAATTTTTTAAAAAAAATTTTTTTTTTTGAAAAAGAATTTATGACAAGAAAATTTTTTTTTTTTTATGAAAAAAAATTCGGCTTAAAAAATATTTTTCCCGATTTTGACCCCTTGTAGTTCCAACTTAAGATAGCCTTATATACATCGTTGCAAAGGACTTTGAAATATCTATCATTAGATAACCATATTGTCTATATTAATGACTTAGTAATCCATACATAGATCAAAAATAGAGGTTGACCCGGTTTTTTGCTTATATGTCAGCCATTTGTGGACCGATTTTGTCGATTTTAAATATCAACGTAGCCAGAAGAATTTCCGATATATTGATGTATGAATCATGTATGTAAGTTATTTGGGGGCTACGGAAAGTTGATTTCAACATACAGACGGACAGGCAGACAGACTTCGCTATCTATAACGATCCAGAATATATATACTTTGTGGGGTCGCAAATGAAAAATGTAGTAATTACAAACGGAATGACAAACTTATATATACCCTTGCCACTCATAGCGAATTCTATAATCATCCAAATAGGTCCAGCCAAGAGGATTTAGAAGCCAAAAAAATACATGTATTTTTTTGGCTTCTAAATCCTCTTGGCTGGACCTTTATATGTATATAAAGATAAAATATTCTAGTTGTATACAAAAAAAAATTGGACATATGGACGGACGCTAGATCGTCTTAGAATCGTATGAGGACCCAGGATATATATACAATATTTCGATATGTTACAAACGAAATTATAAAATCATATTTTTTGATGGTGTGTATAAAAATTTATTGTTTAGAAATACAAATCATTATCTGAATTTAAACATGTTTAATAAATTTTAGTAATTTTTTTTTGTATATTTTAGACATGAGTAGTTTTTGGGAAAATATATGTTTTCCACAAAACAAAAATAACAAATAATATTCCTCGAATGATAGACTGATGGATGTGATGTTTGAGAGTGATGGAAAATATGTATTTTTTTTTTGTTCCAGGAACACTATGATGGTTAGACATTTTTATGGTTATTTTAAAACGCAAAAGAAGCAACAACAACAACTAATATAAAAATCTAACCATGTATACAAATTTATATTTATTTATATTGTATTTTGTAGACAAAAAATATTGTGCAGACTATTTCATTTTCAAAATTCAAGGATAGACAGTTAAATGACCTTTAAAAAAAAGGAAAACAATAAGTATTTTTAAAATACATGTACGTTTGAATAAATATAAAAGAGCTTCAGCAACAAAAGGAACAAAATCTGTGATATAAATATAAATTGTTGCATAGTTTTAGGGGCAGAGCTAAACTAAATAATCTAAGGCCTAATTTTAGGGGAATAATAAACAAATATTATTATCTTGGGGAATTTAAATATTTAGTAGACAAAATTAAGTATAAAAGAATATAAATAAATTATCTTTAGAAATATCTTATTCAAATAAATTAAATAGTCTTTAAGTAAAATAAAACTTTTGGATAAACAAAACAATTATTATTTTAACTATATTTTGAATATAGAAAAATATGTATGCGTATCTTAGTTCTACAAAGTTTAGTTTTGTAAAATATTTAATCTAAAGCATGTACTGACATTGTAATTTAGTTTAATTCTTATACAAAAAGCCATCTTTCTATCGAAAACTATAGCATATTTTAGGAGGCCTTGTTTTTATCAAACTCTACCACAAAGCAGCAAAAACCGATGCCAGTTTTAATTTAAACCTAATGAAAAAAGAAAACCATCTACTATCCTTTGTTAAACATTTTGGTAACACGACAACGCCAACTGCAAATATTTGAATGGAGATGTTGCAGCATCATATAATATAAATTATGTATCATATTTGATGCATAAATATTTACGTGTAAAATTCACGTATGAACACAAAAAATTCATATACTAGAACGTGTACTAAAACATCTATCATACCATAGATGTTTCAGTAAACAATGTGTTTGCATGTTTTTAGGTAGAGCGCCTAAAAGTTGATTATTAATTAATATTATGCAGAACAATTTTTTTTTGTTCTTATTTCTATACAAAAACTCATATACACCTGCACTTGCATGTGTAAAGGCATTTTATGACCTAAATATGTAGATATTTTTTTTCTCGAAATTTTTTAAATAAAACAACCTAAATGTAAAAGTTAATTGGCAAGTTAGACTCAAAGGAAGTAAGAATTTTATACAGATAAAGGATAAAATTCTTACTTAAATATATTTTTTAACAAATCATTAAATTGTAAATTTTGTATTAGGAATGGTTTATTTAAAAATGTTATTTACATAAAATATTAATTTTATATACCAAAGATAATAATGAAACATTTCGGATTCATTGTTATACTCTTTAGAAATATAACTAGATGTGAAGAGAAGATATGAAATTGGAAACAGGTAAAAGCTAGGTTTACCAGAGTCCTGTTACCTAAAATAGCCAGCGCATTTCCCTGATATAGCCTAAAAGATTACCTAGATCATATCTAGCTATATCCCCCAGTTCATCATGGAATTACAAGGTCTCAAGAAAAAATGGATAGGAGAACATTTTTTCCTGAGACCTTGTAACCTACGAAAGTTACACAAAATATGTTCAATTGTCTTTGGTTCCTCAATATCCTCACCTGTGTTAACATATCTCTTGCTCCAATTGAGCAATGACCGGTTATCGCTCCTACTAAGTACCTGTGGTTTTTCCTATCCAACCCATTTAGTATTCTGGTTTCTTTTTCATAAACTTTGACCAAATATCCCTGGACATCCTGCAATCCATTCTACTACACCAGAATTGGTTCGTAGAGTCCCGTAATCCTTCGAAGATCTACCTGTAGTAGTGGCATATAGATGCTTTAACCTCCAAGTCCATATTAATATTACACCGTACGACACTCAATATTAGTCACGAACCGGATGATATACGTCTGAAACAATAAATTAAATGGAGAAAAACTGCGTTTTCAATTTTCAGAGGAGTACATTTTTAAAAAAAATGTTTTAAAATACTTCTGATCATCCAACTATGTCAAATTTGATGTCAAATGATCAAGAAGAGTTGTGAAATATTTCGTATTATTTTTATTTTATCCTGTAAGGATCAAAAGATGTCAAAAATGTCCTTTCAAATTTTTATCCTTGAATATCCTTTTAGATTTCCAATAATTTTTTCTTTTAAAAATAGTGAGTTAAAGACCCAAATATTGAGTACCACATGCAAAAATTTCATCCTTCTATCTTAACTACTTAAGTGTTAAAAAATATTTTAAATTTGAATTATTTGATTTTTATATTATATTTTAATATTTCATTCGAAAAAAATTTAACAAAATCCGTTGTGAAAAGCAACGAAGAAGACTTTTTAATAAACAAGTAAAATGGTATAGTCGGGCAAGCCCGACCTTATGATACCCTACACCGGTTATATGATTATAAAGAGTTTTCTTTTGATATGAAACTTATATGTGTTGAATCTTATTTGAATACACACATTTTCGGTAGTGGGCCTTATATGGGAGCTATGACTAATTATGGACCAATCGTCACAAGATTTGGTGGGATGAATTGCGAATATATGAAACATATTTGTGTTGAATTTTGTTTGGATACTGACATATTTCAGAGATTTATGTATATTAATGACATTTTCGAGAATGTTGCTTATATGGGAGCTATGGAATATTGTTGACCGTCACGAAAATTGGTCGTGAGAGTTCGGCTTACATAAAACTTAATTTTGCTGAATTTGGTTTGAATATGTTTATAATTAAGATATTTATGAGAGCTTAACTATTTTCAAATAGGCCAATTGTATGGGGCTAGGATAAATAATGGGCTGATTCTAACCAAATTCAATAGCCTTTGTCCTTGGGGCAATATAAAGGTTTGTGCCAAATTCTGTCGAATTATCTTTAAACCTGCGACAATCTTAAAGGATAAACAATTTAAAGGACATTTTTGACATCTTTTGATCCCTACAGGATAACATAAAGATAATACAAAATATTTTACAACTCTTTTTGTTCTTTTGACATATAATTTGTCATTGTTGGTATAGCAGGAGTATTTTTAAATATTTTTTGAAAAATGTACTTCTTTGAAACTTTGAAGTCCTTAAAAAAGGACACAGGATCACGAAATGAAAAACTGAAAACACAGTTTTTCTCTATTAAATTTATAGTTTCAGACGTATATCATCCGGTTCGTGTCTAACGAATATTTTCTTTATTTGTCGGACGGTTTTATATAGATACGAACCTTGTCTTGCCAGTTCATCTGCTATATCATTACTCTGTATGTTGCTGTGATCTGGTAGCCAACATAATTTTATTGTGTATAGTTCCAGTAATATTTCTAGAGCCTTCTTATGGTTCAACACTATGCTCGAGTATAATACATGACATTTCAAAGCCATCAGTGCTGCCTGACTATCTATATAAATTGTCACTACAGACACTCTGTGACGTGTGCCTTATCAAATCCGTGGTTTTGCAGATTGCTATGATCTCTTCCTATTAGACACTGCATTCGTCTGGGTGTGACTTTGATGTCCTCATCTACTATATAAACTCCGATTCCAGTACAAGATTTTTGGACCCATTAGCAAAAACTACATTCGTTTCAAACCGCTGCCCGTATCCAACCCACTCGTCCCTACTTGTAAACACAATTGCGGGTCCGAAATCCTACCTACCTCGTACACAATTTTAGTGTAACTTACCCGCTTTGATCTTACCTGAGAAGACTCAAAGCGTCTAAGCAAGTTCCTAGCAGCCACAATTGCCACATAGTTCTCAATTAGCAGAAAGTTTAGGATCATATTCAATGCTGTCTGAGGTATACAATCGATGGCAACCATTATGTCAATGGAAACACATCTCTGAACTTTACTGAGTATCTTCCTATAACTACATTTTCTTATTGCCTCCCACCAAACCGTGCAACCATAAGTAATAATGGAGCGATGTGAAGTTCCAATTTACCATGCCTGGTCGAAGTCCCCAATTCTTACCAATAGAATGCCTGCATGTGTAGTAGGAACTGAGACCCCTTTTAAGATTTTTTTTGGAGTATTTTTCTTCCATAATACTTTGTTATCAAAGAAGCTCCATAAATACTTGTCACCCTGTGACAAAAAGTCAGCTCATCTATTTTCGGCAAATTAAAACTCACTATCCTATACTATCTGGTAAAGAGTACAAAATCCGTTTTCGTTTGATTTATAACCAGCACATTCGATTACCGATAGAAACTTTCCCTTGATGAGAATCACAATGTCTTAATTCAATAAATTCATAGGGCGTTGCGTGCATTTTATGGATCTCATAAACGTCCATTAGTGAGATTAATACGAGAAACTATGGTTAGTTTTCACAAAAAGTTTACTCATACTGAAAATACACATCCCGAAAGAAGCCCTAGAGCGATTAGCCTAGTATTGATGATGATCCAAATGTACCAATTCGTCATCGTGCTTAAAAATTAAACTTGTGTCCATCCACTTTATGGGAAATATTTCGTAAGGATATTGGTTTGCGTGCTTGCAAGATTCAAGTTGTACAGAAATTCATTCAACATCGTTTGCGCCGTGAACGTTAAGAGGGTCAAAGGAAATTCGCTACTGAACCACAATTTAATTTAAAATTTTTTCATAAATAGTAATGTCAATAAACAGAATTACTGTATCTGAAGCGATAATAATCCTCAAGTCATTGTCGAAACACCATGCAGAAAAACTCCGGTGGAATCATTTGTTTATATCTTTTCACAAATAATGGAGAAAACGTTATAGTCTGCGATGAGCGTTGTAACGAATAATTTCATGAAATTGTCCTATATATAGTCCACAGAAATAGATCTGATTGATTGGATTCAAAGTTTTGTGGACCACAATTGCCTCCTCCCCTCTTTGAGTCACTCGGATGAGCATTGAGCTACTTTATCAGACTGGACCACAATTAGCAGTGTAGCTGATAGTGAAAATTAATTTGTGGCAATCTCGTCGTTGCACTTTATACCTTCCATATTAAAACTTTCCTTCGCCTTCCTTGAAGATCTTTTAGCACTTCCAACTTCCAGGATTGTATTGGAAGTTGTGGATTACAGCACAGAACAAGCTCCAAAAACTCCTTCGGATTAACTCATCACTAAGATCATCAAATTCCAAATCTACATACTGTTTTTCTGATAATTGACTCATCCCCTCTTTGATTCACTCAGAAGCTGCTTTAGATTGGTGAAGCTGTATTTGTGTTAATTTCATTATTCCCACTTTTGAAAGCAGTCATTCAACTATTGTCCACAGATTTGGATCTGATCCTTGTGGATCCATGGCATCTAACGTCTGTGATCGATTAACGTTAGGGACGATCGTACCAAATCCATGTAAAACGAAACAACGATCGCCTTCCTTGAAGATCCTTTATCACCTGCAACTTCCGCAAACTTCCAGGAATGCTTTGGAAGTTATATACAGCTAAAAATGTATTGAAGATCAGTAAATATTACCAAGTGAGATAAGAATCACTTCAAACCCAAGCACAATTTTTTTGCAATTTGGGTTCTAATGTTCTGTTAATAGATTTTTGGGGATAAAAGAAATAAAACCTTTTGCTAATTTATGTTTTTATCAACTTTTCTCCTCAACCATAGGATTTTTTAATAAAACATAATTTCGACGGAATCTGGTTCTGTTCATGAGTCGGCATTAAACTTTCATTTGGAAACTTTTTGTTAAAGAAACAAATTAGTTAAACTTTTTGACATATTTCTAACAAAAATTAACCATATTTAACATATTATTTTAATAGTTGTGGAAAAATCTACAGGAAATTTAATTTGAGATTTTCCATCAAAGTGGACTTTTATAAAGATATTGAAATAATATTTCGCAGGACATTTGCAGCAATTTGACAATAATTTGTCATAGTTTCATCAATTTTCCCACACTGTATACATTTAATTATGTATAACTATGACAAATATCTTTCCACGCTAATAAATCCAGTGTTAATACAAACAAAAAACTTACCACCTGCATAATTTCAATATATAATTTTTAAACCATCTTTTTTCTACCTATGATTAACTTGTATTGACAAATACTAGTGAATAAATTTTCAAAATAAAATTATTTGTAAATTGCATTTTTTTTCATCCACTTGTTTTTCTAGCCATAATTAAATGAATATAAATTATATATAAACATGTTTATTAATTAAATAATTTATGATGCTTCAGCAAACTAAATAATTGTATGAACTCAAACAAATAACTGAAAAAAAAGAAATAAGAACAAAACAATACCATAAATTTATCTCTAGTTTAAATCTTGAAAACAAAAAAAAACAACAATTCATTTTTCCAAAGCCATTGAAAACTCAATTTAGTAACATGAATCTTTAACAATAACGAAGAAAAATTAAATCATTATTAAATTAATGTTCAAGTACAAGTAGATCTTCTACATTCATAGTCATGAACAGTTGGAGCAGAACCAAAAAGAAAAAAGAAAAGAGTTGTGGTCTTTCTTCATCTTTTGACTTCTATTGCTACAAATAAGGTCTTATTCTTCTTTGGCATTCCTCAGCTAGAAGATGCAAGTGCTTTAGCGGCATGTGTGTGCGGTTTATTCCCTACATGACTTATTACTTGTTGTTGAATGTTGAAATCATGTTGTAAGTTGTAAATACATCGTATTGGTTGTGTAATCGTACATGACTTGTCTGCAACTACTTGTAAAGGGTCTACATGTATCTTTGTATACCATCCCCCCCATGGTGATCAACAATCACTAATGAAGATTAATTTTGATTTTGTTGCTTTTCATCATCTACGCAGAGTTTTGAGAAATTATAAAAAAATCTGGTACTAGAAGATTTTGATTAAATCGTTTTGAACGCCAGCAATATAAAAAAGAGGCGAAAAGGGCATTTGATTTGTGGATATTATTTGTTGTTTTCATTTTATTTTTTTGTTGTCAGCGTTAACCTCTTAATTAGTTTAGTTGTTTCTATTTTTTTCATCATAGAAATGAATTATTTTGATTGAGTTTGTTAGAGATATAAAATATAATGTTGTAAGATCAAGGAGATATGAGGGCATAGATTATATTTAGTACCTTGAATTTTTCCATCATCACTTATCATAATTAAGAAACATTAGGTGAACTATAGAGATCGTGCATATATTTCGTTATAGTATTGTAAAAGAAAATAAATTCGTGATCATTGATATGGTAAAAATGTTGATGAAACAAGTAAGAGCGCCGTATTCGTCTGAGTTGAATCTAAACAATAGAAATAATAATTGGTCGATAAAACGAAGCAAACCACTAGAAGAATTCCAATGGAAGAACCAAATGAATGAAGATACAAATATCATAACATGATCAAATGCACAGCTCTCAATAACAATGCGATAACAACTAATCCCATGAAGATCATGCACGAGGAATATAAGATACAATGTTCACCTACTCACTCTCATCTCCACAACTCCAAGAGTTGATGCAGCTTCCTCTCGCTAAATAGGCGTTTTGTTATGACACCCACTAGTACGGAGATATATGTCCCACTTATTAAAACTAATGATACGATTAATACGATTTAGGCTCAGTTGTCTTTAGAAATTCTTCTATCAGTACTAGTTACTCATTCGTTTTCACCCACTCTTCAATTCACCCAATCATCAATCCTGCGATGAGAGTAGGGGTATACCTAGCAAAATCTGTAATCTACGACAAAAGATATTTCAGGGATATATCTTTAATTATACCCTATAACGCCATAGTGGGAAGGGTATAGTAATGTCAGGTTTATAGTGTTCAAAACTATTAGTCTAATATTCACTTTAAAATATACCGATCGACTCAGAATATTTTTCAAATTTGTTTTGCTCCGTGCAGAAGTGGTGATTTTGACACTGAAGACAAAGATCATCCAGATCAGGTCAGGCCGTTGAAGAGCCAGAATTGGAGGCATTACTCATACGAATTGAAGCCGACAGACCTTTGCATGTTCGAAATAAAGTTTTATCACTATAAAAGGAAATAATTTTTGCACCGAATCATTACTTGCGATGAAAAATGCATCCACTACGATAACCCGAAACATAAGAGATTGTACGTGAAGCCCGGCCAAACAGCCGAATCGACAACAAAGCCAAATATCCATGGCGCTAACAAAATGCTCTGTAATTGGTGGGACCAAATGGGTCCTGTCTATTATGAGCTGCTGAAATATTGCAGGGTACCTGTACCGAATGCAACTGATTTGCTTGAATCGATCATTGGCCGAAAAATGCCCAGAATTTGCGGCCAGACATGAAACCGTAATATTCCATCATGAGAACGCTAAGCCACATGGTAAAATTTGTTTCTTTCTCCATTACCCCTCTTGGGAACATATGGCTTCCACAAAGCATCTCAATCTTACGCGATTTGTTGCAGTTGTTTTAACGTCCTCACATTTAAGATTGCTAGTTCTTGGAGTATCCTGTTTCTCCATGTATTCTTTGGCCGTCCACGTCTTCTTGAATCTTGAGGGTTTCACTCTGGCGCCATCTTTGTTATACTGGCAGGATTCTTTCTGATAATATGGCCGATCATTTCCTACATTTAGTTGGTGTTAGTATGGGTTCCTCGTTGGTAAGGTTTCAGAGATCAGTGTTGCTGATGTTGTTAGGCCAGAATATTCTACATATGATTCTGAGGTACTTGCTGATGAATAGCTGTAGTTTCAGATTGGTATTCGATACTTACCAAGTTTCACTTCCATACTACAGTTGCATTGAATACTCTAAACTTGGTTCGTCTGAATATTTGTGAGTTTTTCCATACTGATTGTAGTCTTCCAAATGCCGCTATCTCTTTATTGACCCTGTTATTACACCTCTTTGGGAAAATATGGCTTCCACAAACCAACTGCATCTTACACGATTTGTTGCAGTTGTTTTAGCATCTTCCCATGTAAGATTGCTAGTTCTTAGAGTATCGTGTATCTCCATGTATTTTTTGGCAATCCGCGGCTTCTTGAACATTGAGGGTTCCACTATGGCGCCATCTTTGTTATACTGCCAGGATTCTTTCTGATAATATGGCCGAACATTTCCTACATTTAGTTTGTGTTAGTATGGGTTCCTTGTTGGTAAGGTTCCAGAGATCCGTGTTGATGATGTTGTTAGGCCAGAATATTCTGAATATGATTCTGAAGCACTTGTTGATGAATACCTGTACTTTTTGCTTGGTGTTCGATACTAAGCAAGTTACACTTCCGTACAACAGATGCCATTTGTTGATACTGTGCTGCCTATATAGCAGAAGCTTTCTACGTATTCAACTGATTGGCCTTGTAGCATGATACTATCGGTGCTAACCCTATTGATTCTCATAACCTTGGTTTTCTTGATATTCATCCCAAGTCCAACATTGCGTGCTCATCTTTCGAAATCTTCTACTTTTGCTTGCATGTTGTAGATTTTGTGCGATAGTAGACAAATATCATCCGCATAATCCAAATCTTCTAGTTGACGTGACAGGCTCCATTTCTTCTCTCTGAACAGATTTCGCTCATGATATCATCCAGCACTATACTGAATAGCAGATCTGTTAGGGGACATCCTTGTTTCGTTCCAGCGTTTGTGTGAAATGGTTGACTTATATTTTCGTTGTGAAGAAGTGATAGTTCTGCATCCTCGTACTTAGCTCTAATGATTCGAGTCATTTTCTGGGGTACTCCTTTTCTTCTCAATGCTTTCCATAAGGCAGTCCATCTGATGGTATTGAAGGCTTTCTTGAAATCAACGAACAGTAGGTATAGGGGAGCACGTCATTCCAGGGATTGTTCTATTATAATGCGTAGAATGTTGGCCTGGTCTACTCAGCTCCTGTTTAGCCGAAAACCAGTCTATTCATCGCGTAGATTGTTTTCCATTTTAGTTTGAAGCCTTCCCTGTATTATGACTGCTAGTATCTTCTATATGGTGTTAAGCTGAGTAATTCTTCTCCACTTGTAGCAATTTTTCCAAGTCGCAACTTTTCGGCAACTTAGTTGGAGGTATCTTTCCTCCTCCCAGACCGATGAGATGTGAGGATGTAGAAGTTCAGCTATAGTTTCAAAGAATTTTTGCTGGTATTCCATCTTTACCTGCTGATCCGTTGTTTTTTAACTTACCGATGGCATCCTTTATCTCACTTATACTGGCTGGCAGCATGATATTCTTAGGATATTTTCTGCATGGCTGTTGTTTTCAATTTCGTTGTCCTCAGTAGTTGCATATGTGGTGACATTACTAATTTCTTCGAAATTTTCTCTCCATCTTTGTGTCTGTGCATTATTGTTTGTTAATAGTTCGCCACTGCGATCATCAATGGCGAACACTTTCCGTTACACTTTCGATTGGAGAGACAGTTTATCGTCTTAGTTTTCTCATAATGTTATAGCCAGCCGCTTTCCGGAACTTTCTTTTGTCTCTTCTTACAGCATTCTTTATTTGTTTTGCCAGTAGTTGGTACTGCAGTCTCAAAGTGTTAATGTTTTTTAACTGTAGCTTAAGTTCCATTCTTTGAGAAACCAGGTTCCAAGTGTCCACTTTTTTTTTTGTATATCTCCTCATGCAGGAAGATGGAGCCATCTATGACGAGTTGAAATGTTTGGCATAGTTCAATTAACCGCTCTCCATTGTTGTTTCTAACTCCACAGCCGTGCGTTCCAATCGTAGTGCTGATGTCGGTGGTGTCACTTCCTATCTTCGCGTTAAAGTCACCCATGAGTATTATGATATCTCCTCTTCGAACCTCATTGAGCGTGGTTATTAGTTGGGCAAAGGATTCATCATCAGCATCTTCTGTCGGGGCGTAACACTGTATCATCTTACTCTGCTGTTGAATGCAGGCTTCCATGTTTGGAGACAGTTTCTGATATTCCTTGAGATTACAGTATTACCATTTCCTGTGATAAGTTCACCATTAATATTCCATATGATCACGTTCAATGAACTAAAGCGTAGTTGAAATTAGAGGATATTGTGTTGTTACAAGTTCCAAATCTAACCCTAGAAAATTAGTTAAAACACTTCAATCCTAATAACATTCCCTATCATATACAAAATCCCTCTTTAAAGTTTCTTTCATTAAAAAAAAATATGATGATTTATGGCAAAAGATATTTTCCACTTAAAAGCTGCTACGCAAAAATGTCTCTACAATGACATTTTCTAAACATTTTTGTGTGTTGTATGTCTGTTTGTCACAACTAATGAAAATTTGAAATAATGTTGACACGTTAAGATTTTTTTCTTTTTTTTTTGCAGTTACTAGATCCAGTTTACAAGTGCTGGGTGGTTTTCTTTGGTGTGCTAAAATTTGTTTGTTATTTTGTTTGAGTTGGTGAGTTTTTTGGTAGTCTGTATGGTCTGGCTGTAAAACCAAATAGTAATAAAGCAAACAGGACGAAAATATAACAACGAAAACAAATCTAAAAAGCTCTTAACCAAAATACAATTAATTCAGTGTATTTTTTTTCTAATGATGGTTTCTTCTTGTATTTTTTGGTTGGTTTTCAACAAACTTTCAGCCATTTGACATTGTAGATGAAAAATAAGAAGGAAATAGAAATTAATATGTTGTAGCCCTATTGGGGAAGTTTTGGATTTGAATGTTGTATATCATGATATTTACTTCGAAAGGGAGGAAGCCATTCCAAATTTTTTAAAAATAGGTTACACAAAATTTTGAATTCTCTTTGGTTTGGCTTTTATCGAAGAATGGTGTCAAATCGATAAAATTCAATTGTTCAAATTCAACCTGAGATATATAAATGGCTGATATAAGTTTGTCATTCCGTTTGTAATTTCCACAATATAATTTTCCGACCCTATAAAGTATATATATTCTGGATCCTTATAGATAGCGGAGTGGATTATGCCATGTCCGTCCGTCTGTCTGCCGGTATTTTTTTTTTTGGTTACGGGCTGCAGAATCTTCATAAATATGAATCAGTATTCATTATGTGAGATTCAACAAGAAAAACAGCTTGTCAATCGCAATCCCCGCGGAACTGCCGTAAAGTATTACATCGCGGGGATGGTTAGCATCTAAACTACTCCTGCATTAACAACCGCCCTTTGCTCCTTCCGATGTTCTTCCTCTTTTCTTAACACCAGGTTCACTCTAGTTATGAATTTTGAAACTAATTGCCAATTTTCATTACGTCGATTATATTCTCGGGAGTAATGGTGTGTCCTACATCAGCCTCCACCTCCTGTCTTAATTCTATAAATCTGGTGCACTTGAAAACTACATGTTTCACGTCTTCTGTATCATGTTGGATAAATCGGTGAGTCATCGTAACCAAATTTAAAGAGCTTACTCCTGTATCCTCCATGACCTGAAAGAAACTGAGTGAGGTGGTTAATCTTCCCGTGCTTGCGTTATAGCCACCTTTTAATTGATTGAATCATTCCGTATGCACAATATCCTTTGGGTGTGTTGTACCACTTCTCTGCCAGCTGCTTATATTTTTCCTTCTCTCGAGGGTTCCTCTCGCGTCTGATTTCTTCCGTATTCCTTTCCTTTGCTGCATACATTATGTAGACCTCATCTGCAGCCAATTCGGTTTGAATATGTCCTCTAATAACAAATATTGCTTCCATGGATATGGTTCTATAGCCGCAACATACTCTAAGACAGCTCTGTCTAAAGTTAAGTCGCACACCTAGGTACTTAATAGATGCAGATGAATTAATATTTGCTGTTCCTACTTTTATATTTATAGTCTCCTTTTTCCTTCGACTACTAATTTGAACTGTTTCCGTTTTGTGATCTGCCTTCTTTAACCACGTTTTGATGATGCGGATGGTATCATTTGTGTAAAGCTCCACTTCGTCTAGGAAGCGTGCGCGAACTACGACAGCAATATCATCGGGGAAGCTAATGATGTTAGCCTCTTCGGGAATATTTAATTCCAGTACTTCATTGTACATTACGTTCCAGAGCAGAGGCCCTAACACTGATCTTTTGGGGGATTTAAAAAAAATTCGAAAAATACAACTTTGGAAAAAAAAAATTCTGTCTCTTGAAATCAACTTTCCGAAGGCCCCTAATAAGTTACATACACGATCCATACATCAATATCTCCGGAATTCTTCCGGCTCGGTTGCTATTAAAAATCGAGAAAAGCGGTCCACAAATGGCTGAGATATAAGGAAAAAAACAGGACAACCACGATTTTTGATATATTTTTGAACTAAATCTGGATTACTAAGTCATTAATATAGACAATAAGGATATCTAATGATAGATATTTCAAAGACCTTTGCAACGATGTATATAAGACATTGTAAGTTGGACCTACAATGGGTAAAAATCGGAAAAATATTTTTTAACCCGCATTTTTTTTTCACCAAAATTTTTTTTCGCTAAATATGAAAAAAAAAATTTAATTTTAAAAAAAAATAATTAAAAACAATTCGAAAAAGGTTTTTTTCCAAAAAATTAAAAAAACAACTTTGCAAAAAAAATAAATTTCGTTTACCTAAAAATATTACAAATCTTTATTTTGAAGCATAATTTGGTGAATGGTATATAAGATTCGGCACAGCCGAATATAGCTCTCTTACTTATTTCAACTATTTTTCTTATACTATACTTTCACATGGCACATCCGACTACATCACTCCCACTTTCTCTGTTAGTTTCCTAACTCCTGTTACAATTTGATCATCCAATTTTCCACCTTCTACACAGAATAGAGCATATGTCTTAGCTAGACTAGAAAAATTATATAATTGCGTGAGTTTCTATTTAAAAAAATCCACAAAATAAATACACAAAAAAATATTTTTTTATACGAATATTAAACAAATACAATAGTAGTAATATTTTTCATAGAGTTACAGTTATAATTTCAATTTCTAAGGAATTTCTTTCTAAACAATTTTTTTCTTTTTTTTCTTTCATTTTTGCTGGGTCACTCAACAATGACCAGTCAAAAGAAAATAACGAAAGAAAAACCTCTAACACAAAACAATCACGTTATACAGTGCCATCGAGTGGAGGGAGGAGAGGGGGCGTCAGTGTAAGTAAAGCGAGAAAGCTGAGTAGAAAATTGCTCATTTATAAATAAAATTCATAATAAATATTAAATGCAAGACGCCAACTTGTCATAATGACTTGTACGTAAGTAGACGCCATTTTGGTTTATTTTTTTTTTGTTGTCCAAATTGTTGCTTTTGCTATTGTTGGTGGCAGTGTGTTGTTGTTTTGAGTGACTTAAGTAATAAATTATGCCAGGCTTGTGCTTCCTTTCATTTAGAGAGATTTTTAGGGTTTTTATTTGGAGGTCCCCTATTTTTTTTGTTGTGTTCTATTATAATTTTGTAGGCTTTTTCGTGGCATACAACATATAATGTTTAAGTTATGAAAATGTGTTTTTTTTTTGTGGGGGGGGGATTTTCTTACAATGGAAAACATATTACTAGAATATATACAATAACAGCCACAGAAAAAACCCAACATAGCTGCAGAAATAAAAGGAAAATAATTTTATTGTGGATTTTGTAAAGCTAATTAGCTTTTTAATGTTTGTTAGGCTTTTACTTGTGGTTTTTGTTTGTATGTATGACTATTTGTTTCTTTATTTGAATGTATGTACGTGTGTATGTTTAATGCCCTCTAATTATGAAAGCCAAAATTGTTGTATGCTTTTAGGCTTCAAGTTTTAAAGGATAAGAGCAGTCACATTTTATACATACATATGTATGTAGGTATGTGTGTATTTTTAACCAAAAATAGATGACAGAGTAAATAATTTTAATTAAATTGCGGTAAATATATGGACTTAAATGTATAATTAGGCCAATTTTATGAAAATTTATTACAAAAATAATATTGATTCTACATTAATTACACAGTGCAACACGAAAAAAGTAACCATATAAGACTACCACTACTTTTTTATGGGCCCCCACAAGATTTAGAGGTAATTTTAGCAAAAAAAGTGATAATTTTCTCAGGCTCATCTCTTGCAAACAGTTCGCAATTTTGATTTACTCTCTGAGGCAAAGTTATAGCCCTTGTCATAAAGAACAAAACATATACAATAAAAAAAAATCATCTTCAACATCAACATTTTTGAAAAAGCTCTTTTAAAGAAAAATTTTTCTTTTTTTAATACAGACTCTTTTTCTGGAAATAAGCATTTTTAGCGTCCTTGTGAAAAACTTTTTTTTGTAAAACAGCTCCTTTAAATTCAGTTTGTGTATAACTTAAAAATGCGGGATTCTTTTAAAATTTTTAGTTTTTGTTTTTAGCATTTTAAATTACTAAATTTTTTCCAAGTATTGGTCATTGTTAGCAATGACATTTTCGCATCTTTCTGGTAGCTTATGAATTCCCAGCCAAAGTGAATTGTATCCCATAGAGAGCGTTCTGCATCGACCGAAACAAACAATAGCAATTATACAAGATGGGTGTAAAAACTGCTTTTAAGATTCTAATTATACCCTTATAATACTCCAGTTAATACCAATTGCCATTTTGCAAGAGTAGATGGCGATTTAGGCTTTATTAATCCTGTTCTGAATGTTCAGATTCCAGGATAATCTTTTATCTAGAATGATGCCAAGGTACTTTGCAATATCGCTGATCTCAGGATTAATTCCATTTAGACTAGGTAGTGCAAAGTCATCGATCATCCAACTCCTAGTGAATAGAACCAGTTCAGTCTTTTGGGAGTTCAAAATAAGTCCACTCGAAACACTCCACTCATTCAGTGTACTTAATGCCGATTCCATACAACTAGATATTGTATCCAGACATTTACCAGACATTAATACCGCAACCTCATCAGCATACGCGACTGTTTTGATCCTTCTGTTATCCATTTTCAGCAGCAGGGTATTTATAGGCGTATTCCATAAAAGTGGTGATAGTACACCTGCCTGCGGGGTTCTACGATTGGCCACATTTGAAACACTAATGCCACGTAAGGTAGCACATATGACTCTATAATCGAGTATTTTTCAATCCCAAGTTCATCCATCGCAAATAGGGTAGCATCGAGGCTGACATTTTAAAAAGCTCCTTTAATATCATGGAAGGCAACCAGTGAATACTCCTTATGTGAAAGCTACTCTTCAATGGAGCCAACTAACGAATATAATGCTGTTTCCACATATCAGCCCATGGTGTAGGCATGTTGGGATTCAGAGATGAGTTCCGTCGAAATAGTCATTCTCAAGTGTAAGTCCATCACATTTTTTAGGGTTTTAGCTGAAAGGATGCAAGAATAATTGGTCTGTAATCCTTTGGTTTAGTATGAGTCGCCTTACCTCCTTTCAGAATAAAGACTACTCTACACCTCGTCCACCACGTAACTTATTACCTATTGTTCTTAACAAAATGTGTCCAATATAGTTTAGATAGCTCTTTCTTCAATCTTTCGAAAAAAAAATTCAAAAAAAAATATTTTTTTTGCAAAATCAAAAATGTTTTTGAATTTTTTTCAAAATGGGCTTTTTTTAATAAAAATGAAGCTTAGATATTTTCCTTGAAGTCGTTTAGTGGGATGCGAGTTCGGTATCTATCAAAATAAATGTTTTGTAACTCAAAACACAAAATTTTTGCTTTTTTTTTCGCAAAATCAAAAACTTTGTAGACTTTTTTTTCAAAATGGACCCTTTTTTAAATTTTTTTGTTTAGCTCAAACCCTTTTGGTCGCTTAGTGGGATATCTCTCAAAATAAATATTTAGTAACTCAAGACGTACAATTTTTTAATTTTTTTTGCAAAATCGAAATTTTTTTCCAATATGGGCCCATTTTTTATTCCGATCGGAAGACATAAATTTCAAAAGTTGGTTCATTTGACATGAAATGCCCCATTTATTAGCGAGCCATGGTACAGCTCTTCCTACGTTCTTCTGATCAGCAGGAATGATGCCATAGGACCCACGGGATTTAAACGGTTTGAACCCCACTGGATTCATTCCCTATTCACCGGAACAGAGTTAACACAAGGAGCAATAGGGTCAGCAGTCCCATTCACAGTCTCATCACAGGCAGGCAACCAGGGAAATGAGTGTCAAGTAGGACCTCAAGGGTCTCTTTACTATTCAGAGTCCATCTACCACAGGGAATCTGAATATAGCTTGGTGCAACCGGAGAGGCTAATAGAATTTTGCGTAATCGGTTAGTATCAGAGGATCCTATCCTTCTCGCGTTCCTAGTAAGGTTCATAAAGTGATTCAATGAGATTTTGTATGCCGACCAGTTCTCCAAACTTTTTGCCTGGCATGCACTATCTCAGGAATCCAAGAAGGCTTATTTCTTCCTCTTCGGATGGTCGGCTAACAGGCCATATTATTAACCAAATAACTAAAGGTATCATGGATTCATTCGCCTTTTTCACTACACTACGGACAGCATCATTTGTCGAATGCTCTCCGTGATCGTGTGCCATGTTGCTGGACATCAGCCATATCAAACTGCCTTCATTAGTTTCCCATGAGTTCGCTGCTACTGCATCTTCATTGCTATAATCAGACATAATGAAGATATTCAGACAGCTTTTAGCCAAAATCGAGGATCGAATTTTACATGCGCCTTTAGCGTAGAAGATCTTATAGCAAAACTTCCCAACCACTTCATTCTAAATAGTCTTTAACAGGTATTGCAACATGTGGCCGAGTTTTTTTAATGATGTAATATTAGGCTTTCATATCTGGCTGCATATTCTGGGCAAATTTTTCAAATGAATCAGATGCGTTCGGTGCAGGTTCCCTGTGATGGTCTGGCCAGATTACAGCAATTCATAACAAATAGGCCTCTTTTTCCCTCACCAAATAAAGAGCAATACCTTAACGCTATGGATATTTTGCTTTGGTGTGGATTCGGCTGGTTGGCAGGGCATCACATACGATCATTTATACTTCGGGTTATCGTAATGGATCGGTGCAAAAATGAATTTCTTGTATCGTGTTCAAGCATAATTTCGAACATGCAAAATCGTTATTCAGTGTCTCTCGGTTACACTTCGTATGGTAGATATTTTCCCTGTTTTTGAATGAATCCTGATGCTCGCAAACGTTTTCAAATTTCAAACATTTTGCATGCTCTTGTTGAGTTTTGCAACAAACTTCATGGAGTAGTGCCTCCAATTCAATCTTTACTGTATGGTATGGCCGATCTTTGTCTTCAGTGTCAAATTCATCACTTTTCAACCGCACAAACCATCTCTCGCACATTGAAACCGATAGAACACGTTCACCATAAGCTTTAGTGAGCAATCCAATGTTTTTCTCTCGAAGTAGGTCATTCGTTATTTTTTAACATCGGAAATGATGGCATCTTCTTATGAATATCGTTCAAATTTGCCATATAGAAGCTGCTATTTCGATTGATATTGAGCATATCTTTCATATGTTCTTTTGGTACATACTAAAAACCTTAATGACGGGATAGTTAGAGATAGACTCCTTCGCTGACATCCCAGCAGTAAAACCTGTTTAATCATGATATCGTGTTACTTGCGTAATGTAAGCCTTGACTTGTAATCCAACTTTATTCTTAACAAACCTTGTTTTAAATTTAAATCCACATCCTTGAAATTTCATACTTAATTTTCATTAAACCTAAATTCCCCTTAACAAACTCTTAACCCAAAACCTTCAATCGACTTGATTTTTAACCCTGTAATCAATGTCTGTTTTTTTGTTCGCTTGCATGTACCTTAAAATAACAATTTTTATTTTCCAATTTATTTCATTTTTGCTAGGGTTTCGTTTTTATATATTTTTTTTTTGTTTTTGTTCCTGCATCTCAGAAATCTCTTCTAAATCACTCGAATATGTCATTACCATGTTCACCTATTTGAGTTTCAGAAAAACGAAAAAAAAACTTGGCAAAAAAACTGAAACTTGTGCTGAAAAAAAAGCTAAAGCTTATGGTAGTAACACAACCATTGAAACTACTTCCATGTCATCTATCTTTGTTTTATAGTTTTAGTTTTCTGTTATTTTTTTCTACTATTTGCTGCTCTCTTAAAATGAAAGACTAGCAATCCATCAATTTGTAAATCTCGCCTTAAATTCCACTTCAAACACCACACATAGCTACTAACAAACATATAGAAAAGTATAGAGAAAGATAGCAAAAAAAAGAAAAGCATTGAAATCCTGTAACATAACCTCTAAGGACATAAATTCCAAATACACAGACAAACTCTTTTGTATGTTGTAGCTGTATTGTGTCATATACTTTTACATACAGACTAACTAGTTAGTGCTCGTATAGTTAGTTGGAAGTCCAAAATGTTACAAGAAGAAAAAAAAAATAAGGAAAATTCTAAACAACATTTTCAATGTCCAGTAGAGAAACATGTCAAATTTCAAACTTCCTGTTTTACGTTTTTTTTTATAGTATAGTTTTCTATTCTTCTCTTACTGTGTTTCTTCAGAAGCTTAAAAAATAAAATGTAAAAAAAGGATATGGAATATTAGAGGGGAAGGTTACCATAAAAGGAAAACGCAGGAAAAATACAAAAAAATCACAATTGGAAGCTGAGAAGGAAACTACATAATCAGTGTTCCCTTTATACAGACCACTGCTCTTTAACATTAAAATAATGGCTCCAGTTTATTCATTCACATCTTTCACTACTCTCACCTTCCCCTCCTTTATAACCATAGTCACAATTTTCTATTCTCTTCATATTTCTGACCCTTAAGGTAGAAAAACTATGTAAAAAGTATTACAAAAGAATTCTAGTAGTAAAAACATCACAAAAAATAACAACTAAGAAACTAAAAACAATACAAAACTTGCAAACAATATTAGTGAATCCACTTCGAAGGTACAAAAACCCTAAAGGTAAAATACTTTGGGTTACTTTTTCAGTCTTCTTTCCTCGTCCTGTATTTATGTTTGTAACTAGAAGCACTGGAAAATAAGAAGAAAAAACATTTAAAATTTATACAAAAACTTTATTTATTTTGAGTAGATTTAAAGAGTGTTGGAAGAATTGCAAAATATTTAGAAAAAGTATAATGCAATAAATTTAAATATATTTAATCAAAATACAAAGGAAAATACTTAAAGAAAATATGAATTCTTAAGTTGAGTGGGATTTAAATATGGCAGCAGGGAAAGAGTTTATTATATTTGTCTCGCCAATCTCAGTTATTTCCAGTGTTATCATGGTTCTAGGTTAAAGTTAGGAGGGAGCATAGGGCCATAAGATATTCCTATGCTTCTATCATATTCTTAGATTAAATATAGGACCTCCTAGTAATTTCACCCTAATGTTATCCAAGACTAGATCTAGATAGTTAGACACCATGATTAAATCCTACACCTCCATTGTGGGGATGCACAATGGTTTGGAAACGTGTTTTTTTTTGGAAATAATTCGGAAGCTAGGGAACTATTGGAGATATTGTAACGAAATTTCACATTGTTAAAGCTGATGTATTTTGGAGTTGATTTGTGTTATTCTCAGCTCCCTAGCGCTAATGGGGGCGAATGAGTAGCTCATCAAAGAATTAAAACATAAATAGTCCTTAAGAACTACAAAAAAAACTATGCTTAAATGTGTAGGTTATCTCTATTAGTTGAAAAGATATTTAGGTTTACTAATTTATTTCTTTTTAACTTTGCTCGACCTTTTTATGGTTTTTTAGATATGGCTGGCCTACGGAGGGTCGAAATTTATTTTTAAAGTATCAGCTATATTGGTATTAAAATTGGAAATAAAATAAAAACAACTTGCTAACAGTTATCTGGTCCCTATAAAAAGTTATACGCATCCAAAGTTGTAACATGTAAGAAGTGCAGTAGTTTTTACATTTTTCGATTAACCGGTTTTCCAGGCAGAGCTTTATGCCATCGATACAGCCGCGAGAAGAATCCGGGAACTGAATATCGAAAATTCAACTATACATATCTACTTGGACAGCCTTGCATCAATCAAGTCTCTTAACTCCAACGTGATCAGGTCGAAATGTCTTCTCAATGGTATCAAATCACTGGCACAACTGACACAACATCACGTCGAGTTGATATGGGTTCCAGGACACGAGGGCATCTGAGGAAATTAAGTATCTGATGAGTGCGCAACCAACGAGTCGTCCCTGTACGTATCTCTAGCGCAAAGGGATATTCACACTCCCCTGGTGACAGTATCGAAATTGATGGATGAATGAGCTTTGAGCGAGACGGAACTCAGGTGGTCAAATATCATCACTTGTAGAATATCCAGAATGCTCTGGCCCAATCTGACAGAGGATAGAACTAGGACTCTTTTGTCTCTTAGCAGAAATTCGATTAGGCTTCTTACGGGTATAATTACTGGCCACTGTATGATTGGACATATGTCGGAATGTATGGGTTACCGAAGTTATAGCTGTTGTAGAAGTTGTTTAGATGAAGAGAAGGAGGAATCGGTACAGCACCTTCTATGTGAATGCCCAGCCTTCCAAGAGCATAGACTACTACATCTTGGTAGAGCTCTTTTCTATGATTTGGACTGTCTCAGAGATGTGTCACTAGTAAATATGATCAGATTTATTAGAAGTACCGGTTGGTTCCCACGGGCACCTCAGGAATCACATAGTCAACGAGATTAGGGAGGAAAACTATTCTCACTTTATGTATGAATTTTCAGCATAAGGGAATAGTATTTCTAAGGGTACCACAATGGGCCACAAGGCCTCCGAGTGAACTCAGAAATGCAAAGCACCCATCCACGGAGAAGCTTTTTATTTGAACAGCCTTATATGTTTCTTAAACACTTGCAAAGTTTTGTTTACTATAGCAAGGTAGATAACATCACAGTAGGCACTATTCTAAAAAAACTCAGTTTTTGGAACATATTTTCCCAGTTTTAGGAATTTTGGTATTTGAAAATAAAAAAAATTTCAAAAATTATAAAGCCATTGATTAAAACCACTTGGATCTACATAAGATCAACATTTTTGTTATGATATCTTATACTTTTAAAATTTTCCATTAATTCAAATGCTCTAACGAATGTTTGAGACGGAGTGTTAGGCATTATAGGATATTTGTTATGTCGGATATCCAAGCTGCTCTTAGAGCCTTATCTTCATATGAAGTAAGGTCGGGTGTTGTTATGGACTACTGGACATCATTGAATGAACTCGGCACACACAATGAACTTACCTTGTGCTGGGTACCTGGTCATGAAGGTCATTCTGGTAATGAACGTGCTTATTGTTTGACCAATGGAGGTGGCATCTCACGTGGATACACTATGGAACTAATTCGTTCTTGGGTTAAATCGGAATTTTCCCTATTTTGGAACAACCTACCAGGACTTAGACAGTTTAAAAGCTGTCCAAACATAGATCTCAATTGTTGTTATCGCTCGGAGATTACTTACTGGATTATTCACAGGACACTGTGGCTTTAGGTATTTAAGATAATGTTCCGAATTAGCAGTGTAGGTTTTGTGAACTTCAACCTGAAACCTCTGAACATATTCTATGCGACTGCACAATGCTGGCAAAACAATATGGCTCGGAAGGGCCTTTATGGAACCAGGGGATGTAATTGATCTCTAATCTAATAGAATAATTGGCTTTATACACAGCCTAAATCTGACATGATGAAACTTTAAGGCTGCACAAAAGATCCTATAGGTCGTACTGCTTCAGGCCTCTCTAATAATAATAAAAGTTTTTGTTTTTCTTCATGAAAAATTAACATATTATAATTTTATTTTTAATTTTTGAGGTAAATGACGTCCCAAAAATTCATAGAATTATTTAATTTTACTAAAATATCAATTTTCAAGTCTTAGGTTTTCTCCAATATCCTCAGAAGTTCCACAAACCTTGGCCCCTTTGACAAATTTGTACGTTTTTTCATATATTGCATGCAAAATGTGTTAAACCAAACTTTCCTTCTGGTTCTAAATATAAATGTTTGATTTATGTACGTATCCACAAATAAGTTTTATATAAAAGAAAATCACATTTAAATTTTGTTTTTTGGATCAATCCATAACACAGTGCAACACATGAAATGCGCACTCCTTCTGGAGTGTGGAATTTGTCGAAGTACCTTTAGTTGTTGTACGGATTTTAGGACTCATGTATATTTTGACTAAAACTTGGTATTTTCCGAAGAACATACAATACTTTCACGTCTATATCTTGGAAAACAATTGGAATATTATTTTTTTTTGTCTTCGGAACAATTGTAACTAGAGACTAGGAGTAAAACAAATGTACCGGAAAAAACAACATCTAGTGTCTAAAAAATTGGTGAAATATCGAAAAATTTCATTTTTATATATTGTAACCAATAACTTGCAAACTGTGGGAAATTCTGTAAAGTAATCTTCAAAAAAAATATTCCTTATAATAAATTCATAATTCCTTAGAACACTACAAAACTGGAAAAGCTTTTTTCACATTTTCCAGCTGTATTTTACATTGAAAATTAAATTTTTATAGTCAAAAATTATAATATTTTTTTTAATAAATATAACACATTTAGCAATATGAATAAAAAGAGTGAATTCCAAAATGTATGTATGAAATGCAGTCATATCTTTATCAAGACAAAGCATGCAAACGCGTAGTTAAAATTTAAAAAAAAACATACTGCTGTTTTTACTTTTTCATACATTTTGCGATATGAAACATTATCTAAGTTTACAGGGTTGCGTTAAGAATCGCTCTCCTTTTTAAGGTTGCATTGCATACATACATTTTGGAATTCACCGTAACTATTTTTGAACATTCTTCGAAAGCTTAATACATTTCATTCTTTAATCTATGTATATAAAAATGATGGTCCATGTATGTAATGGCATCACGTGAAAACGGCTGGAGCGATTTGGCTCCAGCCAAATTCCGGGTAAAACTCGGAATTTTTTTGTTTTTAGTCCAGTCAACTGTAATAAAAAAGCTCCCTAAAGTATGCAGTACAATTTAGATATTTTATTTGCAAATAAATAAGAACAGGCAGGTGTTTAGTAAATGCTACCGGGCGAAGCCGTGGCTGTCAACTAGTACTTGATAATTTTTGGATTTGCAGTATAATATTTTTTGAATTTCTGATTTTTATTAATACAAAGTATTGTAGTGATCTATGAGAGTTAGTACGATGTTCTAATTAGAGTCATTTTTTTTATTAATTGTATAGAAATTTGAACTGAATTATTAATGAAATGTTTGCATTTAGTTATACTACTTTTTAACCCCAAATTATTAAAAATTTTTGAAAAATATTAAAGTTTCTAAAAACTACAGTTAATTACCTATCCAGCGATATGTAATATGTGCCAACAACTGTTTACTTTAAACTCAAATAATACATCAGAAAACATGAAGAATTATCTACTACATTTCACTATAACAAAGTTATTGCTTACTATGCACTTCTCATTATTTCTGTACCGTTTATTAATTGCTAATGATCGTATGTTGTTGTTTTTTAACCACAGGGCGCTTCTAAACTGAATGTCAAAATTTAAATTTTTATCAAAAATTAAGTTTTTTTTTCAAAAATCAAATTTTTTTTATCAAAAATTTAATTTAAAAAATCAAATATTTATAAAATTTTCGTAATTTTTTATCAAACATTTTATTTTTTAACAGAAATAAAATTTTTTAACAAAAAAAAATTTTTATTCAAAATTAAAATTTTCATCAGTTTTTTCAACATTTTTTTTTTATCAAAAATTATATTTTTTGTCAAAAATCAAATATTCATCAGAAATAAAATTTTTTATCAATTATTTATTAAATATTTATTAAAATTTAAATTTTTCATCAAAAATTTTATTTTTTAACAAAAACCAAATTTTTATAGAAAATATTTTTTTTTAGAAATATCAAATTTTTTATTAAAAATCATTTTTTTCACCATAACTCAAATTTTTTTACGAGAAATCAAAATTTTTTAAAAAACCACAAATTAAATTTCTTATTAAAATACCAATATATCTGTGGTCATAAGCAATAACCACCTAAGTCGACTTAAGAAAGATTTGAGTTATATATGCTACATTATTCTGTTCATAGAACTGTATGTATACGTGAAATCCCTACCTTCCTAACTTTCTTATTTAAAAAGTTATTAATTAGAAACATATTGGCTTAAGTCCTAAGGAAGACTATTGCATTTACAATAAGCGCCAAAATATACTTAAGCAGACAGTCAATTATATTTTATTTTGTTTAAATAGCTTATAATGACTTTAGTTGTTATTGTTATTTTTCACGAAATAAATTTTCATAAAAAAGAGTGCTGTTATAAGAGCCAAACTAAAGATAAGCGATTATTGCAAATTTGCTTAATTACTTGACATGTCAATTTTTAAATATGTAATAACAGCTTAACTCAACATATGTCAAGCAACAATCAAAACACTTACTTTCAACAAACGCCTAATCAGACATTAGCACTTTCAATTTAGTATTTCTGAGTTGCATTAAGCGATGATATTTGTTTATATTAAATATTTATCTAATAAATAAAGCTTTTGTTATAATTTTTATTTTAGCATTGTGGGGGTAAGAATCTTTGATTCTGCATTCTACTTTTTCTAATGCACTCTTTTATTTTTTTCAGAAACGCTTTTATAACTATAAATTGCTTTTTCTCAAAAACATGTTTTTTGAATTAGGCGGTTATTTCTTGTGACCACAGATATTAAGAAGAATTTTTTAATGATGCAAAATTTTGATGAAACTAATTTTGAGAAAAAAAAAATTTATTATATGATTTCCGAGTTGATTAAACGATGTCCGTGAGTGCGATCGTCTGGCAGTTTGTCCATGTAAAGTACAGAACGCAATTTCAAAGATATTTTGACGAAATTTTTCATTTTTGTTTGGTCAAGGGACGAAGTCTATTGAAAATGGTTGGTCCATTTTTTCATCTAGTCCCCATACAAATGTCCTACCGAAATAGGATTTTATAGGTCATAAATATTTAATTTATACAGGTATCTACACAGATTTCTCTCCAAATCAGTTTTATTTCAGCAGAAGTCATACCCAATTTTAGGAGGATTGGTCCAGACATATTAGTAGCTCCCATATAGGGCCAACTTGGTAATAAATTTGTTTGCGATCGGTTCATAATTTGCTCGGGATTAACCGACAATTCTTTCCTCAAAAACTATACAACGTATCGCATTTTCAAGGGTATATCTCTGCCATTTGTTCTCACTTAGTTAATGAAAGTTATATTTATTTCAGGTTGTAGTTCATGTTCTAGTTCAGGTTTTTGTGCAGGTTCTAGTTCAGTTTCTAGCTCAAGTTCTTGTTCAGGTTCTAGTTCAGGTTCTAGTGTAAACAACAGAGTTTTTCTTTAAATTGAAAAAAAGTTCCGCTAAATCACTGATGCGAGAAATTATTTGCGTGGTTCAGAAGATATGCCAGCCAAAAAATGTTGAAGACCAAGAATTGGAGGCATAAATCCATGAAGATAGTCATCAAACTCAACAGGAGCTTGCAAACTCATTAGGAGCTACTCAAGCAGCAATTTAAAAACGTTTGCGAGCAGCAGGATTCATCCAGAGGCAGATAATTTGGGTACCTACGAAGTGAAGGCGAGAGTCATTGAAGGACGATTTTACATGTTCGAAATGAATTGAACGCTATAAAAGAAAACCATTTTTTCACCGAATCATAACAATAACCTTAAGCGTAAGAGATAGTATGTAAAGTCCGGCCTACCAGCCGTATCGATACCAAAGCCATGGCGCTAAGGTACTTCTCTGTATTTGCTAGGACCAAAAGGGTCCTATTTCTTAAGAGCTGCTGAAATATAAGTACTATGTCTTTGCTTTCTGACTTTTTTTATTACACAAACATCTTTCCTATTTATTTATTATTTATTACATAAAATTCATAAATATTTGTTAAATATATTTGATTACATTTAACAACAGAAAACTATATTGCTTAAACAGCATAAATTTGTCTGTTGATTTGTATCTGTGTAGACTCTGCTAAAAAATTACTTTAAAAATTCATTGAAATTGTGAAAACATACTATTAGACTAAATAAAGAAACCAAAAACGAAATACACCTAAGGAAACAGACACATGAACATTTTTGTGTTAGAAAAGAAAAGAAACAATAAGAACTATAAAATAAAAGAAAAAAATGCCCAAAAAATATATTTAGAATACTTACAAGGATATAAGAATAGTTTAGAGAAAGGATGTGCAGGGATTAAGGAAGAAATTGGTGGAGATATTGTAAAAACCATTAATGTTTATAACAACTGAGAAACGGAAAAATGGGTAATGGATAAAACTTGTATCTTATATTATCAGATATCTTAGATATACATATATGTATGTATGACTGTTGCTTTAGTTGAATACCCTTTTTGTTATAGAACAGGAATTTATACAACAAATAGTACAAATGGATTTGTTACAAAAAGTTATGCAAACACTCAGTTATAGGAAATAAAAAAGAATAAAAGAAAAATACAGACAGAATGCAACATAAACCTAACAAACAAATATGATAAATTTTCATTTCATATGGGGTATTTCATAAGCTACAATAAAATTGAAACATTTTTTAAAAAAATTGCTTAATAAAGTCTTAAAATAAATCAGATTTTAAAGGAACAAAAATTAAAATTTATAATTGAATTCTGCAAACTTTGTCCATTTCCATAACAATACGAAATACCCTCCATGACTTGAATTAAGTTACAGGACTTTGTACACAGAGAACAAAGCATCAGGTGTTGCTGCTCTACAGGATTTTTGCAAAACAAAAAAAAAAAAATATAGAAAAATGTAGATTTATCTATTTGTTTGAAATTGAAATTTGCACATTTTGTTTCTTTCTTACATTTTATGTTATTTTTTTGTTGTTTTTATAACAAACAAACTAAAAAATAAAAACTTTATAAACAAATACGACTAGTAGTAGTTCTGTATACACAACTAACGTATGTATGGTAAAGAAATAGTAGTAGAACATGCCGTTTCACATTTAGTTTTTTCTACTAGTTTTTTTCAACAACAATTTCATTTGACAATTTTGATATGATTGTAAGAATGTGAAAATATGTGAATGAGAATGGATATGGAAATGAATGGCTTATAAAAGTTATCACATATATCCTGTGTTATAAAAGAGGAGAAAAAAGTGGAAATATAGGGAGAGGAAGGAACAGAGCAGCCGACTTAGAAAGACATATTTTTATTGTGTAAAGTTGGTTGTTTGGTTTTCGTTTTTCTTTTTTTGGTAATGAAAATATGACATTTATTAGATTTGTGGTTTGGCAAAAAAATGCTTGTAAAAATAAAGAATATTAAATGAAAATTGTATAAATTTTTGAAAAATATTTCAGTTGAAATATTAGGAAAATGTGAAATTAAATTTATTTGCAACATAAAGATAATAAAGTTAGCTCGTTGAGGTTCTAGATCACTCAAAATTCTAATTGAGATTTCAGTTCAGATTCAGTTCTATTGCTGGTTCTACTTCCGTTCTAGTTCACTTCTAATTCAGTTCTAGTTCAGATCTAATCCACTTCTAATTCAGTTCAAGTTCGGTTCTAGTTCCGTTATAGTTCAGTTCTAGTTAAGGTTCTACTTCACGTTTAAGTTCAGTTTCTATTACAGGTTCTAATTCAATTTCTCGTTCTAGTTCAGGTTCTAGGGCAGGTTCTAGTTCAGGTTCTTGTTCAGTTTCTCGTTCTAGTTCAGTTTCCCGTTCTAGTTCAGGATCTTGATCAGGTTCTAGGGCAGGCTCTACGGCAGGTTCTAGTTGAGGTTCTAGTTCGGGTTCTAGTTCCGGTTCTACTTCAGTTCTACTTCAGTTCAAGTTCAGTTCTAGTTCCGTTCTAGTTCCATTCTAGTTCCGTTCTAGCTCTGTTCTAGTTCCGTTCTAGTTCCGTTCTAGTTCCGTTCTAGTTCCGTTCTAGTTCCGTTCTAGTTCCGTTCTAGTTCCGTTCTAGTTCCGTTCTAGTTCCGTTCTAGTTCCGTTCTAGTTCCGTTCTGGTTCCGTTCTAGTTCCGTTCCAGTTCAGTTCTTGTTCAATTCTAGTTCACGTTCTAGTTGATGATCTAGTTCAGGTTCTATTCACGTTCTAGTTCAGTTTCTAGTTCAGGTTATAGTTCAGGTTCAAGTTCAGTTTCCAGTTCAGTTTCCAGTTCAGTTTCCAGTTCAGTTTCAAGTTCAGTTTCCTATTCAGTTTCCAGTTAAGTTCTACTTCAGCTTCTAGTTAAGGTTCCAGTTCGGGTTCTAGTTCGCGTTCAATTCACATTATAGTTCATGTTTTCGTTCAGGTTCTAGTTCAGATTCTAGTTCAGATTCCAGTTCAGGTTCTAGTTCAGCTTCTAGTTAAGGTTCTAGTTCAGATTCTGGTTCAGGTTCTCGTTCAGGTTTTAGTTCTAGTTCAGGTCCAGGTTCAATTCATGTTCTAGTTCTAGTTCCGATTCTAGTTCAGGTTCTAGTTCAGTTTCCTGTTCAGTTTCCAGTCCAGGTTCTACTTCAGGTTCCTGTTCAGGTTCTAGTTCATGTTCTAGTTCAGATTCAGATTCTAGTTCATGTTCTAGCTCACGTTCGGGCTCAGGTTATTGTTCAGGTTCTAGTTCGAAATATTTTTCAGGTTATAGCTCAAGTTGAGTTTCTAGTTGAGGTTCTAGTTCAGGTTCTAGTTTACGTTCTGGTTGTACTTCAGGTTCCAGTTCAGTTCATGTTCAGGCTCTGGTTCTAAGGGAAGGCTCTACGGTAGGTTCTAGTTGAGGTTCTAGTTCGAGTTCTAGTTCAGGTTCTACTTCAGTTCTACTTCCATTCTAATTCAGTTCAAATTAAGTTCTAGTTCCGTTCTAGTTCCGTTCTAGTTCCGTTCTAGTTCCGTTCTAGTTCCGTTCTAGTTCCGTTCTAGTTCCATTCTAGTTCCGTTCCAGTTCAGTTCTTGTTCAATTCTAGTTCACATTCTAGTTGATGATCTAGTTCAGGATCAATTCAAGTTCTAGTTCAGTTTCTAGTTCAGGTTCAAGTTATAGTTCAGGTTCTCGTTCAGGTTCTAGTTCTGTTTCCAGTTAAGTTTCTAGTTCAGTTTCCAGTTCAGTTTCCAGTTCAGTTTCCAGTTCAGTTTCCTGTTCAGTTTCCAGTTAAGTTATACTTCAGCTTCTAGTTAAGGTTCCAGTTCGGGTTCTAGTTCGCGTTTAATTCACATTCTAGTTCATGTTTTCGTTGAGGTTCTAGTTCAGGTTCTAGTTCGGGTTCTAGTTCAGGTTCCAATTCAGGTTCTAGTTCAGATTCTAGTTCATGTTGTAGCTCACTTTCAGGCTTCAGGTTCTAGTTCGAAATTTTTTTCAGGTTCTATCTCAAGTTCAGTTTCTAGTTGAGGTTCTAGTTCAGGTTCTACTTTGGCTTCTAGTTCACGTTCTGCTTCTATTTCAGGTTCCAGTTCAGGTTCTAGTTCATGTTCTAGTTCAGATTCTAGTTCATGTTCGGGCTCAGGTTATTGTTCAGGTTCTAGTTCGAAATTTTTTTCAAGTTCTAGCTCAAGTTCAGTTTCTACTTCAAGTCCCAGTTCAGGTTCTACTTCAGGTTCCAGTTCCAGTTCAGGTTCTGGTTCATGTTCTTGTTCTAGTTCATGTTCTGGCTCAGGTTCACGTTCTGGTTCTAGTTCAGGTTCTACTTCCGGTTCCAGTTCAGGTTCTAGTTCAGATTGAGATTCTAGTTCAGGCTCTAGTTTTAGCCCATGTTCTGGCTCAGGTTCTAGTTCGGAATTTTCTCCATGTTCTAGCTCAACTTATAGTTAAAGTTCAGGATGTAATTCAGATTCTAGTTTAGGTTCTAGATCAGGTTCTAGTTCTGTTTCTAGTTCGTACTCTAGCTCAAATTCTAGTCGAGCTTCTAGTTCGTGTTTTGGTTCAGGTTGCAGTTCAGTTCCTAGTTCAAGTTCCAGTTCAGGTTCTAGTTCAGGTTCAGATTCTAGTTTAGGTTCAGATTCTAGTTCTGGTGCAGGTTCACGTTCTAGTACAAGTTCAGTTTCTAGTTAAAATTCTTGTTCAGGTTCTAGTTCTAAAACCAGATTCTAGTTCGGGTTCAAGTGCAGGTTTTAGTTCATGTTCTAGTTCAGGTTCTCTAACTTCTTTTTTCACTCCCAAAAAATACATATTTTAAATTTAATCAGTTGCAAAAAAATCAGTACTTATTAAATATGTAACCAAACTAAACCTAAAATCATTAATCAGTTACTTATCTATTACTTCAATTAAATTTTTGAATTGCCTTAAACCATGTCTGGAAAATCTTTTTAGTTAATTTGAAATTTAAACTATTTAAACTATATACAACTGCTGCTGTCTGTCTGGGATATTTTATGTTGCCAATATATTTTAGCTTTTTAACTATGCAGCCATAGTTGTACACGACTAAACTAAACTATTTACAGAACAAAAAAATGAAAATCTTTAGACTAATAGTTTCTTTTTGGTTTGCGATTTTCCAACTCAGCCAACAAAACACGTGCAGTTTTATGGTTTAAATATTCACAAAAGAAGCGCAAAAATTGCCAGACAATACTCCAGAGGATTTTAACTGCAATTTAGCACAAGTTTGCAGACTCTAAAGCTGTATAAATATCTAATGGAAAGTTATGGGGAAAATTTAATTCCACCAAAAAAAAAAACATTTAGGAAAATATTAACATTTCCTGTTATTAAATCCAAACACAAAGTTTTGTTTCACATATATTAGTTTTTATTTAATTCCAGTTCTTTTCATGGGTACCATTTCAAGCAGTTTCGCCATCCTTAAGTTGTCTGCCTTTCTTGAAATTTCTCAAATAGATCAAGGCCTCTTGATCTTTGATCTTTCTGCCTGAAACTGGATGACTGGACAAATGCAAACCAAATGGCAATTTAATATCTTTTGTATCAACAGTTATAGTATCACTATCCTCGGCAGAATCAGCTGTTATAGAGACACCATCCAATTTAATGTTACGAGCATTTAATTCCTCCTCATTATCGTTCTGGGCATGCTGTTCTTCAGCTACTTCCTCAGGAGTTTGATAATCTTCGTAGCCTCTAGCGCTTTGGATGTATGGATACCTAGAATTTCTGAGTATCTGGTATCTAACCTCGGGTTCGGGCTTTTCGGGTTTTCCAGGCAAATCGGGGACGTCGGGTATCTCGGGTAGATCAGGTAGATCGGGAATATCAGGAAGATCAGGCAATTGAGGTTTTGATGTTGGTGGATGTATGACTACAATGTAGGGTGGACGACCGACGGGTTGTTGTGGATACATCCAGGGAGGATAGAAACCAAATGGAGGTTGTGGTCCTTGTGGATAATAAGGATACACTGGTGGATGTTGAGGATACATTGGTGGATGTGGTGGATAAATTGGTGGATGTGTAGGATATTCAGGGTGGTGAGGATAGCTGGTTGGACGCGTTGGTGGTCTAGTTGGCCTTGTAGGATGGTACGTAGGATGGTTAGGAGGATATGTTGGGTGATTAGGAGGATATGTTGGGTGTGGTGGGTGAGGATAGTAATCATCATTAGGATAATGAGGATACTGTGGATATTGTGGATAATGGGGATAGTGATAATTTGGCCTCACAACAACAGTATGTGGGCGATCAGGTTTGGCCGTTGTTGTCTTCGTTTGCAAAAATGCAAAAGGATTAATCAAAAGCCTTACATCTATTAAAAGAAATAAAAATTATTAATCAACTAAACATTTCTTTGAACTTTTTAATATTTTACCTTGATCACTAGCAATGACACGTGGTGTATCACTTGAGGTTTTTCCACTATCGGCGGCCAAAACTGCCAAGCAGCCTACAATTAAGACTAAACTTAATTCTTTCAAACAACTCATGTTGATTAATGAGCTGCTAAACGAGAACTATGATAAATTTGTTAAATTCAGTGTATTTATATCAATTTAAGAAATTTCTTCTTAACTGAAATCAATCAAAAAGAAAGTCAAACTAAATTCTTATATGGTCAAGAGAAAGAAACTATAAACATTAACTTCACTTTCTTAGAATATTTGCATGTCAATGTGAATCTTTCTTTGATAATATCACATTAGTAAACAAAAAGCAATAAACATTTTAAATTCTTTTATTTCGCAAACTAACTTATTTAAATTTTATTGAACTAATTTAAATTTATGTGATTAGTTATTGTAGCTAACATTCAATAAAAGATAGTAAAAAAAAAACTTCTATTTACTTTGGCTATTTTAAATTTCACTGAATTTATTTTAATCATAAATGCTAGACAGTTAAAACAGATAGTCATTGAACTTAAAGGTTTTATAGTTTGGGGCAGTAGAAATAGTGATGTGAAAATGATAATTTTTTTGAAACATTTTATAACATAACTGAATTTATTTCCGTTATTGTGTACAATATTTTGGTAAAAATTTAGTTCTTGTGCGAAATTCAAGTTTTGTGTAAAATTAAAGTTTTTGTGTAAAACTGGAGTTTTTGTGTAAAACTGGAGTTTTTGTGTAAAACTGGAGTTTTTGTGTAAAACTGGATTTTTTCTGTAGAAATGAAAAAAGAAGGGAAAATTCAGATGTAATGAAGAAGTAGAAGAAGTGAAGTGAAGAAAGAGATCCGAAAGTGAGGAGAGAAGAATACTAAACACCAGTCAATTGACGGATATTAGGTCTCTCCGCTGAGATTCCCGTGTCTGGCCTGATTAGACAATTGCTATTCCTATTAAAGCTCAGAGAGACTACTTAAAGAACGATATCCCATAAATCTTTAGTGTAGATCTCCTAATTCCGGACAAAAGGTCAAAGGGAATCCCGAAATTCCTAAAGATTGTAGCGAAAATCCCAAAAATGGTATTTTGTACAATTTTGCCCACATTTCCTTCTGGGGCTGGGAAAATACTTTGGAGATAAATAGAGAACACATCAAAGTTTCCAAAGCTGCTTTCCATTTTCTTATCCCAGCTTTGGGATTTTAGAACGTGTATCCCAATGATGAAATTTTGTTAAAAAAAATAGATCAAATTCCGAAACGCGTAGGCGTATTCTTCTTAAAGATAGCTTACAGAAAAACGTTATATTGTTGTATGTTCTTAAAGAAAGTTTTTTTTTAATAAAAAAAGACAGCAAGAATCTACTATTTTTTAATTTTTTAATTGAAAATCGTTTATTTTTGGATTCATAATTGATATTGCTCTAAAATCTCTTGTATATTATTGGTAATAATTTGTCTAACTAACAACAAAAAATCGAGTCCATTGGGTGCAAAAATACGTCCTATGTATTTAAAAAAGCAGAGCAAGGTATAGCTAAATTTTAAAATTTTAATTTTGAAATATCTATAACTCCGGAATTATAAGAGATAAATATCACACGCCAGCATGTTTTTACAAGACCTAGCCGGGCGCTTATAAAAAAAATAAAAAAATCTTTGAAATCGGAAATCGTATTTAAAAATGTACCCTTCTTTGAGCGCACATAGCGCCGCAGCATTTGAATGGCCAATTTCAATAACTTAAATTCGAAAACTCCTTATGTAGGGGAGAGGGGGGGCACCTTTGAACACTTTTTGCTTTCAAGCCTCATAAAAATTTATGTTTTTGAATTATTGTCTTTTTACATAATTTAACAAATATGTATGGAAACTATCTTTAGTTTAAGTCTACAAGTAACTTATTTTTAGTTCGATTTATATATTTTTTTATTTGTTTAATGGATGAAGTCATTATGTTCAAATGAGCCCCCCATACGGGGCAGCTTTGAACTGCAATTTTTATCTTGTAGCGTTTATGTACAAAAATACCATAAACAGTTCTATTTTCTTTATATATAATAAATACGATTTATTTATGAAGAAAAACCACAAACATTAATATTTGAAAATAAAAAACAATAAATTTATTTCACGAAAGAAAGAACTCTTACAAAAAAATAAAAAAAATTACAAAATTGACTGCAAAAACATGGTCACCCAACTACATTCGGTCGACGACTGAAAAAACTAGCGAAAGTTGTTGACATTGCTAGAAAACAAGGTTGCCATGTGAAAAACTTGGTTAAGGGTCAGAAAAAATTGTTAACTGAGATTTTATTAACATTGTTCAAAGGTGCCCCCTCACCCCTACGCTTACGTCAAATTTTATCCAGATCGGACCAGCCGTTTAGAAATGCCAGATTTATTTCCAAAATTTGAATTCTGCCCCACTGTGCGACCGCCAGTTTGGCTTGCATAGTGGACGCTCTACAGGAGACTTCCCAGTTTTGGCGAAAGTAAAAAAAACTGGCTCTGGATATTTCCGAAGCATTCGATAGAGTGTGGCATGTGTGGCATGCTGCACTTTTATCAAATCTAGCATTTTCTGAGAGCGCACTATACGAGTTGTTATAGATAGGATCTCATCAAATGAGTTAAAGATAAATTCAGGGGTACCGCAAGGCTGCTACTCCATTTCTTATTTTTCTAAACGACCTTCGACGTCAAACTTCAAACCCTATCTATTATTTCAGCCTGTCGGAGATTGGGGCAATGAGACAAAACATTAATGATTGCCTTATTCGGGACCTTTTGACAATCTCTGAATGGGGGGTGGTGTCGTTTCGTCTGTATTTCTCGATCGTGTAAATATTGTAGAATCTGACGCTCTTGATGTTCTGGGCATAACAATACATGTCTGCTGGTCTAAACACATTTTCAAGTATCGAAAGATGCATTCAAGTGTCTCGGATTTCTGAAACTTTGTAGGAATAACTTCAGTCCATCTAATCTCCTCATTATTTACCCCACCTATATCCGACTGAAAATAGAATACAATTCCCATGTAGGGCCGGTGCTTCAAAATCTGTTTTGGAGTTTCTCGATCGCGTACATGAGATGCCGAAGTAGGGTATTCAACTATATTGATTCGCTGGATCATCATTTCACTGTTCTGTCGGTACTACAAAGGAATGTGTTCTGATGAAATTAGGTAACTTGTTCCTGATACCCGCAGATTTTTAATACATATGTAATACACGTTTTTCATCAAGAACACATCCATTTGTGGTCGATTGGCCATTGGACCGCACAACACACTACAGCGAAAATTCGTTTCTTAGCCGTACTGTACGTATGTATGTGGAACAAACTTCCCGGTGAAGTGTTTTCAGTAATTTTCAATGTAGGAAAGTTCAAATCGAATGGCCACAAATGCTTCTGCCTCTTTCTTCCCTCATTTTTAAAGCAAAAGGTTTTTGCTCATTTACTCAGTGTATGATTGGGGTTTACAGACTACACTTTCTTACTTGTTTTTAAATATCGAAGGCAATGTTACTCTGATTTGCAGTAAAATTAAATATTTTATTTAGAAAATTTTCAAATTTCAAAGCCATGTTTTGTATGACTTCATAAACAGTTCACCTATTTAAATTTGAATTTTGCAGAAATTTTTAATTTTATCGATTTGGAATCAAAAACCCAAATACCAATCTTAGATACTGAAACAAAATATATTTTTATTATGGTTTTAAAAAGTAATTGGAGGACCACAGGTTCATTAAAATTTAACCGAATTTAAGTCGATATTAGAATTCATCCTATTGTATCTGTTTAAGGTTCCAAATAAGTCCTTATTCGACTAATTCTTATTAATCGAGACAGTATTGAAATTAATGTTTTTCAGTAGTTTTTGCTAAGTACTGAAGTATGTATAGCTTGCATGGTGTAGGGTATTGAGTAGCATCTATCATAATATCTTAAATATTTATGTCTTCTTATGAATCTTTTAGGTGTGGTTTCCAAAAAATCCTATTAAACTCTTATCTACTTCAAATCTAAATTATTAAGATATAATTTTACAACTTTGACTGCTAATAAGTCCCTCCATATAGGGCTTAGAATAGTAAATATCAGTAAATTTGTTGCCATTTTCTGGCCAAAGTCTCTTATTTTATTATTTTTTACATTTCGTCTTCTGAACCTAATTTGCTAAATGTTTAATAAGTCAGACATAAACATACAGGGTTATCTGTAAAGAGATAAATCCCCAAGATCACAACAAAGAAAGTTATTATAATCTAAAACGCTTTATTTATTTTATTCAAACGAATCTTTCTATTAACAAAATTTGTTTAAAACCTCTAACTACTTAGTCAAACAGCCTGTTTTCTTAGTTACCATAAATCATCGATTCTGTGTAATTTTTATTGACATGTGTCTATCGTAAAACAATAAAACTGAATATTTGTAGGCCAACTAATGATCTATAGCCACTACTCAGCAGATGGGTGTAACATTTTGACACATTCCCAATAAATTTGTCTCTTAAAAATTATTTAGAAAATAAATTGGAAAAATTAATGCTAATTTTTGCTGCTTATAAATACATATATCTATAAAGCTTTGTTTTTTTATTACACATATTTAGCATAATGTTTTTAAAAGCTTGAAATTAAATTTATCAAATAAATTTTATAATTTATGTAAATATTTTTGTCTATATAAAAACATAAGCTTGTAATAAATGATTCTCATGCAAATTTATTGAACTGATTAAGCTACATTTTGTTTTGTTTAGACGTCAGATAGTTTAGATATTTAGAAAATAATTTTTGTGTAAAGTTAAAATACAAATTAGTGAGACTAACTTAATGAGTACGAAAGAAAGATGTCAATCAATTAAGACATGGGAGCGAAGGAAGTTGGAAAGATTAAAAATTAAGTTTATGAAAATTTAAGGGTTTTACAAAGAAGCCGATGATTTTGTTATGTTTTGTGTAGTACTACATATATTTCTGCAAAATTTCGCTGAACTGTACGGAAGATTACATAGTTATAAAAGTATAACTGTCTTGAGAAGAGACTTATGATCCGTATTCTTTTGTTAGTCCTTACTTAATGAATGTTGCATTAAAATATTCCGATGTAGGCAGATAATGGTGTTAGGTTCGGAAATATTTAATTTCAGCCGGCTTACTTGTATCGTTTATACTCGCTGGGGTTTTCCAATCAGAAGTCCTTCATTTTCTTGTCCGGTGTATATAAGTTTGTCATACCGTTTGTAATTTCTACATTTTTCATTTGCAACACCACAATGTATATACATATCGCTCATTTGCTGCAACAACGTAATAATTCAAAAAAAATCGTTTCGAGAAAAAAGGCTTTGAATGTTTTATGACATTTTACTATTTCTTAAACAAATTTTCAACAAAACATGCGATTTCAGAAAAAAAACCTGATTTAGTACATATTAATATCTTTCTAATCTGTATTTAACCCAAATGTTCACTTGTCAAATATACGAGAAAACATTAATTTTAATTTAGACGTTTACAACGAAAAAACACTCTAATACAAAAAATAATTGACTTTTTTTAAAACTGATAAAATTATATGAAAGACTAAAGAACGGTGCATATTTTGTATAACACCGGATTTTGAGTTAAGTCGTTGAGTTTGAGCGAAGTCGATATATCCATGTCCGTCTGTATGTTGAAATCAACTTTCCGTAGCCCCCAAATAACTTACATACATGATCATTAGGGTGGCCCTTAATAAACGAAAGTTGTATTTTGGCCATTCTCACCCTCCAGTTTGGTGAACAGTAGTAAAAAATCATCCTGAAAAAATTTTAGGTAAATCGGTTGGGGCAAGACTTGCCGCAAGCCCTCTGAAGTTTTGAGATGCATTTACAAGGGGAATAAATGCATTTTTTTCAGTTTTTGTAAAAACTTTGCCATTAAAAGATTACTTCTGCAATTTAATTTAAAAGAATAGAATTGGGTACGCAATTTTCGTTCTAATGAGATATAAAAATATAAATTTGTCAAAAAATCTTAAAGTTATTAAAAATTCGCCAGGCTATTAATGTGTCTCAGGCAACTAGAACAAGAAAGGTAGGAACAAAATTAACATATTTTGAGAAATATTAAAATAAAAGCACATTTTTACTTAAAATATGTCCATATTTACTTGTATATGAGTTTTTGTCATCGTAGGATACCGTTAACATATTCTTAGGTATGACCAAAAAAAATAAAAAATTTTTTAGCGGCAGTTTCAAAACTCCATTTTCAAATTTTTAAAAATTTTGTTAAACAAATTTCAGAATTTTTTGATCATCTCATTGAGATTTATTAAGAATATAATAGGGAATAAAAATGTGAAATAAATTATGAAAATATCTCTTATAGTTTTTCCTTACCTGCGATTTAAATTTTGAAATTTTCGAGAACAAACGATTATTTGGCGAATGAGGTCTATTTCCTTACTGTTATGAATTTAGACATTATGGATATCTAATGATAGATATTTCTAAGTCCATTGCAACGATGTATATATGGCTTTAGTAATTTGGACCTACAAAATCGGGTCAAAAATATTTTTTTAACCCGAATTTTTGTCCATAAAAATTTTTTTTGTCATAAATCCTTTTTCAAAAAAAAAAAATTAAAAAAAATGTTGAAAACTGTTTAAAAAAATATACGTCTCCCACGTGTTTTTAATCTCAAGACTTTCTTCGTTTCTATTATTGTAATATGATAGAGGTTAGCTGTTTTTCAAAATTTTATCAAAAATAAATTTTTTGATATAAAATAAATCTTTTCCAAAGAGTAATTTTTTGGTTCTTTTAATGACTTTTAGAAAAATAAAAAAAAATTAAACAAATGCTTTATTTTCGCCAATTTTCTTTTATAAAAAATTATTTTTTTTTTCAAAATAAATATTTTTTTCAAAAATCTATTTTAAATTACATATTATAAATTTTTATACACATTTTTGGTACTTTTGAGGGATTTTCTAAAAAATTGTTGAAAATTTTATTCAATTCGAATTTTTTTATTTTTTTAAAAGAAACAATATTATTGGCACAAAATAAACGTTCTATAAAATGAATACTTTTCTGGACTTTTAGGAATTTTCGAAAAACTTATAAGTTATTTCCAAGTTTTTATAGAAAATAGGTGATGATTTATAATAAATATTTTTCCTTAAAGTACTTTTTTGATACTTTTAAGGAATTTTGGAAAAATTATTCAACATTCAATAAAGTTTTTATTTTTTACAAAAGAAATAAATTTTTACTTTAAAATAAATCTTTTCCCAAAAAAAACTTTTTGGTATTATTAAAAATTGTCAAATAATTTTGGAAAATTAAAAATGTTTACTTAAAAGCAGGGACCGTAACAATTGTGACATTTATAATAAAAAACAACATAATTGTTATTTTCTGATTTTTATTTTTTTTGTAAGAAATAATTGTTATTTTTGATTTTTATTTATTTTTGTCAGGAATATTTGTCGGACTTTGAGTTTTATTTTTTTTTTGTCAGGAATATTTGTCGGACTTTGAGTTTTATTTTTTTTGTCAGGAATAATTGTTATTTTTTGATTTTTATTTTTTTTGTCAGATATATTTGTCAGACTTTGATTTTTATACCCTTCACCATGAGTAGCAAGGGTATATATAAGTTTGTCATTCCGTTTGTAATTTCTACATTTTTCATTTGCGACCCCACAAAGTATATATATTCTGCATCGTTATAGATAGCGAAGTCGATATCGCCATGTCCGTCTGTCTGTCTATTCGGCTGTATGTTGAAATCAACTTTCCGTAGCCCCCAAATAAATTACAAACATGGTTGATACATCAATATATAGGGAATTCTTCCGGCTCGGTTGCCATTTAAAATGGCTGAGATAACGGGGCAACCTCGATTTTTGGCCTATTTTTTATATATATCTGGATAACTAAGTCATTAATATAGGCATTATGGATATCTAATGATAGATATTTCAAAGTCCATTGCAACGATGTATGTATATAAGGCTTTGACCTACAATGGGTCAAAATCGGGAAAAATAGTTTTTAACCCGATTTTTTTTTACCAGAAAAATTTTTTGTCATAAATTTTTTTTTTACCAAAAATATGTTTTTCTTCGAAATTGTTTTTTAATCATTTAAAAAAAAAAATTTCCAAATTTTTTTTCAATTTATTTTTGAAAAAAAATTTATGACAAAAAAATTTTTTTGGTAAAAAAAAAATTTATGAACAAAAAAATTTTTTGGTAAAAAAAAATTCGGGTTAAAAAATATTTTTCCCGATTTTGACCCATTGTAGGTCAAAGCCGTATATACATACATACATCGTTGCAATGGACTTTGAAATATCTATCATTAGATATCCATAATTTTTATCCCTTGTGGACCAAGACTTTAAATCGTTGAACAGTTTTACTGTTTTTATGAAATATTTAAAATAAGGACATCAGAAAGTTATTTACAAAATTATAACTTTGTGGAGGACCTGCAAGGAACCGAAAGGGACCTGCAAGTATCCGAAGGATACTTGGTACCGTTGGGTCAGCATCAGCCAAAAGATAAAAAACTCATTGGTTTTTGTTTAAATTCTATTAATATATTGATTAGTTTTGTAACTTTTATAAGATTTTCTATTAGAAGTCTATTTTATGGTATTTTGCGAAAAAGTATTTTTTATTATTACAAAATAAATAAACACCACACACAATGAGCACATGAAATAATTCACCGTATTTCTGGGAAGCGAGTTTGCCAATGGGCAAAAAAAATATATGTATTATTCCAAAGATGATAGTGTACTTCAAAGTACTTTTGGGCAAAAAGGGTCTAAATATGGTTTGTTTCCATTTTGTAAGCTTATTATTGTTATGGTAATTATAAGTACCGTCGGTCAACAAAGTGTTAATGAATGTTGCAATTTGTCCTCTATTTCAGTCAGGGCCATTGAAGTTACATTTTAACTTGTTATAAAGCTATTGATACAAGCTATCTAAAGGTGTTTTCATAGCTCTTACGGAGCCTTGAAAATTACATTTTATATTGTCGTCTTTTAGAATACTGTAATTATACCCTACACCACCATAGTGGGGAGGGTATAATACGTTTGTGCAGATGTTTGTAACGCCCAAAAATATTAGTCTAACACCCACCTTAAAGTATACCGATCGACTTAGAATCACTTTGTGAGCCGATTAAACGATGTCCGTCCATCCGTCTGGCTGGCTGTCCATGTAAACTTTGTGCGCAGAGTACAGGTCGCAATTTTGAAGATATTTCGATAAAATTTGGTACATATAATTTTTTCCATATAGACCCACTTCCGAAAATTACTTTAACGTGCTTAAATCACTTAAAAATGTTGGTATATACACAAAATTCAACATAAATAACCTTTATATTGACATAAATCACACGACGTAATTTTATGGTGGTCGGTCCATAATTGATCATAGCTCCCATATAAGGCCCACTTCCGAAAATTATTCACGAAAATAAATTATAGTGTAGGGTATTATATGGTCGAGCTTGCCCGAACATACTTCCTTACTTTTTTTATCTGCTTACCAGTTCTATAAAAAATTAAAAGTTCAACTTTAACCCTAAATTGCTCAACAATTGCTGAATCGATTTTAATGAAATTAAAACTGGAGAAAAATTCAAGAAGTTATCTGTCCATTAAAAAAAATATCTCTATCGGTTCAAAAGTTACAGAGTTTTGGCCGATGAAAAACGATAATGAGCCACAATGAATGGTGTAATTTGTCCTCTATTTCAGTCAGGGCCTTTGAAATTAAATTTTATCTTGTTATAAAGCTATAGATACAAGCTATCTAATGGTGTTTTCCTAGCTCTTTCAGAGGCTTTGTATATGATTGCCATTATCTCAAGCAGTTGAAATGGTAAATGTTTCAGTGATACCTTATTAGAAAGCTGTAGCCATCAAACTATACCTAACTCTTTTAATATCTTTGGAATTATATTTTTTATGTCTTCCTTAAAACTTATGACTCCTCCCTCGTTCTTAACAAAGTTTGCCTTAAAAACCTATAACACCAAATAAATTCGTAGGTTATATTAAATTAGTTGTAAAATATAAAGGAAAAAGTTAATGTTTACCAAGCAATATATGCTCTCAAGTATTTTGTTACAATTTCTTAGTTTAGTTTCTACTTATTTTCCCAAAAAAAAAAATTGTACAAATTGTATTACATTTCAACCATTTATAGAGCGAGAAAATAGAAAAATAACATTTAATTTGCCAAGTGTTAAGATGATATTTTTCTTTTGCAACAATTTCGATTTGGCCAATATAAGCAAAACAAAAAAAAAATAAAAGAAATCCAGTAAAATTCTTTAGATACTTTTATGTAGTACTTACTAAAAAACCAAGTTATAGATCAATAAGGATTTCCGGTTCAATTCGTTTTTCTAGCTTACATTTTCATCCTTCAAATGATTTGTGATTTTTTTTCAATTTCTTGAATTAGATTTTAGTTGGTTTTTTTTATTTATTTTTTGCTACATGTCCGCTTGTAATGTGTAAAGAAAATTGTAAAAGAATTTTTGTTTCCTGGCGTGCTGTAAATTAAGTTTACAAACAAAAATTTTGTGGAAGCCAAGAGATAGAGGGAGAGAGAGGTATTGTAACAAGGGATTTTGATTTAGAAAATGTATTTAGTTTTGTTAAATATAAATTTAAATTGTAGCTATCTAATCAATAAGTAGTTAAAAGTAAATAAAATTTTGATATTTTAAAAATATTTGAAAGATATTTTACGTGACCTACACAATTACATTCTGAAGTTATCTCTAGACCTCTTCTAGTTTCGTCTTCAGTTTAGTTTGTGTGATATTTCAAATATTTTATTTTATTAATATTCCAGTCATGGGGGAAATGTACAAATACATTTTAATACTATTTTACTGTCATTTTCCGTTTGCTGTAACTCGCATTTTTTTTATTTTTTTCCTACCTCAATATCTGCTGACCTTTTTTAAACGTTTTTTTTTTCTTTCTTTCTATCATATATTTTATTTGTTTAAATAAGACTGGCGTTTGGGAGAAAATAGTAAATAACTAAAAAAAGATAAATAAAAGATCCTCTTACCCCAAAAATCCTTGAAAATGAAAGCTCTTAAATAAATACAAATACCCATGAATACCGGATATATATGCTGCTACATACAATGTCCAAAATATAGAAAAATGTTAGAGAAAAAAAAAACAAAAACTCATGTTACCCTAAGCACGTAAAATCTATTCATCCACTTAGTCCTCAATATTAGGACACTTTCTTTCTACTTTTTTCCAATTTCAGTTTTCCTTCTCTTCTAAAGTATTTTGAATCTTTGGCAAATATTTATTGAATGTTCAATGACAAAGGCATTTTTCCAATAGGATACTATACGATTTAGTAGATACTAAAAATTGTATGGAAAAAAATGAGAAAAAATTGCAAAAAAAAGGAACTAAATTTCAAATAGATAAATTGCCTTGATTGACCATAAACCACCTGTTTCATTCTAATACACAAAAACATAAGGAGTGAGATCGAAAAATTCTTAACACACGTTTTTCATTACATTTTTTAACCCAAGTATTATTTGAATTTTTTTTTGATCAAGTTACCTTTGAAAAACATGTCAGTTATTATGTGTAATGTCAATTATATTAATTTTTTTGTTAATCTGATTAAAATGAGTGACCAGAAAAAAGTGCGTACTGAAATTATTAAATATTTTCAACAAAACCCAACTTGGTCTTACAAAAAGTTGGCCAAGCATACAAAGGTCTGCCGTCAAACTGTTTCCAATGTTATTAAACAGTACCGGGAGAACTTGTCAGTTGATAGAAAACCTGGTTCAGGTAGAAGGAATGGTCCACATGATGTTTCTAAAGCCAAAAAAATAGAACGCATTTTCAAAAGAGCTCCCAACACATCCGGTAGGAAAGCAGCCCGGTTAGCTCAGTGCTCGGACTATTTGGTACGAAAAGTTAAAGCTAATGCAGGTTTAAAAACATACAAGGCTCAAAAAGTTCCTGACAGGAACGCTACTAAAAATTTAGAGGCCAAAAACAGAGCACGGAAATTGAAGTCAAGTTTTATAAAAAAATATTCTTGCTGCATAATGGATGACGAAACGTATGTTCTGGCAGATTTTTCGCAACTTCCAGGTCAAAAATTTTATGTTGCTGATGCTCGAGGGAATGTTGAAGAAAAGTTTAGGACCCAAAAGCAGACAAAATTTCCCAGAAAGTTCTTGGTATGGCAAGCAATATGCAGTTGCGGCAAAAGAAGCCACTCATTTGTTACAACGGGCTCTATAAATACCGAAATTTACATCAAGGAATGTTTACAAAAAAGGCTGCTTCCATTCATAAGACTTCATAATGTGTCCACTTATTTTTGGCCTGACTTGGCATCCTGTCACTATGGCAAACAAGCCCTTGAGTGGTACAAGAACAATAATGTGGTATTTGTACCAAGAGAGGCAAATCCTCCAAACTGCCCGGAGCTAAGGCCAGTGGAGAGATATTGGGCTCTTGTTAAAAGAGAATTGAAGAGTACAAAAAAGGTGTCCAAAAGTGTGGTAGATTTTAAACGGAGATGGACTACATGTTCGAGCAAAGTGACAGAAAGCACTATAAAAACGTTAATGGAAGGGTTTCCGAAAAAGGTTCAAAATTTCATCACTAGTGATTAAAACTATAAAAATAATTTTTTTTGTAAATTGTAATAATAATTTCAATCAAATAAAAAAAAAATTAAAGCTGTAAGTTTAGTGGTTTCTTTTTTATAAACATATATGTATGTTAAGAATTTTTCGATCTCACTCCCATACATATTGTCAGACATACACACACACACACTTAAATATTTTTGTCCTGAAGGGGAGAAGAATTTGTCAAATAAAAAAATAAATAGCCAAAGAATAATACTGCAAATACATGCTAAAAGTTATAAAATACCATAAAAATTGTTACGTTATCTGTGCAGCTAAATTTACAGCCTTAAAGCTTTTTGGGGGAGAAGAGAAAACATTAAAATGAATAGGAGTCATTTAATACAGGGGTTAGAAAGGACCTAGATTATAGAAATAAGCATATATTTACTGCTAGTTCAATGCTCATCATTATCGCAACATCTCAGTTTTTCTTCAAAAATTAAAATTCGGAATATTCTCCCAAAAATATAAGTAAGCCATTGCTAATTATCTATTTTATAGCTGTGCCATATATGGTTCTTAAGCTCACATTAAGTCCTTAGATTAAAATTAGAAAATATATTCGGTCAAGCCCGACCCACCATATAATACCCTACACTTAGTATATTAACAAATCATTATTCTATTATATAAATGGAGAATTTCATATCAAGTGAACCGACTTTTGAAATCGATGTCTTCCGATGAAGACCAAATTGGTCTTCAAGGAAAATATCTAAACTTTTGAGAAAAAAGCAAAAAAGTTTTTGATTTCGGAAAAAAAATATACATTAGGGTCTAACATTTACAACAACAGTGCAAAAATGTATTTTAACCCTCAAGAGCACTTGGGGTCAAAACGACTGTGTTTTTCGTGATTTTAAAAGTTGAGGGTCTTTTGGACCCCAAGTGCTATTAAGGGTTAATTTCCATTTTTTGCTGTTATTTTAAATTCTGGACTTTATGTTATATTCTTCCCAAATTTCATTAAAATCGGCCCAAAAATATATAACATTTCGCTATCTTTCAATTAGAAATTGCAAATATTGAAAATTTTGACATTTGAACTTCACGATTTAAAGGTTAACGTTTTCCGACTTTAGTAAAACTTTCAGACTGAATTTAAAATTACCAGGTATATAATATTATGAATAGGTTTTAATTAAAATTTATAACAGTAAGGAAATTGAGCTCATTCGCCAAAATATGGACAAAAAATTTGTTTTTCTTGAAAATCTCCAAATTTAAATCGCATGTACGAAAAATCTGTACGAGGTATTGACAATTTTTTCATATCTTTATTCTCTATTAGGGTCTTAATAAGTCCCAATGTGATGATCAAAAATTTCTGAAATTTGTTTAATAAAATTTTTAAAAATTTGTAAATGGAGATTCGAAACAGCAGATAAAAAAAATAATTTTTTTGGCCATACCTTTGAATAGGTTAGCGGAATCCTACAAAGACAAAAACTCATACACAAGTAAATACGGATATATTTTAAATAAAAATTAGCTTTTATTTTAATTTTTATCAAAATATGTTAATATTTTTACTAAATTTCATGTTCAAGTGGCCTGAGACACGTTGATGGTCTGAGGAATTTGTAATAACTTTAACATTTTTTAACCAATTTTAGTCATTTCTATTTCATTACAACGACAATTACGTGCATATTTATATTACTTTGCATTTAATTGCAAAAGTATTTATTTAGTAGCAACATTTTTACAAAAACTGGAAAATTTGCATTTTTTCCGAACATTAGCGATAATACAGTTTTGGGGTCATTTTGATCCAAAGGTGAAATAGGGTTAATCTTTAAAATATCTTTTTTTGAATGTAATTTTAATTAATCTTATAAGTAAATATGCCACACGTTTTTATGTGGTACACTTTTAAGTATGTTATTGTCCACCAATATTGATGAAACATTTGAAACATGAAGTTTAAAGGTTGTTTTCTCCAGATGTGCACAATAAAAAAAAATATTTAAAAATTCTTTCCATAAAAGTGTTAAAAAACATTTAAAAAGTGGTCGAATTTCGGCCAACAGGCGATCCTAATATAAATAAATCTACATATTCTGAAAAGTTCAAAGTTCAGAATTTTGTATATATCTGAACTTTGACCTCGATGCGCTTCCCGAAATCGTTGTGTGATTTCCTCAAATTATCAGCAGTTAACTTTCAGGCCTAGTGTCACAATATTCCACCTGCCACTCTTTGAATCTAAAAAAATCGGCTGTCACCCTAATATATATGTTCCCATCGTTCCTTAATACCCTATGCTTCTTGTAATAACAATGTTTGAACATCTCTCTATTTTGTGCTAACGACTTTACTTCTCCCCAACTCTTGCCACTGATATTTACTTCGGCCTGTCTTATCAATGTATGAGATGGGCGTCCCCTTCTTTTGTTCTTTTGATCCCTTGTCTATTGCAATTAGTCTGCCTTCTTGGGGTGTGGGCGATCCTTCGCCATTTTCGCCTCCTTATTTCAATCGGTAGGATTTGTTGGCTTGATCTTTTCCAGAGGGTGGAAGGCCAGAATATATCTAGGATCTTGCGAAGACAGTGGTTAGTGAATACTTGCATTTTTCGTATACCACGAGTTTTGAGTTCCAGAGATAAAAAGGATGATTTCTAAATATGTTTTAGGTGGCCAAATGTTTGACGTGCAAGCGATTATCGATGTCCTCACCCGATCCTACGTAAGAAGATATAATGAACCAAAGATGGTAGAATTGGCTGGCATCTTCTATTTCGCTTGCACCAATTGCAAATAAATCTCGGGAGGTTGCATTAATATGTAAAGGTTTTGTATTCAAGACATTTATTTTCAAACCTGCTTATTCTGCTGCAGCGTTATGCTTCGTAAGTTCGCTACGAGATCTGAGTATGTGTGAGCCAGTCGACAAATATCGTTAGCGGAACCTGAAACCCATACACTATACCTGTGCCGTTATCGAAGTCTCTTCAAAGATCGTGGCCAGAACTATATTAACTAGTGGTGACAGGACACATCCCTTTACGACATCTATACCAACTATCTGAGTTTCACTCAGCAATTTTCCATGTTTTAGCCTGAAAGAGGCATTGCGGTATAGGCTTTTTATATGACATATGAGCTTGAGAGGTATTTTCCTAGATGCCAATGAACTCCAAGCCACATCGTTGTTTAGTTTATAGAAGGCCTTCTCGAACAAGCCTTTTCCTACATGCCAATGAACTCCAAATCACATCATGGTTTAGTTTATAGAAGGCCTTCTCAAAGTCTATGATGCATAGATACCTTGTGGAGCTCAAACTCTATAGATTGTTCCACAATAACAATAATTTTGTTTTCGTGAGTGATTTTTGGAAGAGGGAGCTATGACCAATTATGGACCAATCGTCCTGAAATTAGAACAGTAGAGTTTTTTTTGTCAAATTCTATTTAGATTCCAAAATTTTTAAGAGTTTTATGCTAGTAAAAGTGATTTCCGGAAGTGGGTTATATGGGAGCTATGAACAGATATGGACCGGTCGCCACGAAATTAGGCCTTGTGATTTATGCATCTTATTTCTATTGAATTTAATGAAGATACAAATATTTCTAAGAGATTTATGCTTGCTACAGTGATTTTCGATAGAGGGCCTTATATGAGAGTAGCAATCAATTATAGGTTGATTCAGTAAATAATTCTAAAACGATCGGTATATTTTAAGGTGGGTGTTGGCCTAATATTTTTGGGCGTTACAAACATCAGCCCAAATGCATAATACCCTCCCCACAATGGTAGGGTAGGGTATAATTCAATTTAAATTTATGTATAATTTCTATGTCTTAAAAATCATTTCATCTAGCCAGCTTTAAAATTTAAAAATCTCATTAACATTTTTATTACCAACTCTGGCTCCAATTAGAAGCATCATTATAATATTTGATATAAACATAGAGAAGATAATCTGAAATGACACATATTTCTTTAGAATTTTGCATAAATTTTAAATGTTTTATTAGTAAAACGTTTTTTTTTTAATTCGTGAATATGAGCTAATGACCTTTGAAAAGTCAATGAAAGTGTGATTCGATATCTTTTAAATATGGTCACGATTGACCTTGAACTTTAACACATAAACAAAACTAAATTTTGTTTGTGTCACAAAGCCAGTTTGAAAGTAAATTTTTCATTTTTTTATGCGGCTTTATTTGGGCAACTGTGATCTTTTCATTGACATTATTTCAGATAAATAAATAAATTTTAAATATTGGAAATTGAAAGTTCTGAAACAATAAATAATAATTCCTTTGATTAAAGAAGTGGTTACAAAACCATTGTTAATTATATGTGGTAGATCTTCTCTTCGAATAGCCAGTTCCAATTGAAAACCTCTTCGAAAGTGGGACTATATGTATATGTGGATTTGACAACAATTTACGGTATATTCTAATGATGTAAATTGACTATTAAGAATATTTTTTTTTCACCTCCCAGCAAAAATTGCACATTAAATTTTTACTTTTAAAAAAGTCGCTAAAAAATGATCTTAATGGTTGACATCCAATGAATTCGTCTTGGGATATCGCGAGCCAAAATAAGTACTTATTCGACTCTATATTTCAATAGTGCGAAGTTTTCCTGTGTCAAAGTGCTAAGGCATCATGAAAAAGCTCAATATGACCAACGCCGACCGGCTAAATCTTTTGATTATTAATTAAAGTATTAAAGGATAAAGCTATTTCCTCAATTCCGACTGTTTTAAAGCATGACCAAATATGCACTGATCTCGTAAATAATTCTTACTTACCGGATAGGGATCACCCACTTCCAAAACTTCAAATAGCATAAGTGACTATTCCAAACACATTACTTCAAGCTCATACTGTAAAAATGAATTATAATGTAAAGGACACTCCTGGACCAGATCACATACCTGTGCTAGCTTGTCCATCCGCTAACCGTTTCATTACTTTATAATGTAATATGTCCAAAAATGATCGCCCAAGCAATTTGCACTGTCAAAACAAATGGAGATAATGGTAAATTAACCTCTTGTGAAATATTTAGAGTCCAACAAATTACTTAGCGACCGCAATAAGATACGCTCTATGGGAGTTTTGGTACGCTTCATATAGGAAAAACGGTATCGTTCCATTCTACGTTTTGGCGTAAGTAGTGTAGTGGTTTTACATATTGCCAAGGCATTCGTTAGGGTGTGTTATGTTGCGTTTTTATCAAATATAATTGCTTCTGATGTCGATAATAACTTTTCTCGATTTATAACGATCTTTAAGATCCCTCATCGAACGAGTTGAAGATTAATTCAGGGGTACCGCAACGCTCCGTTCTTTCTCCTAATCTATTCCTTACTTTATTTCCAACCCTATCCAACCCTATATTATTTTGCAGATGACTTATAGACCTAACCTATCGGAGATTGAAGCTATGATGCAAAACATGAATGATTCGCTTTGTCATGATCTTGTAACAATCTCTGAACAGGTTCGAGCAAATGGTGTCTTTTTCACTGCTCACAAGACTCTATAGTATATGCTAAAACACAAACGATCGCCAAATCATGGGTTGTGTAAATATTTTGTAGTTAGACTCTGTGATGTTCTTGACATAGAAATACTGAGTGATATCACCTGGACTAAGCTTACTTTTAAATTTTCTAAAGAAGAACTTAAACACTTCTCGCCTCTGTTGATTTTAAACCTTATCCGATCTTCATTCTGTATTTTTAGCTTTTATTTCGAAACATATGTACAATATAAATTTACTCAAAGTAATGGCCATTGTTAGCTTTGAACTTTTCACATCATTCTGGCAACATATGGATTCCGAGCCAAAAGAACTGCTCATCTTTTGAGGCCATGAATGAATCCAGTCAATATCGGATACTTCGTTCCAAAGTGCAGCGTACCCCAGAGAGAACTGCTCATCTTTTGATGAGCAAGACCTGAACTGCTCATCTTTTGTGGCCAAGATCGAATCGAGCCAATATAGGATACTCCAAAGTGAAGCGTATCCCAGAGAGAGGGTTCTTCACTGATCGAAACAAAAAATAGTAGTCGGTCGGGCCACGGTCTGGACTATAAAGTAGGTGAGGCAAAACTTCCCAACCATTTCATTCTAAATATTTTTTTTAGATGTAATATTATGGTTTCATATCTGGCTGAATATTCTAGGTGGTTTTCGACCATTGCTAGCTTCAAATGAATCAGTTGCGTTCAGTAAAGGATCCCTGCGATGATATGGTCAAATTTCCACAGCTCATAATAGATAGGACAATTTTGGACCCACCAAATTGAGTTTAAGCAGCATTTCAGACATACAAATCGTATTCAAGGTCTCTCAGCTTCAACTCGTGTGGTATTGTCGGGTGCTTCAAACTCAATTTCTTCTTGGCCGTACAGGAGAGAGCGAAGGTGCTCACCCCTTTGTGGTTTGTTGGCTAGTGGACTGTACAACACGCTACAAAAATAGTTCATTCTTTTGCCATACCGACCCTATGTGGAATAAAATTAATACAGAAAAATATTTTATTGTCATATATAGATGGTGGTTGTTTAGATTCGTTTTCCCTATGTGGAATAAAATTAATACAGAAATATATTTTATTGTCATATATATGTAGATGGTGGATCATTAGATTTATTTTTTAAATAATATGATTTGAATAGTTTTTTTTTAATTTAGAATTTTCTTCAAATTTCAGCAAACAAACCTGACTAACCACTGTGTCACCTATCAAGTAATGCCTAACAGTTTTATCCTGCTTCCAGCGGCTCTCCACACACACACACATGTACGCTCACATCAGTATGTGTAAGTGTAATTGTATGTGTATTTGTTAGCAGAAAGGTAGACAATTTCCGTTCGTTATTGCACACAAAATGTTAAGCAAATATTGAAATTCCTATTCAATGATGAAGTGGCAATATAATTTTTCGATTTTTTCCCTTCACTCCCTTCGTTTTGCAGCAACTTAATTTTTTTTTCTTTTTTTCTCTTATATTAGTTACGAGTTTTGCCAATGATTTGTAACAAAATTGTATGAAAAAAAAGAAAAAAATTGGGAAAAAGTCGAGGAATCTAGGTTACTAGCTTCATTTTATACCTACAATTGTGTTTGTGAATTTGTGGATAAATGTCAGTGAGTGTATGTGTATTTTTGTTTTTATTGGCATGACAGTATTAAAGAGATTAAAAGAAAATATTGGATCAATGTAAATAGAGTTTAAACTTTTTTTATTTGCAATTTTCCGGCTCTTCTTCAGGTGAAATTGAATTTTAATTAAGTTTTTTTTCTGTTTGTGGGGCCATAAATATTTGCATGATTGCAAATATTTAAGATAAATATTAATTTTTCATTTAATGGGAAAATTTTCTAAATAATATACATACATACATATGTAGCTACGTTGCATTATAGTTATTTTAGACAAACAAAAAAATATGTTTACACAAATTTGTAAGCAAAATATAGCATATGCTATAGATCAAGTTATTTTAAGCAACATGATTTAAATGGATTTATTATTCAGGTTTATATATTGTATAATTGAGTAAATATAAAGGACAACATTTTACAAGGAAATTTTACTTAATATTTCATTTCGAAATTCCTTTAACATACCGCCTCTAACCTAAACCATTGATAAATAAAATCATAACTTTCCAAATTGATTTAAATATGTTATTAATCAATTTCAATATCCACCCATAAATTACTATAATTTAATGACATTATTTAAAGACTTTCTTTATGTTTTTCTTATAAATTATCTTTAATTTGTACCCACACTAACCAATGGTGCAGAAACTTTAAGCCAACATTACTTTCATTCAAGTCAACAGAAAGTTTTGAAGAAAATTTTCACAAAAAAAATTGGAATTTAATCAACATCATCAATATGTTGTAGGTTTGGCCGAAGGTTGTTGTATGTACCATGTTGCTGAGTTAATAAATGACAGCAATAACTGCAGCAACAAAAATTAGCGGTATTTTTAATGAAGACAACAGCAACATAGTAAGATGTAGCTACGATTATGTTAAAAAATTCTTCATCGAAAGACTAACAAAAATGTCTTTATAGAAAGACCCACCATTATTTTAAAAACTTCTTAATAGAAAGACCCACGATAAGTTAAAACTTTCTTAATAGAAAGACCCACGATTAGGTTAAAAATTTCATAATTGGAAGACTCACGATTAGGTTAAAAATTTCTTAATAGAGAGACCCGCGATTAGGTTAAAAATTTCTTAATAGAAAGACCCACGATTAGGTTAAAAATTTCTTAATAGAAAGACCCACGATTAGGTTAAAAATTTCTTAATAGAAAGACCCACGATTAGGTTAAAAATTTCTTAATAGAAAGACCCACGATTAGGTTAAAAATTTCTTAATAGAAAGACCCACGATTAGGTTAAAAATTAATTAATAGAAAGACCGACGAAAAATTCTAATGAATGTTTGGTTCATCAAAATTGTTGAATATTGTGTTAATTGAATAATTTATATTGATATGCTTCATATAACAAAAATAATTGTTAATTATTTTTAGCACAATCGACTACAAAAATATATACATATGTATATTAACTTACATATTTTTAAAATAAATTTATATTTTCACACACATAAAAATTATTTCACAAAAATCAAACATTTTGCTTGAATCTACAGTTACTTTCTTATACATCATTTGGTATTTGATTATTACTTAAGTCAAAGCCCTAGAGAAAGAGTGTCAAGTGTCAACGCCAAAATACAAAGAAATAATTAGGTAGGCGTAATTTGTTTCTTTGCCTATTCATTTTCGGTTTCCTTAAAGCTGAAAAAATCACAGAACAGACAGAACAATAATTCAATTGCCAAAGTCAAATTATCAAAAAAGAGAAGAAATAATAATAATGCGAAAAACCATGTTGAACATAGTTCCTCATCGAACACTAGAAACAAAAGGACAAACAGACAGACATCAACCAGCACACACATAAAAACAAATGTAGGCGGAAGTTGCCTGTAAGCTGTGGAAGATCTGTCTGACTGTATAGTCAAACTATAAGAAGCAGAGGAAGATAAACATAACCACACATATGTATGTCTCGACAACTGTTACTAAGTATGTATGAGCATTATATACTAGTCGGTCTGTCGGCTGTTATTACTTTTGTTTTTTGTGTGTTTTAGTGTTAAAAACTCTAAATGCAACATCATCAATGTGTGTTTTGTTAGTTGCTAACATTGGCCATGAATTACTTTGACAACATTAAAGCAACATAAAAACATTTATGTTGTTCAAGGGAACAAACAGCAAGAATAAAAGAAACATATTCACACTTGTTCAACAAAAATGGGGTGACCATACATTTTATAATGGTTTCTAGTTTACACCACTTACACTGGACCTGAACTAGAACCTTATCTAGAATCTGAACTAGAACCTGAACTAGAAACTGAAATAGAACCTTAACTAGATCCTGAACTAGAACCTGAACTAAAACCTGAACTAGAACCGGAACTAGAACCTGAACTAGAACCTGAACTAGAACTAGAACCTGAACTAGAACCTGAACTAGAACCTGATATAGAACATGAACTAGAACCTGAACTAGAACCTGAACTAGAACCTGAACTAGAACCTGAACTAGAACCTGAACTAGAACCTGAACTAGAACCTGAACTAGAACCTGAACTAGAACCTGAACTAGAACCTGAACTAGAACCTGAACTAGAACCTGAACTAGAACCTGAACTAGAACTAGAACCTGAACTAGAACTAGAACCTGAACTAGAACTAGAACCTGAACTAGAACCTGAACTAGATCCTGAACTAGAACCTGAACTAGAACTGAACTAGAACTGAACTAGAACTGAACTAGAACTGAACTAGAACTGAACTAGAACTGAACTGAACTAGAACTGAACTAGAACTGAACTAGAACTGAACTAGAACTGAACTAGAACTGAACTAGAACTGAACTAGAACTGAACTAGAACTGAACTAGAACTGAACTAGAACTGAACTAGAACTGAACTAGAACTGAACTAGAACTGAACTAGAACTGAACTAGAACTGAACTAGAACTGAACTAGAACTGAACTAGAACTGAACTAGAACTGAACTAGAACTGAACTAGAACTGAACTAGAACTGAACTAGAACTGAACTAGAACTGAACTAGAACTGAACTAGAACTGAACTAGAACTAGAACTGAACTAGAACTGAACTAGAACTGAACTAGAACTGAACTAGAACTGAACTAGAACTGAACTAGAACTGAACTAGAACTGAACTAGAACTGAACTAGAACTGAACTAGAACTGAACTAGAACTGAACTAGAACTGAACTAGAACTGAACTAGAACTGAACTAGAACTGAACTAGAACTGAACTAGAACTGAACTAGAACTGAACTAGAACTGAACTAGAACTGAACTAGAACTGAACTAGAACTGAACTAGAACTGAACTAGAACTGAACTAGAACTGAACTAGAACTGAACTAGAACTGAACTAGAACTGAACTAGAACTGAACTAGAACTGAACTAGAACTGAACTAGAACTGAACTAGAACTGAACTAGAACTGAACTAGAACTGAACTAGAACTGAACTAGAACTGAACTAGAACTGAACTAGAACTGAACTAGAACTGAACTAGAACTGAACTAGAACTGAACTAGAACTGAACTAGAACTGAACTAGAACTGAACTAGAACTGAACTAGAACTGAACTAGAACTGAACTAGAACTGAACTAGAACTGAACTAGAACTGAACTAGAACTGAACTAGAACTGAACTAGAACTGAACTAGAACTGAACTAGAACTGAACTAGAACTGAACTAGAACTGAACTAGAACTGAACTAGAACTGAACTAGAACTGAACTAGAACTGAACTAGAACTGAACTAGAACTGAACTAGAACTGAACTAGAACTGAACTAGAACTGAACTAGAACTGAACTAGAACTGAACTAGAACTGAACTAGAACTGAACTAGAACTGAACTAGAACTGAACTAGAACTGAACTAGAACTGAACTAGAACTGAACTAGAACTGAACTAGAACTGAACTAGAACTGAACTGAACAGGAACTGAACTCCGTTTTCACATATTAGCGTACAAATATTTAATTTTCTCAGAAACTCATTTTACGTTAAGAGAAAAACTTTATTTAATTTTTCGCCTGGCCTTCTTAATCCACATGTTGCAATATTAACTCTATATGATGGTAAGAAAACATGATGTTTGTTCATATTGCACTTAATTTTTTGTGACATTCACATTATTTGCTAAATGTTTTTACATTTGTTTGTCTCACATACACACTCATACACACCCTGGGGCGCCATCTGCACAACACAACGACTGTCGTTTATACATATTTGCAACAACAGCCATGCAACATATGATTGTAAGAACAGCACATATGAATTTGGCAACTAAATAGTAGTGTGTGGCATAAGTCTCCCTACGTCAACACATTATTACAATAAATAAAAGGCTTAAAATGCACTAGTAGAACAACAAAACAACTACGACAAGGAATAAACGACAAGAAGAAAATAAAATAATGTTGAAATGTTGAAAATTCAACGCCTGCTCATTTTTACACAGATGACGATGATGAGCATTAACGCACACGTTGGTTAATTTTCATTTGAAGTTAGCAAATGTTGCAAATACACACTTGAAAACTCATTAAATTGTAACATAAAAATGCAAAAAGAATTGAAAACTTAAAAACTCTACTTTAAAAACGAACTACAAATGCCATTTTTTGTTTAAAACTTGTTGACGCTTAATTTTTGTTTTTTTTCATACCAAATGCTTGTTTTTATGGCCCAGTTGTCAGTTTATTGTAGGGGCCTGTCTCTTTACAGGCCATTTAAGTTTGTTTTGTTTTTTTCCGCTCAGTATTCGCTTTTTTATAACTCAATTATTTGCTGTTACATTTTTTTAAACAATATTTTTTTGTTCGCATTCATTTATTATGGCATTAAAATTGTTTCTGTCTAAAATGTCTTTTGAAAGTCTACTTTAGTTGGGTTTTATTTTACGTTTTCGCTAGCAAGCAAGCACTTGTTTCTGCTGTTGGCTATAAACATTTGTTTTACTATTTTTATTTCTTCTTTTCAAAGCCTACACCCACAGACAAGTTGTTTTAAAACATCCGTCCATGGGTAGTACGAGTACATATGTTTTGTCTTAAACTTGCCTGCTACAATAGTTTATTTCATGTTGTTTTTCAGTTTCTTTTTGAAGTTGTTAATGTATGTAATGTAATTTTTTTGTTGGTATTTTGTCTACTAATGGAGAAAATTTTAAAGTAAAAATTTGTTTATAAAATATTTTATCAAATTTTTAACTTCAATTATTAAATTTTTGTGGAAATACATATTGCTACATGAACTTTAAATGTAATTTTTAATTTAGGAACAATTTAAAAAATACTAAATACTCTTTGGCCAATTAAGAAATTAGCTAATAACTCAATTTCTATAAAACTTGGATCTGATACCTTTCAACTGTGTCGTACTGAATGTGAATATGTATATTGCAACAATGCCCCAGTGAATCAATGTAGCTGAATATTATATTTTAACTCTTTGCGGTTTAGTGGTCACTTTACATCTTTTCTAGAGTCTCACCACAGCATATGGTGAGTGTGTTTCGTTCGGTTTCAATGTGCTAAAAATGGTTTGTACGGTTCAGAAGTGGTGATTTTGACACGGAAGACATAGACCAGGCCAGCCAAAAAACTTTGAAAACCAAGAACTTTATGTTTGTTCCGAAACTTAACAAGAGCTTGAAAAATCATTGGGAGCTACTCAAGTAGCAATTTCAAATCGTTTTCGACCACAGGATTCATCCAAAGGCAGGGAAACTAGGTACCATACGAATTAAATCCGAGAGACATTGAAATATGTTTTGCATGTCCGAAATGCTGATTGAACGCTATAAATGGAAATAATTTTTGCATTGAATCATTACTTGTGATAAAAGACGGATCCATTACAATAAACCGAAAAGTAAGAGATCGTATGTGTAGCCCGGCCAACCAGCCGAATCGACACCAAAGCCAGTGATTCACAATGTAATGATTTCTTGCGAGCTTTAATTTTCTGAAATTAGGGTGCTACATTTGAGTGGTAAGAACACAGATCTGGTGGAGAAATAGTAAAGCGGGATACTTGAGGTCAATTGGCATTCTCGAAACAAAAGCATTGATATATCATTCTTTAAAATCCGACCGCAAATGCCAAAGAAAAATTAAAAAGGCGAACCCTACATTCGTCAAAAAAAAATTGTAACTGCCTTGCAGAAACACATTTGGTCAATTCACAAGGTCTCTTATCAGTCATATTGTCATAATGTCCTAATATATCACGAGCTCGGATTAACCGACTCTTAGGCATTCGGCGCAGGTCTCTGGTGGTTGGCTACGATAACACAATAAACATAGCATACAAAGTAGTATTATTTTAGGACATTTTTTGCTTGAAAAATAATAAAAACCATTGTGAAATATTAGGACATTATGACAATATGACATGATAAGAGACCTTGTGAATTGACCAATTATATTAGGGGGTGTACGGTTTTATTTTTGCTTGTAAGGTGGTACACTCTAGTGTACATGTTCCTGCACAGAGAATAAAGATTTGTGATGGCAACCGAATTTGTTGCCAATCGAATGATTCGGTTGTACACATAGAATTTTTCGATTCTATCAACAGAAAGACAGTTGACAAAGAAGAATTTCGATTATAGCAACCAAACTTTTGTTACCCCTCTTAAAATTCTATAGCCACAACTGTAAAATTCGGTCACTAAGGTAGAATCAGTTGCTATCGGTTGCTATCACGAATCTGTTTTCTCTGTGTGTCACTCCTCTAGGGAGCATAGGGCCACGTGGTTCCAGTAATCTCGATCATCGCACAGTGGCGCCATTTTAGTTTTTTTGTTGCAAAAATCATAACTTGATAGATAGTTTATCGACCTATGAAATGAGTGTTTGTAAAGGGTTCTACGGCTATTAGGTGCCTACTAGGGTCATCGGCCCGGTATATTAGTGCCCGGTTTTTTTAAAAAGCTCACATTTCGAATATCGAATAAACCGGGTTTTTCTTCTCTAATAGCCGGTTTTTTCGTAAAGTGTGTTTTTATGAGTTTTATGGTGTTTTCTTTTCTGACATAAATGATGCATTTATTCTGCCTTATACACTTCTTTGTGTTCTTTTCTGAAAATAAATGTAGTTTGGTCGTGTTCTTTTCTAATAATGTTACCCTAAAACCCTGAATATATGCTACATGTCAATTTTATCAAAGGGTTAGAAATGCACCACTTTTTATGTAAGCAAAAAGTATAGTTTTTTTAATATATAGAAGCTACATAAAAGAAAATTGCATAAATGGTAATGATTTTGTTCTATTGTGATCGTTAAAAATGCAACACATTATGAGGGTATGGGTAACATTTAATAAATGGTACACAATATATAGGCAACATTTTATGTCTGGTAAGAAAACACCATTAGTGTATTTAAAACTTTAAAAATATTCAAAATCAATATATTCAAAAAACATGTTTAAAACAAACACTTCAACTATTTTAGAAGTCTTTTTATATTTAGACAAATGTCGCAAGTGATCTGGAATGCCTGAAAACTTACTCAATGCTTTGTTATCTATATCCTACAAGTACATTGAGTGAAAGATCATTTTCAATATCTAGTTTTATAAAAACAAAAGAAAACAAGTAAGAAAGTATGGTCGGTCAAGCCCGACCATATAATACCCTACAATAAGTATAAGAGTAAAAACATTTTTCTTTAAAAATTTCAATAATTTTTATTTTTGATTGATTTTCGGAAGTGGGCCTTATATGGGCTATGACCAATTATTTAAAGTGGAATTTGTGGAGATACATATATAAATTAAACATTTATGACCGATAAAGTCCAATTTCGGGAGGACATTTGTATGGGGGCTAGGTGAAATAATGGACCGATTTCAGCCAGTTTCAATAGGCTTGGTCCTTGAGCCGAAAAAATAATATGTAGGTTTTCATGGACAGCCAGCCAGCCGACCAGACGGACGGACGGACATCGTTTAATCGACTCAGAAAGTGATTCTAAGTCGATCGGTATACTTTAAGGTGGGTGTTAGACTAATATTTTTGGGCGTTACAAACAGGGTGGTGGTGCAGGGTATACAAATAGATATACTCCAAAGCATTTAAACTGTGTTTCATTTCTAAGAGATTATATTAACCTTCAAATTTGGTCTTCAAATTTACTGACGTTAACGATCTTCGGGTCAAATTTTACCCAATTAAAAAATAGATTTTGAAAAATGGTTCAACTTTGACCCTAAGACCTTATGAAGGATAAGAAACACATAGCTTGGGTATTTACCCGGAGAATCACAGTTTTCATACAAGTATAATATTCAGCAAGTATGATGAAAAGATGCAGAAATATATTAGAGCTACGAAAGATATATTGTAGTTCTACCATAGCTCTGAAAACATTTAACTTATGTGCTGTTTTTCTATAGCGAACGAGTACTTTGAGTGGAAATTTAACATGTGTTTTGTTATTGTAACAAAAACAAAATACATGTAAAACGTCCACTCAAAACGTCTACTCGCTATAGAAAAACAGCACATTAATTGTGTGTAACAAAAATTCAAGATTTTTGCTACAGGTCAAATATGACCCAAAGACCTGAAGTGCAAACAATTTTATAGATATTTTTTCGGTCTTACACCCACCTTAAAGTATACCGATCGACTTATAATTACTTTCTGAGTCGATTAAACGATGTCCTTCCGTCAGGCTGGCTGGCTGGCTGGCTGTCCATATAAACTTTGTGCGCAGAGTACAGATCGCAATTTTCAAGATATTTCGATAAAATTTGGTACATGTAATCTTTTCGGCCCAAGGACCTATTGAAACTGGCTGAAATCGGTCCATTATTTCACATGTCCTCTCGAAATTGGACTTTATCGGTCATAAATGTTTAATTTATATATGTATCTCCACAAATTCCGCTCCAAATAAGTTTTATATACACAAAATTCATGTCACCAAATTTTGTTACGATCGGTCGATAATTAGTCATAGCTCCCATATAGACCAGCTTCCGAAAATCACTTTAACGTGCATAAATCGCTTAAAAATTTTGGTAAACACACAAAATTCAACATAGTTAACTTTAATATAGACATAAATCACACGAGCTAATTTCATGGTGATTGGTCCATAATTGGTCATAGCCCCCATATAAGGCCCACTTCCGAAAATCACTCAAAAATATAAATTATTGAAATTTTAAAAGAAAATTTTTTTTTGCTCTTTTAGTGTAGGGTATTACTCTCTTACTTGTTTTAAAGTGTAATCATTTCCAAACCCGTTAAAAATAACTTCTGAATTTGAGAGTTTTTCTGAGATTTTTAGCAACAATTTGTAATGTACTCAGCAAAACCTATAACCCACGTAGGCCGTTTTCCAAGTTTTTCCACCGTAGCACCGTGTTATTATTAAAATAACGCCTTTCTCTATATTATTTATGGCATTTTAATTTAAATTTTTATTTAAATCTTTGTAGTCGTTTTCAATTTATCTGATTATATTTATACGCGATGACTTAACTATGGGAGTTCAAGAACTTATCTGCACATTAAAAAAATAATAAAATATCTCAATCGTTTCAAAAGTTACTGTGCGTCCCAGGGAAGAATACAACATGTATTTTGAATCCGTCCTGGGTGCAAATAATAAAATACTCGAGCAAAGATTTAATGATATAATTTGAGAACTAGAACAAAAATCTATGGAAGGTTCCAACAATTTGTATATGCTTAAATTGTTTACTGGTTCAACATTTTTAGTTAATTTTTATCATAATATTTCTATCAATTTTTTGTTGAACTGATTTACTCATATTCAACATCAAAAATTTCACATTATTAGAGTAAATATATAAGTTGTAATTTATAAAAAAGGCTAAAAAATGGCTAAAGTCTAAATTAATTTTTAAGTGGCTAAACAAGATTAAAAAGGGCTAAATTTATCCAGAAAATGGCTAAATTGGCAACACTTTGAGTCAAAGATGACTAAATTACCTAAAATAGCAGACTTGGGCACTACCAATTACATTTTGTAATTAATTACAGGACCAATTACCAATTACGTGTAATTACCTGTAATAAACCTGAACAAGTTCTGCCGTTTCCGATTTTTCATTAGCTTTTTAAAACACAAAAATTTACTATTTTAATGTAAAAAATATATTTTTACTGAACCGATTAAAACGCATTAAATAACGGATTAAAGGTTATGTAAATTTAAGCTTTTCTAAGCTTATTTTTATAATATCGGAATGACCCTTTTTGAGTTGTCATAAATTATGTGGAAAAACGTCTAAAAAAATTCCAAAAAACTTTTCCATAGAATTTAAGTCTGTAAAATAGTCTGTTTTTTGAAAACTGAAAATCAGTCAACTTTTATGAACTATATCTTCTGAACTAAAAATCTGAGAGTAATAAGAGTAGCATATTTGAAATTGCTGGACAATTTCCTATAAAATAGGTTCATTCAATATTTTTTAGGGGCGCATGAAATATTTGATTTCTGCAACCTCACTTGTTCTCGGCTCTTTCCACTTCATCCGCAATCTCGAAAGCTCTGTTATTAGTTGTCGCTTCCAGGTATGAGCTGGACTCCAACTCTTCTGCAGAAAGCTCCAGTCATTTAATTCCTTTAACTCTTATTATTAAAAAATTTGTCTGTATTGTTATAAAGTAAATAGTTTATAAACTACACAACTGCTGTATGGTGTGGAGATTTATGTAAATCAATAATGTTTTCTAAACAAACTATTGCTTCAATATTTTCAATTCTAGTCTCAAATAGTTTAAACATTTTTTTTAAATAGTTCTCAAAATTTCAATACATACAGTAAATAAAGTTTCCTAAAAATACTAAAAACAATAAACCATCATCAACCACATACCGGAATATCCTTTTAGTCGTTTATTTTCTTCTCTTTTTTTATTTGTGTGTGAAAAACTTATTCGCATGTCTTTGCAATTTTCAAGCAACATAAATAATTTTTGCTGTGCTCATGTATGTTAAATGTTTGCTGTCCACCCTCCTTCTCAGTTTGGCTGGCTCAAAAGTGTAGACAGTTTTTTTTCGGTTCATTTTCTTCAAACATATAAATTTTTTTCGGACCCTGTTGACAGCCAAATATTTTTAAGTGTTTTTTTTCTTTTGTTTCTTTATATCTCTTTGTTAAACATATATGTATAGCATTGAAAAATAGTTGGTTTAAATGGTAAAAAGAAATATATTTTTAAATTTAGCTTAGACTTTTAAATGAAAACAAAAAGGTTAAGGTTATTGAGTTTGTTTTTTAACACAAACATACAAAAAAAAATATTATAAATTTGTTGAGGCGAAAAGCAAATGAAATAACATGTATTTTGTGTTAGTTTTTTTATTTTTGTGTGACTCAAGTTTATAATTGCAATAAATGTCCAGACATTTGTTAAAAATGCCAACAATGTAGTAGACAGTCAAAACAAAACTTGTGGAAAAAAAAATACAAAAATAATTTTCAAACAATTATGCAGTTGCTGAAGAAATATAACGATGAAGCTACAATAAATTGTAGCTTTTTCTTCGGGTTAAACTATTTATTTGCCTCTATATATCGTTTGAGTGTAACATTATTAAGAGGGAGAAAATTAGTACGAAATGGCATTTAACATGATTAATAGAGTCTAGAGTTTAACTACATACTATGAACAACGAGTTTATGTAGCAGCAATAAACAGTAAATAATGACTATTGAAGTCATGCAGATAATAATTCATGTTATTGACTTAAGCTACGAGATATTGAGAGGAGATCAATGTTTGGAATTTTAAGAACTTAATTGTTAGATTGTTTAAATTTTAAGGGAAATTTAGCAATACACATTGATCTCTAATAGGGGGATATCCTCACTTTTGGGATTTTCAAGGACTAAAATTTTTAACCATCATCTAAAGCCAAATTGATGACAAATTTGAGCAAACTCGGCTAACCTTTAGATGTTGCACATGTAATCAATCATTCAAAGGTTTATAATAAATTAATTATGATTTTTGTAAAAAAGTACTATACACCTATCCCTCGATTTACACGACAGATGCGTTCCTAAAAAAATCGTGCGAAAAATGAAAACAAAAATTCTGAGAAATCGTGTAAATAGAAAAAAAGACCCAAATACGAATAAATTTCAAATTTTGTTTAGAAAATTAATTTATTTTAAAGTAAAATATATATGTAGTTAAAGAATTAAATAAAACAAAGTAAATGGAATTCATTAAAAACATGTCAGTCAGTTCATTAAAAAAAAAACAATTAGAAATATATTTCTATTATTTCGTCCCCTCAATAAAACAATAGTGTATAAGCATATACACCATTATTTTTTTATTGCATAGTAAGAATCTACATAACTGATTCTATATTTGAAATTTGGTGATATTCTACTTCCACAAAATGGGTCAAAAGATCAATTGAAATATTAATTTTGTTCTAGATGTCTACTAATACAAAAATGTTAAACTCAATTATTTTGAAATGGCAAAAAAAAATTATACACTATTGTTATAGTATGTATCAGTCATAACTTCCAATAAATTCTTTATCACTGTCTTCCATTACTGATCGTATCTTTTGGAAGGTGACACATCACTTTCCTCACTAGATAATTTTTCATGGGTTTCTGGTTCGATAGTTCATAAATTGGAGATAAAATCAGTTAATAGATATTTGGAAATATAATTTTTAATTAAAACTTGTGTTGATTTATTCTTATCCTTATAAACCTCCTTAAAGTATCTATAAATAGCCCTGTGAAATGTATCTGTGGAATGTGAGTGCTCTTTCAATATTTGGGTTATTTTTAAGAAATGATTTCAGAATTTTCAGATTAATTCAAACTAATATTTTTTGTTGTCAGTGCTACTCAGTAAAATCTTCATCGGAATCGTTGTCGTTTGTTTCTTCAACATCTAATTCTTTATTTATTACACTATACAACACCAAAACAAATTACGAGGTCCGACCAATAAATTTTGATAGAGGAGACAAAAAAAAACGCTATAAGCGTTCTTCAATGGGTGCGCATGTTAAATTTTTGGGGTAATTTAAAATAAAATTCTTAATAAATGCGAAATTAACCTTAAGCTCTCTATTGTTCTGTCTTATTTCTGACTTTCTGGTTGAATTTTCCGTTTTGGTGTATTCAGGGAGTAATAGTAAAATTTCACGGACAATATTTTTGCGGAACATTTTAACCCCTTTTAATGGAGTTTGATGCTCTTTTTTAAAAGAGGGACAAAAAAGACCCATGCCTTGAGGAGTTAGAGGGTTAACATATTCTACAAAAATGTTCTCCGTAACATTTTGCATAAATTTGCTGAATACATTTTATACCTAAAATGTTCTTTAAAATAAAATTCTTAATAAATGCGAAATTAACCCTCGGCTCTCTTTTGTTATGTCTTATTTCTGACTTTTAGGTTGAATTTTCCGTTTTGGTGTATTTAGGGACTTATAGTAAAATTTTACGGATAATATTTTTGAGGAACATTTTAACCCCTTAAATACCTGTTGTAATGGTGGTTTTTGCACTTTTTTAAAAGAAGGACAAAAGCTGATACACGTGTCTTTTTTTTGTCTCCTCTATCAAAATTTAGTGGTCGGATCTTGTAATTTTGGCAAAAATTTGATTTTGTTGTATTGTGTTATCAATTCTTCAATATCAACTGCACTAAAGTCATCAAAACCTTCTCCTCCAAATGTGCCAACTCGAAGGATTGACAAGATAGTATACAATTTTCTCCTACATCTGGCCACAAATTTTTCCAACAGCCTTTGAGCGTTGAGTGCAGTATAAGTCAATGCAACATTCTTTACACAATCTAATATTGTAAATTGTTTGCATCTGTGACAAATATATTATAGATAATTATAATTACGTATTATATAAATATTTTTGATAACTTACAGAAAAAATTAATATTTGCTAAAAATATTTAACAAAAAATCATGTAAATTGAGGTAACTTCCACATCCCTCGATGTATACGAAAGTTAAAAAAAATTGTGTAAAAGCGAAATCGTGCAAAATAAGATTAAATGTCATTCATTACCAAACTACTTCTAAGTAATGCATACGGTATAAAGTAGTTATTGATAAGTAAGTTGTTCAGTAATTGCAAGTCATTACCAATTATTTGCTGGGGATTATAATTTGATACCAAAAAAAAATCATAGAATTTCATGCATAACTCAAATCAAAAAATTTTAAATTTCCAAAATATTTTTAAACGAAATTTAAAAAAAAATAATCTGAAATTAAAAATTAGAAAATAGGCTACGAAAAGGACTCATATCAATAAATGTGTGTTCAAATACTAAATTTCTACGAAATTAGATGAAAAAATTCAAAGCAACAATAGTCTACTTTGAGCTCTATGTACTTTGTCCAAGGTTTCTGCAATTAATTTATACCTTCCAAAAATAAGATTTGTCGAGGTCATTAAAATAGTTTTTTGTTTGTGAGATAATTTCATCGTTTGAGTCCAAAGTCTTTCGGCCAATCCATTTCATTAGGTTTGAAAACAATAAATAGTCACTAGGGAAAATATCCCCAGTGACTCTCTTATTTGGAGAATAAGATGGATGACGGAGCAATTCGTAGCCTAATTCATAGATTTTTGTCATGGAAACTGCACATATGTGCAACATTGCTTTGGCCTGGTGAAAAAGAACTTTTTTCTTGATCAAATACAGTCGATTTTTTTTTTAAATCCTCTTTAAATCGACATAATATTCTCCATTGATTGTTTACCCATTTGAAGGTCGCCATGAATTCATTGAATGACAAACCCACCTTGACTTTCTATGACGCCGATTTACCCCGAGAAGCCCAATGTTTTGACTCGTTTTTGGTCTTTGGAGTATTGCAGTGGATCCACGTTGCGTCCACGGCTACGAAACGGCGCAAAAACTCGTCCAAATATGGCACCCATCTTCCGGAGAGCTTTCTCATACTCAAGTGAACATTCAAAATTTAAACCATAGTACCTCACTAATATTGTACAGAATACGAAGATTTACACGTACACAACCCGAATGCAAACAATAGAGAGTAAAAATACAAATATTTCAATCAGTTGCTTGATGTTGTTTCGGATATTTTATTGTTTACCCATACATGCAAACAAATTTAATGCCTCTATTTGCGGACTATGATTTAAACTATTGAACCATTTAAGATGTCTAAGTATTCCACAATTTCTCGTACTTTCAATCTCTAATCGTCCAACACCATATCGTGAATGAGTGGATCCATTTTTTATCGCAAGTAATGATTCGGTGCAAAAATGATTTTCTTTTATAACATCATTTCGGACATGCAAAATCGTCTTTCAAGGTTCTGCGAGACCTTGAAAGTTGTAAAGTACCCAATTTCGCTGCAAACTTTTTGAAATTGCTTGAGTAGGTCCCAATGACTTTGCAAGCTCTTCACTATCCTGGGCGAACAAACCATCTCTTGCACTTTGAAACCTATGGAATACATTCACCATAAGCTTTGGTGATCAATCGTTGTGCTTCAGCGGTACGTTTTTAAAATTAAAGAAGTAAAGCTAAACTTCCCATAATGCTACCCTTGCAGACCCGATTCAGGACCTTAAAGAATTCTACCTTCAAGTCATCAGTCTGACCTTCAATAAGAGATAGAATCCAGCTGGTGGGAATTTTTCTGTCTTTGGTACCTCATCTTCTGCTACAAACTTTATCCTCGCTTTCCTCCAAGGTTCCAGAGAGGGAGCATGTTACTTGATTCATTGTGCTGAATCAATTCCCCTACAATAAAATATAAGCCAGCTTTAACTTGTCATCAGATCATATTGTCCTCGGGAAGTCTGACGGGATAACCCCCAGCCGAATGATTTGAGCCATAATGCTGCACGTGGGTACAGATGCACTAGCTAATATTTTAGGGGGATTCGGTTTACCAGAAGATGATCCGTCTTACCTACCTCTCTTCCTTGTGAGTTTAAGGTCACGTAGTTTACTCCGAACTTCTCTCATGGGCTTTAGGCACATTATTCTTGCCTCCTCAATGGCCATGCCTTGCTCTACATAGAGCCTTATATGCTTACTTGCATAACCACATAATTTAGGTTTTTTGTCTATTGCGACGTGGCAACGGTATTGGCGGATGTAGAGGGTTGCGTGTTAGGCGTTGGATCTAGCAAAGCATCTTCCTCATCCGTTGGAATAGGTACCCCAGTTGATTCGGGACAAGAGCCCCAACACCAAGGTGTCATGCATTCTTCTAAAAGAGATTTAACATCTTGAGATCCTATTTGAGGTTCAGATACGCTACGGATTACATCCGGAATTACGGGCATTTATCAAGCGTCCGCAGTAGATCCGTCATGTTCTGCTTTGGGTAACCGGAGAGGCTTAGTGATTATCAAGAGATTAGCTGTGTTGCGCAAACCCTGCTAGCCTCCTAATAATTATTATCTGTTTACCAATCAATTAATTTTTCTTTAAGAATCTATTCAACCATCAACCTTCAAAAAATCACTCACAGCTTCACATATTTATTTTCTCATTTTTTAATTAAACATTTCTTGCCAACATTTTAATCGTTTACTGACTGTCAAACATTCTAATTAAAGTGACTACTTGTCAAAAACCATTTCTGAATAACAATTCAATGGTTATAGACACTTGTCATAGAACAAAAAAAAACCAACTGCAGTCATATTAAGGCTTGAATGAAAACTATATGTATAAATATATAAAACAAATCTACAAAACTGCACACTTAATATTCCTCATGTAAACGAGTACAAAGTTATTTAACCTTGCTTTCAATTTGAGATACTCTCGGTAACCTTCACATGATTCAAATTTATAGAAATGGAAACAAAACTGTCAGTAGAAACTGTATGGCAAGCACTTGCAACAAAAACAAATGGCAACAATGTGAATGAAAATTTTTATAAAAAACGAACTATAGTTTTTCTTCTTTTCTTTTCTAAGATGGCTGTTGGTTTTTTTTTTTCTCTGCATTTTAAATGACATCATCATTTCGTTCTCGTTTTACTTGCAGTTACATTTCATTTTTACTTTATTTTAAAGAAACAGTTAATACTTGTAGTAAAATATTTGCGCTCTTGGACTCCCTACTGCAAGTTTTTGAACAGATTTCGTTTAGTAGGTCTTGAAATTAGTTATTTATAATAAAGTAGTTTCTGCACGCAGAGAAAATTGGTAGTGGTTATAGGTGCATGACAAAGTTGGCTACCGGAGCTTAAAATTTTCTCATTTTGAAAACAATCTTAATTAAAATTCCTAACTCTGATTATTCATATCGTCCTACCTGATCATCCCCAATGTAGGGTACTCTTAACTCTAAACTGATTTCTATTCATGTGTCACTTTCTTCCTGGATTTTTTTTCTCAATCTCCTCCTATTCCCCTCATCATCAATCTTATTATTATTTTACAATAATATACAGAACATAATTTATGTTAAATGTCATTTAAATCTCATAGTTTTTCTTACGCTTTTATTCACTGCTCTGCCAGCAAGTCTGAAAATAAAAAAAATAGAAAAAACTTACATCGTTGTCGTTTTTATAACAAAAATGTGTCAAAATAAGTACAACAAAAAAAAGTAATGAAATTCTGTAGTAAAACACTGCAAAACGTTGGCAACACAAAACAAAAAGACAAGTTAACACAGCAGCAATATGAGCACAAAAAGAAGGATCCAATGGAGGAGAAGGGGCTCGTGCAAGCGTGCAAGAGAAGTTTGAAAGACTATTATTTTTCTTCTTCGGTGATTTTTTTTTCTACTGAATAGAAAGAAATGAAACTGTGTTTCAATGCAGTTGACAGTTACATTAAAAATAAAGTCATATTATGACAGTTGGTAATGGTTGTTAAGACAAAAGGTAGAAGACTAGAGCATAATGTTTTATACATGTTTTGCGGGAGCTTATTGTAAGATTTGATCTATTTTTTCTATGGATTTTAGTGGTATGTGGAACAGGCTTGCTTTGAAAGCTGAAAAGTGTTACGAAATAGGAGATATTGGCTTAAGAATTATTATTAGTTAAATTTTACATAAACATTTTTAATTAACTGAACTGAAGTAAATAAAGATCCACCAGGCTTTAAAATTTAAGGGAAAAAATATATAAGAGAGCTTTAAAATTTGAAGTAAAGAAAGTCCCAAGATAGCTTTAAAATTTGAAGTAATGAAAGATCTACCAGTGCTTTAAAATTTAAAGTGACGAAGCATACACGATTCCTTTAAAATTTAAAGTGACGAAGCATACACGATTCCTTTAAAATTTAGACTAAAGAAAGATCCACGATTCCTTTAAAATTTAGACTAAAGAAAGATCCACGATTCCTTAAAAATTTAGACTAAAGAAAGATCCACGATTCCTTTAAAATTTAGACTAAAGAAAGATCCACGATTCCTTTAAAATTTAGACTAAAGAAAGATCCACGATTCCTTTAAAATTTAGACTAAAGAAAGATCCACGATTCCTTTAAAATTTAGACTAAAGAAAGATCCACGATTCCTTTAAAATTTAGACTAAAGAAAGATCCACGATTCCTTTAAAATTTAGACTAAAGAAAGATCCACGATTCCTTTAAAATTTAGACTAAAGAAAGATCCACGATTCTTTTAAAATTTAGACTAAAGAAAGATCCACGATTCCTTTAAAATTTAGACTAAAGAAAGATCCACGATTACTTCAAAACTTAGAGTAAATAAAGATCTACGATTACTTCAAAATCTACAGTGAAGAAAGATCCACGATTACTTCAAAATCTAAAGTGAAGAAAGATCCAGGATTACTACAAAATCTAAAGTGAAGAAAGATCCAGGATTACTTCAAAATCTAAAGTGAAGAAAGATCCACGATTACATCAAAATCTAAAGTGAAGGAAGATAAACGATTACTTTAAAATCTAAAGTGAAGGAAGATCCACGATTACTTCAAAATCTAAAGTGAAGAAAGATCCAGGATTACTTCAAAATCTAAAGTGAAGAAAGATTCACGATTACTTCAAAATCCAAAGTAAAGAAAGATCCACGATTACTTCAAAATCTAAAGTGAAGGAAGATCCAGGATTATTTCAAAATCTAAAGTAAAGAAAGATTCAGGATTACTTCAAAATCTAAAGTAAAGAAAGATCCATGATTACTTCAAAATCTAAAGTAAAGGAAGATCCACGATTACTTCAAAATCTAAAGCGAAGAAAGATCCACAATTACTTCAAAATCTAAAGTGAAGGAAGATCCAGGATTACTTCAAAATCTAAAGTGAAGAAAGATCCACTATTATTTCAAAATCTAAAGTGCAGAAAGATCCACGGTTACTTCAAAATCTAAACTGAAGAAAGATCCACGATTGCTTTAAAATTTGAAGGAAAGGAAGATCCACGATTGCTTTAAAATTATAAGAAAGAAAGACCCACGATTGCTTTAAAATTTGATGGAAAGAAAGATCCACGATTGCTTTAAAATTTGAAGGAAAGGAAGATCCACGATTGCTTTAAAATTATAAGAAAGAAAGACCCACGATTGCTTTAAAATTTGAAGGAAAGAAAGATCCACGATTGCTTTAAAATTTGAAGGAAAGAAAGATCCACGATTGCTTTAAAATTTGAAGGAAAGAAAGATTCACAATTACTTTAAAATCTGAAGTAAAGAAAGATCCACGATTGGTTTAAAATTTGAAGGAAAGAAAGATCCACAATTACTTTAAAATCTGAAGTAAAGAAAGATCCACGATTGCTCTAAAATTTGAAGGAAAGAAAGATCCACGATTGCTTTAAAATTTTAAGGAAAGACAGATCCACGATTGCTTTAAACTTCTACGAAATAGAGATCCATGATTGCTTTTTAAATTCTAAGTAAAGAAAAATCCATGATTGCTTAGAATTCTAAGTAAAGAATTGCTTTAAAATTCTAAGTAAAGAGAGGTGTACGATTGCTGTAAAATTTTAACTAAGGAAAGATCCACGATTACTTTAAAATCTAAAGCGACTGCTTTAAAAGTCTAAGCAACGAAAGATCAAAGATCTGGCAACATATGGATTCGGAGCCAAAATAGCTGCTCATATTTTTAAGCCAAGAGCGAATATTACTGTTTCATGTCTGGCCGCATATTCTGGGTGTTTTTCGGCCAATATTCTCATCAAATGAATCAGTTTCGTTAGGTACAGGTTTCCTGTTGTGGCCTGTCCGGATTTCAGCAGCTCTTTTGGTCCCACCAAATACAGAGAATTACCTTAGCGCCACGCATATTTGGCCTTGGTGTCGATTCGGCTGGTTGGCCGGTCTTTATACGATCTCTTACTCCTCTGGTTATCGTAATAATTCGGTTTAGAAATATTTATCTTTTATAAAGTTCAAGCATCATTTCGAACGCGCAAAATCGCCTTCCAAGGTCTCTCGGCTTCAATTCGTATGGTACCTAATTTCAGTGCTTTTAGACGAATCTTCATGTAGTAATGCCTCCAATGCTTTGTCTTCAAACTTTTTTTGCTGGCCGGCTGACCACTTCTGAACCCCACACACCACCTCTTGCACATTGACACCGATTTAAAGTTTTATATAAGAATCAAATGAAAACCTTTTTGTTTTATTTATGTATGTGTTGAAACTTAACTCAAAGCTGTGTTTAATTTTAGAACATTCTACAAACGGAAATTGTACATCAATTTATTCCCTTAACCTTCATTTGTTTAAACTGCTAGACATTTGTAAAAAGTCAATCAATCTAAAAGAGATTTTTTTCTTAGAAAAACTAAAAGAAAACGGTTTTTATGTCTAAAATTCTCTTTGTTTTAACCTTCAAAGGCTATGATATATTATTACCTCTTCCAGTTACTATTAATTTTCTTTAACAAAAATTTCCGGTCAAATCAAGCATGTCTCCTTTCAATTATAAATACATATTCCTCAAACAAAAACTCAAAACTTTGACAGTTGAAAAATATATACAATTTCCCCTTTTATTGCAAATTTGTGTTTCACTTCTTTGTTTTTTTTTGTTTGCTCTTTACGCAAGTGGCGTTTAGTTAAGCTGATAATTTAGCAAACGTCTCCCCATCTTTTTTAAAAAAAAACCTAGAAAAAATACAAAAACACATGCACTAGAGCCAGAGAAAAAAAAAGCAACGAGTGCCTAAAATTAATTAAAGGAAACGTTGCAGACTATAAGGCCGTCTGTCATACAATTTACAACAGTTTTGCTTTACAGAATTTTTAACTTTAAATGACTAGAAAAAATATACAGTGCGCCAAAATCACACAAAAACTTTCTCGTTTATATATTTTTTTTTGTTTTTTTTTTTGACAAACTACTCACATATATTCACATCATCAAAACTGAATGACTCAAGCCGAAATGGCACAAAAACAAAAAAAACAACATCAGCAAACACCTCCGCTACAAATGCAATGCTCTTAGAGATTTTGCCCACACAAGCCTACTTTGTCGAGTTGTACTGGATGCATGAGATGCATCTATCACCATTATTTTGCCTCAACATCGTATAGAATTTCTTTTTATGCTGATTGCTGCAAGGCTGTGTGTGCTGCGAGTGGCAGGGGCATAAATGTAAGAAAGCAAACACTTTGCGTCTAGAGTAAAAGTGAATGAAAATAACCGGGGGAACCATTTAATAAACAAAGAACATTTGAATGTGTAAAACGTTTTGAATAGATCATGATGATGTGGATGGACTGTGAATTTGATTGAGCACAGAAAAAATTATGACTAAAATATTTTCAAACAAATGCATGTTTGAAATCAGATTTGTATTTTATTATTTATTTTATTTGGTTTCATAAATATTTTAGTTGGTTTTAAATTTGATGGTTAACAATGCTAACAACTTTTTTTAATAATGAGAAACGTCTATTTGTTTTGTAAATATTTTAACATAATGTACTTAAAATCAAGCACGTTTTCATTTTGTGATACATTTTTATAATATTCAAAATAATAGACAACACTTGTACATAACAAAATATTTTCTTTATTAAAATTTTGTTTGAATTTTTTTATAAACTCAAACAATTTTTTAAATTATTGAAAAAATGTTTGTTTACTTTGAAACAAAAACAAATTTATAGTGAATTTTGACAAACAGCTGTAAAATAAAAATAAATTATACATATATTTTGAAAAAAAATATTTACATATGTACACAATTTTTAAGTTTTGGTCGTCATGAAACAGACTAGGAGTTCAAGGGCTCAATAACTCCTCACGTTTCAAGATTGGTAAGTATGTATGAACTTAAAATTCTTTATTATATCATTGTTAAACATTCCGGTATAATTGCAGACGTTGTTAGCTTCCTATGACAGAAATTTGGGAGAATACGACATAATTGGTAAGACGATTGATTTTCATTAAGATGAATGTGAAAACTGGTTTATCTTCCCACAGGTGAACAATATCCATATAACTTGGATTCCCGTTTGCTGGATAGTCCGTAAGTGGGAGAAACTAGTTCATATTTTATATGACAGTATTTTCTATAGAAAATATTGTGTATAACAGTATTTTCTTTAGAAACTATTATATATAACAGTATTTTCTTTAGAAAATATTGTATATAACAGTATTTTCTTTAGAAAATATTGTGTATAACAGTATTTTTATATAGAAAATATTGTCTATAGCTGTATTTTATATAGAAAATATTGTGTATAAAGTATTTTCTTTATAAACTATTGTGTATAACAGTGTTTTTCTATAGAAAATATTGTGTATAACAGTATTTTATATAGAAAATATTGTTTATAATATTATATTATAATATATAATTAAAATATTTATTGATTTTGAATTTAAATGTTATTAATATTTTAATTGATTTAATAAAAAATATTGTTTGAATATCTAGTCAAAACCAATTATTTGTTTCTATGGTTTTATTAAAAATATTGTTTGATTTTATGTGGAATTTCATATAAATGTTTCATTGATAGTTAAAATATTTTAATAAGAAAAAAATTTTTTTTTTCAATAAAATATTTACAAATTTTGTTGTTTGATTTTGTGATTTTTGTGATAGGTCCCATTTCAATAAAATATTCAATTGACTTTATGAATTTTGTGATTGGATTTGAATTTTTGTTTTTTCTGTGAGGGCATGTAGGAAATGCTTGTGAGATGTTGTAGAAAGAAATGGTACTCGTATTTGCTAAAATCTATCTTAAATGTTATATGAAATGTAGAAAGCTTATTCCAATACATCAATTCTTCTAGGAGTTTACCAAAAATTCCATTATACCTTAACCCTGCTGTTAGGTTTGGACCATTTGGGTCAAATTTTTTTTTATTTTTTATATAAATTTGCAATGGCTTATCGTATCAACTTAAAAACGTCTGCTCAGGTATTATTTTTCTATTTTAATGATTTTAGTTAGTTTTTAGCTATATAGGATAACATAGAACAGAAAAAAATTAAAATTTACAAATCTTAGGTTATGGACCATTTTGGTCCATGCAATATATTTTATTCTTTATATGAGTAAAAGTAAGAAAAAACAATTATGGCTTATTGTTATTTTCGAAGCAAGATGAAAAAATTGTTTTTCGATTCGATTTGCATACAAATATGTTGGATATAATGCATTTGGCATTACATTTGAACTTACATCAATTGCAAATTCCCCATTTTCTAGTAGCTGAAATTTTTATATCAACTCTTGTAGATGGTACACTATTTGATGGCGAAGCTTTTTGTTGAGTCAATAGCTCTGCTGCAAATGGATTTTTAGGTTTGACTGTCCATTTCAAAACGTATTCTTCTGATAGGCACATAGCTAACTAGCGTAAAAACTCGGATGTATCATCTATATTTGAAAATACATCATTTTACCATTTATTTAATTTTCTTTTAGTGCTGTAGTAACTAATCGTTTGATCAGCAGTATCAACGCCTCCTAAGATAGATAAAGGAAACTTTGTACAGTTATAATAAGAAACGATTGCAGGTATCTTGTTATGATTATTGATGGAGCTCATCAATATAGTTCCTTTAGTTTTATGGCCGATATATATAGCAAACAAGTGCTGCGATTTCACTAAAAGCAAATGCGGATGTATATAAAGGAACTTTTTTGGACATAAACAATTTCGGTGGAAGTTTTGTTTTCCCGAAATGTTCCCATATATGTCCGTCTCCTTTGCATCTTACTCAAAAGATGTAGTTATCATCTGTTATCAGGATGTTATAAAACATTGAAAGAAGAGTTTCCCAATTGTCCCATAACTCAAACTTGTCACTACTTTTTTGTTGTCTTCTGTTGACAACATCATCCAAGCTGAGAGCACTTGTATCAATTAAAAATTATCCTAGCTCTTAATAGACCAGAAAATATGCCAAAACTTGCATCAAACTAATCTTCGTTTTTGCCACTGCAATATAAAATTATTATGATAACCTAATTACGTATATACAAGACCAAAATCCCAGCAAGAATTAGAACACCAATAAATCTTTCCATTTGCTTTCAAATTTAAGTCTACCACATTTATTCGTATTATCCATGATTATTTTAACACCACAAAGCGTTAAACCTGGTGGTAATGATGTAATATTCTCCGCTGAAGCTCCAATGTGACGTGGTAAAGGAATCCATTGCATTTTGGTTTTCGCAATGTATAATGCATCTACAGCATAATCTGCTTCATTTTCTTCACCATTGTTCATTTCACATTCACCAATGTGACTTTCTTTCAATATTTTCATGTAATATGGACGAAAATTAAATATCTGAATCAATTTCATTTAGAATTTCGGCAATATCACTGATAATATTTCGTCAATTTTCCATTTTTTAAATTTTTTTTATAAAAATTTATATATTCACTTTTATAAATATTTAAAATGTCTGGTCAAAGAGTTTTATGTAAAATTTTTTATGAAAAATACAAAGAGGACCAAAATGGTCCCTTACCTAAGATTCGTAAGTTTTTTTTAACCTAACAGCAGGGTTAAACAACATAGCAAATGTTAGGTCTTACCTCGTTCATTATCTTTAATTCTACACGAAAAAGTAGAGATAAGACTACGAATAGGTTCACAGTTTATAATTATACCCTACACCACCATATTGGGGAGGGTATTCTGCTTTTGTGCAGATGTTTGTAACGCCCAAAAATATTAGTCTAAACCCACCTTAAAGTATACCGATCGACGGGGTCGATTAAACGATGTCCGTCCGTCTGGTCGGCTGGCTGGCTGTCCATGTTAACCTTGTGCGCAGAGTACAGGTCGCAATTTCAAAGGTATTTCGATCAAATTTGGTACAAATAGTTTTTTCGGCCTAGGGACCAAGTCTATTGAAAATGGCTGAAATCGGGCCATTATTTCACCTAGCCCCCATACAAATGTCCTTCCGAAATTGGACTTTATCGGTCATAAACGTTTAATTTATAATTGTATCTCCATAAATTGCACTCCAAATAAGTTTTATATATACAAAATTCATGTCACCAAATTTTGTTACGATCGGTCCACAATTAGTCATAGCTCCCATATAGACCCGCTTCCGAAAATCACTTTAACGTGCATAAATCGCTTAAATATGTTGGTATACTCACAAAATTCAACATAGTAAACTTTCGTATACAAATCACACGACCTAATTTCATGGTGATCGGTCCATAATTAGACATAGCCCCATATAAGGCCCACTTCCGAAAATCACTCAAAAATATAAATTATTGAAATTTTAAAAGAAAAATGTTTTTGCTCTTTTACTTAGTGTATGGTATTATATGGTCGGACTTAACCGACCATACTTTCTTACTTGTTTTTTTTTAGATTAATCAACAAGTTAATGTATTCTTCATATTATCTACGACTTTAATCCAAATTAGCGTTGAGACATTTTAACGAATCTACATCATCGTTAAGTTGGATATCGTACATTAGATATCCAACTTAACGATGATTCCATATTGCAAGCGTTTTTTTATAACTTCAATTACACTTCTGCCACATTTCAGTAATTGCTTCTTGCATTAGTGCAAGTACATTTTCTCTCATATATCTGGAGGAGTAGGATAGCTGAAGCTCTTTTATAGCGGTATCAGCTTCGTCATCTCCGATATTTGGGACGGTTGTGACGATGACATCTCTAGGTCAGAGTCCAGGAGGGTGTCTTTGTTCTATCTTTTGAGTAATAGAGATAAAGATCCACTCAAACCGCTGTCCTTCTGGAATGTCCTTCGGATTCCACTGAATGTCAGAATTTCCGAAACAACGAAGTTCAAATATTTCCTTCGGATGTGATAATTTGTCTGGAAATAGGCAGAGCATCTAGCAAAGGGATTTCAGGGCACCATTTTTAATTAAAACACCGAGTATATGAGTATATACAGTTTTGTTTTATTGGGTGTATGACTCAAAACTGCGAGACTTAAGAGTTATAAAGCGGGTTGTCACATCTTTTGAATGCGGCTTTTGTTCTTAATAACTTATATGTCATAATACATATCTGTTGTTTAAACTCACTTAGTTATAGTGGCTTCGAAAATTTCGAATTTTGTGCCAAAAAAGCGTCATATGCATTAAGTTTTGCTTTACTTATTTAATTTTATAAAAAGTGCCGCGATTGCTCACCAAAGCTGCGAGAGATTGTTTGTTCGATTCAGAGGTGGTGTTTTTGATCGGAAGACCAGGTCAGCCAAAAAAGTTTTAAAACCAAGAATTGGAGGCTTTACTTCACGAACTCAACAAAAGTTCAAAAGAACATTGGGAGCTACTCAAGCAGCAATTTCAAAACGTTTGCGAATAGCAAACAAAGCTGGGAAATTGGGTACCATACGAATTGAAACCGAGAGATTTTGAAAGACGATTTTGCATGTCCGAAATGATGCTTGAATGCTATTAAAGAAAATCATTTTTGCACCGAATCTTTACTTGCGATAAAAAATTGATCCATTACGATAACCCGAAGCGTAAGATACCGTGAAATCCGATCAACTAGCCGAGTCGACATCAAAGCCAAATATCCATGCAGTTATTTGGTGGCAGCAATACGGTAATATCTGATGTAAGCAGCTGAAATCTGACCAAACAATCACAGGGAACCTGTACCGAAAGCAACTGATTCGTTTGAAGCTTGCAATGTCTGTTTATGTAGCGTCATCGAGTTAGAAAGTAATCCGGATTGGTGTACTTTAAGGTGGGTGTTGGGACAATATTTTTGCATGTTACAAACATCATACGGTTGTGCTGCTAAATCATACGGTTGTACTCATAAGTCAGCTGCTACCGGATTTATTTGAAAGGAAAGTGGCTATAAATTTGTAGGCTCGTCGTGTGCTTATAAAGAACTTGTAAGATTCCGCCTACAGAATTTTCAGAATGGAAGGTCGATCATAACATCCCAGTAGTGATGCACGAAGTCGTGAAACTATTGATAAAAGCAATGGCATTGCTGCCTGAAATCACTATTTCTGAGGACAGTCCTTGTTTAATGAAGGACTGTAAAGACATACATGTAGTGCAAACAGTTTGACATTAGTATAAGAGCGAAAAGTTAAGCGAAAAAATATTAGCCACTCGAAGCCGCTTGAATTCGATTTTTATATATCGCAAATTTTCGTTCCACTTAGTTAATGTTTGTTGAAACTTACAAGTGACATATTTTGAGTTAGCAGATGAACCAACTTTCTCTGACAAACGTTTTCACCCGGAAGCGGAGTTAATAAAACTAAATTAAAGGTTCTTTCGGTTAGGAAGCAAATGGTAACCTTTGTCTGATATCGAGGAACAACCTGATATTATAATATTACACGAAAATACTTCCGCATCGAATGTAAACACAGGTATTGTGATCAGGCAGTATTGCGGAATCTTAACAGCTTTTATAGGAAATTTTTCAGGTTTATAGTTAACACAAATATGATAAATACGATAGATACGAGCAAAGGAAAATTGCTCAATTTTTGTCTAAATGCTTTCTATACAAAAAATATTTAATGGGCGAAGCCGATTTTGGATATACACCAGACGATAAAACCTCTACGACGGGCAAGGGCCTGCTATACAGGAAAAATTTACTGGGCTAAGCCGAAAAGGCGAGAGACCTTTACATAACCGAAATAATGAAAAATGGATCCATTACGATAAGCCGAAGCGTTAGATATCGTACATGAATCCGAATCGACTCCAAAGACTAATACTCATGGCGTTAAGGTAATGATCTGTATTTATTGGGAGCAAAACGGTCCGATCTATTATGAACTGTAATACTCGTAATCATGACAACACTCGGCCAATAAAGTATAGTCCAGACCTTTCCCCGTCCAACTACTATCTGCTTCGATCGATGTAGAACGCTCTCTGGGATATGCTTCACTTTCGAACAGAGTATCCAAAATTGGCTTGATTCGTTCTTGGACTCAAAAGATGAGTAGTTATTTTGGCTCGGATGTCATATGTTGCCAGAAAGATGGGAAAAGTTCATAGCTAACAATGACCAATACTTTATATTGTACAAATGTTTCAAATGTTTAAACATTTGAAAAAATCTTGCATTTTTAAGTCATACACCCGATAATTTTGGGAATCTTTAATTTTGGGTGATTTTTCGTTTCTGTTCCTGAGTGATTTTTCTATAAATAAGTGTCATAACTCATCACTGGATGGACGTCGCTTAAGAAAGCTTTTGAGGGCAATAATATCATCATAAATTGAAAAGAGTTGCACGACAAGCTACTATGACACGTCACACTTGTGGATGTTTAACTAAAATAAATTATAGAGCGTCATTACTTTTTGACTTTCACCACAACACTACATTACGAAAATATGCGACAAATTAGAGATCTCCAGAGAGAGAAAAAAACATGTATTTTTGTTGCTTTCCGTAACATATAATTGTAGACTTATTACCGACAGTGGTAGTGGGTCCAATTGTAATCATTTTTGTTAAATGGTTTGTAGGTAGAGTTTAATTCTCATCATTCTACCCCGATAATTTTTAATAATTACAAATTTTTCGCCACTAATCGTATAATTGGAAGGTTGGTAAGTTCTTAAATAATACCCTAATTCACTTTGATTCCGCTCATACTCTAAAATTGATTAATGAAATAAGCAATTCTGTATACGAATTCTGTACAAAAAAAGAAAAAATTTAAATTTCTTCAAAGTAAATATTTATCAAATCTAAATATGGATGATATATGTATGTAAGTATCTGTCAAATTATCATTTAATATAATTTTGTAAAGCATAATTTACAACATTGCCTCTCAAAGTACTGCATTTCCTACCCAGATATTTCAATATTTAGTTAGCCATGTAAATATGCTTCCACACAGAAAGCAAATACAAACATTATACTCATATGTCTGTGTATGCTTTTATATCATTCCAATGTCTTTAACAAAACACAGAAAATTCACAACTAATATTAATATGACTTTAAGGCATTTATGTTGAATGTCTATGACTTATAATACAGAGAAGCCTTATGCTCTTTGCGACTCTGCTCAACCCTCTTGCCCCACGCCACATTGCCTCGCATCATCATGGGCTAACAACTTTTGAGGCAGTCAAATAAAACAAAACGGCTACAAACAGCCGTTTATATGATTCGGTTATTATTTGGTTGTTAAATGCATTCACATGATGATAACGACGACTATGATGATGATGATGATGCTCTTGCAACATGGTTTAACAAAAAAGGCAACTACAAAGCATGGTCTTAATTTGTTGTTGCTGTGTTGTTTGGGGTTTTTTTTTTGTAAAGAAACAGAAACAGTCAGTCCATTCATTTAAGTTTTTTATGTAGCTGGAGAATTGTTTTTCTTATTTTTTTTGTTTTCAATGTCTAGCAGTACATCTGTTTTCCAGCAGCAGCAGCAACAACAAGAACAGCAAAATTTGCATGTTTTGTTTGCCATTTCTGCAACATGCAGCAACAATAAGAACGACCAACAGTGCATTTATGAAGATGCGAGGGTGGTTAGTGTAATGGAAAGGGAACTAAGAGCAGAAATTATGTTTCATAAGAAAACAAAAGACTTGAGAATGAAAAAATTGTTCTACTGCAATATTAAACTTAAAGAAACTAGGCAAAAAAGAAGACCTTTGTGTCAAAATGTATCATTTTTATAAATTTTTAATTAAATTATTAAGCGATGTTCATGAAATTTCTTTTAAACACATTAATTTACTCAAAAATATTTTTTTTATTCCGGAATATTTCAAAATTACGTTGAAAACCCTGATGTGTGGTTTTCCACACATAGGAAATTTCTATGTATTTTGCTCTAGGAACAATATTTTTGGTCGTCTTATGTACTGTTCATGCGAAAAGTGTATTTTGTAACCGAAATGTTTGTGTAAAAAATGTGTTAAAGATAGACTTGCTTGATGATAAAGTAATAATTATGTTATTAATGGTAAATTAAGATTTTGGCGACAAAAAAGTATGTTGCTAGTGTAAAATACGTAAACATAACATATGTGTGGAAAACAACACATAACGTAAGTTTATTTTTGAGGGTCGGATGAGGGTTAAATGAAAATGTATATCCATAAATTCTTGTCAAAATTTAAAAATTTTGCTTTTTCTCACCTCTATTTACTAAACCTCGTTTAGTTGCCTTCATCCTTTGTAGGAATATGTGTGAATACTCTGTCTGAATTTTAGCCTGGGCCATTTGTTTCGGCTGTTTCTTATTTTTTTTTGTGTGTGTGTTATTTTTGTTTTCTCATGTTTACGAGTCTCATAAATACGCGTTTGCGAAACGAAAAAAAAAATAATATCAAACTGAAAGGACTATATAGTCTAAAGTTTTCATTTTTAGCAAACAACCAAAAGCTTTAGCAAATAAAAATTTTATGCTTTTATTTTTCTCTTCAACAACCCGCCACTATTGTTGCCGTTTGCTGGTTTCTTTCATTATTTTCGGTAGTTTAAAGTCTTGTAGTTTTTTTGTGTGCTTGATTTCATCGTGTGGCAAGTAGTTTTCGGTTGTACGTAATAGCAGTATGTAGCAGCAGTAGTTGTTGTTTGGTCTATGGTTAACGTTTAATAACAATTTGGTTTAGAATTTTCCATTTGCCGGTTTTAAATTTCAAATGGCCTTTTCATTTGTTTGGCCGGTTGTTTTTTTTCTGTTTTCTGTTTTTTTTGTTGTGCATTAAATGTGAGTATAGATTTCCTTTTGTAGCGTCGTTATTAATTGTTTAGAAACTGTATGAATATAAATTTGCTGTGTTTTTTTTCTGCGCTATTTTGCAATGGCTAAATTGTTGCTGGTGTACTGCATGCCCTGTCTATACGGTAGTCATTTTCAGTTAATGGTATTTCTTGAATTTTAATTAAGACATTTCGTTTTGAAAGTGTTTACGTTTTATGGGATTTTAAAAGGAGTTTGTTTGAAAGTTGTTTGGAATCATATATGAGGCTGAAAGGCATTAAACTATAGCAACATGTTTGCCATTAGCGAAATATTGTAATTTTTGGGAGTTTTGTGGGTTGTATCAATTTAAACATCTTGATGAAGATTACCACAGTGAATGTAGAAACTTATTGCACGGAAAATGCCGTAACAGTTGAACACATAATTATTAAAGAGATTCAATATTTTTTACATAAGTCCTTCAAATTAACTTTTGTTCAGTATATTTTTATTTGAAGAGTTGGTGATATATTAAGGAGAAACATTAAAAATTATTCGAAATTCAATTTTAGAAGCATGTTAATGGGTTTTTGTAAGAAAATCTAAATCTTTTAATAAAAAAAACTCAGTCGGAATTCCTTTAGAATAGTTTACTTAGCCAATGCACAGAAAAAACAGATTCGTTGTAGCAACCGAATTTGTTGCCAATCGCATGATTGGGTTGCACACACAGAATTTTTCGATTCTAGCAACAGAATATCAGTTAATAAGGAAGAATTTCGGTTTAAGCAGCCAAATTTTGTTATCACTTCTAAAGTTTTGTAGCCCCAACTGTAAAATTCGGTCACCAAGGCAGACTCTTTCGATTGGCAACAAATTCGGTTGTGTGGTAGTTAAGATACCAGAGCAGTTAATATTAAATGTACACACAGAAAACAGATTCGTGATAGCAACCGAATTTGTTGCCAATCGAATGATTCGGTTGTACACATAGAATATTTCGGTTCTATCAACAGAAAGTCCGTTGATAAAGAGGAATTTCAGTTGAAGAAACCAATCTTTTATTACTCCTTCTAAAATTTTGTAGCCACAACTGTAAAATTCTGTCACTAATGCAGAATCATTCGATTGGCAACAAATTCGGTTGCTATCACGAATCTGTTTTCTCTGTGTAGTGATCTCCCCATTAACAGTGTCGTGTACTATTAACCTGAGATTTCCGGGTTCGATTCCCGCCAGAAATTCTGGATGTTTTGGTAGACAGCAAAACGCTTCGCAGTTTGTATTTGTTTAACAAGAAATTGGTCTCTTCGAATACACATTTATCAATCACGGTTGACAGCATTTGAATGTCTCTCCGTCCTGCACTTTCACGTAAATCTAGGCCTTAAAATCAAATCAATCGAGTTGATATTTCAAGCTCATTGGAAACAAACTGAGAACTTAGATTTCTTCGTAAATATAAATGGACAACATTTTCAGATAATGCTTCAGGATTCGCTTTGCAGTACTATCCATAGCCTATATTTACTCCTGAATAACGTTGCAGGTATTGTGTACTTTTAGAGATACTCTAAGATCATCACAGGTATTTACCGAATATGTGAAATCCCTTGTCGTCTTTGTGCAGTCAGAGAGAGTTTGCATCGTAGTCATCTCTGGTCGATATTATAATCCCGATTTAATTGTATGAAGAAAACTCTATACTATTCAATAACAAAGCAAAAATGAGTAAAATTTGCAGTGAATTAATATCGTTATCATAGAGTTTCTCAGAGGGTTGGTCGGTACAAGTGATATCTCAATGAATACAACTATTTATGTATTAAGTTACAAGGATTTTATAATACTAAAACTCAAAAATCTGTTTATGGTACCAGATCAAAGTGATAGTGAAATGAGTACTAGGTGTAACCTGCAATATATAGGAATATAAAGAAGCCACACAATCTTGATCAAAGAGATCGTGCAGTATATATTCGTGTATTTTTACATGAACAGCTGGATATTCTCAGAGAAGATGGAAAACAGTATCTTCCTCTCTGGCACATCTGCAGAAACGACTGTTAAAAGTACAATTCTTCTTTTACTTCAATCATGAAATGTTGCGATATTGTATTGTATTTTTATCATTGTGCCTTGTCTCGGATATGAGGTTCAAAGTGTTGTCTAATATTCATTGGTTTCTTTTATTTTAATACTATATGTTCATTAGCAATGATAATGAATAATTAATTTATAGTTGACCAATTATTATCTGTGTTGTTCGTGATCATTGAAAGGCATTGAGGCATTATTCAAAGTATTGGCCATTGTTGGCTATATTTGTTTTCTCATCTTCCTAGGAATATATGCCTCATCTCAATAACTGATCCTATTTTGAGGCCAAGAACGCATCAAGCCAATTTCGGATATTCTGTAGTGAAGTGAAGGGTATCTTAGAGAGAGTGTGCTGCATCGATCCGTCGAAGTAGTCGGACGGAGCAAATTCTGGACTATAAGACGGGTAGGCAAAAACTTCCCAACCACTTCTTTCTAAGTTGTTTTTAACAGATATTGCAATATGTAGCCGAGCGTTGTCATGATGGAATATTACGGTTTCATGTCTGGCCACATATTCTGTGCGTGTTTCTGAAAATGCTCGCTTTAAACTAATCAGTTACATTCGGTACAGGTTCCGTGTGATTGTTGGACCACATTTCAGTAACTCATAGGCCCTTTTGGTCCCACCAAATACAGAACAGTATCTTAGCGTCATTGATATTTTTGATTGGTGTCGATTCGGCTATTTGGGCTTCACATACGATTTCTTACACTTGGTGTTATTTTAACGGATCAATTTTTCATCTCAAGTAATGATATGGTGCAAAACATATTTTCTTTTACAGCGTTCAAGCACCATTTCAGACATATGAAATCGTATTTTCTTTCATCAGACAAAAGAAATAATTTCCGTGATTTATAGATTCGGTTACTCTACACAAGAGGCCGTAGAAATCTACTTTCAACCGATTTGCGCTGGATATCAGTGCAAATATGTTGGCAAGGGTTCTGAAACGAGCTGTAATGATCCTGTCCAAGGCGAATTCATATAAGGTGACCTCATCCCTACAACAAGTACAACAATACAAAAACAACATACATTTTGTTTTTGCTTTCTTGCCCAATCTGTCAAAAAAACAGCTGTGTATAAAGCAAGGCGAATTTAATAATAAACTGGAATTTAACAACAAACCAGTGAAAGATTTATATTTATTTTTATTTATTGTTTTATTTCTTGTGGAGAATGGTAATATTATCGATGAAGAGTTCAAACGCGTGGTGAACAAAAGAAATTTAATATTAAACAGCGGAAACAAAGTGTTTGGAACAAATACGGGAGTGTGGCGAGAGATTTACTCGGCAAATTTCACTTCACTTCTTCCGACTTAGTTCATCTTTAGGTACGCGGAACAAAGTTCCACTTCCCTTTGGATATTTAAATTTACAATAAGTGCACACACGCATATTTTAAAATTGATTTTATTATTATTAATATCACTTTTTAAACTTTATGCTTTTTCTCACTTTTTAAATTTTTTGGCGCGCACTAGAAAGTAAACAACAAGCCAACAATTTTGACAGTTTGGGCAAAACAGCTGATGATCAGCTGGGCTAATGAGGTCACCTTATATGAATTCGCCTTGATCCTGTCGCAGTTACGCGTCCATTCGACTAGAGCATCCATTCATTTTCGATTAAGAAAATATTGTATTTTTTTAAATTTTCTGTATACTAGTTCAAGTCTAGTGCTAGAAGTTATTATGGGTTGAATCAATCGTTGGTATTACAATTCATTTGTTGTGGTTTCTGTTGTTGTAGGAGGGTAAGCAATTTAGAATATATAATCAGGGGGTTCTGCATGTAGATCAAGTCCAAAGAGTTGTGATACTTGGGGTCCATAAATCCACTAGACTTAGTGAAGTAAGTTTGGCTGGACATTTGAATATGTGTAGGATGTCATGAGGAGTCTGACCACATGTTGATCTATGCATCTATGCGAGACCAGAAGGCATTAAGCCTGTTACTCCTTTCTAATTTTAGTTGTGCCAGAACGATTCTTGTTTTATGCTGCAGAAACTTTTCGGCATTTGCTATCGGTGGTGGGCGACCTTCAAGTACGACAATCATACGGCGTCCTGATACCGCGGAATTGATGGCGTCTCTATGAATGTCGATCAAAACTGTCATATACGAGCTGCGATCAAATGGATCCTGCTCCTTGTATTTTCTTAGGTCCTATCTGACATGCTTCGGGGGGAGTCACCATCTGTGTGATGTTGAAGTTTGGATGACTCCTCCGATGACATAACAGAAGGAACTGTTAAGTTAACTTGACGTTATGTCCTTGACCTTAGTTTAATCGTGAAGGTGGTATTCGGAGGTAATAAAATGAAGGCAGCTTATGGCGGTCCTTAAGGCTGAATTTTGACAGCTTTGAATATTTCTCCACTGAGTAACACTTAGCCAGGGCTACTACACTGGAGGAGCATAGTTAACCACTGACCCGTAAATCGTCTTGTAGGTTGCTAGCAAAGTTTCTTTAGCCATACCCTAAGTGCGTCGGCTAGTGTTTGTGATTGCAGTGTAGTGCGCTGAGGAGATAAAAAGGCTATCGAAAGGGTGGTTCACTGTCGGAATTTGTACGCAGTCGACCATGGCGTCTAATTTCAGTTTTACCTCCTTCGTCCATATTGGAGAAAAGTGTTGCCGATGACATCGATAGTGATAGCTACGGTTTACGTGCAGTATAGAAATTGTGGATTTCGTTTTAGTTTAAGATGAGTAAGAAGGTTATTGGCCTAAAGCATCCGATTCTGGAGCTATATCAGCCATATAGGCTTCTAGCCAACCAATAGTCGGTGGATTTAATCACTGTATCCTTCGATAGAATGCGCCTCTTTATAACCAAACTTCTTGTAAAAACAGGAAACAGTTTTCTCCCTTGAAGTCCTTTTCCAAACTTTAGAGCCGAAGAGGTACTGGTTGAAAATATCTGATCATCCTAGTAATTTAAGGTATATATTTTCACATTCCAATGAACATTTTTGGTAGATTAACGGGCTGTACACAAACGTTTCTTTTTTCTATGAAATGTTTTTTTCTTTTCTCAAACTATAAACTAAATTTTGCAAAATAAACTTTAACAAATTCATTATCAAGTTCAATTCATTAATTTAAAGTATGTCTACACTTTCTGTCTCATTCCAGATGTCGGTATTACTTTAAATCAAAAGTTTGGCTTCTGCTTTGTTATCGTACAACATTTCGTTCTGTACACGTTAAACAAGAAATTCATAATAAAATTTTAACTTTAATGTCATTTATTACCGCGAGCTCAAAAATACACACACATCTCGGAATATGATGCCGCATTTTGTTACGACGTTACGCATAGTTATAAGACCGTAAAATAAAAGAGTTGAGTTGGAATAAAAACACAAAAACTCTAACATGAGAAGCAGGAGGTAAAGAGTAAGTTTTGAAAAAAAGAAGAAAAAAACATATTACTTCCATCTTAACGCCAAAAAATGTGTCTTGAAATCCGGCAATGGTGTCAAGAAAAACGGAAGTTCTAGTGAGTAACAGTGTAAGAAAACTACCAACTACAGGCAACAGCTTGCTACTGTTTGGAGTAAACGAAAAAGAGTTATGAGTAGATTTAATATTTGAACAACATTCTTTTAAAAAGCAACAATTTCGTTAAGCATTTAAGTTAATGTTCGTGCGAACATACATCATGAGTGCGAAACAAACTCATTGAAAAAACAAAGAGAAATTAAACAGTTTTCATTAAGGACTAGGAGAAGGTGCGAAAATTTGTGAAAAATAAGTGTATGTAACGGGTCGGGTCGTCGTTAAGTTTGTGAACGGGTTAACGGGCGCCAACGTCGTTGCCGTCGTGTTAAAATAATTACAGTCCAAAAGCGTACAAACAAACTGTTACCACCGCTCTTTTTTCAGAAAGCTGTACTAACAACAAATACTGCCATATTTTCAGTTGAAAATTTCGATCATAAAATGTCTGCAATAAAATTACAAAAAACGTATTTAGTAAAATTGCACAATAAACAGCAAGTACAAGAACAAGAGCAACATCGGCAGCAGCAACAAGAACTACAACAACAACTGAAACAGCAACATGTCGAGCCAACATTTAATCAACAATCCGATTTATTATTAAATTCATTTCTCGCCTCCTCCCACAACACACAACCCTCCCAAATCATCTCTCTCAAAACTGGCTTCAACTATTACTCCTGCTTGGAACGATATCGTAGCAACGCCTTCTTTAACTATTTGTACATTCGTCTGTTTAACTTGTGCCACTACTACTTCTGCATTTTATATCCTGCTGGTGCTGCTGTTGCCATTGCTGTTGCTCATTTTAAATATTTCACAACAAATTACGTTAAAAGTTATTGCCACATTAAGCGTCATGGTGTTAATAACAATAAAACTTTATGTTGGCTGACATTGACTTTGATTTTATTGAGTGGCATCTGGAATACACCGAACAATGGTTTAGTTGTTTGCCAGGCATTCGATATTGGTAAGTACAATTGCTTTGAATTGTTCTCGTTTTGTTTGTTTCTTTACTTTTATTTCATTTTTAAATTGAATTTATTTAAAACATCTAAAAATACATAAAAAGGGTGGCAATTTAGTAAATTCGTTAAGGATTATTAAATGGAGCTATTAAAATTTTAAGGCTCGTTTAACGGCAATATTTGTTAGTCATGTTTAATTGGAAATGATATGGATATTTGAAAAATTAGTACTAATAAATTTAAGTTTTATTTGGTTTCATTAACCAATGTTATGAACTTTTCTGAATATGAAGGTATCAAGTGAAACTTTTTATGGTAGTAATTAGTTCCAACATAAATTCTTAACGATTCTTAATCCTCTTACACCTACTCACATGTTTTCTTCCACAACGGTCCAGTTGTGATACAGTACCTTTGACTGTTCAGAGGCTCTAACCTAAACATTCCAAATCACGAGTAAAAGACTTTAATCCACCTGACGATCAAGTCATTTAGTCCGGTAGATCTTCACTTTGAAGAAGACAATCAGATTTTTAAGAGTTTGAGACGTTAGAATTGTTGGTCAACCTCTCCTCCTCAGGGATTCAATCTGATTGCATGTACTCAAGCTACTCAATTTCTCAATATACCGACAAAAACATTATTTTCAGATGGCAATACCTCTCAAAATAGATGTGAAAGTTGGGAACGCTGCCTTCAAGTGACAACATGTTTACATAAATCAGCTGTTTAATGTGGCCATCGACAACCGGAATCTTTTGAAAAATTCATTATGGTGCATGTCTGCATGATAAACTCTTTAAGCATTTACTTGGAACTCATGATCTTCGAGTTCATCCTCCATCAAATTAGGTCGAGTTAGCTCTGCGACAGAATAGAAGCAAATGATACATTGAGAAAACCAAATTTCTTTAATCTGCAGTTTTTCGTTGGGAAAAAAGATAATCACCTAATGAGAAAACGGCCCAATGATTGTTTAGCATATCTATGGACTGGCGATGGATGTAATCACTATTCAGTTAGATGCTAAATGAAATTGTCATGATATAATCCTTATTATCGGCGCTCATGCCACCTTAATCACATGAGTCTTTTTTATCAATCTTAGAAATATCAAATATATGTTTGATGTCAAATGGGTAAGGATTATCTTGACAGGTCTAGAGAATAATTTCAACATACAACATTAATAGATAACCAGACTTTTTTGTGTTGTTATTATTGGTTAGAAGGCGATCCTGTGCCTTCTAAATTGACCGAAATAGAAACAATTCTATTGTTAACAGGTATCTGTCAGTTGAACAAGCTGCGTCATTTAGTTTGTCTTTGACAGCCATTGATAGCACGGTACCGCGTGACTTCATTGAAACCAAAGCTAAGCTTGATAAATAATACGGGAATTCTGTCCCATTTCGATGGTAATAATGTGGGTTACTGAACTTCGTTCAGAGATTGCAAAGAAAAATTTTCGGAAGATAGCTACAGCGTTTGCTAATAATCGGGTGCACAAACGTGTGCATACAGGTCCAGTTTCCATGGCAAAAATGCATGAATTAGGCTCGGATTTACCCCGAGTAACTATTTCTCTTTCGAAACCTGAAAAAATGGAAAAGTGGAAAGAGATTTGATTCCAATGATGAAATCATCTAAGAAATAGTGTTTATAAAAAACCGACTTTTTAAAAAACCGGTTTGTCGGTTAACCGAAAATTAGCCTTTTTTAAAAAACCGGTTTTTCGGTTAACCGACATCGAAAAAACCGGTTAAACCGGTTAACCGTCATATAGTATGTGTAGAAAACATAAATAGTCCAATAAAGTATACACAGCTTTAAAATTTGTAATTTTTAGTAGTCAGGAATGAATAATAATAAATAACTATAAATATACAAAAGTGCTAAGTCCATTTATTTTGTAAAAATTTGAAAATTATTATCTTAGTCAAATGGAATATGTTACTAAATACATATATAATACTTGTTTTAATTATTGGTTTATTCATTAAATTTCAACCAAAAAAATGTAAATCATAAACTGTTTAATTATATGTTTGATAATTTTGAAATTTATTATCACATCGATATTCTGATATGAAACAGAAAATGCTACAAGTTCGAAATAAGGATCTATAAGATGCAAACACACTACTTAGCTGTGATTATTTGTCATAAAAAAACTCCATTATCAGATTCCAAAATATTTCAAATAATGGATTTTAGAACGTTTTTTGTCTCTCCTGTAATATTTCTCAAAAGCTGTCGAAATGATTAATAAATTTAAATTTTAAGAACAAAATTCGCTAATGATGTCAAATTTATTGAAAGAAGGTATGAACATCGATTTCAATTTAAGGTTTGGTAAAATCATCACTAAGTTTTTAATGAATCATAAGTAAGATTTAGCTAAAACTTATAGAATTATGAGGACTTTAATTTTAATTTTTAATAGTTTCATTATGTTAATTTATTGTGAAAAAGTTTTTAAGTAACCTCATCGTTCTCTACTATTTAGATTAAAAATATTAATCTAAAGAGGTTTGTATTGTAAATGAGCTGTTTAATTTTCAGTTCAGACCAATAATGTGTATATAATGAATATTGAAAATGCACAAAAACGTGAGATTTATTAATTTTAGTCCCAAATTTTAAAAACCGGTTAACCGAGTGATAAAAACCGGATAAACCGGTTATCCGAAAATCAACATTTTAAATTAACCGGTTCGCAAAAAACCGAGATTTCGATGAAAAACCGGTTTTTCGGTTAACCGGTTTATAAACACTACTAAGAAACAAATACGTATTTTGATGTCCTCGACAAATCTTATTTTTTGGAAGGGATTACAAAATTTGAGAAACGTTTTACAGAGTTCACAGAGCTCAAAGGAGACTATGTTGAAAAATAAAATGATATTTTATTCAAAAACTAGTGCTTCATTCAAAAATTCACTGATTTATTAAACCGCCTTTGTTTTACATAAATAGGGGATTTAATGTCAAGTGAACCAATTTTTAAAATCGTTAGTCATATTGGATAGTTATTCAGACACAATTTTTCAACAAGATCGGTAAAGAACTCTCCGAGTTAGATTTAGCATTTTGGCCCATCCATGTAACTTATTACCCATTTTTCTTAGCAAAATGTGTCACAAATAGTTTAGATAACTATTTCTTCGAACTTTCGAAAAAAAAAATTAAAATATTTTGAAATTTTTTTACCGAAATCAAAAACTTTCTTGACTTTTTTTCAAAATGGGCCCCTTTTCAAACGTAAGCATAGATCTTTTCCTGAATACCTACATCTAAATGATTTGTGTTGTTCCTTATTTTGACCCAAAAGTCAAATTTAAAAAAATTTGGAGAATTTGACTTTTTCCAAATTTGTTTATTATGACACGAAGGCGGAGTGCTTGTTAAAAACTCAACTCTAAAACTATTCGTGTTAATCATTTTGCTCATTGCGAGCAAAAGTTATATTTTGTTTAAAGTTTAAACTAAATCTTCAAAATAAAGCTATGCTGATTCTCATTGACGTATGATTAATATTATTTATTACCTCATAGACGTATGATTAATATTATTTATTACCTGCTAGTGTGCCACTAGCATGGGTGGGTCGGCCCTCTAAAGTTAGTGGGGGTCGGTCATATATTTATACTCGATCGGAGCACTTTAAATGGGTAAAAATGTGATTTTTCAAAATTTGATATTTAATACCCTACTCCCACTAATGTTGTGTAGGGTATTAAAAGTGCAGCTGGACACACCGATTGCTCACCAGAGCTTATGGTGAATGTGTTCCATCGGCTTCAACGTGCGAGATACAGTTTGTTCAGTAAGTGGGTATTTTGACGCGGAAGATAAAGATCATCCAGGCCAGACAAAAAATTTTAAAGGTATACTCCATGAAGATTGTTTTCATACTCAACAAGAACATGCAAAATCATTGGGAATTATTTCAAAGCATTAGCAAACAGCAAGATTAATCCAAAATCAAGGAAATTGGGTACTATACGAAAGCTGAGAGACCTTGAAACACGATTTTGTATCACTGAAATGCCGTTCGAATGCTATAAAAGAATATCATTCTTGCGCCGAATCTTTACTTGCGATGGCAAATGGATCCATTAGGATAACCTGAAGCATAAGAGATCGTGTGCGAAGCCCGGCAAAATAGCCGAATCAACACCAAAGCCAAATATCCATGGCGCTAAGATAATTCACAGAGCAAAAAGGTCATATCTATTACGAGCTGCTGAAATCTGACCAGACTATCACAGGGAATCTGTACTGAACGCAACTGAATCGATTGAAGCGAGCATTGTCCAAATAACGCCCAGAATATGCGGCCAGATATGAAACCGTAATATTCCATCATGTTAAAAACTATTTAGAAAGAAGTGATTGGGAAGTTTCGTCTTCATCCGCCTTAAAGTCCAGACCTTGCCCCGTCCGACTAGCATTTATTTCGATCGATGTAGAACGCTCTCTCTTGGATATTCTACACTTCAAAACAGAGTATCCGAAATTGGCTTGATTTTTGCTTGACCTCAAAAGATGAGCAGTTCTTTTGGTTAGAAATTCATATGTTGCCAGAAAGATGGGAAAAGGTCATAGCTAACAATAGCCAATACTTGGAATAAATTTATATTGGTCAAATATTTCAAAATAAAAGCTACAAAAATTAAAAAAAGCCCGCATTATAAAGTCTACACCCAATACGATTGAAGATATTTGATTTTTTTTTTGATTTAAAATAAATTTTTGATATAAAATATCAAACGATTTTAAGTATAAAATATGAGTGATGACAGATTGATTTGGACTTGTGTATGACTGCAGGAACCAATGTATAAAATTGTATCAAAATACGAATTTTATTTAAATAAATTTGAGTATCGTAATGGGGGTCATTATAAAATAATCATATAGAAAAACATATTTTATGAAAAAAGTACCAAAAATAAATAAAAAATTTACCCCTGAATTGTTTGAATTTCCAAACTTGTATTTGTTATTTTTTTATTTTTTAATAACTAAACAATAATCTATATATATATAAAAGAAACTGTGGGTTCCTCCCTCCCCAAAACGATCCGTTAAGAAGGAATTTTTGGAAATTCGAACGTTTAGGGGGTAAAAAGGGTAAAAACGGGTAAATTCGGTAACCTTATATCTTAAAAACTAATAAGATACAAAAAACCTAAAATTGCATGTTACTCCATTTAAAAAATAAGCTGACAGGTGTTTCGTGCTTTTTCGAAATTCGAAACTTTTAGGGGAGAAAACGGGTAAAAACTGTATTTTGGTACTTTTTTGGCACCCTATGTATCTTTTAAACCAATAAACATAGAATCAAATTTTAAATCGTATTCTTTACTTATCAAAAAATAAAAAATACAGGTTTGGTACTTTTTGGAAATTCGAACCCTTAAGGGATAAAAATTGTGTTTATTTTTGGTACTTTTTCTATAATTTGACACAGACATACGAATATTTTATTATGAGCTCCCACCACGTTACAGAAATTTATTTGAATAAAATTGTACCACCTCAATGGGGATAAAAAAGGTACCAAAAAGGGGATAAAATCAGGAAAATACATTATATTTGAAATTATTAAGCCAATTTTGATAATTTTTTTACCGTTGGTTCCTGGATTCATACAAAAATTAACTAACAGGGTGTTATTTGGAACTCGAGTACCAAGGTGTATATTGGGCCAAATCCGGGTAAACAGTTTGGTACTTTTTTTAAAATATATTTATTCTTGGGCACATTAACACAGATTTTAATATTTTGAGACATGCCTGTAGCATAAACAATTTTGGCAAAATGGAATATTTTTAAATTTCAAACTTGCGGGGTGTTCAAAGAAGAAAAGGGAAATAGGTACTTTTCTCCTAATGGTACTTTTTTAACATTTTAAATTATTTCAGTTATCGACATTAAAGTTAGCTGATATGTATCTGAGTGAAATTAGTGTTAGGAATAGGGGATAATATTTAGGTACCAAAATGTGTGAACTGAACTATAGGTACTTTTTTGTTCTTCTAATGGTACTTTTTTGAAATTTCTATAACAATGGAATTAGAAACATGAAATTAAGCATATATGGTCCTAGGTGAGTGAGAATTCTAGGGGGAGACTGTTTGGTACTTTTTCTTTAATCTAATGGTACTTTTTTGAATTTTCTATAACAATGAACTTAGAAACATGAAATTAAGCATATATGGTCCTAAGAGAATTCTAGGGGGAGACTTTTTGGTACTTTTTCTTTATTCAAATGGTACTTTTTGTAATTTCTTCACCAATGAACCTAAAGCCATGAAATTAAGCTAATATGGACCCGAATGAGTGGGAAACCACAAGTGGGGGATTTTTGGTACTTTTTATATATTCTAATGGTACTTTTTTGAATTTCCTATAATAATGGACCTAGAGTTTCCAAAAAATCGAAGAATTTCAAAACCGCGGTTTCGGTTTTAAAAAATTAAAAACCGATCGGTTTCGGTTTTGTGATAATTTATTAAATATTATGTATTATAGAAACAAAATTAGTTGATAATATAGGAAATGATATAGAAATCTAAAATTCAAACTTGACGGGTTTAGTGAATGCGAATTTAAAAGTGATAATCAAATGTACTATTTCCTTATTGCAATAGTACTTTTTGAATATTTTATAATAATAAACCTAAAAATTTAAAATTGGGAACACATTTTGCATTTTCTATAATAATGGACCCAGAAATATGAAATTAGACATTTACAATTAGATTCAGAAAGTGAGACTTGATAGCACTATTTCTTTCTTCTAATTGGGGTGGCGAAGCGCACCGGGTCAGCTAGTGTAAGATATTTATTTCGATGTTTAATGGTTGGTTTCGATGGTTGAAAATATACATGGGGTAGCAAAAAAAGTACCAAAATACAGTTTTTACCCGTTTTCTCCCATAAAAAGTACCTAACATCTGTCTGCAAATTGATGCTTTTTTAATTCTGTTTTAGAAGATATAAGGTTAACGAATTTGCCGGTTTTTACCATTTAATGTTTCTAAATAGGGAGAGGGGAACGTATAGTCTATATATATCATGTTTCTACCTTTTTGCGTTTTGGTTGGACGATGTGGAATCAGTTAGTCACTCAGTAATGTTGCTATTTTACATATATAAGTAGATAAATCGGCTCCTTGATATTATTATTAGAGTGTAATTGTTAGTGTATTTAATTTGGATGGAGAACGCTTATTGTGTATTACAAATATCATCGCAAATCCTTATTTAATCTAAAATGAGTTTTTATTTCTTGATTTGAACAGATTTTACACGATTCTTACATTTCAAAGTTAACTCAAACCAAAAACTTAATTGTTTAAAGTAGCCTCATAGGAAATAACAGGCATATTTTTTACTGTATAAGACAAAATAAAAAAACGGATTCCAAACCTTAATTTCACTAGCTAAATTAATATATATCTCAAAAAAACATACAATGACAGCTCAAACACTATTACAAACCGAAAACAAAAATGAATGATGCTGTTAAAAATCTTGTCATTACCATAACGGCCAATGGTCTTGCAAATGAATAAGAAATACAAAAGACCAACCAACAAAGTAACCAGACAAACAAAACTTTAACCAAACTGACTTAATGACTATAATCATTCACTTTTCTTGCTTTTCAACACAACGAAAAACAAATTTATTTCTATTTTCTTTGTAATTATAAACAGTTTTTTTTTGTTTATACACAACACTCCCTCTTTCCCAATAAGAAATGGAAATAAGTATTTATGTTTTTTTGCTGTTCAAAAAAAAACATAAAGTTCCCTGACATATTGTTGTATATAAATAACATATTTTAATTACATAAAATCAATTTTCATAATTTATCTTATTTTAGCATTATCTTTTTTAACTCATACCTCTGCACTCAGACACATTCACAAACAATCTTTCATTTCCATCTATGCACCACCATCTCAACTCACATCTTCAGTTCAATTTCTTTCTACTCCTTCTCATTTATCTTCTTCAATCATTATAATTATTATTCAAAGATTCATTTGTTTTAGCCATGAATTTATTTCATGTTCAGTTTGTATATTTTTTGTGTGTGTTTTTGGCAATTTATCATAATTGGTAAAATATGTTTTTGGCGGTGGCGGGTTAAAAATAATTTTTCATTTAAAAGATTTCTATGCTGAGATACATTTTAATTGGTAGATGAGATGAAGATTTTCTTTTTTTGTAGGTGTGAGTGTAATAAATATTTGTAATATTCATTTATGAATTTTTGATAAATATTGATAAATTAACATAAATTAAGCATTTAGTTTTAAGTGATATTTTGCATGGTTAGTTGTTTTTTTTAAAGAAATGTAGTAAGAGTTTTAAGTAGCTACATGAAAACTATTGAATTATATTGCAAAAAGGAAATTAATAAATGTTACATTGGATTGAGAAAATCTATAGGTATAAGCAAAACTAATTCATTTATCAAACTTTCTTTGATATATGTATTTAAATTATTTGTTATTTTTCTTATTCCATTTATTATAAAGGCTAGAGAGAATTGTCTGATATGAACCAAGTTATATTTGGGATTGTATCAATTTTCCTTTCTATTTGCAACTTATTTGTTTAATTTGTTGGTGTACGACTTAAAAATGCGAGATTGCACGGTGGTCAATTCCGGCCAAAAATTGATAACTTCTTTATTTCTTCATAAAAATGTTTGAAATTTGGTATTTGTATTAAGAATAACATAACCGATCGATCGATAAATATTTCGATGTTCAAATACAGGGTTTGGCCTAAAAAGCATGGACGTTCTAAAATCAAAACAATTGCATGTAAGTGGCTGAAATTTAGTCCAAAAATTATGAATAAAATATTTGATCGAAAAAAAAATTGGTCATTCAAATTTCGTTTTAAACGTATCGAAAAAATTATGTTATTCATATAAATGCCTGAAATTTAGTACAAAAATGAAGAATAGCATAAGTGATTGAAAAAATTGTTGTACAAATTTCGGAATACATATACAGGGTTTGCCCAAACAATCATGGACATTTTGAAATTATCGGAAAAATTAGGTTATTCAAGTAAATGCCTGAAATTTGATGTACATTTAAGATCAACACACTTGATCCATCGCAAAAAATATTAAAAATTACAAACAGGAGTTGGCCAAATAAACATTGATGTTATAAAATGTTATATGTAATTTTTGTAAATGGCTTCAATTAGGTTTATAATTAAAAATAACATAAAGAATCCATTGAAAAAATTTCGACATACAAATACATGGTTTGGCCAAATCAGCATAGACGTAAATAACTCTAAAACTTACATAATTTTTGAAATTGACCAAAAAAAATACCAAAAAAATGTGTAAATTTTAAGGCACTTAAATCGTTCTGGTTATTGGAATGGCAGATAATTGCAGCTGGAATTTATAGTACTTACTATTGATACTTTACAGTATTATATGTAATTTACACATAACCTCTAATGGCCCCTTTTAATTTGTTCTGGCCTTTCAAACTTTTTTTTAATTTAGTTTCTATAGATTTAAAACTAGTTCCTAATCACTTCACTTTTATATAAAAAGAACACGCAAAACATCCGTAATAACTACGTGAAATGGTTAACTGCTAATTGTTTTATAAAAACCCTTGCTAATTTGCAAAAAAAAAAATTTAAAGAAAAAAGCACAAGCTACTTCGATTCAAAAGTAACAAAAATCACATTTTTCTAATATTAAAACAAGTAAGAAAGTATGGTCGGTCAAGCCCGACCATATAATACCCTACACTAAGTAAAAGAGCAAAAACATTTTTCTTTTAAAATTTCAATAATTTATATTTTTGAGTGATTTTCGGAAGTGGGCCTTATATGGTAGCTATGACCAATTATGGACCGATCACCATAAAATTAGGTCGTGTGATTTACGTCTATATGAAAGTTATTTATGTTGAATTTTGTGTGTATACCAACATTTTTAAGCGATTTATGCACGTTAAAATGATTTTCGGAAGCGGGTCTATATGGGAGCTATGATTAATTATGGACCGATTGTAACAAAATTTGGTGACATGAATTTTGTATATACAAAACTTACTTGGACCGCAATTTGTGGAGATACATTTATAAATTAAACATTTATGACCGATAAAGTCCAATTTTGGAAGGACATTTGTATGGGGTCTAGGTGAAATAATGGACCGATTTCAGCCAATTTCAATAGGCCTAGTCCTTGGGCCGAAAAAATTATATGTACCAAATTCTATCGAAATATCTTCAAAATTGCGACCTGTACTCTGCGCACAAGGTTTACATGGACAGCCAGCCAACCAGCCAGACGGACGGACGGACATCGTTTTATCGACTCAGAAAGTGATTCTAATTCGATCGGTATACTTTAAGGTGGGTGTTAGACCAATATTTTTGGGCGTTACACACATCTGCACAAACGCATAATACCCAACCCACTATGGTGGTGTAGGGTATAATGACAAAAAAACCTTTGACTTTACAGCACTATTAATAACCATATAGTTACTTTATAGCCAAAATAATAATGATACTGTATATTCTTTTACCATCAGAATTTTATAATAATTAAAAAAACAAAAAAAAAACATTTTTGGCCGGAATTCGTTCGAAGAACGAATCATGCCGACAGAAAGAAACATTTTAGGGGGGTGCCTTCAAAAAAAAAACTGACCAATTTGTTTACCCTATGAGATAAAACCACCCTAGGTCGACATATTCCAAAAATAGGACATGCCTTTTTATACAAAAATTTTCTTCGTAAAGATACCTTATAGAAAACCATAAAATTTGTACATGTTCTTAAAGAAGGTTTTTTTTTAATAAAAAAAGAGTTAAGTCACCTTTTCGCCCAAAAAGCAGCCAAAATCTACTATTTTTTTAATTTTTAAATTGATTATCGTCTATTTTTGGATCTATAATTGATATTGCTCTGAAATCTTTTGTATATGATTTGTAATTTACTTGTCTAACTAACAAGACTTTTTAATTTCAATTTTCAAATTTATATAACTCGGGAATTTTTAGAGATAAATAGCACATGCGAACATGCTTTTTCAATCGGATAATTCGGATAGGAAACAAAAAAAATGAAACGTGTTTAAATTTTACATGTCGCAGGTACCCTACGGTCTTTAGGGATAGTTATGGTCCATTTTAATAACTTAAACTCGTATAGAAATGGCAGATTTATATCCAAAAAATTTTGTTTCTGCTCCGCTGTGCAGCTTTTGGCTGAATCATGCTGCTCGCAAAAGTTTTTAAATTCCTGCTTTTGCAAGCTGTTATTGAGTTTAACAACAATCTTCCTGGTGTAGTGGCTCCAATTCTTGGCCTTCAAACTTGTTTGGCTGCCTTTTTTATACCCTCCACCACCACAAGTGGTGGTTTGTCATTCCGTGTGTAACATTGAGAAATATTCATCTGAGACCCAACAAAGTATATATATTATTGATCCTTATGAAATTCTAAGTCGATTGAACCATGTCCGTCTGTCTGTCCGTCTGTCTGTCTGTCTGTGTAAAACACGCTCACGTCCAAAATAGGCAAACAAAATTGGTAGACTTGCAAAAAAAATATTTATTGTTCTCCTAAGCAGTTTGGTATTGAAAATCAGCAAAATCGGTTCAGTGAAACCAGAGTTATGAACCAAAATGTGAGACAACCTAAAAAAAAACTTGATAATTTTAACATAGTTTTCGTTATTTGTGAAAATATATTACAGATAATACCATAAAATTGTACACACGTTATTTTTATGTTAAAGGGACTAACTCTGTCGAAAATTATAAGAATCGGTCCATGATTTCTCCTAGCCCCCATACAAATTTCTTCCCGAAATATGGTTGTATGGTCTGTAAATGCCTACAAAATTGCAGTATCCACACAAAATTCAGAAAAATTAAGTTTCGTGCTTAAAAAAATTACAACCCCAAATTTTTTGTGGATCGGCCCACATTTGACCGTAGCCCCCATATAAAGTTCATTTCCGAAAATCACTTAAATAAGCATAAATGTCTTATAAATATCGCTATTAAGTTGAAATTCGCCACAAATAGTCCCCATATATACCAAAATCGCTGTACCTAATTCTATGAAGATAGGCCGATAATTGGTTATTGCTCCCATATAAGGACCACTTCCAAAAAACACATTAACCTACATAAATATCTAAAAAATATCAATATCAAAACAAAATTTTACATAGATACATAATTTATACTTAGAAATCATACTACAGGATTTTGTGAATATCGGTTCATATTTGACCATAACTCATATATAAGGTCCACTTCCGAAAATCAGTTAAGTACTCATAAATTTCTTATAAATATCTTTATCATGCTAAAATTCGACAAAAATAATACTCATATACACAGACATCACTGTACCAAATTTTAGGCAGATTGGCCGATAATTGGTCATAGCTCCCCTATAAGGCCCATTTCCGAAAAAGATATTAACCTTAAAAATATTTATAACATATCGATATCAAAATGAAATAACGCACACATCAGTAATTTGTATCCAGTAATCATATTTCTGAATTTATTGAATATCGGTCCATATTTAACCATAGCTCCCATATAAGGTCCACTCCCGAAAATCACTAAAATCCTCATAAATTTGTTACAAATATAGTTATCAGGTTGAAATTCGAAACCAATTTATTCAATATATACAAAAATCGATGTACCAAATTTTATGATGGTAGGCCCATTATTGGTCATAGCCTCCATATAAGAACCACTTCACGAAAAAACTTTAACCTGCACAAATATCCAAAAAATCTGTACTGAACCAAAATTTTACACCGATCAGTAATTTGTATCCAAGACTCTTGCTACAAGATTTTTTAAATATTGGTCCATAATTCGGAATAGCTCCCATATATGGTCCCATGGTCCACTTTTGTTAATAGAATATGAAATTCTATAAAAATAGCCCTCAAATACTTAGGACCATAATAGGTCATAGCTTTCATATATTGAACCAATATAGTACACAGATCAGTAATTTGTATTCAAAAATCATAATATTGAATTTTGTGAATATCGGTACATAATTGGCCACAGCACCCATATAGGTCCATAAAAATCACGTTACAATATTTTATGACAATCAAATCATAGCTCCCATATAAGTCCCACAACCAAATATTTTGAAATTTCACCAAATATATTTGTATACCCTCTGTTTATTCACTTGAGGTTATCAGGGAAAAATGTTGATCCAAACGTATTAACTAATTATTATTTATATAAATTGTTAAATTTCATACGTTCTAATAGAAATTTAAATTATAAATTGCTGTATTAGATACAATTTATTGTACATTTGAAATAAAATATCTTCTGCGTAAACTAGTCTTTCTAGCAATTGTTATATTATTTCAGTTGTTATACCATCATATTTAGGTGGAGGGTATTTAAGATTCGGCACGGCCGAATATAGTACTCTTACTTGTTAAATTTGAAAAAGGGCCGTTGAAGCAAACCTAATGCTTATCGAAGCTTATTTTGAATGTGTTTCATCGGTTCTAACGTGCGAGTGAGGTTTTGTGCGGTTAAGAAATGAGGTTTCGACACGGAAGACAAAGATCAGGCCAGCCAAAAAGTTTGAATACTCCACGAAGAATGCAATTTGATTTGAAGCAGTGCATTTGAGTTTAAAAATATAGGAATTAAGCGTCGTGAACAAGAATACTAAAATTTCAAAAAGCTCTGTACTCTCTCTCTCTCTGTAATCTCTCTCACACAATGAGTGAATTCTAATGATCACATTTTCTGTACATGGAGTCCATGAAATGGATTACTGAATATCAAAAAGTGGATGCTGAATTTTAGATCAAAATCATCCTAAGTCATGATTCAAATTTTCATGTAATGGCTTCTTTAATCGTCATCATTTAAGCAGTTGTGGTTCAGAGAACGAATTCGTCCACAACGTGTAACTGTTTGGTGCCGATTTTCGACTAAATTCATCATTGACCGATACTTCTTTGAAAATTCACAGAGAATGGACTATTTGGTGATGCTGAACACAATGGTCGTCGAAACAAGTCCAAGTTCGTTGTGTAGATTATTGACTATCAACAAGTGGATGACAATTTTTTAAAAAACAATCATCCTTACTGATTAAGCCTATTTGGAACATGATGGCATCTTTAATCTTCAAAATTACCGCAAACTTGTCTAAAACACAGGTGATTGTCGAAAAACAAATGCATCGTTCTTCGAAAATTAGGCTATCAACAATGACTATTAATGGAGCTCGATAACGCAACATGATAACAGAGTTATTTGTGTCTAAATTGGATGATATTGTTGTGGACGATATGTGGTTTTAACAAAACAAATCACACAGTGAAGCAATTAAATTTTTTCATGAGACATTTCCTGGTTGTGTAATCTTTCCTGTTGGTGTCATGAGTGGGACCTTATATCCTTAAATTTAACACATTTGTGAAGTTGTTTTTAGTCGAAAAACAACGGCAATAGCCCAAAACCACCCATGCACTGAAAGCGGAAATTCAATAACAACATCATCGAGAGACCTTGAAAGGAGATTTTTCATCACCGAAATGATGCATGGACGCTATAAAACCGGATCATTACTTGCGATGAAAAATGGATTCATTACAATAACCCGAAGCGTAAGATATCGTAAGAGAAGACCGGCCAACCAGCCGAATCGATACCAAAGCCAAATATTCATGGCGCTAAGGTAATTATCTGTATTAGGTGAGATCACAACGGTCCTATCTATTATGAGCTGCTGAAATCAACTTGTACAAAAGCAACTGATTCGTTTGAAGCGTGCATTGGCCGAAATACTCCCAGAATATGCGGCCAGACATGAAAGTGATACGCTTCACTTTGGAAAAGTGTATCCGATATTGGCTTGATTCGGTCTTGGCCTAAAAAGATATGCAGTTTGGCTCGGAATTCATATGTTGTCAGAAAGATGGGAAAAGTTCATAGCTAACAATGGTCAGTACTTTTGAAATTGAAATCTTGTCTAAATTTTGATACACCTTTTATATAAAAAACTGTACTCCTCTTCCATACCATTTCATTTTGAATACAATTTAAGTTTCATGTCCCCCGCTTCTCCACACTCAATTTGTATATTTTATATTAACGCTGCTGCTGACAATGAAGAAGATGATACTACTTTTTCTCTCATCCATCCATCCATTCATTGACTTATGGCTGCTTTAGCTGTGACTGATTGCATCTAATTATTCAACTCAATAACAATATTATGAAATGTTTGGAAAATGAAAGATGTAGAAAAAAGAAAGAACTGAAAATTATTGTTCGAAACGCAGCATCTTTTAGTCTTTATAAATGTTGGAGTTATGGTAAGAGAACCTCTTGGGGTGTAAGAAAATATTCTTTGTTGCCATTTAGACATCTTTTATTTTTTAACGCTCGTATTTTATGACCCTTTAAATGGTTTTGGCAAATACCCACATTTATATTTATAATAATGGTCTTTTCAGTTTTCATTCTTTTTCAAAGTCTTGTAATGAAAAACCAGCATTTGGTGGTTTGCATTAGTTATATTCTTTCTGCAGAATATTTTGACCCTTCATCTAAAATTTCTTAATGGTTTTATATAGCACTTCTTGTTAAAGCGCCAGTTTTGGGTATGAAAGCCTAAGGCTTACATTTCCAAAGAAAACAGAGGCGTCTGTAAGAAAATATTGTCTATTTGGAAATATGATTTCACCGTTTCCTTAATTAATTTTCCCTACGCTCTTATATATCTCATGTCCATTTTTCTTTATTACAAAAAAATCATAATTACTCTTTGTTTTATTTCCCTTCTGTTGGAAGCTTCTTTGTTTTATTTTTGTGTACCCTGTTAAAATTGAAATTAAAACAAAGTACTTCAAATGAAGTGTTAGTTGGATTTCTTTTTTATGATTTTTGTTCTTCTCTAAAAAAAAAGAATGATGGAAAAAATAAGATTTCTACTTAAGTGTTGAAAAGAACTTGTTAATGTTTGATGAATGTAGCTGATGAAGTAAGTAATTTCGCAGAATTGAAGATATAAGTTGAACGAAAAGACATGATATAAATTGACAGGTATAATGATGCTATTATTTTTTTTGCTGTTTGTTTTAGGAATTTTTGTTTAATGAATACATTTTTGTTTGAAAATTTATTTCTATGAATTTTGTAAACTAACATTAAGTTAAAAATTTCAAGAAAATATAAAAAATTAATATTCTTTACAACAAATGTGTAAAAAGTAGCTTGAAACATTTGTTATTTAAGGAAACTTATATGGGTGATGTTCGTCAGGCATTATATTAAACATAAATTCATCAAGATTTGAGAAAATTTAATAAAATTTTAAAAATGCTGGTACATATCTGTCATTTATTCTCACATAGTGTAAACTCTCTGCTCTACTTCTGCTTTACTTCTTTAATTGGAAAAAAAGTAACGCTGATTCTCACCGAAGCTTATGCTAAATGTTTTCCATCGCTTTCAATGTGCGAGATATGGTTTGTTCGGTTCAGAAGTGGTGAGGACCAAGAATTACAGAAGGATTCATCCAAAAGCAGGGAAATTGAGTATCACACGAATTGAAGCCGAGAGACCTTGAGTTACATTTTTGCATGTCCGAAATGATGTCGATGAAAAATGCATCCATTACAATAACCCGAAGGGTAAGAGATCGTACGTGAAGCCCGGCCAATCAGCCGAATCGATACCAAAGCCAAAAAGCCATGACGATAAGGTAATTCGCTGTATTTGGTGGGAGCATTGGGTCCTATCAATTATGAAACAGGGATCCTGTATCGAACGCAGCTAATTCGGTTGAAACGGGAATTATGAAACCGAAATATTCAATCATGACAACGCTCGGACACACTGCAATACCTGTAAAAAACTATTTTGAAGTAGTGGAACCCGATCCGCGTTGTTGGCCCTTTGAAAATATCTGTTTTATACTGCATCTCGATCTCGATTTGAATATACACTGTCGAAAAAATCTAAACCACGGACTCCCCCACCTGATTTTGTAACCGAAGCACTTATTATCTGTAGCCAGATGGCGACAAAGTTGTAGCAGATATCAATAAATACAGTGTTAAGATATGCCCTTAAAAAAGAAATGAATGTATTTAATTCAAATGGGATATTATATTTATGAATTCGTCTTAAGGCCCGTGGATATACAATGATTCTTGTTTTTTTTATTTGGAGTAAAAATATATAAATTATATTCAATTGACCTTGTGGAAAACATGAATTTTCCAAATCTTGTGCATAGTTCATGGTTATAGCACAGGAAAGACAAAACGGAAACTTAATTTGCTTGAATTCGAATGGTAAGTCGTTGGAAATCGTCGGTAATCGTGGATTCAATAAATCTTCGCCTTTGAATCTTGTGAATATATTTTATGGTCAATCTTGTTCTGTTCCATTAATTTGGTGCGTTTATGTTGCGGAGAAACATTATCGGTGATTCAACTTTAAATTTCAGTACATGTGGTGGCGTTCCGGCTAGATCTAATGAATTCAAAAATGCATTAAGATAATTGATGGCTTGTCCTTCGTTCCAGGCAGTTTCAATTGAATTTGCTCATTGAGCTTGTTGACATCATTATTTCAATTCTAATTTTTGTAATTAGTTGTAAGCCTTGGAAATACCTTGTCGACAATGCACTATAGGTTAAACGGCTACCAAAACTGTGCTAAAGTCCAATTTATCAAATGCAAATATTGCACTTTTTTTAATGCCATTTTGTAACCAATACTCCAAATTATCTAAGTCAGCTTTTTGTTTTTGGTAAATATTAAATTTCGTTTGACAACACGCAGTCAAAGACATTGCATTATAATCACTTAATAAATTTTGTTGAAAAGCCTGTATTGCTTTCAAAGTTTCAATTGCATGTTTAAATAATTTCGCGAGTTATAAAGAAGAAAGTGAAAATGGGGAACAATCATTTTTTTTATAAAAAAATGTGATAAAAATGTTTAGCTTACTTGAAATAAAGCCACTTTTTTAACATAACCTTAAAAGTGCTGCGACTGTTTTCAAAATGTAACTTCGTGGAAGCTTTTAAAATTTCGGCAAAGTTCGGCAGATTAAATGCAAACAGAATATATTAAAATGTTATAAACCGATTTTCATTTACATTCAATAGCCATTTTTAGCCGTTTTCGAATAATACTATATTTTTTAGGATATTGTTTGAAATTTGGCTTAACGAAAATTCAAAAAAAAAAAAATTTTATGTCGTTTTCAAACATGTAGTGGACAAAATCGAAGTTAACATATTTTCAGATGAAGTGGAGAAGCATATAACCCAAACAATGCATTTTTTATATCCTACACCACCATAGTGGGGACGGTATTATGCGTTTGTGCAGATGTTTGTAATGTCCAAGAATATTAGTCTAAGACCCACCTTAATATGGTACATATAATTTTTTCTGCCCAAGGACGAAGCCTATTGAAACTGGCTGAAATCGGTCCATTATTTCACCTAGCCCCCATACAAATGTCCTCCCGTAATTGGACTTTATCGGTCATAAATGTTTAATTTATATAGGTATCTACGCAAATTTAGCTCCAAATAAGTTTTATATATACGGAATTCAGGTCACCTAATTTTATGATGATCGGTCCTAAATTAGTCATAGCTCCCGCTTCCGAAAATCACTTTAACGCACATAAATCACTTACAATTGTTGGTATACACATAAAATTCAACTCTCATAAAGAAATTAATCACACGACCTAATTTCATGACGATCGGCCCATAATTGGTCATAACTCGCATATAACCCATTTCCGAAAATCACTCACGAGTATAAATTATTGAAATTTTAAAAGAAAAATTATAAAAGCAAATGAGACTCTTACCAAAGTTTCTTTGCAATCTATTTTACTGCATATTGCTGACAATTTTTTTGAGATGGAAAAAGACGCTGTAATGGTGGCGGAGAAGACAGATTATTTAAGCTCCGAATTAATATTAATATTAAGCTGTACCTCAGATCCATTAATTTCCACATCATTTATATATAGGCGCTTACAAAATCGGAAAAGTTCCACACTTCCACCTGAAGTAATTCACTATACCCACCAAGACGATGAAATTAGTGAAAGTTAAGAGGACCTTTTTGATTTAAATTTACAAAATGAATTAGATTTAAGCAATTACTAAAAGTTTTAGTATAATTAAAATAAATTAAGGTATTAAGTCTGCATTAATGATTGCAAAAGGGTTAATTTTTGGTCGTTAGTGGGTTAAATTCCATTTTTATACCCTACACCACCATAGTGGGGAGGGTATTATGCGTTTGTGCAGATGTTTGTAACGCCCAAACACCCACCTTAAAGTAGAATCATTTTCTGAGTCGATTAAACGATGTCCGTCCGTCCGTATGGTCGGCTGGCTGGCTGGCTGTCCATGTAAACCTTGTGCGCAGAGTACAGGTCGCAATTTTGAAGATATTTCGATAAAATTTGGTACATGTTATTTTTTCGGCCCAAGGACCAAGCCTATTGAAACTGGCTGAAATCGGTCCATTATTTAACCTAGCCCCCATACAAATGTCCTCTCGAAATTGGACTTTATCGGTCATAAATGTTTAATTTATAAATGTATCTCCACAAATTGCGCTCCAAATAAGTTTTATATATACAAAATTCATGTCACCAAATTTTGTTACGATCGGTCCATAATTAGTCATAGCTCCCATATATACCCGCTTCCGAAAATCATTTTAACGTGCATAAATCGCTTAAAAATGTTGGTATACTCACAAAATTCAACTTAGTAAACTTTCATATAGACACAAATCACACGACCTAATTTCATGCTGATCGGTCCATAATTGGTCATAGCACCCATATAAGGCCCACTTCCGAAAATCACTCAAAAATATAAATTATTGAAATTTTAACAGAAAAATGTTTTTGCTCTTTTACATAGTGTAGGGTATTATATGGTCGGGCTTGACCGACCTTACTTTCTTACTTGTTTTTAATAGAATTATTCTTACTTTTTAAGGTTTTGGTTTGAATACCATGATTTTGTAGTAGTTATTAATTTTGCGCAGAAAAAGTAGTCATTTAACCTATATGGCTTGAAGTGAGAATGTTTCGGTTTTTTAGGTAATTTTTTTTTAAATTGTTAGACACAATTTATATTTTTAACGGGTTTTTGTCTTCGTAAGATACCGTTAACCTATTCGCAGGTATGATCAAGAAAATAAAAAAAATTTTTAAAGGCAGTTTCTCCATTTACAAATTTTTAAATATTTTGTTAAACAAATTTCTGAATTTTTTTCGATAAAAACCAATAAAGCATTTGGAAAACGTTAAACCTTAAATCGTGAAGGTCAAATATAAAATTTTTCAATATTTGGAATTTATAATTTAAAGATAGCGAAATGTTATTGATTTTTGGGATGATTTTGATAAAAAAAATGTTCGTCCATACAATCTTGGAGCACTCTATGGTTACAGTAAAGGCAAACAGGAACTGGAGACGCTAGAATTCAAATGGTATGTCATTGGACATCACCAGTATGAGTGGAATCTGTACGTTTTGGCCTTTGAATCTATTACCGATGATTGTTGCCCCAATGAAATTTGGTGAACATTTGTGGCGGGATCAATTGGATTTTTTTTTTGGACAAAATTATTTTTTTTTCAAAATTTTTGTTGAAAACAATCTTTTTATACCCTTCATTACGAGTGGCAAGGGTATATATGTAAGTTTGTCATTCCGTTTGTAATTTCTACATTTTTCATTTGCGACCCCATAGCCATGTCCGTCTTGTCCGTCAACTTTCCGTAGCCCTCAAATAACTTACAAACATTATTGATACAACAATATATCGAGAATTCTTCCGGCTCGGTCGCTATTTAAAAGAAAAATCGGCCCACAAATGGCTGAGATATAAGGAAAAAACCGTGACAACCTCGATTTTTGGCTTATTTTTGATCTATATCTGGATTACTAAGTCATTAATATAGACAATATGGATATCTAATGATATATATTTCAAAGTCCATTCCAACGATGTATATAAGGCCACGTGGACCTACAATGGGTCAAAATCGCGAAAAATATTTTTTAACCCTAATTTTTTTTTACCAAACAAATTTCTTTTTCACTTATAAATTTAAAAAAAAAAATTAAAAAACAACATCGAAAAGAACATTTTGTAAAAAAAAAAGTTTTTTGGATTTTGTAAAAAAAAAAATGTTGTTTACCTAAAAATATTTAAAATTTGTATCTTAAAGTATAATTTGGTGAAGGTTATATAAGATTCGGCACAGCCGAATATAGGTTTCTTACTTGTTTTTTTCTCAAAATATTTTTTGTACAAAATATATAGTGTACAAATTTGATTTTGCTACGTACCTCCGCCCACAGACCGAAAATCAAATATCTAACTTTATAGTATCACCCACTATGCTATTCTGAAGATTCCCTAAAAATTTCATCAAAATCAGTCCAGGTGTGTTTGAGTTCATATGGAACATACATACACACATCCAGTTTTATATATACAGAAGAAACAGATGGAGTGGTTGGGAAGTTTTATCTCACCAGGCTTAAAGACCAGAGTTTTCCCCGTTTTTGGCTTGATTCGTTCATAGCCTCAAAAGATGTGCAGGTCTTTCGGCGCGGAATCCATGAAAGATGAGATGAATCCAGAAAGATGAGAAAAGGTCATACACAGAGAAAACAGATTCGTAGTAGCAACCGAATTTGTTGCTAATCGAATGATTCGGGCTAATTGACCGATTTTTACAGTTGTGACTACAAAATTTTAGAAGTGGTAACAAAATTTTGGTTGCTTCAACCAAAATTCTTCTTTATCCACTGATTTTCTGTTGCTAGAACCGAAAAATTCTATGTATTCAACCGAATCATTCGATTGGCAACAAATTCGGTTGCTATTACGAATCTGTTTTATCGGTGTAGCTAACAGTGGACATTTTTTTTTGTGTTTATAAGGTTTGTTATTTTTAGACGAAGGTGTCAAATCACACGAACGAGATGGCAAATTCACAGGTATATTTCTTGTTCAAAAAAGTTGCTCCGTCTTGTTGGAAACATTTTTCCTACAAATAATTTGCAATGACATAAGGAGTAAAAAAATAATTAATAATATATATGTCTGTAGCGTTCGCCATTTACGATCATTTTGGAATCGGTTAACGGATTTAAATACAAACAGAGATTTTTCGGGGATGTAATGGAGTCTCATGGGGATTGTGCTCTCTCCAAAAATTAAAATTCTGCTTCTTTGCCAAAAATTAGCCTCTTGGCTGAAAATGATTTGACTAGAAGAACTACTCTATAAGTTTGGCGAACAAAGCACGAATTTTGGAAATAAATTTCAACGATTTCTAAGTCTTTGCATGGTGATTTGCCAAAGTATACTGGAAAAATAGTCAAACACACTTCATTAGTTTGCCCTATCGGATGTTCTATGTTCAGAGAAATATTAAATTTTGACCTCTGTGTTGCGCAGTGTTGCCAGGAGCTGGCAAAAAAAGAAGCTATATTAACCTCAAAAAAGGACAGAAAAAGCTAAACCGCTTTTAAAAAAAGCCAAAAAAAGCTAAATTATTATAAATTAAAAATTTAGATTTACATTTATTTTTAAATAAAAAATTATAAAATATGTTAAAAAAATTCATCGGCATTACTTAAAGGAAGTACTAAAAAGTTAAATACTGATTAACCATATCAGAAAATAGACATTGTTAGTTCTATATTTGTCCCTTTATATTTTAAAATATTCTGCCTTAATCTTCGTAATTTCATTAGCAGTTTAATTTTTCACTATAAATGTGACATAATATATTTTTTTGGTTTTACTATTTCAAGTGTATTATCAACGTATAAAAAATCGATTTTGAGAAGAGTTTTGATATGGTAATCTTTGTTGCAATTAATTGAAATTAATTTAATTTGCCATATTATTTTCAATTGGATACGATAATGAATCAAATACCTTGAAAGAGAATTTGCTAGATATTTTAGCTTTCAGATATAAAATACTCTATTTCATTTTGAAGCACTTGATATTGGTAATTGTTATTTGTTCTTTTAATACTGCACAATTCTTGAGTAAATTGAAAAGATAAATGAAAAACAGTAATAAATTAAAATGAAAATGGCTTACAAATATAAATTCAGCCTTTTTATTTACTCTTTAGTCTCGAAATTTTTCCGCCTTTTTTAATTTAAAAAAAGGCTATTTTGAAATTAAAAAAAGGCTAGAAAAAAGCCACGAAGCTAAAACCAAAATTTCGAGGCTAAAGTGTAAATAAAAAGGCTAAATCTAGCCTCAAAAAGCCTAAACTGGCAACACTGGTGTTGCGATCGATTTGCTGTCTAACAATGTGTTTGTGGGCAACCTGAAATAATATAAATTTCCTATGAATTATTACTTACTAATCGATGACAAAACTTTTCCCAAAATAAAACCTATTTCTAAATATAAAACATTCAATTATTTACTAATTTGTTAGATTAATCAATCATCAAGCTGCCATAAAATTAATTTAATACATTATTAATCCACTTTATTCAGCTCTCATTCTTACTGTGAATACCTTCCACCACATTCGAATTGTGTTAATTGGAATCACTCAGTTTTCTTAATCACTTCAACCAAATACACTTCAAAAGTTTCAATAACATTGAAACTTAATTACAACAAAAACTATTTTTTTTTTGTTGAGCTAGCAAATGAAAAACAAAAAGATTTTTTTTTGTTAATATTGCTTTTGCTAAACTCTCGTAAACCACCAACAATTTACAACAAGAGGCAACAACAAAATTGGTCTTTCCCATACAAACTATTAGGCCAACTGCCAACAACATGCAACGTGTGTGTAGTAGGATCATACAACACAAATGAGTTGAGTTCAAATGGAAACAGAAAACCGTAAAATTTTGTTTATTTTTTTTTGCTTTACAACCAAATGGTTCATAAAGTATTGCAACGTATTGTGTGCCCTGCTTGGTGGTATATGACTCTTTTTTATCTACACTTTACATGGGTTTTTATTTTTATTTTACTTTTTTTTTCAACGTGTTAAAAAAAACTTGGATTAGCTTGGCTGACTGTCTGTCTGTCGGAATGTGTTCATGCTTTTTGTTGGTTGGAGTAATAAAACATTCTTACAGTTCAATAAAATTTAACTAAAAAATGCACAAACAACATACATACATTCATTCATACATATTAGAAAATTAACATTAGCAACAACAAGAGTTATTGTTAGACGTACAACAACCAGGGCAACCATTTCTATTAACTAAATAGAAATATACACATAAACAATACTTTTAGTCAGGCTAACTAGGAATGGTTGTGTAGAATGTATTGGAATTGGGTGAATATTGTGGATACTACATTAAATGTTCAGTCTAGAATCTAGATCAGTGGTCGGCATAAAGAGAATATGTAATTTTTTAAGATATTATGCACATTCTTCCTCTGTTGTAATTTTAACAATTATTGAATTTGATTTTTGTTTCTCTTTATGCCGACCAGTTCTAGATTTAACATTTATTGGACTACGGGTGGTATGATTAATATTAATTTCGTGTTTCCGCAAGAAATTCGATAACGCTGTTATATTTTGATCTTGAAAAGAAGCGAAACCACTGATCGACTTTAATCCAACTTCATTATCTTCCCTGTTTACATATTCTTCTGTTTTTTCACTCTTTTTGCACTCAACTGCGAAAGTGGCGCTTACGTTTTTGTTGCAGCCACAGTAGAAGTCATAAACAATTTAAGTTGTTTGCTCATTCTGGCTGTTGTTGCTATTGCTGTTGCTTTTACGATTGCCAATGTTGTTTATGAGTTATTACGCGTCATTGATTGTTATGTACAACAGCAACAACTGCAGCCACAACAACATCATGGAGTAAAATAAACTTGGATTTTTGCTAAAGTTTTACAACTTTAGGAATTTTTCAAATCCTATTGAAAACTTTGTTTTTATAGCTGAAATTCAATAATGAATTTACTCGTTGTAGCGTAAGTATCACTGCGAGTACATGTAAAAGATAGTTTAGTTTTGGAATATAAAATTTTATGATTACCAGTCAACAGTTTAAGTATCTTGTTTTGGGCTATAAACTAAAAAATGCTGTTGTGAACAGTGTTTGGGGTCAATAATGTTAAAAACTTTTTTACTGAAATGAAAAATAAAAATAGTAGTTTATTAGGGTAGAGTTTAGTTCAAATAAAAATGCTTGCTTAAATTTCGAATGTAGCAGCAAACTGCAATTTGTTTATATCTATCTTAAAAACTTAACAAAAAACTTTAAATACTCTTTCTTTAGCAAAGTCAACCAATATTTTATAAATCATTTGACTTAATTTTGTATTTTTTTTTCAAATGTACTTCTTCGCATTTTATCTCTTACATGTTTCACACATGTGTTAAACGTAATGTCTTCTAATTAACCAACTTATGTTCACATTTCCACTATCTCCATACAATACCACAATGATCAATTACAATCTTCAAGGCTTTTTTTTCATACAATAAATAAAGCAGTTTTGATTGTGCTACAATTTCCCGTATCTTGAATTTTTATGTCGGCTATTATTAATAATCTTTAACAGCATTTTTCTATTAGGCAAGATAACTTAATCCATCTGAAACCATTTAAACCGTGTAGCTAGCTGAATTTGTGTGTAATTGAAACCTGTTTCCAAGCTGGCATATGTAAAAATTGCCTGTCTCCATTACCAGACTATAAAATAAATGTTTAAAGATTTTAGGCAACTGATAAACCAAGTTTTTTCGTTAAATTTTTTGGCATAATAAATCAGCATGGCACTCTTAGTGAAGTTGTTGTTTTCGGTAAATTTTTTGTGACTAAATTTTAAAATGATAACAGCAGTATTGGCTTAAAGGGGCAAAAATTAATTGAACTGAAAGTGAAGTTTTGAACTATGACTAGACTATGACTAGACTATGACTAGACTATGACTAGACTATGACTAGACTATGACTAGACTATGACTAGACTATGACTAGACTATGACTAGACTATGACTAGACTATGACTAGACTATGACTAGACTATGACTAGACTATGACTAGACTATGACTAGACTATGACTAGACTATGACTAGACTATGACTAGACTATGACTAGACTATGACTAGACTATGACTAGACTATGACTAGACTATGACTAGACTATGACTAGACTATGACTAGACTATGACTAGACTATGACTAGACTATGACTAGACTATGACTAGACTATGACTAGACTATGACTAGACTATGACTAGACTATGACTAGACTATGACTAGACTATGACTAGACTATGACTAGACTATGACTAGACTATGACTAGACTATGACTAGACTATGACTAGACTATGACTAGACTATGACTAGACTATGACTAGACTATGACTAGACTATGACTAGACTATGACTAGACTATGACTAGACTATGACTAGACTATGACTAGACTATGACTAGACTATGACTAGACTATGACTAGACTATGACTAGACTATGACTAGACTATGACTAGACTATGACTAGACTATGACTAGACTATGACTAGACTATGACTAGACTATGACTAGACTATGACTAGACTATGACTAGACTATGACTAGACTATGACTAGACTATGACTAGACTATGCCTAGACTATGACTAGACTATGACTAGACTATGACTAGACTATGACTAGACTATGACTAGACTATGACTAGACTATGACTAGACTATGACTAGACTATGACTAGACTATGACTAGACTATGACTAGACTATGACTAGACTATGACTAGACTATGACTAGACTATGACTAGACTATGACTAGACTATGACTAGACTATGACTAGACTATGACTAGACTATGACTAGACTATGACTAGACTATGACTAGACTATGACTAGACTATGACTAGACTATGACTAGACTATGACTAGACTATGACTAGACTATGACTAGACTATGACTAGACTATGACTAGACTATGACTAGACTATGACTAGACTATGACTAGACTATGACTAGACTATGACTAGACTATGACTAGACTATGACTAGACTATGACTAGACTATGACTAGACTATGACTAGACTATGACTAGACTATGACTAGACTATGACTAGACTATGACTAGACTATGACTAGACTATGACTAGACTATGACTAGACTATGACTAGACTATGACTAGACTATGACTAGACTATGACTAGACTATGACTAGACTATGACTAGACTATGACTAGACTATGACTAGACTATGACTAGACTATGACTAGACTATGACTAGACTATGACTAGACTATGACTAGACTATGACTAGACTATGACTAGACTATGACTAGACTATGACTAGACTATGACTAGACTATGACTAGACTATGACTAGACTATGACTAGACTATGACTAGACTATGACTAGACTATGACTAGACTATGACTAGACTATGACTAGACTATGACTAGACTATGACTAGACTATGACTAGACTATGACTAGACTATGACTAGACTATGACTAGACTATGACTAGACTATGACTAGACTATGACTAGACTATGACTAGACTATGACTAGACTATGACTAGACTATGACTAGACTATGACTAGACTATGACTAGACTATGACTAGACTATGACTAGACTATGACTAGACTATGACTAGACTATGACTAGACTATGACTAGACTATGACTAGACTATGACTAGACTATGACTAGACTATGACTAGACTATGACTAGACTATGACTAGACTATGACTAGACTATGACTAGACTATGACTAGACTATGACTAGACTATGACTAGACTATGACTAGACTATGACTAGACTATGACTAGACTATGACTAGACTATGACTAGACTATGACTAGACTATGACTAGACTATGACTAGACTATGACTAGACTATGACTAGACTATGACTAGACTATGACTAGACTATGACTAGACTATGACTAGACTATGACTAGACTATGACTAGACTATGACTAGACTATGACTAGACTATGACTAGACTATGACTAGACTATGACTAGACTATGACTAGACTATGACTAGACTATGACTAGACTATGACTAGACTATGACTAGACTATGACTAGACTATGACTAGACTATGACTAGACTATGACTAGACTATGACTAGACTATGACTAGACTATGACTAGACTATGACTAGACTATGACTAGACTATGACTAGACTATGACTAGACTATGACTAGACTATGACTAGACTATGACTAGACTATGACTAGACTATGACTAGACTATGACTAGACTATGACTAGACTATGACTAGACTATGACTAGACTATGACTAGACTATGACTAGACTATGACTAGACTATGACTAGACTATGACTAGACTATGACTAGACTATGACTAGACTATGACTAGACTATGACTAGACTATGACTAGACTATGACTAGACTATGACTAGACTATGACTAGACTATGACTAGACTATGACTAGACTATGACTAGACTATGACTAGACTATGACTAGACTATGACTAGACTATGACTAGACTATGACTAGACTATGACTAGACTATGACTAGACTATGACTAGACTATGACTAGACTATGACTAGACTATGACTAGACTATGACTAGACTATGACTAGACTATGACTAGACTATGACTAGACTATGACTAGACTATGACTAGACTATGACTAGACTATGACTAGACTATGACTAGACTATGACTAGACTATGACTAGACTATGACTAGACTATGACTAGACTATGACTAGACTATGACTAGACTATGACTAGACTATGACTAGACTATGACTAGACTATGACTAGACTATGACTAGACTATGACTAGACTATGACTAGACTATGACTAGACTATGACTAGACTATGACTAGACTATGACTAGACTATGACTAGACTATGACTAGACTATGACTAGACTATGACTAGACTATGACTAGACTATGACTAGACTATGACTAGACTATGACTAGACTATGACTAGACTATGACTAGACTATGACTAGACTATGACTAGACTATGACTAGACTATGACTAGACTATGACTAGACTATGACTAGACTATGACTAGACTATGACTAGACTATGACTAGACTATGACTAGACTATGACTAGACTATGACTAGACTATGACTAGACTATGACTAGACTATGACTAGACTATGACTAGACTATGACTAGACTATGACTAGACTATGACTAGACTATGACTAGACTATGACTAGACTATGACTAGACTATGACTAGACTATGACTAGACTATGACTAGACTATGACTAGACTATGACTAGACTATGACTAGACTATGACTAGACTATGACTAGACTATGACTAGACTATGACTAGACTATGACTAGACTATGACTAGACTATGACTAGACTATGACTAGACTATGACTAGACTATGACTAGACTATGACTAGACTATGACTAGACTATGACTAGACTATGACTAGACTATGACTAGACTATGACTAGACTATGACTAGACTATGACTAGACTATGACTAGACTATGACTAGACTATGACTAGACTATGACTAGACTATGACTAGACTATGACTAGACTATGACTAGACTATGACTAGACTATGACTAGACTATGACTAGACTATGACTAGACTATGACTAGACTATGACTAGACTATGACTAGACTATGACTAGACTATGACTAGACTATGACTAGACTATGACTAGACTATGACTAGACTATGACTAGACTATGACTAGACTATGACTAGACTATGACTAGACTATGACTAGACTATGACTAGACTATGACTAGACTATGACTAGACTATGACTAGACTATGACTAGACTATGACTAGACTATGACTAGACTATGACTAGACTATGACTAGACTATGACTAGACTATGACTAGACTATGACTAGACTATGACTAGACTATGACTAGACTATGACTAGACTATGACTAGACTATGACTAGACTATGACTAGACTATGACTAGACTATGACTAGACTATGACTAGACTATGACTAGACTATGACTAGACTATGACTAGACTATGACTAGACTATGACTAGACTATGACTAGACTATGACTAGACTATGACTAGACTATGACTAGACTATGACTAGACTATGACTAGACTATGACTAGACTATGACTAGACTATGACTAGACTATGACTAGACTATGACTAGACTATGACTAGACTATGACTAGACTATGACTAGACTATGACTAGACTATGACTAGACTATGACTAGACTATGACTAAACTATGACTAGACTATGACTAGACTATGACTAGACTATGACTAGACTATGACTAGACTATGACTAGACTATGACTAGACTATGACTAGACATAATGAGTAGTATATGCAATATTGTTTTGAGCACTCTTTAAGTGCATACTGCTACTAATCGCTTAACATTTTTTTAAAATTAAGCTGTGCCTCTTTTGCAATTTTCCTCTAGCTATCATTTAACTAAAACCGGCAGCCACTAAGTGTTGAAAAAATTAAATAACAATTAAGTTTTTCGTACTGATTAAATATTTCTGAGGCGCAAATATAAAAATAACGCCTTTTTTGGTTCAACTCAAAATCGCTTTAACAAAATCTAAAATTGTTTTTAATCAGGTTTCAATCTGGCTATGCTTACATTGTGGCTGGTTTGTAAATGGAATTGCTGTTATTCCATTATTGTCTTACAGTAATGTAAACTATAAATTAAGTGGGTTTGTAAATGTTTCAAGTATTTTTTTTTTGCTTTCATACCTTGTCTTAGCTAGTGATAACAGGCCTTTAAGCTGTGTTTAACAATTTATGTTTCAAAGCGGTCATACGTTTAAAGTTTTTGGGAGGAAAAAAAATCGATTAAACAGACACTGGAAAAAAATAAATTGTGAAAATGTTAAATTATTTGGGAATACTCTATAGTTGAAAATATATATAAACTTTTGTGGTGTAATAGCTTAATAGCTAAATCCTTTATTACAAGTTCAGTCTAGATTTTTCTTTTAACTTTTTAGTTTTTAGATGATTTGCTCCCTGTGTATTCACAACTCGTTTACTCTGGACCATTACAGCTCTTGCAAATTCAAACTGACCAAAAAGACAAAAGTCTAAAGTGATTGTTTGGGATATGACTGTAATTTTTCACATACATGAGATATTGTTTTTTTTTTGCTACAACACATGTTGACTTTTTATAAATGATTTGTTTGTTTTTATTTTTTTTTCTTTACTACAATAATAAATGACAAAGAATATAAATTTGTAATGGGAGTTTGTTTATTTTCCATTTGTGGTGCAAAATATTGAGGCATTTAAAAAAACACCAACTTTAAACGATTTTAAATTAAAATTGATTGAAGGTCGTGTAAAGAATTATTTAAATATTCACTTTAAGGCTGAGTAAATCTTATATATTTTTAATTCATATTTTTTAACTTTCACCTGAAATCAATTTGACTTTTTGAGTATTTATTTATACTGCAAACTTTTATCTGGGAATTATTCAAGCATACATATGAATACTAGACCAGGTCATGTCATCATACCCCCATTTTTTTTTCTGCATATATTAATATTTTTCATATTTCCACTGAAAATTCCATATTCAGTTCAGTGTAGCAATCGTATGCAGTATTTATGGATGCATGTATGCATTGCAAACAGTTGTTGACAATATTTAGCCAAGGGTGAGAAACAGTTGGCATAAAACTCATATGTAAAGCTGTAGCTGTCAAGCGTCAGAGATTCATTTTAAAAATCAGCACAATTCAGTTTTTTTTATTATTTAATAATTATTTAATAAGAATTTGTGGTTGATACAGCAAACTGACGATCCGCTTTTCGGTATAAACGTTTAAGCAGTCTTTTTGGGATATATTTCCATTATTAGCTATGAGGTTCTGTAATTGTCTCCTTCTAGTTTTTAAAAATTATACCAAAATTATTTAAATAAATGACATTCACTGTGTTTTTTAATATCTTCTTATAAGTGTCTATAATCTACTCGTGCCCCAGCGATTATATCACTCACAACACTTTCAGTTTGGATTAAAGATTAAACAAATGCATCTATATCTATGCTGCAGTATTTGAAACACCTACAACCCACGTATTATGTTGTTGAAAAATATGATTTCCTCTAATAATCATGGCATATTAAATTGTTACACATCATTAATAAACAGAAATAGAAACGGAATTTTTTCAAAGAAATACCCTACACATTTGACTGAGCTATTAAATTTGCCAGGCAAAATTTGTTTTATTAGTATTGAACTAAATTTGAGCTAGACATTTATGTAATAGAAAAATATCTGATAAGATCAATAACTTATTTCAAAATGAGTAAATTGGCTACAATCTAGATTACATAGAGACAGACAATGCATCACGAAAAAAAAAATATCCATATACGGACTCCACTAGGTGATAAATGACCAAAAAAAGGCCAGTGTAGTGTTTATAAAAAACCGGTTTGTCGGTTAACCAAAAATTTGCCTTTTTTAGAAAACCGGTTTTTCGGTTAACCGACATCGAATAAACCGGTTAACCGTCGTGTATGTGTAGAAAAATAAAATGTCCTATAAAGTATACGCAGCTTTAAAACTTGTAGTTTTTAGTAGGAATTGTTAATATTAAATAAATATACAAAAGTGCTAAGTCCATTTTATTTTGTAAAAATTTCAATATTATTATCTCAGTCAAATGGAATTGAGTATAAATATGTTACTAAATATGTATATAATACTTCTTTTAATTATTGGTTTATTCATTAAATTTCAACCAAAAACTGTAAATAAATTTTTTTTAGTTAAATATTTGATAATTTTAAAATTTATTATTACCTCGACTTTCTGATATCAAACAGAAAAAGTTACAATTCCCAAAAAAGGACCTATAAGATGCAAACGCACTTCTTCTTAGCTGTGATTATTTGTCATTATAAATCATACTAAATAATTAATAAAACTCCATTATCAGATTTCAAAAATAATTCAAATCATGGATTTTAGAACGTTTCTCCTGTAATATTTCTGAAAAGGACTTTGTACACTAAGCTAACGAAATGAACGAATAACGAAAAAAACATATTAATGAAGTAAAATTTATTGAAAGAAACTTTAAATTCAATTTAACGTTTGGTAAAATCATCACCAAATTTATAATGAATCATTATTAAGATTTAGCTTAACTTGTAGAATTATGCGGAATTTAATTTTTAATAGTTTCATTATGTGCAATTTATTCTGAAAAAGTTTTTCAGTAAACTCATCGTCCTCTACTATTTAGAATCATTGTAATTCTTAAAAATATTAATCTAAAGAGATTTGTTTGTAAATCAGCAGTTTAGATTTCAAATCAGACCAATAATGTGTAAACAATGAATATAAAAAATGCACAAAAAATGTGATTTATTAATTTTAGTACCAAATTTTAAAAACCGATTAACCGAGTGATAAAAACCGGATAAACCGGTTAACCGGTAATTTTAAATTAACCTAGATTTCGAAGAAAAACCGGTTTTTCGGTTAACCGGTTTATAAACACTAGGCCAGTGTATCCCAGTTTTGGCCAAAGTCATGCACTTTCTTTTATGGACCCCCAATGATTTGGGGCCTCGGTGTCATTTTTGAAAAAAAGTGATCATATTCTCATGCTCATATCTTGCAAATACTTCGGAAATTTGATTTACTCTCTGAGGAAAAGTTCTAGCAATTGTCATAGAGAACAATAATAACTTCATCTTCAAGATCGAAATCGCAAAAAACTTTAAAAAATTCGTAAAAAATTCCATAGGTAGCAAACCATTAAAAATTAAAAGAACCAATTTTTTTTGGCCTCTCATCACGTACTGGTGTCCGTATATGGTTATATTTCCATGACTTAAAAAATTACACACAGTGCACGGTGGTAAATTCTGACCAAAAATGTTTTTTTAATATTTATAAAATTTTTATGGTAAATTTTTCTTAACACTTCAGAATATATAGTATTATAATTATTTTAGCTATAAAGTAACTATATGGTTACTTATAGAGCTGTAAAGTCAAAAGTTTTTTCTTGTCATTTTAATATTAGAAAAATGTTATTTTTTTTACTTTTGAATTGAAGTAGCCTGTGCTTTTTTCTTTAAAGTTTTTTTTTGCAAATTAGCATATGCTTTTATAAAAAAGAGAGCAGTTAACCATTCTATGTAGTTATTAAGGAGTTTTTGCGTGTTCTTTTTATATAAAAGTGAAGTGATTAGGAACTAGTTTTAAATCTATAGAAACTAAATTAAAAAAAATTGAAAGGCCAGAACAAATTAAATGGGGCTATTAGAGGTTAAGTGTAAATTACATCTAATACTATAAAGTATCAATAGTAATAGTAAATTTTAGCTGCAATTATCTGCCATTCCAATAACCAGAACTATATGAAGGCACTAAATATTTTACAATTTTTTTTGGTCAATTTCAAAAATTATGTAAGTTTGAGAGTTATTTATGTCTATGCTGAATTGGCCAAACCATGTATTTGTATGTCGAAATTTTTTCATTGGATTATTTATGTTATTTTTAATTATAAACCTAATTTAAGCCATGTACAAAAATTACATACTTTTTTCGATACTTTTATAACGTCAATGTTTATTTGGCCAACTCCTGTATGCAATTTCTAATATTTTTTGCGATGCATCTAGTGTGTTTTTCTTAAATGTACACCAAATTTAAAATTGTACATGAATAATCTAACTTTTCCGTTAATTTCAAAACCTCCATGATTGTTTGGCCAAACCCTGTATATGTATTCCGAAATTTGTACGAGCATTTTTTCATTCACTTATGCTATTCTTCATTTTTGGACTAAATTTCAGGCATTTACATGAATAACCTAATTTTTTCGATGCTTTTAAAATGCCCATGATTGTTTGGCCAAACCCTGTATATGTAATCCGAAATTTGAATGACCAATTTTTTTTCGATTACATATTTTATTCTTTATTTTTGGACTAAATTTCAGGCATATACATGAATAACCTATTTTTTTGATACTTTTAGAACGTCTATGTTTTTTTGCCCAAACCCTGTATTTGAACATCGAAATATTTATCGATTGATCGGTTATGTTAGTCTTAATGCAAATACAAAATTTCAAACATTTTTATGAAGAAATAAAGAAGTTATGCATTTTTGGCAGGAATTGACCACCGTGCAGTGTTACGAAAGTTTTTCTGGGATGTACAAAGTAGTAATTGATTTCTTTTTATATTTGGATGGTCACTTATGTGTCATATTACCGAAAAATACATAAAGTTCATTCTAATATGACTATATTGCCATTATAAAAACTGAAGTAATGATTTAAGTTAAAAACAAAAATAACCCGTAGTTCGTGAGATTTTTTTTTGGATAGCTCACTATCAACTAGTGGCATCACGACATCTTCATTACTCCATACTGGAACTAGGTCCCCAATCGTTTAAAATTTCATTCCTACTTCTTCCTTCTTTCTGCACAGTGGGGCAGAATCAAAAATTTTTGGAAATAAATCTGGTATTTCTAAATGGTTGGTCCGATAGGGATAAAATTTTACGCGGGTGTAGCCAAGGATTAAAATTGACCTTACAAATGCTCCAGGAGCGGCGCTATGGGGCTCAGAGTAGGATACATTCGATATGTAAAATTTTATACCGATCGGACCAGCCGTTTAGAAATGACAGATTTATTTCCAAAATATTTTGATTCTGCCCACATATTCGCGAAGTTCAATAATAATAGTCCGTACAAAATTGAACACATATTCCCAATTATATGCTGAAGATAACTTTACTGCAATAATATTCTCCACACGCAGATCGCTCCCTGTTGGTTGTTGTCCACCTCGTCTGCCATACAGAAATGCTCGTGTTTCTTGCTCTGTTCCTCGTAGTTGTAACATCTGCCAGATCTATTAAAAACCGCTTAATCCTACAACGTGCGGTCTTAAATTTCGTAGAACCCGCACATATTGGTGCGGCATAGAGAATAACGCTCTTCACAACTCCTGCAAGTATTCTCCTCCGTAGGTATTTAGGACATCTTGTATTGGGCATTATACGGCACAGTGCTGTATACCTTTTCCTAGCTTTTACCACAAAGTATACAGAGGTGTCAAATTTGACAGTTCAAAAACACTAAAATCAGCTTTTTTTGAAATTGTTTCGATAGAAAGAGAAAACAAATTTGCGGTTTAATACAGACAGTGCGTTAAAACAAACAACTATATAAATAAGCACAAAACCAAACCAGTTGAAATTGTTTCGAGCGAATGAGACAAATATATTTTTTTGCCGTGTCGCCTCTGTATACTTTGTGCTTTTACTTCGACGAATTCCAGGTGCTTCTTAAACGATAAACGATTATACATCCTTACTCCCAGATATTTCAGGCTCTTCTTGGTTTCGATTTCGCATCTAAAAGCATTCAGTGTAATATATTTGATGGTATTCCGTCCATGTTAACCATGACTGAACCAGTTTAATGCTACTGTTGATAACATTCACCACCTCCCGTGTATATGTTGCCACAACTACAGAGTTATGTAGTCCACAAAACCTAAAAATGTTGCTCTCTCCAGGAGGCTCAGTCTTAGTATCCCTTCGTACATTACATTCCACAGTAGTGGTCCAAGAATAGAGCCCTGCGGTATATATCTGGTACCTCGTATTCATTCCTAACCTCACTTGTATCATATACGAGTATCCTGTTTCGGAAATAATCCTTAATTGTAAATAATTTTATATGCTATCAAGTCCTGGTTCTGTCTCGTCAGTGGTAACAGATGCGAAACTAAAAACATCTGGGTTGACATTTTTCTACCAATGCACCATAGCATGCTGCTGAAATAGCTGTTTAACAATTCCATCACCTGCTTCTCTAGGTGAAAATTTATTCAAAAATTCAAATTCTTTGTAATAATTTTATAAGCTATTCCAAGTGGGTTATTTTCAACACCGTCGATAAGATCCATGAAAAATAATCTTTTTCTTCGAAGTATATCTAGTTTCAGTGTCTATCTCTTAAATTTCAACCCTCGATAGTGCTACTCGTTTCCCGATCTACCACCAGTTCTAGCTGGCTCGAATACAGTCTCTTCTCATTTGGGTGATTTCTTCGTTCCACCAATACACTGGGGGTTTATTGGGGTTTATTTCCTACTTTCCTCATCGAAACATTGTATTCATATGTCACTTGGCCAATCTGCCATATCTTCTAGAGTGCCATTCAGAATCGTACCTTATTTAGGGATTTTTGTTTCCAGCCTATGGGTTTCAAATTTGAAGCGTTTGACCGTAATCCAAGCACTGAAAGCATCTTCTAGGTTTGATTTACTGGGTTTGAATGCGATAGAGTATTCGACGTATGACACATCCAATGCGTATCTTTGCTATCTTTATAAACCTAGCTGCTAAAGCCGATCTCTATCCAACTGTGCCAATTTGAGTACCTCCATATGCCCTTCTCAACGATTTTATTGCAGTAAACTGTAAAGTTTTGAACTGTAGGTCTTACTTCACAAAATCATCGTAAACCTCATCTATGACTCTTATCTCAATATTAACCTAAACAATGACCTTACTTCTGCAGAAGTACCAAGTACTTCTTCAACTCTGATGGGCCGATTTAAGTAGATTTCACCACTGCAAGTATTGATTGATCAGTACAGTTGAGAGGAATTAACATCGACTATAATTTGGCTGCCCAGATAGCAGAATTTGTCATATTGCTAGATTTTCCTGTTGTTGGCATAATATATGAAAAAAGGCGTCTTGTCAACATTGAATGACAGCAGCTTCGCATGTCAGCTGTTTAGATTGACCTACATGTTGGATATATTTCAACAGTGCGACCGATGTCACTGGAGTTAGATCAAGAAAATTCCAGGAAATGTCTTTGTTATTAGATTTGTTGTTTTACAGCAGCCTTGATAAAATACGCAACAAGAAGCCCTTAATTAATTTGAAAGCAATTCTCCCATAAATTGGACTTTAGAGATTCATAAATATCTCACAAATTTAGAAACATAGTTTTAAGAATAACGCTTTTTTGAAGTAATAAGCTAGAATTGGAAAGAAAAAAGAAGCTATAACAAGAGAAAAAATAATGAAATAAAAAGCTAGAATTGGCCAGAAAAAAAAACATGATTGAAACTAGAAAGGGAGAGAAAAAGGAACCATGATTTGAAATAGAAAAGGAGAGTAAAAAGAACAGCGATTGAAGCTAAAAATGGACGGAAGAAAACCATGATTGAAACTAAAATAGCAGAGAAAAAAGAACCGCGATTGAAGACAGACTTGGCCAGAAAAAAGAACAGCGATTGAAGCTAAATTTGGACAGAAAAAAGAACCATGAAGCTAGACTTATACAGAAAAGAGAATCATGATTGAATAATAACTACGATTGAAGCAAGGACTTGACTATAAAAATAAGTACGATTGAAGCAGGAATTGGTCCTTAACTACGATTGAAGCAAGAATTAGACTATTGAAAGAACCACGATTGAAGCAGGCCCCTTAAAATAACTTCGATTGAAGCGAGAATTGGTCTATAAAACGAACTACGATTGAAGCAAGAATTGGACTATTAAATGAACCACGATTAAAGCAGGAATTGGTCCCTAAAAATAACTTCGATTGAAGGATGAATTTGACTATAAAAAGATCTATGATTGGTGCAAGAATTGGTCCATAAAAAGAACTACGATTGAAGCATGAATTTGACTATAAAATGATCTACGATTGAAGCAAGAATTGGTCCATAAAAAGAAATACGATTGAAGCATGAATTTGACTATAAAAGTAACTACGATTGAAGCAAAAATTGGTCTACAAAAAGATTGATTGAAGCAAGAATTGGTCTATAAAAAGAACTATGATTAAAGCAAGTATTTGACTATAAAAATAACTACGATTGAAGCAAGAATTGGTCTATAAAAAGAACTACGACTGAAGAAAGAATTGGTCTATAAAAAGCACAACGATTGAAGCAAGGATTTGACTATAAAAATGACTACGATTGAATTGATCTATAAAAAGAACTAGGATTGAGGCAAGAATTGGTCTATAAAAAGCACTACGATTGAAGCAATGAGTTGAATATAAAACATACTGCGATTGAACCTAGAATTTGTCTATAAAAAAACTAAGAGTGAAGCTAGAAAGTAGGTATGAGATGAACTACGATTGAGCTAGAATTGACATATAAGATAACGACTGTTCAAGCTAGAATTGAGCTATCAAAAGAGCTACGACTGAAGCTAGAATTGGACTATAAAAAGAATTACAATTGAAGCTAGAATCAAGCTATGAAAAGACCAAATATTGAGGCTGGAATTTGAGTATAAATAGAACTACAATTGAATCGAGATATAAAAATAACTACGATTAAAGTTAAAATTGGACTAGAAAAAGAACTGCATTCAAGCTAGAATTAAACTATAACAATTTAAAAATATTTCTTTGTGATCAAGATTTCATTTCAAAAAACTAATGCAAAATTATAAAGTGTAGATTTCACAAAGTTCGTCTTAAACCTAAATCATAACTTTTTTCATATTCTAACGATTCAAAACCAATATGGCAATATGGTCAATAAACCTACCAAAAAAAAAAAAAAAAAACAACTAGCTAAAAACCACAATGTTGTTTAATATACAATTTCATAAATTTATTTATACAATTTACCAAAACCGGTAGCAATAATCAACTGGGAGTTAAACAGTAGTAGCCAACAGCAGCAACTGCCAGTCGCTGCAGTAGTAGACACTAGAAGTAAAGTCATGGCATGATAAAATATGATGACTATTGGGCCTAAATCGTTTTTCTTTTGATTTTTTTGTTTTGTTTTAAGTAAATCTGGTTAAAGTGTGTGTGGTCGTCCAATCATGGCGAATAGCAAGATAGATAGACAATGTTGAACAAGCTCCAAGAAACAAGACACGAAATCAATGCAAACATTAGTAGCGTCGCACAGCGCTAGCAATAATCATGTGTAGGTCTGGCACCAAAAAGGAAACAAAGTGAGGAATAAATAAATTTCAAAAACACGATTCCAAATGGAAAAAATTAACAGTCAAAATAACATAAATTATTAATTACAACAAACGGAAAAGCGAAAAATAGATAAAGTAAAGTAAAATAGTTGGTAGGTTTGTGGTTTTTTTTTTTTGTTTTAAATGAAATCAATGAATGTTGGATATAAAGCAGTTGTGGGTAAAGAAATAGAGGCGGAATAAATTGTCACAAAATTCTTTGGAAATATCTAACCTTTATTCTATATTTTAATTTTTCCAATTATTTTTTGAAAACTGTCCCTTGCCTTATTTTCTTTTCCCAATTGTTTATGGGAAAATAATCTAAAAGCCCCTAATATTTTCCAATATTTTCATAAATTCTTTTCTTTATGTTCACTTTGTTGTTTGAACATTTTTCAAAAAATCTTTTTTTTTTAGCTTAAGTGCTTTTTACAATACAATTCACTCATAAATCATTGAGCAAAATATTTGAACGTAAATTTTTTGACATTTATTATTTTGTCGTTTGCTTTATTGCATTTCTTTCCTTTTCTTTTTCATTTATTTCATGTCTGTTGTTTGGATAAAATTCTCATTTTCCAATTTGTTTTTTCTTGTTCTATTATTTGGATTTATTTTCAAATACTTTTTCCAGCTATTTTGTGTGAAATGTTTTATGCCGTGTCTGTCTGCGTGAATGTGTTCCATTTTAAGGCGAAAATGATGTATTTCATTTTCATTTAAATTATGACATTTATGTTTATTTTTGTAATGAAAACGTGCTAAATATGTTTGTTATTTTTGGCGGCATTTGCAAATGATTTGACATTTATGATTTTTAAGCAATTTGATTTGTTATATACATACTTAATTGTTCAGAAACAGATGAAGAGATTTCAATTAAGTAGGGGAAATTAAAATTGTGTTTATGATTTGAAAGTTGGGTTCCTAAATGAAATGGAAAGGAACAGCAAAAGTAAATTTTATAATCAAAAAACGTTGAGAAAATAAACGTCATTTTATAGAAAATTGTGTGTCATTTTCCAAATAACAAGATTGTCTATAGAAATTTGTTTGTCATTTTCCAAATGACAAGATTTTCTGTAGAAAATTTTGTGTCATTTTCCAAATGAAAAGATACTCTATGTAAAGTTTTTTGTCATTTTTCCTATAGAAAATTTTGTGTCATTTTCTAAATGACAAGGATTTTTATAGAACATTTTGTGTCAGTTTCTAAATGACAAGATCTTTTATAGAAAATTTTGTGACATTTTCTAAATGACAACATTTTCTATAGAAAATTTTGTCACATTTTTCAAATGACAGATTTATTACAGAAAATTTTGTGTCATTTTCCAAATGACAAGATTTTTTATAGTAAATTTTGTTTCATTTTCCAAGTGACAAAATTTTTTATAGAAAATATTTTGTCATTTTCTATGACAAGATATAGAAAATATGACAAGATTTTCTATAGAAAATATGACAAGATCTTTTATAGAAAATTTTGTGACATTTTCTAAATGACAACATTTTCTATAGAAAATTTTGTCACATTTTTCAAATGACAGATTTATTACAGAAAATTTTGTAGAAAATATGACAAGATTTTCTATAGAAAATATGACAAGATTTTCTATAGAAAATATGACAAGATTTTCTATAGAAAATATGACAAGATTTTCTATAGAAAATATGACAAGATTTTCTATAGAAAATATGACAAGATTTTCTATAGAAAATATGACAAGATTTTCTATAGAAAATATGACAAGATTTTCTATAGAAAATATGACAAGATTTTCTATAGAAAATATGACAAGATTTTCAGTTACATTTTAGTAATGTGTCATTTTAGTAGTGACAAAATTGTTGATAATGACAAGATTTTCTCTAAACAATTTTATATCGTTTTTTTAATGACAACATTTCTTTGGAAAATTGTCTGTCATTTTGGATAACAAACCTTAATTTTTAGCATGGTGCCGATGCAGTTAGGACTTTTCGCCTTCTTAAACATTTTAAAATTTCCTTCACTTTTCCATAATTATAAATAGTAACAATACTACAATGTGCAAAAAACTAAAATGCAACAACTTTATAACAGCAAAAGAGTTCATTCCACTTGTCCTCTTAATTTTGGTTCAAATACTTAAAAATTTGTTGAAACATTTTGCTGCAAAAAAAAAAACACAAAATGAAAAAATCTTTACCATTTAATATCAATCATATATTGAGTTCAAAAACCTCATTTTTATACGCATATTAACCTTATACTCCATATACATATAGACACACTTAAATATTTTACCTTTCCATAGAAATATTGTTAATATGTTTGTATATTTATAGCAACACTTTGCTTTGCTGTATCGTTATATTTTCTCCACTTAATTGTAGCATTATTTTTTTCATTCTGAAAACATCAGCATTACATTTAGCTGTACTCTCTAAATGTATGTTGCCACTAATTTAGCTTTTGCTTTTTGCCATTATAAAATACATATTTTTCATATTATTATTTTTTCTGTTTATTTATTTTTTTTCTTTCTCTACTGTGTAGCACAATGTAAACATCCTTTGGGTATGGAATCAGGAGCCATAGCAGATTTTCAAATAACCGCCAGTACAGCTCATGATATGGGTAATGTTGGCCCACAACATGCCAGGTAAGTTAAAGATACAAAATTGTTGAAATAATGAGTGCGAGTATGTGCTTGTATGCGTGGCTGGCACAACACACCAATACAAAGCACATATACTTAGTTAAACAAATACCAATGTACAATAAGCGAAATACAACAGTAAAAGAAGTAGCAAATAACAAAAAAAAAAAATAATAATACATAAATGGTTAAAAGCATAATAATATACCAATACACACGTACACAAAAATCCTATATTGTGAAAATGGAATAACACATGCTGATATGGGGAACTGGGAAAAGAAGACCAGCTCTATTTGTAATAAAACTAAAGACTGTTTAAGTGCCAAATACATTTGTTTGTGGCATTTTCCCAATGACAAAATTTTCTATAGAAAATGGTGTGTCATTTTCAAGTGACAACTTTTTATATAGAAAATGGTGTGTCACTCTCAATGACAACATGTTCTATAGAAAATAATGTGTCATTCTTCCAATGACAACATTTTCTATAGAAAATGGTATGTCATTTTCCCAATGACAACATTTTCTATAGAAAATGGTATGTCATTTTCCCAATGACAACATTTTCTATAGAAAATGGTTTGTCATTTTCCCAATGACAACATTTTCTATAGAAAATGGTTTGTCATTTTCCCAATGACAACATTTTCTATAGAAAATGGTTTGTCATTTTCCCAATGACAACATTTTCTATAGAAAATGGTTTGTCATTTTCCCAATGACAACATTTTCTATAGAAAATGGTTTGTCATTTTCCCAATGACAACATTTTCTATAGAAAATGGTTTGTCATTTTCCCAATGACAACATTTTCTATAGAAAATGGTTTGTCATTTTCCCAATGACAACATTTTCTATAGAAAATGGTTTGTCATTTTCCCAATGACAACATTTTCTATAGAAAATGGTTTGTCATTTTCCCAATGACAACATTTTCTATAGAAAATGGTATGTCATTTTCCCAATGACAACATTTTCTATAGAAAATGGTATGTCATTTTCCCAATGACAAAATTTTCTATAGGAAATGGTATGTCATTTTCCCAATGACAACATTTTCTATAGAAAATGGTTTGTCATTTTCCCAATGACAACATTTTCTATAGAAAATGGTATGTCATTTTCCCAGTGACAACATTTTCTATAGAAAATGGTATGTCATTTTCCCAATGACAACATTTTCTATAGAAAATGGTATGTCATTTTCCCAATGATAACATTTTCTATAGAAAATGGTATGTCATTTTCCCAATGACAACATTTTCTATAGAAAATGGTATGTCATTTTCCCAATGACAACATTTTCTATAGAAAATGGTATGTCATTTTCCCAATGACAACATTTTCTATAGAAAATGGTATGTCATTTTCCCAATGACAACATTTTCTATAGAAAATGGTATGTCATTTTCCCAATGACAACATTTTCTATAGAAAATGGTATGTCATTTTCCCAATGACAACATTTTCTATAGAAAATGGTATGTCATTTTCCCAATGACAACATTTTCTATAGAAAATGGTATGTCATTTTCCCAATGACAACATTTTCTATAGAAAATGGTATGTCATTTTCCCAATGACAACATTTTCTATAGAAAATGGTATGTCATTTTCCCAATGACAACATTTTCTATAGAAAATGGTATGTCATTTTCCCAATGACAACATTTTCTATAGAAAATGGTATGTCATTTTCCCAATGATAACATTTTCTATAGAAAATGGTATGTCATTTTCCCAATGACAACATTTTCTATAGAAAATGGTATGTCATTTTCCCAATGACAACATTTTCTATAGAAAATGGTATGTCATTTTCCCCAATAACAAAATTTTCTATAGAAAATGGTATGTCATTTTCCCCAATGACAAAATTTTCTATAAAAAATTGTGTCTTTTTCCCACTTGCCACCAAAACAATTTTCTATAGAATATTTTGTGTCATTTTGGTAATGTCAATATTTTCTTTAGAAAATATTGCGTCATTTAAGTAATGACACAATTTTCCTTAGAATATTGTGAGGAGTTTTGTAAATGACAAACTTTTCTTTAGAAAATTGAGCGGCATTTTCCGTAAGACAAGATTTTCTACAGAATATTTTCTGCAGAAAGTTTACTGTCATTTTTGTAATAAAAAATTTTCTATAGACAATTTTGTTGCATTTTGCGAAAGAAAAGTTTCTGCTTCAGAAAATTGTATGTCAGTTTGGAAATGACAAGAGTTTTATATAAAAAGAAGAGTTTATATGTATATAAAATCTTGTGTCATTTTCAATAATCTGAAAGCATTTTCTACATAACTATGAACAAAGTTCTATAAGAAAATCTGATGATAGAAACCATAGACAACAACTAGATGTGTAACTCAGAGCCAAAAACCTGAGTCTGTTGTCAAAAACCTATTTCATGAGAATGTATTGCATGTATTATATTTTTGTATCACCCGTCAGGGTTGTCAGATTTTTTTTACCTCCATCGCCAAAAGCTAAACGAAAAATCGCCAAATATCGCCAAAATAATTTGTTTGAGTTCTTTATTGTAAAATACAGACATACATACTTATTTTATGTATTATAAAGATAATTTATTTCGGTTTAAATCTAGTGCATTAGTTATTTATTTTAAATTGATATCAAAAGTATACATTGTATTAGAATTAAACTTTTTTAACATTTTATCTGTAGGCTGAAATGAACTGAAACAACATTTATTAACATTCTATAACTTATTATTATAATCAATGAATCTAAAAGTTCATATTGAATTTTATTACGTAAGCGAGTATTGGTATAAGTCATAATAGAAATTACCCTTTCTACGCAAGCGTTGCTGGTTGGTAAAATTAACATATTTAGAACGGCCAATGTTAAGTCTTTAATCTAACAAAACTCTAACATATTTTGTCGGAATTTTAGATCTAAGTTCAATTGATATATGATAATTTTAACCATTGCAATTCATATTCTCCTGCAGATACTTTTGGATTTAAAAATAAAGTTAATGAATTTGAACTACCAAAAATTTCCATTCCATTTTTTTTTGAAAATTCATTATATTTGTACTTTAGAAAGAGTTATATTTTCTGGTAACCGTTAAAAATTTCTTTTAAAAGATTTTTAAGTATAAAAAACAATTTTCTTTTAAAATTTCTACATCATATTCCTCCATTTTCATATTTTGTAATTCCATTTCAAATTCTGTGCCAAAATCGATAGATTTCGGATTCCAAAGAATCCTTCGAACCAATAGCCATTTTTAATGAGCATATTGAATTATCATAGTTGGGGGTAGTGCACTAAATGTTGATTGAAATCAGCATTGCACTATCACTCACTAATATTGCAAAAATTTAGTTTGTTTATTTCTTAACTAGCACTAAAAAAAATTAGTGATAGTGATAATTTTTTAATTATCACTAAACGAAGATTTAGTGCAAAAATCTGCACTACGATTAATTAGTGCAAAATTTTAACCTGGAATCAAAAAAAAACTGCATTAAACATACTATGTATCACTAAATTTTCAAAAAGGAGTAGTCATGAAATTGTTGAATCCAAATTCGAAAAATAAAAATTTTAAATATTTTTTGTTATTTTTAATGAAATTATTAGTCTTAAGCTTTAAATTAGTGTACAGAAATAAACTTAAAACATTTTGAACTTAAAAATTTAGTCCAAAATTTGAAGTTGCACTCAAATTAGTGCATACAAAAAAGTTGCAATAAACTGATGATTGCATTTTTTTAAATCAACTAATTTAATTTTGAGTGCAAAATTTTTTTACTCACTATCAACATTTTTTTACTCACTAATTTTCAACTCAACAGTAAATGTGAACAAAATGATTGCACTAATTTTGCACTATCAGTAGTGCAAACTGCAAAATTAGTGCACTACTCCCATCAATGCAAATTATCAATATTTCCATTATTATTTAAAAATTACAGCTTACACATTTTAGAAGAAAAACTTAATATTGTTGAAACTATTTGATCATGTATGCTACCTGCATAACAAAAACAAATCCATATGATCAGATTATAAATGATTAATTTTATTAACAATTGGGTTAATAAATATCAAAGAAATTATTTCAAGAAAAACAAATAATTTGTTAAAAAATCGCCAAACAAATCGCCAACTAGTCTGTAAATCGCCATGTCGCCAATTGGAAATTTTGGTCGCCAAAGGCAATGAAAAATCGCCACGTTTGGCGAGAAATCGCCACATCTGACAGCCCTGTCACCCGTATGTGTGAAAAGAGAGTAATATTTTACTCTCTCCTTCCGTTCTATGCGTTTATTCTATGGCAGAAACCATAGATGACAACTTGCTGTCAAAAACCTAACTGATGATAATGCATTGCCATGTACTTTGTTGTTGTATCACACATATGAGTGAAAAGAGAGCAACTTTTTCATTGACATTTCTCTTTCCTTCTATGGCAGAAACAATATTATAATAAACGTAGAAAAAACAAATATGAACAAGTAAGAGTGTTATATTCGGCTACACAAAATCTTGTATACCCAGCATTAATATGTGGCAATAAAATATTTCTCTGATAGAGGCGTTATATGGGGGGTAGGGTCAATTACACGGTGCTACGATGGAAAAAAATTTGGAAAACGACCTAGCGTGGGTTATAGGTCTTGCTGAGTACATTACAAATTGTGCCGAAAAATTTCAGAAACACCCTCAAATTCAGAAGTCACGTTTTTGTGTAAATAAAATTGTCTTTAAAATGCTGTGCAAAAAAAGTTTGGTTTTCATACAAAAAATTTAAAATAACTATTGTTGAATTTGAAAAATTACGAAAAAAATAAAAAAAAATTAAGGCCCTAATTTTGTAAATCACTTCACCAAAGTGATATTTATATGGAAAGCAAAAACTAAATTTCAAAAATTTTAAAAATTTGTTTTTGTTTTATATACAAAATTTTCAAATTATGAAAGGCTTGAATTTTGGTGCGTTTGTTCTGTTAAGAAATTGTATTTTTAAAATTTTTGAAATTTTGTTTTTGCTTGCCATATAAATATCACTTTGTGACGTAATTTACAAAATTAGGGCCTAAACTTTTTATAAAAACTTAAACAATTTCTTGGAATATACATTTAATGCCCACATAAAAGGAAATCTTAAATCTTTGTACATCCATAGTTGTTTAAATTTTTGAAATCGGTCTAAAAATGTGTGAGTTAGAGGTACTAAAGTACTACGATCAACGCTAAAACAGTTCTTTAAAAATAACTCAAAATTTTGAGGGTGTTTCAAAATCTTTGAAGACACTTTTCAGGTTCTGACAAAAAGTGTCATTTTGTAGCAGACTGTTATTAACCAATCTTCACAAAAGTTGGTATAACAATTTAGGTTCATATTTCTTTATGCCTAATTTCATTAGAAGATAATTGTGAAAGTTCAAGTTATTTTCTGAGGGGGACCTTGTATGGGGAATAGCGATAAATGTTGCCGAATCTTCGCCATACTTTACAGTACAATTTCAGAGAACAAACTTGTGCAAAATTATATCACAATTGCCCCATAATCAACATATTCATGACTGCTCAAACAGTATTCCGGGGAACATTTATATGGGGGCTAGGTGAAATCACACTCCGATATTCCCCATTTTCAATACCAAACAAACCTCATCAACAGAGAGTACTTGTGGAACATTTCAGCTAGCTAGATTTTTTCGTTTGGACTCTATCGTGTTTTCAACAGACAGATGGACACAGCTAGATCCCTTAGAATTTCATAGGGACCAAGTATACACATACTTTTATGGGTATGCGATGAATATTTCGATATGTTACAAATGGAGTGAGTAAATAAATATACCCGCGATCTTTTTTGATGGTGGGTATAACAAATTATTACTGGTCACATTAAATTTTTTCAATTATTAAAAAAAAAATTGGAAATTTGTACAAAAAAATCAAGAGACATTAAAAAAGAAGCAACGACTAACATATATAAAGTAAAAAACCATTCATTTGTACATGAGTCTACACACATACATATGTATGTATATATGTAAGTGTGGAGAACGCAATAACACAAAAAAAAATCCATAATGATGTACAGCAAACATACATTAACAAAATGTGACAGTTGGAATTATTTTTCATTATTATTATGAATTATTTTATGGCGTGTTTAAATGCTTTTGATGTCATTTAATGATACATACCCATACACAAATCTACTTTGTGTACACACACACAAACAACTACAGCTACATATACCAGCAAACACAAAAAAAATACCAAACTCCTGCAAATTGACACACACTAAAGAATAAATAAGGTTGTGTGTGTACTAGGGTGGACCTTATTTTTCACTTTTTTAAATTTTCAATGCTTCCAAATCGTTTTCCATAATTTATAAAACAAATTTTGAAAATTGTTCAGATAACGTTTAGAGGTTGCACATTTTATTTGAATTTTTGAGGAGCAAAGAAAATTCTAACAGCTCAATATAAGTACCATCCTAATGTGTATTCTTGGTTCAGTATTATAAGTAGTTGATACACAGGTAAAAATAAGTAGAGTGAGTAAATAATGAGGTATGTGAATAGATGTGTGTGTATTTGAGAGTGTATGTTAAAGTATTGTCACATACATAGACAACATTCCATTACTTAACAGCGAAATAATAATAATAATAATAAAATAAAAAAGAGATATGCAAAGTCAACTTTTTTAATGTTATAAATTAAAAAGTATACATTATGTGTATGTGTATTCCCACACATATATTTTATACATATACAATTCTACAAACACAAATTTCGTACATATATATGTAAGGACTACGAGCTGTCACATTCGAGGACATTATTGTAGCAGTAATTTGTCTTTAAAATTTGTCAAATTTCTGATAAATTATTCCTATTGTTTGACTTTAATTTTATATCCATAATATTTTGCTACTTTCGAAGGTCCTTAGCGTCTTTTTCAGGAATTTTAAGATAGTGTTTCATCTCATTTATATTCAAATCTTTTCTTTTAGTTCTCTTTTAAATAAAATTTTCAAAATCACCTTCATAAGCTGATCATATTTTTGCTCCAATTTGCATGATCTCAGTCCTCATCTCATTTATTATTATACATTTTTTGTCTTTTGCCATATAAATCATTATAAAATTTATTTTATTTTTTTCTTATTCATACACTCATTTAGAATGATGTGAATCCACAAACATGTACGTATAGGTATGTTCGTGCAAAGGTAGTCAAATAAATACACACGCATATTTACATACAGTAGCAACATGAAATGTTTTAAGTTGATTTTGTTGTTGCTTTCTTACTGCTGTTTTTTAATAAATGACACATTATAGTAAGAAGGTTGTTGATTTAATATAAATTGTTAAACAATTTTATTAAATTTTTTTTAGGGAAATTTTAAATAAAAGTATAGGCAGACAAAAATAATGGTACTTAAAATGTTTCTAAGATTTTTGCCCACTTGTTTTAAATATAGATTTATCAAGAATAAATTACAATAAAATGTTTAAAGATCGCTCGCTTATGCCAGAGATGTTTGAATGAAAATGTCTCTCTTATTGCCTGAGATTTTCTTCAGAAAATATCTCTTTTATAGGCAGATATTTTCTATAGAAAATTTTTCGCTTTTCGCCAGACATTTTCAAAAAATTTCTCGCTTTTAGCAAGAGATTTTCTATAGAAAATTTCTCGCTTTTAGCAAGAGATTTTCTATAGAAAATTTCTCGCTTTTAGCAAGAGATTTTCTATAGAAAATTTCTCGCTTTTAGCAAGAGATTTTCTATAGAAAATTTCTCGCTTTTAGCAAGAGATTTTCTATAGAAAATTTCTCGCTTTTAGCAAGAGATTTTCTATAGAAAATTTCTCGAACTGAAGCCCAAAACTGTGCTATAGAAAATCTCTTGCTAAAAGCGAGAAATTTTCTATAGAAAATCTCTTGCTAAAAGCGAGAAATTTTCTATAGAAAATCTCTTGCTAAAAGCAAGAAATTTTCTATAGAAAATTTCTCGCTTTTAGCAAGAGATTTTCTATAGAAAATTTCTCGCTTTTAGCAAGAGATTTTCTATAGAAAATTTCTCGCTTTTAGCAAGAGATTTTCTATAGAAAATTTCTCGCTTTTAGCAAGAGATTTTCTATAGAAAATTTCTCGCTTTTAGCAAGAGATTTTCTATAGAAAATTTCTCGCTTTTAGCAAGAGATTTTCTATAGAAAATTTCTCGCTTTTAGCAAGAGATTTTCTATAGCACAGTTTTGGGCTTCAGTTCTATTAACTTTCCTTATAAATTCGTTCTTCATTTTATTTAGTTATTCAACTCACACATATTCTTCATTAATTTCATGTATAAAAGTATTTTCTCAGCACATATCAATCAAATTAAATTTTATGTTGCTTTTTTTTGTTCTTTGTTTTTCACTTATACAGTGTCATTTTTGCTAATATATAATGACTTGACTTGCTCTTGCTCCCAGTTACTTATGTTACATTTATTTCAAGCTTAAATTCCTAAGAAATTATTGAAGAAATATTAAACTTTTGTAGGGTATTTTAGATAGAATGTCCTAAACATGAATAATCACTTTACCATTAGCCCTAATCCCATAATTTGTGAACAGAAAGTTAAATTTCTGAGAAATAGGGATGTGTTTTTCGTAAGTAATTACATGTAAATACTCGTACATAGATATTGACATAGAAAATACATTTGTAGACTTAAATTAATGTAGAATATTTCGGAAAATTATATAAAATAGGGAATAAATTAAGAACTATAATGGGAGACTTAAATGCTTTAAATTTAATAAGAATATTTTGTCAATTATATGACATATTGTAACAAAAATTTCTGCAATAAGTGGAAGATAGCTAACATAACTGAATCAGTCTATACTGCAGGACAGTAATATTTGTTTGGTATAAAATTGTGTTGCAAACACCATACTCCAGATTTAATTTGAAACTTTTTGTTGTTGGTTTCAAATTTTTGTGACTAACGTTCCATTTTTAATAAGTAATTACCCAAAATGTTAGCTTGAAAGTATGTGTGTTAGCATTACACACGCTTACAAATATTTGTTTAGATATATCACTGTTACATTAGCATTTTTCGTCCTTGTCCTACAAGGAACCCCCCATAGAGATTTCTTAAAGTCCAAGGGAGTATAATACATATTTTTATCTTGTCTTCTACATTTTTTTTATATATTTTTTATTATTGTACTTTATTTTTGTGTACAAATAATTTTATGACATTTTCATGACATTTTTGACGCCTGAGCTTTATTTGTCATGAAAATAAACAAACAAAAACACATACTCGAAATACATTTAGAGAATGTGTCACTGGCAACAAAAATCAATAATTTCATTGTTTTAATGGCAGGAAGGAAGTGCTTGTTGTAGGAAGAGGTGGTCATTAAAAGTTTATTAGGGTGGCAAGACCAACTTTAAGTTGAATTTGAGTTTATTTTTTGTTTGGTTTTTTGAATGACATGCATAATAAAAAGCTGAGACTAATTGTTGGTCAGAAGAATAATGGTATTTGTTAAATTTTGTAAAAGAAAATTTGCATTTTTTTTAAAAGAAATACTAGTTAGGAAAGTTTTACTTTTGAACTAGGGAAATAAAGAATCTTACAGTGTTTTTCCAATAACAAACAGTAAATGCTGCTAGTATCATTCTCTAATACATATGTGTGTACAATATTTAGAGCTAGGGGAAATATGATTGGTTCCTCATAGATAAGGATCGGGATACTTAAGGATCGGGATAAGGATATTACGGAGAACTTTCAGCCAAACATGATGTTGTTCCAGAAAGGAGATATTTGGCATGAAGAACTAGTTCCAAGTTCTAATATATATTTAACAACGTAAAGATTTCAACATAACAATGACCAAAATTTATGAATTGGTTTTTAGAACAAGAATACGTCATGCAACAGTCAGCCGACCTTAACTCTACAGAAAATTTATGGTAAATAGTAAATATAAAGGTAAATCGAGAATTGGCGTATCGACATTAAAACTAATTGTAGAATGCGATAAACCAGACATGGTCATCTATTCCAATTCCAAATAAAAGATGTGCGGGTGTACAATAGGGTGGGTCTAATTGTTCGGGTGTAACAAAACGTGACAGGCATATAGAAAAATCAGAATCTACATAAAATTCTAAGAAGATTACCAAAATAAAGTATTGGTCTAAAATCAAAACCTAGCTGCCGCTGATAGACTTCAAAATACACGTTTAAGAAATTTCACTGTATAACAAATTGAGACTTTTTGATTAGAACAGAATAGCGACCCTATAATTCTGAAAGGGCATATTGAATAGATAATTTTTGTATAATAAACTTATAGTTCAGCTGGTGTGAACTTATTTTTACAGTGGGTGAAATTTTTACTTTTTTGGACGAATGGAGGAGCACTACACTAACTGAAAAAAAATGTTGTAAGTTAATGTTTGAGATAATTCTTATTGTCAGAGTTATATCGTGGAATTTTATGGGGATAATTTTTGTGGATGATCTTAACACTCTATCTCCACTCTTTAAGGCCATTTGACACTTTTTTCAAGAAAATCAAAAAAGTCCTTTAAAAAAGGACATTTAAGGATTAAAGCATTATACTAAAATGATTGCCGGAAAGTTTTAGTAGAGGTCTCCAAAGATACCAATATGGTAAAAAACGCTTTTTAGTTTCTTGGGGAATTTTTCATAGATTACGTTTTTGCTATATGCCTGTTGACCAAAAAAAATTACCCATCCTACTGTTCAAATTAAAAATGCGGGATTTTTTCAAATGTTTAGCTTTAAATTTGAAACATTTGTACAATACAAATTTATTCAACGGCCATTGTTTGTTGTGGTCTTTTCCCATCTTTCTGACCACATATGAAATCGGAGCCAAAGGAACTGAATCAGGCCAATAACGGATACTCTGTTCCAAAGTAAAGCTTATCCGTGTTTGATCTTCGTCTTCCCTGTCAAAATCACCACTCTAAACCGCACTAACCATCTCTCGCATAAGATTTGTTGTGCTTCAGCGGCACTTTTCTTCAAATTAAAGAAGCAAAACGATTTTTTGGTACAAAATTCGACAAAAAACCGCGTTCAAAAGATACGCAATCTATTGTTAATCCCGCATTTTTAAGTTCTACACCCAATAATAAATAGATATAAAAAAAACAAGTAAGAAAGCATGGTCGGTCAAGCCCCACCATATAATACCCTACACTAAGTAAAAGAGCAAAAATATTTTTCTTTTAAAATTTCAATAACTTATATTTTTGAGTGATTTTCGGAAGTGGACCTTATATGGGAGCTATGACCAATTATGGACCGATCACCATGAAATTGAGTCTTCTAATTTATCTTTATATGGAAGTCATTTATGTTGAATTTTGTGAGTATACCAACATTTTTAAGCGATTTATGCACGTTAAAGTGATTTTCGGAAGCGGGTCTATATGGGAGCTATGTCTAATTATGGACCGATCGTAACAAAATTTGGTGATATGAATTTTGTATATATAAAACTTATTAGGAGTGGAATTTGTGGAGATACATATATAAATTAAACATTTATGACCGATAAAGTCCAATTTCGGAAGGATATTTGTATGGGGGATAGGTGAAATAATGGACCGATTTCAGACAGTTTCAATAGATTTGGTCCTTGGGACGAAGAAATAACATGTACCAAATTTGATCAAAACATCTTCAACATTGCGACCTGTACTCTGCGCACAAGGTTTACATGGATAGCCAGCCAGCCAGACAGACGGACGGACATCGTTTAATCGACTCAGAAAGTGATTCTATGTCGACCGGTATACTTTAAGGTTAGACTAATATTTTTTGGCGTTACAAACATCTGCACAAATGCATTATACCCTCCCCACTATGGTGGTTAGGGTATAACTATGGAAACTATTCAGCGAAGCGGTCGACCAAAAAAAAAACAGCTAAGAGTTAAAACAAGTAAGAAAGTATGGTCGGTCAAGCCCGACCATATAATACCCTACACTAAGTAAAAGAGCAAAAATGTTTCTTTTAAAATTTCAATAATTTATATTTTTGAGTGATTTTCGGAAGTGGGGTTATATGTGGGCTATGACCAATTATGGACCGATCACCATGAAATTAGGTCGTGTGAGTTATGTCTATATTAAAGTTAACTATGTTGCATTTTGTGTGTTTACCAACATTTTTAAGCGATTTATGCACGTTAAAGTGATTTTCGGAAGCGGGACTATATGGGAGCTATGACTAATTATGGACCGATCGTAACAAAATTTGGTGACATGAATTTTGTGTATATAAAACTTATTTGGAGCGGATTTTGTGGAGATACATTTATAAATTACACATTTATGACCGATAAAGTCCAATTTCGGGAGGACATTTGTATGGGGGCTAGGTGAAATAGTGGACCGATTTCAGCCAGTTTCAATAGGCTTGGTCCTTGAGCCGAAAAAAGTGATTCTAAGTCGATCGGTATACTTTAAGGTGGGAGTTAGGCTAATATTTATGGGCGTTACAAACATCTGCACAAACGCATAATACCCTCCCCACTATGGTGGTGTAGGGTATAAAAATGTCCATACTCGTTATATTCTAGTGTAGTCGATTTTCTGAATCTGGCTACATATATCGAAGAAAAATTATATACCTCTACTTAAATTTGCACGAGGACACTTGAAGTGGACTGTTGGCGGTTATATTATGGTGTGGGGTAGCTTTTCTTGTGAAAACTTAGGTCATTTCAACAAAATTGACGGTATTATGGACATATCAGGATACAAAAAGGAACATTTACACTATTTACTATGTGGTGTAAGTCGATCGGAGATTTACATAGCTCAATGGTTTCAATTTTGAATGATCACTTTGGCATTAGAAAGCTTTCGTGTGACAATTTCGCAGGAGTGATTAGCGTTGTTCTACCGATCCGTTTCGTAATCTTGGAAGCAACGTATATTAACCACAACACACCAGAGACCAAAAAGCATTCAAAATAGTGCGTTTCGCTAATCGGGCCCAAAGAAGGCCAAAGTGGTTTTGTCAGCCAATAGGATCATGGCTACAGTATAATCGGTATAATTCACATTGACTACCTTCTAAAGAGTAAAACAATCAATGGCGAATATTATGCCAACTTAATGGGTCGATTTAATAAGGATTTGAAAAAAAAGTCCGCATTTGGCCAAGAAATAAATATTTTTCACCAGGACAATGCAGGGTTGCACACATGTGCATTTTCCTTGGTAAAAATGAATGAACTAACTATGAGTTGCTGCCTCTTCCACTTCTTCTCCGGATTTAGTACCGAGCGATAATTTATAGTTTCCAAACCTGAACAAATTTCTCGCGGAAATAAATTTCACTCCAACGATTAGTTAGATGAGTTTGTTCTCTGTCAGCAAATTATTGGCAGCTTCAACCTATTGTCACTAAAGCTGCTCGCTTTTAATATCAATATTCGAAATGGTAATAAATTTCAAAATGGTGAAGTATTTCCTTAAAAATAAACCAATAATTTAAACAGGTTTGACTCTATTATATTTTTAATAACGTAGTCTTACTCAATTCTATGTCACAGAGATAATAATGAAAATTTGACAAAATGAAATGGACTTAGCACATTTGCGTACCACAAAATGGACTTAGAAGTTTTGCGTACCTTATTATAACAACGAGAAAAAAATTAAATAATTGTATACAGTGTATTTTTACTTATTCTAGCGTTCTATGTTAAAATCTCAATTTTCATATAAAGCGGACTTACCGTTTTCTTTACTCGCAATAGCCACCAACAGATTATCAGAAACAACCTTGTTAAAGGAACGCCTAGTGGATAACAATAAATCTTTATCAGGAGCCTTAAACATTTTTAACGAATTCACCGCTCGTTCTCTCTTCATTGGCTGAATTTACCTACAACATGTCCTATCCATTCACTTATATGAGCGGCATTGATATCAGCACATTATCTGATTTGATAGATATTGGGATTTATCATAAAAATGTATATTCGTAGGTCGTGGTATTTAAGACCAGGACCAGAGGAGATTCAAGAATTTCAGATTTTTGTTCTATTTCTTTAAGTTGTCATAGTAATTTTTTAATTTAGAAAATAATTTCTATAACAAATTTAAACATGTTTAACCAATATATCGTTAATCATTGCAAAGTAAACTTGTGGAAGTCTAGAAGGCACAGTTCTTATGACACAGTACTCCTTTTATAAGTATGCTGTATAAAAACTCAAAATATCTTCCTCCAGTCCAAATTGGTAACATTTTTCAAACTCCAACTTAACTTTAAAAACACTAAGTTTAACCAAAAATAGTTTTAAATTCTTTAAAAATGCCTTGCCATAACATTGTGCTAACAAAAACACCTCCGGTATTTTAAAGCATTACACATGCCTCACCTCATTACCCTGCCACTTACCTTTTGTGTAGCTGGCATTTCCTGTATTACCATTTTCGAATCTTACGTTTTATTTTTTTTTTTTGGTTTTTTGCCCAAATCAATCTGTGGATTCCTTTTGAGCTGTCTTTCATAATGTCAAAAACCAAATCTCTATATAACAGTTAAAGCCAGGAGCAAGCACACAGAAATACAAATAAACACAGACACTGATTTCAATACAATTTTAAATGCAATCTCAGTTAAATGTATTAGTACAAACGAATCAATATCTAAGTAAGTATGTATGTGTGTAAGTTAGAGTGGTGTGTGTATGGATGTGTATGTATTTTATACTAGTGTAACTGACATTCCTACGATTGACATTGACATTTGGTCTATTTCACATTGACTTTTGTTGTTCCCTAACGACTAAACAAAGCCAGAGTGTACCACAAATAACGACAACAACAACAACAAAAACTTCAAAAAACAATAATAGCAGCTAACAACAACAAATAACAGAAGCTACAGCAACTATTGTTGAGAAAATGTGAGGAGTGAGAGAAAAAAAAACAAGAACGGTATACCGACAACGACTACCTTTCAATTCCAATTGATTCCACTAGACTTCACTCGGCTACATACAGACATAAACTGATATAGCTCACATAGATACTTACTTACATACATACAAACACTCTGCCAAACTCACTCTCACGTCATTACAATACAAAAATAAAAAAAAAAACTTTATTTTTCTACTGCAATGTGTACAAGTTTAATCTGACTTAATCGAACATCGTTTTGCCATCAACTCTGTATGGGAATGTGTGTTGGTTTTATTAGTGTCTATGAGTGTATGTGTGTAAGTGTGTGTGTAAGTAGAAATGTGGTTCATTGATGGCTTAACTTGATTTTCTACAAATCACCCACACCACTACTAACTACCACAATTACAGCACAAAAATATAAAAATAAAAATATCCCCTACTTTGGTAAAAAAAAAAGTGTTCTCTATTTTTTTTTGTTCCTTTTTACATTTCCTCTTTAACAACCGACCAACTACAACAAAAACAATCACATTAAAAACAAACTTTCTCTGATATGCATGCATGTCTTTGTATGTATGGGTGCCTTTGGCTGCACAGTGGTTTTGTTTTTCTTTTGTCTATAAATTCATATTTGAGGTTAGAAAATCAAAAAAATAGTGGCTCAAATTGCCAGCACATAAATGTCAAGCATAAACCGTTAAATCTGTAAGACAAATACCTTCTGAGATTAAGTTTCGAACATTTATTTTCTTTAAAAAAAATTGAAAATAATTTTTTTTTATTCAAAAACTTTAAAAAGAAATTACGGATTACATGAATGTTCTCTTCAGTAATATGAACATTAGGGCTTTAACTTTTTAACATTTTTTGCAAATATCAAAATGGCCCTAGCATTTTTTTTTTTTTTAAATGGTATTACTTTTAAGCGGCTTCCAATAAAGTTCACCTTTTTTTTTTATTATGTATTTTTTTATTATGTATTTATTTATCCAAAAAACACAAATAGTTTTTTTATCAATAAAATAAAATCAAAAGTTGTGGACAGATTTTAATCATTACATTTTCCGATTTTTTATGAACGTTTTTTAAAACAAAAATTTTTAAATTTAGCTAAAAAATTAATTAAAAATTTTTGGCAAAAAAAATAATATTTCTAAAATGATCAATAAAATTTTAGTCATACTTAGAGTTAATGTTATTGAGGAATTTATTTTTTTTATTTTACTCAATAAACTAAACCGTTTTTGAGTTACGCGATTATATGCCGTACAAAATTCTCTAGTTTCGATATAACGGTATATCTCGAAAACAAGAGCTAACCTAAAAAAACGGTTAGCATAATTGGATTCAGCAAAGTATCAAATTCGTGTACAATGCACTATAGTTCAAAGTATCACTTTTTCCGTGCGAAATTCAAATTTCGAAGTTGTTATTATTCATTATTTTTTGTAGTCAACCTGTTACTAAAACTCCAATGCAATCAAATTCGCAATTGGTTTTTGTAAAATACAAAATACTGCTTGACAGCACGCCTTCAAAGTCAAAGTTTCGATACATTTTTAATAATTTGTGAATAGTATCAACATTATATTGTAAATTTTAACCGTTAATTGTGGAAAGTGTGTGAATAATTTAAATAATGTTTAAAATGGAGAACAACGAGACGTCTAAGTACTTAATTTTTCTCTAATAATTATTTGGAAACTATTTCCCTTTATATTAAAAATTACAATTTTTAGACATAACCTTAAAGTAATTTCTTTTGATTACAAAACTTTAACTTTAAAGAAGCTTTTAAAAAAATGTTAACGTTTGTTAAACTTGAAATAAAAAGAAATCAATATATTGAAATGTTGTGAATTTATTTCACTTTATCTCATACTGCGCATTTTTGCGCTTTCTGAGTAATTTAATTTTTTCTAGGTTACGGTGCTATGAAAAAAATTAACTTTTTGAAATTTGGCTAAAATAACGCCCAAAAAGACACAAAGTATGATGCTATTAATAAATATATTGTGAAGAAAATTAGTGCTCCTAAGGGCTGTAAGAAATTATTGGATGTCCGCCATTTTGTCTACAATTACTTAAAAGTAAAATGTCAAAAATGCAGAAGAAAGGAAGATAATTTTCGAAATGAAAACACTATATGGCTTAATGGTGATGTATGCTTTCAGATTTGTATCTTTGGTTACCAATGACATCCACAGTACACAAGGTATTAATACATTCGAAGCAATTGATAGAAAACACAGACGAAGAAATATGATCGTTTTAAAAATTGAACATCCTACTATGGGGACCCCTGGCCGCGCCCCTGGTGAGCCCATGCGGTCAAAATACAAAATTTAAACTCGCCAACACTTCTTCTTTGCGCCTGTCAAATTTTATTCAAATCTAACTAAGGACTAAGGATTTAGAAATTACAGATTTATTTCCCTTTTTTTATACCACTGTGCGAAGTTTTATCTGATACTTCAATTAATATTTTGAATCAAATGTGTTTACAAAATCAATTACTGATTCAACTAATTTGACTGAAAACTAATATGAAATAAATTTTTTCTAATCAAAAGCAATGAATTTACTTTATTTTTCTCCTGATGTGTTAATGGTCGACAAAGGGTTAATTTGTTCTTAAATTTGTTGAAAATATAAGCATTTCTACCTATGGTCCAATTTTGGTATCAAACAGTAGAATACTTTAATAGTTATTAATTTCGCACGGAAAAAGTGATACTTTGAACTATAGTGCAATGTAATTAAACAACATTTTACTTTATTAATAAAATATAAAAACAAAAAATTTTGCCTCAATTTTACATACACACCAGTGAATTTTTTTATTTTATTAAGATCATAAAAATCATTATATTCCGAATTAATTTTTTTTTTCAGAACCGAATCTATTATTCAACCCAATCTCCAACAAACCGAAACTTTTAAATTTTAATCTATGGAGAGATTTTAGGATTTTCATTATCTTAAAATCACTTTTGAGGCTCACTGTATATATAAAATATTTTATTTAAAATGAATGTATTGAATTTTGAGAGATTTTAAAAAATCGTTTTTGTGGGTGAGGTTTTTATTCCAAAATTACCGGAAAATTCGCTGGACAAATTTTAAACATCTAGAGAAATATTTCTAAACCAATTCTTCTCTAAGATAAAAAATTGTTTCACTGCAAAAATTTTAAACTAAATTTATATTAACCCTCTAACCCGCAAAATTTAAAAAGCTAAAAAAAATTGTCGAATAATTTTTTTAGGGTAATTATGATCCAATAAACTTAGAACAGCCATGGGAAACTAATTTGCAAATTAAGTTTAAGAACCAGGTTCAGAAATGTAAAGAGTGCCTCAGGATATTGTTGCCGATTTAGGTGTAAAAAACAATAATTGTGATACGATTTTATTGAAAAAGTATTAATAAAAAAATTCCGAATTATGACATCACTCAACAAATAGCTGACAGAACAAAAACTAAAAGTTGGAATGCATTTCGACCATCAAAGGAAATGTTAACAAATCTGTAACTAAAGTCACAGTTAGATTTAACAAAAACAAAAAATTATAACTACTTTTTGAGATAATTGATGTTTTGTAATGCATGCCTTGTGGCACTCTTGCGGGTTAGAGGGTTAAGAAAAATATTTCGAACCCAAATTTTCTATATGGAACAATTATGAGGGTATTGATTTAAAAAAAATGGAAAATTACACTGATTTTTTTACATTTTAAAAAACAAACACAAGAAAAAAAAATTCAAAAAAAGTTTTATTTTTTTTGTGGAATATTGTTCATGTTTTTGTTGTGTAAAAGTGTAAAAAAATCAGATAGTAATTTTCCCTTTTTTGAAGTGAATAACCTTTATGATTTTAAATTTATTTCATTTATAAATTTTCATTTAGAAAATTTAAGATTTAATAAACTTTTGAACATAAATTTTGTCTCTAGAAAATTTTTGAATATAATTTATAAATTTTGTATATAGAAAATTGTTCGACCATAAATTTTCTTTATAGAAAATTTTCGAATATAAATTCCATCTGTAGAACATTTTCGAAGATAAATTTTCTCTGCAGAAAATTTTTCAATATAAATATTCTCTATAGAAATGTTTCAAACATTAATTTTCTCTATAAGAAATTTTTGAGTACATATACATTTTCTCTATAGAACAATTTTGAATATAGAAAATTTGAGAGCCTATTTAGGAAAATGTTTGAAAATAAATTTTCTCTAGCGATAATATACACTGACACCTATGGTTCCAAGGTGGAACAAAGGGCCCCAACAAATTTTTTCCATTTTGATCTACCCAGTCTCGATTTGTTTCCTGCTCTTTCCCACAGGCCACTGTTTGAGATAACATTCGGCCAATATATCTTGAGTAGTAGCAAGTGGCTAGCTGTGTTGTTCTAGGATTCACAGCCATAATACAAGTCCGAATGCACTTTAGACGAAAAGAGTTGAAGCTTGATCCTAAGATGAATTTAGGGTGATTTCCATACTTTTTGCAGACCCGCCTGACACTACCCAGATATATACATGATTGGACATCTTCAAGATCTTCGTTGTAGTTGTTGGTATTTAAACACAAAACTAGGGCTGGGAGACAGGAGTCCAGTTAGGCTCCACATGATGCCTCTTCTATTGGATATTGCGTTAAGCATTACTAGTGCTATATTTTCGTTCAAGTGACAACATACATATTGAATCCCAGCATAATGCACTTATTAGATCAATCAATTCATGTGGAACTCATTTTCTCTATTCTCAAATAGCCTACTGGTGAAGGGTATCGAAGGCTTTAGCAAAATCTATAAATACGCGATATAGAGGGTAAGTAAATAAGGATTAATTAAAACTAATAAAATTAAAATTATTGTTATTACAATAAATCCAACAATATCCTTAAAAGTAAAATAAGGATGAAATGGAATTTTATCAATATTAGAATTTAATCCTATTGGGTTACTTGATCCTGTTCACGTGATCTGTTCTTGAATGATGTGTCATAATACCAGCCTTCTCAGGTCGATGTTGGGAAGAAAGTGATGGGGATAATCTGTCATGAAAGATATGCGCTATTACCTTGTTCATCATTGTCAAAAAGGTTATGTCCCTCCAATTTCGACGTCTTTTTTGTATCCAATCAGGTCATCTTTTTTTTGTATCTTTATTATTACCCCAATATTGAGCTCAGGGGGAAGTGCATGTGAAATACAGAAGTCTTTGATAATGGGCGGTATTATCCTAGCACCAAGATGGGAATAGATTTTAAGCAATTCTGGGTTGATGTTGTCCACGCCTGGTGTTTTAGCAATCTTTAGTGCTTTTATTTATGTCAACTACAACATGTGGAGAGTTTTGGTGGGTTCCGGTATTAAAAATATATCGGCGATATTCCCAATTGAAGGTCCACAGATGAAGTAATACCATCGGCCCTTCAGGGGATAAGCAGTGGATCGGTTGTTACCAGAGATATCCTTTGCCAATCTATACAGATCCCTAGTTCTGTCTGAGGGCATGTTTTCCGTCCATGATCACTTATCACGTCGAGCATTTAACCATGCGGTCCATACACGAGTATTGGATCTGTAAGCGTGTTTCCGATGCTCCTGTTCTTATTGCATTTATATCATTGTTAAGCAGTCCCCTCTCATCAATGAGTCGCCAGATCTCATCCATAATCAATATTTGGAGCTTATGTTTTTTGATTTTGACGAATTTTTCTTTATAAACCACTGTACCCCACAAGTGTTTAGTTTTATTTTTTTGTACAACTACCACTATATTGAACAACTACAAATACTTTTGCAACTACAAAAGCATTGTATGTGTTTTGGTATGTTCAATTTCCTTTAGTTTTGTTTGTGATTGTACTATTATTATTGTTTTTGTAGTTCTTGTTATTGTGATTCAATTGTTTTTGTTATTGTTTTTTTTTTTTCCTCTAATAAAATATAATGTGAAAACAATCATTGCTGTGTTTCTAGCGTATCGGTTGATGTTTTTTTTTATTTTATTTTTTGTTCCTTTTCTATATTTCGTTTATTGAATTTTATGCTGTTCATTGACAATTGTATTATTACTATTATGGGGTTTATTTTATTCCTTTTATAACTTTTTTTAGTTGTTATTGTTGTTGCAGTAGTTGTAATAATTTTTTCATTATCAGTTTGTGTTTGTATGAGTTGCTTTGTAATTTGGTGGGTTCCGTTTGTTTTCTTGTTTTACTCTGTTGCTGGTAATTTTTTGTTTTTGCTTTGATTTTCTATAATTTTTTTTGTAGTTTACGCCACATAAAGTAAATAGGTCAATTGTTAAGGAAGTCATGAAATAAACCCCAAAAGATATGTATGGTAAATATGAAAGAACATGGCAAAAGTAATGAATGTAAATGTTGTAAAAAGGGGGAATGTAATAAGTACAAACAGTACCTTTAAATTGAAGTATATGATTGATTATGAAGCTTTAGTTCATAAACAAATTCCAATCTATAACAAAACTGTAAAAATAAACCTTTTGAATGCCTAAATTTTTTTCAATTTTGGGCGCCAATTTAACTTAAAGAAATAAGTTTATTTATAATAATAAACTGACAAAAAACTAAAATATTTTTGAGAATATCAATAAAACTATTGTTTTCTTTACTTAAATCTATAGTTTTCGTAATTTTGTTTCAATATCATTCAATTAACTTTTAAACACACTCATACGTATGAGTAATATTATTTATTTTTTCAAGCAAACTATATTACTCATACGTATATGTATATTCAATTTCATTTGCAAACAAAGTGTATTTATTATTACGTATACGCCCCAAGTTATATCCAATACTAAATTAAATATTTAATTGGCAAATTCCTTATGTTTTTCTTGTTTCTTGTTTCTATTTTTTTTTAATCTGCCACACAATATGATAACAATCTTCTACATTGTGACTACAAAACTAAATTTATTTTCCTTTATTCTGTGTAAATTGTTTTTAAACATTTTATTACTTAATTCTTTTTCAGAATATTTATTTTTTATTGTTGTTCACTTAGCAAAATAATAGTATAAGGTTTTCTTTAGAAGAATATTTAATACTATAGTTTACAATCAAAACTAAAATGTTTTATATTCTTTCTATAGATTTATATATAATTTTATTGTATTCGAAAATAGAAAAAAAAACATATTTATTGTAAAAATATATAAAATGTCCTTAAAGCAAAAAAAAAAATAAAAAAAAAATAGAAAACACAACTCAAATACAATGCAAAGATGTTTAAACTATTATTGAGATTTATTTATGTATTTTATGTGAAAATACAATCATACCAATACAATCGAATAACAAATACATTTTTAATATTTATGCATATTCACGCAAACATATAGTTGTTGTTTAAATAGAAAAAATTGGTTGCAATTTTTTAAATAATCTTAGAAGTACAGGACAGATTTAAAGAAAAATGTAACAAATTATAGCAAAGAAAGAAATTTAAATAATTTAAAAACTGAACATATTTTTTCCAAAGAGAAAATTTTTGAATTTTCCAATTAGAATAATTTTAAACTAAAATTTTTACATAAATTTGCTTTACAGACAATTTTCAAGCTAAACTTTTTCATATAGAAAATATTCGATAAAAAATTTTCCAATTTAAATTTATTATATAGAAAATTTGAAATTATTTTTTTTTATAAAGAAAATTTTCGAACTTAATTTTTTTATATTAAAAATTTTCTATATAGGAAATTTTTTAATTACAATTTTGTTATACTCTAATACCCCGGTTTGCGTCGTTAATTGGACCTGGAGAAACGCAATGCAAACCGAAACGACGCAAAATGAAGCACGATTTTCCAAACATTTTCATTTAACGATGCAAACTGAAACAATAACGAAACGGACGCAGAACGAAGCGACGTAAACCGGGGTATTAGTGTATTGAAAAATTTTCGAACTTAAATTTTTAATATAGAAAATTTTCGAAATTAAATTTCTTTATAAAGAAAATTTTCGAACTTTAATTTTTAATATAAAAAAATTTTCGAACTTAAATTTTAGTTCGAAATTTTTTTTATATAGAAAATTGTTGAACTCAAATTTTTTATTAGAAAAATTTTTAAGTTAAATTTTTCAACTAAGAAAATTTTTCGAACTTAAATTTTTGATAAAGAAAATTTTCGAAATTAAATTTCTTTATAAAGAAAATTTTGCGTATAGAAAAATTTTCGAACTTAAATTTTAGTTCGAAATTTTTTTTATATAGAAAATTTTCGAACTTAAACTTTTTATATAGACAATTTAGAACATGTTCGAACTCAAATTTTTTATATAGAAAAATTTTTAAATTAAATTTTTCAAATAAGAAAATTTTTCGAACTTAAATTTTTGATAAAGAAAATTTTCGAACTTAAAGTTTTATAAAGAAAATTTTCGAACTTTAATTTTTTATATAGTTAATTTAGGAACTTTTTTATAAAAAAAATATTCGAACTTAAATTTCCTATATATAGAAAACATTTGAACTTAAATTTTCTATATAGAAAATTTTCATACTCCAATTTCATCCATAAACAATTTTTTAAATTAAATTTTTATATAGAAAATTTACGAACTTATATTTTTTATATAGACAATTTTCGAACTCATATTTTTTTATAATGAAAATTTTCGAACTTAAATTTTTTATATAGAAAATTTTCGAACTTCAATTTGTTATATAGAACATTTACGAACTAATGTTTTCTATATAGAAAATTTTCGAACTCAAATTTTTTTTTATAAAGAAAATTTTTCGGATTTAAATTTTGTTTATAGAAAATTTTCGAACTTAAATTTGTTATATAGGAAATTTCGAAGCTGAATTTGTTACATCAAAATTATTTGAAATTAATTTTGTTATAGAGACAAATTTCAAACTTCAGTTTGTTATAAAAAAAATATTGGAATATGAATTTTTTATAAAGAAAAATTTCGAAATTAAATTTTCTAGAATAAAGTTTTTGAACTTAAATTTTCTTTTATAGAACATTTTTCATAAAGAACATATTAGAACATATTTTGGATAAATTTTCGAACTTAAGTTTTTTTTCTATAGAAAATTTTTTCACGTTTTTAGCTTTTATTTTGAAACATTTGTGCAGCTAGTATTGGCCATTGTTAGCTATGACCTTTTCCCCACCTTTTGGCTAAAATAACTGCTCATCTTCTGACGCCAAGAACGAATCATGCCAATATGTGATACTCTGTTCAAAAGTGAAGCGTATCCCAGTAGTCAGACGGTACAAAGTCTGACTATAAAGCTGGTCAAGTAAAATTTTCCAAACACTTTAACACTCATTGCAAGATGTGTTCGAGCGTTGTCATGATGGAATATTACGGTTTTATGTCTGCCGCATATTCTGGGCGTTTTTTGATCAATGCTCGCTACAAATGAATCTGCTGCGTTCGGTACAGATTTCGTGCGATGGTCTGGCAAAATTTCAGCAGCTCATAATAAATACGATCATCTTTGTCTCATATACCTTAGTGTCATGGATATTATGCTTTGGTGTAGATTCGGCTGATTGGCCATACGATATCTTACGCTTAGGGTTATTGTAATTGTTCCAGTTTTGATCGCTAATAATGATTCGATACAAAATTTCGATACAAAATTTTTTTTTTATAGCGTTCATTTGGGCCATGCAAAATCGTCTTTCAGGTTTTCTCGGCTTCATTTCGTATGGTATCTAATTTAACTGCCTTTGGATAAATCCTGATGGTTGAAAACGTTTTGAAATTGCTGACTGAGTAGCTTCCAATGAATTTCCATTGTAATGCCTCCTATTCTCGGTCTTCTAACTTTTTTGGCTGGCCTGGACGATCTTTGTCTACCGTTTAAAAATCCCGTTCATCTGTTGTGAATCCCACATTTTTAAGTTATACACCCAACACTACTTTTCTCCATATACAATTTTCGAATATACCTCCATAGAAAAAATGTAGAAAATAAATTTTCTTCATGGAATTTGTCCATGAATATACACTTTTTTATATAAAATTTTCGAATATAAATTGTTTGTGTTAAATATTTCGAACACAAGTTTTCTCTATAGATAACTTTCAAACATAAATTTTCTCCTCGGAAAAAATTGAGAACATAAATATTCTCTAGAAACATTTTTTTAAATTTTCGAACATAAATTTTCTCTATAAAAAAGATTTTGAACATAAATTTTGTATATTGGAAAATTAAAAAAAAATAGATTTTAAGTTTTATCATAGATCATTCCTTTTGAAACATAATATCATTTTATGTATTTAAACATTTTCACATAAAATTTTTTCTCAAAATTTAAGCAGCAGCATATGTTTTTAAGTTTTTACTTTTCAACTTTATAAATATGATGACTACTTGTCTATGTGTCTACAAATATTGCCTTATACTTAAACACATATTCTTACTCTTATATATATATGATTTATATACACTTTAACTCACATTATCTTATGCTCACATGTACATAAATATCTGTATGCATTTGTATACTCCTACACTTACTTACACACACTGACTTGCTTAACTTCGTCTTCTTACTTCAGACTTTTAAACAAACAGATTTTTTTGTTCGTCCTGGTAAGAAATTTTTTTGTTATGAATGTCTGCAAAATAATAAAATGAAAATATCCTTTGGTATGTTTTTCTTTATAAATGAAATTAATATAAACGAAAGATGTTTTCTTGCTTTTTATACGATTTTTTTCTTTCTTTTTACTTTTAATAACATGTACAACAATATCAGTGTTGTATTATTTACTTATTTCGGTGTGTGTTGAGGATTCATATTTAAAATATGTAGAAATAATATTGTTTGTGGTAAGAAGTTATACTTTAAAGCAAATAAAACTTTATGAAAAGAAATTATTAGGTGTATTACTTGTAAAATGCGAGATTTACAACAGATGGCGTAAGTTTTGAATGTGGTTTCAACAAGGTTTTTTTTTGTCGAATTTTGTGCCAACATATAATCATGCAGGAAGATGGGCTTTACTTCTTTAGTTTGAAAAAAAACTGCAGCTGAAGCACACCGATTGCTCACCAAATCCATAGGTTTCAACGTGTGAGAGTTGGTTTGTGCGGTTCAGAAGTGGTGATTTTGACACAGAAGAAAAATTTCGACAAGGCCAGCCAAAAAAGTGTGCAGTCCAAGGAAAATGAGGAATGCCAAACTCAACAAAAGCTTTCCAAATCATTGGGGCATACTGCTCAGCAATTTCACACCACGAAGCAGGATTCATTCAAAAGCAGGAGAATTGAAGCAGAGAGACAATGAAAGAAGTTTTTTCACATCCGATATGATGTTTGAACGCTATAATAGAAAATTGGTTTTGCACTGAATCATTACTAGCGATAAAAAATGGATACACCCGCCTGCGCAACCTGCCTAGTCGACACCAAAGCAAAATATAGTTGGTGGGCTGAAATCAGACCATATCATCACATTGTAGTTCTACCGAATGAAACAGATTCGTTTGAAGAGAGCATTGGTCAGAAAATGCACAGAATATGCGGCCAGACACGAAACCGTATTATTCCATTATGCCATCGCTAGGCCAAATTATTCAATACCTGATGAAAACTATTTAGAATGAAATGATTAGGAAGTTTTGCCTCACCTGCCTTATAGTCCAGACCTTGCACCCGTCCAACTACTATTTTCATTGATCGCAACAGAATTCCCTCTTTGGGATACGCTTCACTTTTTTTTAACGTTTATTTATTTATCGAATCTGCCTTACTTAGACCTGACAATAAGTAATAAAATCTTATAACTAAAATTAAAACTAAATGCTCTCTGACGGGAGCGTTGATGTTCATATGGGCCACATCTTAGCGGGGTGGTAGATCGGCTCTACGAAGCCTTGATCTTGTTTGGGTCTGTGTGAGATGTCTTGCAAGCGGGTTCGGGTGGTTCCACAATTTCATGATGTATTTCTCACGGACATTCTTGAATTCATCTTTAACTAACGGTACTTGTAGGTCTCTATGTATGTTCTCATTTCTTATGTACCAAGGTGCACCTGTCATTATCCTAAGAATTCTCGATTGGGCCCTCTGTATAAGTTCAATACTGGAATTGCTGGCCGTTCCCCACAATTTGATTCCATATGTCCAGATTGGTTTTAAAACACATTTATACAGGATGACTTTATAGTCAAGGCTTAATTTTGATTGGTGATTGAGTAACAAGTGAAGGCTAGAGGCTCTTAACTTCATGTGAAGTCTCTTGGCTTCTATATGACGACGCCAAGTAAGTCGTCTATCCAAGTGAATACCAAGGTATGTAACAGTATCTGTCTGTGGAATGTTTATGTTATTTAGTGTGATAGGTGGACAATCACCCCTTCTGAGAGTAAATGTGATGTGTTTACTTTTGAGTTCATTTACTCGTATTTTCCAGTTATTCAACCATATCTCCACGAGTCTCAGATAATTGGCCAATTTCGTAGAAGCTACCTGCGGATCTGCATGTGAGCTAAGTGTTGCCGTATCATCAGCGAATGTTGATATGGTAAGTCTATCACACACAGGCAAGTCAGAAGTATATATCAAATAAAGTGTTGGTCCGAGAACACTTCCCTGTGGAACACCAGCTTTAATTTCATAATTTCCTGTTACATAATCGCAATATTTCACTCTAAAAACTCGGTCTGATATGTATGACTCCAGCAATCGATGCGTACTTGGTGGCAGTAGACACTTAATTTTGTGAATTAACCCCTTATGCAACACCTTGTCGAAGGCCTGGGCGATGTCCAAAAAGATAGCACAGCAGTATTTTTTATTTTCAAAAGATTTTCTGATCTCTCCAGTCAATCGATTAACTTGTTCAATGGTTCCATGTTGTTCACGAAAACCAAATTGATGAACTGGGATAATATTTTGGTTATTTAAGTATGGAATAATTTTACATTGCAATACTTTCTCAAATAACTTTGATATGCATGGCAGTAGACTTATACACAGAGAAAACAGATTCGTAATAGCAACCGAATTTGTTGCCAATCGAATGATTCTATCTTAGTGACCGAATTTTACAGTTGTGGTTACAATATTTTGGAAGTGATAACTAAAGTTTGGTTGCCTCAACTGAAATTCTTCTTTATCAACTGACTTTCTGTTGTTAGAACTGAAAAATTCTATGTGTGCAACCGAATCATTCGATTGGCAACAAATTCGGTTGCTATTACGAATCTGTTTTCTCTGTGTAGGTCTGCATGAAGACGGCATTGTTAAATCTTTTACTGGTTTAGGTATCATTATGATCTGAGCAATTTTCCAATTAGTTGGGAAAACGCCTAGTCTAATGATCGCAGAAAACAATACAGATTGCACGATTATAGCTATATTCGGTAGGTTTTTAATCATGGATGGCGTAATTTTGTCATATCCTGGAGATTTTTTTGTATTTGTGTTATTTTTGATAACTTTTCGAACTTCCTCGGGACTTACTCTGATATGATCACCCGCTGTCTCGTGAACAGGAGGATTTTCCACTACAAAATCATTGTTGGGTGGATTTGGCTTAAATACATTACGTAGGTGCTCGGCAAAAATTAATGCTTTGTCCTTATCATTTCTTGCCCAATTACCGTCAGATTTTCTCAACGCTTCACTTTTGAACAGAATATCCGTTGCTTTATTCGATCTTGGCCGCAAAAGATGAGCAGTTTTTTTTGGCTCGGAATCCATATGTTACAGAATGAAATCTACACAGGGAAAACAGATTCGTGATAGCAACCGAATTTGTTGCTAATCGAATGATTCTGTCTTAGTGACCGAACTTTACAGTTGTGGCTACAATATTTTGGAAGGAGTAACTAAAGTTTGGTTGCTTCAACCGAAATTCTTCTTTATCAACTGACTTTCTGTTGTTAGAACTGAAAAATTCTATGTGTGCAACCGAACCATTCGATTGGCAACAAATTCTGTTGCTATCACGAATCTGTTTTCTCTCTCTAACATCAAACATGGATTCATTTCATATTGAAATTTTACATCAAATGTGGATTCATTTCATGATGAAATCTTACAGCAAATGTGGATTAATTTCGTACAGAAATCTTACATCAAACATATTTACATTTATACTGGAATCTTACATCAAATGTGTATTCATTTTATACTGAAATCTTTCATCAAATGTGTATTCATTTTATACTGAAATCTTACATCAAACGTGGATTCATTTCATATTGAAATCTTACATCAAATGTGTATTCATTTTATACTGAAATCTTATATCAAACATGGATTCATTTTATACTGAAATCTGAGATAAACCGTGGTTACAATTCATACTGAAATCTGAGCTCAAACATGTTTACAATTCATACTAAAATCTGAGCTCAAGCATGCTTACAATTCATACTGAAATCTTATATCAAACATGGATTCATTTTATACTGAAATCTTAGATAAACCGTGGTCACAATTCATACTGAAATCTGATCTCAAACATGTTTACAATTCATACTGAAATCTTAAATCGAACGTGGATTAATTTCGTACTGAGATCTGAGATCAAATGAGATCAAACATTTTTACATTTCTTACTGAAATTATTGATCAATCGTGGATTCGTTTCATACCGAAATGCTAGATCCAACTTGCACTCATTTCATACTGAAATCTGAGATCAAAGATGTTTACATTTAGTACTGAAATCTTAGCTCAAACATGTTTAAAATTCACACCGAAATCTTACATCAAACGTGGATTCATTTCGTACTGAAATCTGAGATCAAACATTTTTACATTTCATACTGAAATTATTGAGCAATCGTAGATTCGTTTCATACCGACGTGTTCGATCCAACACGGGTTCATTTCACACTGAAATGCTAGCTAAAACATAGACTCATTTTGTTCTAAGATCTCTTCATTCTTGATTTTTTTTAACCTATTAAAAGTATTTTAAGAAATATATTTATTTTCCTGTTTTATATTTTTGCTCATTTTAGTCATTTATTTATATTTTCAATTGCCATGTTCTACTTCCCTAAATACGACAAGTATTTATATGTTTGTATATAAATGTATTCAATTCCAAATTTTATTGTTGTATTTTCTACAGTATTGTTTATTGTTATTGCTTGTGTACAAGTATTTCTAACTTCCCCCACACCCCCTTGTGTAGCAAGGGAGCAACATTAAAGTGTTCAAAGACTTTAGTAGACGTAATGTGTTAATGGGCTTTTTATGTTACAAATGAGTTCAATTTTTATGATTTAATGTTTATTTCGATTTGTTTTCTATTAGAAAACTCACACACGAACAGACACACACACACTAACGCACATTAGCACAAATACATTTAAGCATAAAGAAAAACAGTTACAATCTAACAGGAACCTCCTTTAACTTTCGCTGTTATTCTACAAATGGCTGCTTTGGTTGTATGGATATGAGTGTGTATAAATGTAGGTTATCTTAACATTTTAGGAAGTCGTTTTTCATTTCGCGCATAAATTGTTTCTGATTGAATTATTTATACTTCGCTCGTTGTTGCTTTTTCACTCATTTGCTGTATTTTCTATTTTTATTTTCGGGTGTTTTATTTGATTTTTGTGTTCTTTTGTTTCATTTATATTTCATTTTTGCTGTTGTTTTCTCAGCTTGTTATTTTTCTGTGATTATTAGATTCGTAATGCTTGATTTACGCTGCTGTTCATTTTCGCCTTCAATGCTCTGCTTAAATTGTTGTGTATATGTGTTCTTGTACTTTGGTTTAAAGATTTATTGAAATAATTTTTATGTGGTTTATTAAACATGACATGCCACAAAATATAATATAAAATCGAAGTAAAATCTGTGCAATACTAGCTAAATATGTTGAAAATGATTTAATGTTTTTGTGAGGGGAGAAGTGGAGATATCGGAGAAATAAATTAAAAAAGAAAGTTTATAAATTGTGCAAGACATTTTTGTTGAAAATTTAAAAAAGAAACAGTTTTTAGAACACACTGTAGAAAATTCCAATCCTTAAACGATTTAAGTCAGTAAGTTTTCTGAATTTAAGAAATTGCCGATGAAATATAAACTCCAATTGATTATAACATTAAATATGAAAACTTTTAAAATTTGAATTTACAAAATATGATCATTACTTTTGTAATAATTTCCCCCTCCTGCCTTACTAATAAACAATTTCTTTTATCAAATCTATAAGATACCCTTATATGTAAATTAAAGGAAATAAAAATTGGTATTTTGCATAAAAGCCAACAACACAAATTTAACTGATACCTTTTTTCCATGAAAATCATTAACATTTTGCCGAAAAACTGAAGAAAGTTCTTTATCAAAAATGTATTAAGATTTTATAGTCTTTGTCTAGAAAATAAAGTTACAGTTTATTTTGAAAGAATAAACAATCAAGCGAAGAAAGGGTAATAACAGTCAGTTATATAAACATCAATGGTTTAACAAATCGTCCAACGTGGAATTATTTCATGCTGAAATCTTACATCAAGCGTGGTGTGATTTCAAACTGAATTCTGAGAGCAAACGCGGATTTACTTCATACTGACATCTGACATCAAACTAGGATTTATTTCATACTGAAATCTGACTTAAAACGTAGTGTCATTTCTATCTGAAATCTTACACCAATCATGGACTTATTTGATACCGAAATTTTACATCAAACGTGGATTCATTTCATACTGAAATCTTATATCAAACGTGGATTCATTTCATGATGAAATCTTACAGCAAATGTGGATTCATTTCATACAGAAATCTTACACCAAACACATTTACATTCATACTGGAATCTTACATCAAATGTGTATTCATTTTATACTGAAATCTTTCATCAAATGTGTATTCATTTTATACTGAAATCTTACATCAAACGTGGATTCATTTTACACTAAAATCTTATATCAAACGTGGATTCATTTCATACTGAAATCTTATATCAAACGTGGATTTATTTCATACTGAAATCTTACATCAAACGTGGACTCATCTCATACTGAAATCTTACATCAAACGTGGATTCATTTCATATTGAAATCTTACATCAAACATGGATTCATTTCATAATTAAATCCTACATCTAACGTGGATTTATTTCATACTGAAAACTTACATCAAACGTAGTTCATTTCATACTGAAATCTTAAATCAAACGTGGATTCATTTCATACTGAGATCTTACATCAAACGTGGATTCATTTCATACTGAAATCTTAAATCAAACGTGGATTCATTTCATACTGAGATCTTACATCAAACGTGGATTCATTTCATACTGAAATCTTATATCAAACGTGGACTTATTTCATACTGAAATCTTACATCAAACGTGGAGCCATTTCATACTGAAATCTTACATCAAACGTGGATTTATTTCATACTGAAATCTTACATCAAACGTGGAGCCATTTCATACAGAAATCTTACATCCAACGTTGAGCCGTTTCATATTGAGATCTTACATCAAACGTGGATTCATTTCATACTGAAATCTTACATCAAACGTTGAGCCATTTCATATTGAGATCTTACATCAAACGTGGATTCATTTCATACAGAAATCTTGCATCAAGTGTGGACTAATTTCATTCTGAAATCTTACATCAAACGTGGATTCATTTCATACAGAAATATTACATCAAACGTTGAGCCATTTCATATTGAGATCTTACATCAAACGTGGATTCATTTCATACAGAAATCTTGCATCAAGTGTGGACTAATTTCATTCTGAAATCTTACATCAAACGTGGATTCATTTCATACAGAAATCTTGCATCAAATGTGGACTAATTTCGTTCTGAAATCTTACATCAAACGTGGACTCATTTCGTACTCAAATCTTACATCAAACATCGACTCATTTCATACTGAAATCTTTCACCAAACGTGGACCCATTTCATACTGAAATTTTATATCAAACGTGGATTCATTTCATAATGAAATCCTACATCAAACGTGGATTTATTTCATACCGATATCTTATATCAAACGTGGATTTATTTCATACCGATATCTTACATCAAACGTGGAGCCATCTCATAATGAAATCTTACATCAAACGTTAGCCATTTCATACTGAAATTTACATCAAACGTGGATTCATTTCATATTGAAATCTTATATCAAACGTGTAACCATTTCATACTGAAATCTTATATCAAACGTGTAACCATTTCATACTGAAATCTTACATCAAACATGGATTCATTTCATAATTAAATCCTACATCTAACGTGGATTTATTTCATACTGAAAACTTACATCAAACGTAGTTCATTTCATACTGAAATCTTAAATCAAACGTGGATTCATTTCATACTGAGATCTTACATCAAACGTGGATTCATTTCATACTGAAATCTTAAATCAAACGTGGATTCATTTCATACTGAGATCTTACATCAAACGTGGATTCATTTCATACTGAAATCTTATATCAAACGTGGACTTATTTCATACTGAAATCTTACATCAAACGTGGAGCCATTTCATACTGAAATCTTACATCAAACGTGGATTTATTTCATACTGAAATCTTACATCAAACGTGGAGCCATTTCATACAGAAATCTTACATCCAACGTTGAGCCGTTTCATATTGAGATCTTACATCAAACGTGGATTCATTTCATACTGAAATCTTACATCAAACGTTGAGCCATTTCATATTGAGATCTTACATCAAACGTGGATTCATTTCATACAGAGATCTTGCATCAAGTGTGGACTAATTTCATTCTGAAATCTTACATCAAACGTGGATTCATTTCATACAGAAATCTTACATCAAACGTTGAGCCATTTCATATTGAGATCTTACATCAAACGTGGATTCATTTCATACAGAAATCTTGCATCAAGTGTGGACTAATTTCATTCTGAAATCTTACATCAAACGTGGATTCATTTCATACAGAAATCTTGCATCAAATGTGGACTAATTTCGTTCTGAAATCTTACATCAAACGTGGACTCATTTCGTACTCAAATCTTACATCAAAGATCGACTCATTTCATACTGAAATCTTTCACCAAACGTGGACCCATTTCATACTGAAATTTTATATCAAACGTGGACTCATTTCTTACGGAAATCTTGCAACAAATGTGGACTCATTTCGTGGATGCTGAAATTTTAGATCATGAACTCAATTCATACTTATATGTCAAACGTTTATTTATTTCATACTGAAATCTTAAATCAAACGGGGATTTATTTCATACTCAAATCTTGCATTAAACGTGGACTCATTTCATACTCAAATCTTACATCATCATCAACCCATTTCGTGGTGAAATGCTTTCGAAATCCAAGTTTAAACTACTGAAATTCATGTTTAAACTTCGAAGTTGAAACTTATATGAAATTCGCAATAAAAGCGATTTGTTTTAATTTTAAAACATAAAGCTAAAAGTTTAATTAAAAGTATAAAAATCATATTAAAGCTAAAATTTTTGTAAATTTTATTTTTATTAAAATATTTTTTTAGGCACTTAAATAACAAAATCCTCATCTCTCTCCACAAGTCTAATACAAAGGGGCGTATATCATTCAAACAATCAAATAAAGGGATCCATTTTTTGTTTGCAGTATTTTATTATTTAAAATTCTAATGAGGTTGTTGGTAGAAGCACATATGGATGTATGCCCTTTGTTAATGAAGCTAAAGAAACGAAAAAATATATTAAGAATTTGCCAAGAATTTTCTTAACAACAACAGGTATTAAAAGCTTTTGTATACATTAAGGGTTTTTTATTAAAAAAGAAACAAAATCTATAAGAAATGTCTGGTGTCTTGGAAACTTTTATATGTGATGAAAATTTAAAATGAAAAAAAAAATTAAGCAAAGAAATAATGAGTGAAAGTTGATATTGTGCTGAAAAATACTTTTTGTTATTTTAATTTGCAAAAAAACCTGAAAGTACACAGAAACTTGAAATAGCATTAAATTAAGTATTTAATACCAGACACAGACATAAAATTAGTTATAAGCTATTTGCACAACTTAGTTTTTTTGACCACTTTATGAGGTTTTTTGTTCCCCCACACCCTGACCTAATTTGACTAATTAGTGTGTATATGAGAACTAATTGTAAGCTGTATATTTTTTTTTTCTATTTTTTCCCTTTGTTCAAGTGTTGACATTCTAATAATACCATTTTTCTATTCATATTTAAATTTTTATCTTATTCTATAGAAATTTGTTGTTTCTTTCAACAACTTTAATAACGACATGCTAAATTAAACGTAAGAACAGATTCACCTACATACTTATTTCAAACAGTTTTCAGGCAGTTTTTCTTCTTGTTTTCTTTTATTTAAAATATATTTATTTCTTTTTTTTCTCATCTTTTCATGTTCATAAAACTGCTCCAATTTTGTTTAACAAATAGATTTAACAAATAAACCCATACAATAAGAAGACAAACAAACAAACGTAAAAAGAAAGAATAATTTTTTAAACAAATTTACACTCATAATTCCTGTACTTTTCAGTAGCATGAAAGTTTTCTATATTAAAATAATATAAAAAATAGTACAAAAAGAAAAATCTACAAGTAAATGGAGCAACAGTTTGAATGAAAGTGTGGCTAAAACATAAAATAAAATATAAAAAAAACAAGAAAAGAGTGAAATGAAAAGCTTAAATTGTATGAAACGAGTAACACATGAATATAGGTGGAGTTTCATATCAGAAATTTTTCGAGAAATAACATCCATTAAAACATGGACGCTCTTCATATTGAAATATCGGATAAAATTTGGATTCATTTCATACTGTTATGTTAGATCAAACGTGGACCCATTTAATGCTGTAAGCTTAGGCCAAACGTGGACTCATTTCATACTGTAATCTCAGGTCGAACCTGGACTCATTTCATACTGTAATCTCAGGTCGAACGTGGACCCATTTAATACAGTAAGTTTAGGCCAAACGTGGACTCATTTCATACTGTAATTTTAGGCCAAACGTGGACTCATTCCATACTGTAATCTTAGGCCAAACGTGGACTCATTTCGAACTGCAATCTTTGGCGAAACGGGGACTCATTTCATACTGTAATCTCAGGTCGAACCTGGTCCCATTTCATACTGAAATCTTAGATGAATCGTGGATTCATTTCATACTGCAATCTTAGGCCCAACATGGAGTCATCTTATACTGTAATCTTAGCCTAAATATGGAATAACTTAATGTAATTTTAGCATAAACGTGGACTCACTTCATACTGAAATGTTATCTCAATCATTAATTCGATATCGTGGATTAATTTAATACTGAAATCTTAGATCAATCGTGGATTCATTTCATACTGAAATCGTAGATCAATCGTGGATTCATTTCATACTGAAATCTTGGATTCATTTCACACTGAAATCTTAGATCAATCGTGGATTCATTTCATACTGAAATTTTAAATCAATCGTGGATTCATTTCATACTGAAATTTTAAATCAATCGTGGATTCATTTCATACTGAAATTTTAAATCAATCACAATGAAATCTTAGATCAATCGTGGATTCATTTCATACTGAAATTTTAAATCAATCACAATGAAATCTTAGATCAATCGTGGATTCATTTCATACTGAAATCTTGGATTCATTTCACACTGAAATCTTAGATCAATCGTGGATTTATTTCATACTGAAATCTTAGATCAATAGTGGATTCATTTCATACTGAAATCTTGGATTCATTTCACACTGAAATCTTAGATCAATCGTGGATTCATTTCATACTGAAATCTTAGATCAATCGTGGATTCATTTCATACTGAAATCTTACATCAATTGTGGATTCATTTCATACTGAAATCTTAGATCAATCGTGGATTCATTTCATACTGAAATTTTAGATCAATCGTGGATTCATTTCATACTGAAATCTTAGATCAATCGTGGATTCATTTCATACTGAAATCTTAGATTAATAGTGGATTCATTTCATTTTGAAATCTTAGATCAATCGTGGATTCATTTCATATTGAAGTCATAGAGAAACTGTGGTTTCATTTCATACTGAAATCTTAGATCAATCGAAAAATCATTTCGTACTAAAAATTTTCATAAATCATGGACTCATTTCGTACTGAAATCTTTCATAAATCATGGAGTCATTTCGTACTGAAATCTTAGATTCAACGTGGACTCATTTCATATTGAAATCTTAGATCAATCGTGGATTCATTTCATACTGAAATCTTATATCAATCGTGGATTTATTTCATACTGAAATTTTAGATCAATCGTGGATTCATTTCATTCTGAATTCTTTCATAAACCTATTTTCAATCGAGCATTCAATTCATACTGAAATATTAGATCAATCGTGGATTCATTTCATACTGAAATATTAGATAAATCGTGGATTCATTTCATACTGAAATATTAGATCAATCGTGGATTCATTTCATTCTGAATTCTTTCATAAACCTATTTTCAATCGAGCATTCAATTCATACTGAAATATTAGATCAATCGTGGATTCATTTCATACTGAAATATTAGATCAATCGTGGATTCATTTCATTCTGAATTCTTTCATAAACCAATTTTCAATCGAGCATTCATTTCATACTGAAATATTAGATCAATCGTGGATTCATTTCGTACTGAAATATTAGATCAATCGTGGATTCATTTCATACTGAAATATTAGATCAATCGTGGATTCATTTCATTCTGAATTCTTTCATAAACCTATTTTCAATCGAGCATTCATTTCATACTGAAATATTAGATCAATCGTGGATTCATTTCATACTGAAATATTAGATCAATCGTGGATTCATTTCATACTGAAATATTAGATCAATCGTGGATTCATTTCATTCTGAATTCTTTCATAAACCTATTTTCAATCGAGCATTCATTTCATACTGAAATATTAGATCAATCGTGGATTCATTTCATTCTGAATTCTTTCATAAACCTATTTTCAATCGAGCATTCATTTCATTTTGACATATTTTTTGCCAATGTTTGTTGCATTTGCATACAAAACTCTCCTTAACAAATTTATACAAAAAAGACCTAAACACAGTTCTACATTTACTTAAATTATAAATATATAATACTATATATTCATATAAAAACACAAATCTTTTGTTACTTTAGCAAAAAAAAAAAGGAAATGAGAGAAAAAACACGTTAAGCGGATTAAATTTAAAATAACAGAAACAACAGTTATAAACGTAACATATACTCTATATACCCATGTATATATACCTAGGTTTATATGTAGATTTTAATACCTATACATATGTATATTCATATCATAGCAAATGTATGAGTATTTATGTATATTCTTATATAAGTTAGTAGGTTACATACACATGCATATTTGTATTTATGTTTGTATTTGTAGTTGTTAACTGAAAATGACATATACAAAGTTAAAGTCACTTGGATTTCTGGAAAAAAAGGATCCCTTTAGGCATGGTTCCTGTTATAAAGCTTTAGCTTTAGCTTCACCAGCACTCATATATCTACCTTGTTTTGCTGGGTGTATGAAAAGGGCGCCTAAAAGTATGCTTTAATATTTTACACTGTATTTCCTTTTCTGCTGTGTTTAAATTGTGCTTCCTGTGTATGTTTTATATTTTGTTGCTTTAAAAAAGTAAAATCCCTTTAACATAGATTTTCTATACAATTTGAATTTTTAATGACATAATTTTGTTTTTTTTTTCTGTTGCTAACAAATTTTGTTACTTTGCGTTAATATAATTTACTTGTTTCTTGCTCATTTTTTTCAACAAATTTCTGTGTTTTTCTTAGAATTTCATTTTGGTGCTAATCTTGTCAAGGGGTTAAATAATAAATATATTGTAGCTTTTGGGAATTCGTAATAATTTTAAAGGGTTTATTTCATTTGAAATTAATTTAATTAAACATTATGACAACATTAAATTTACTAATTTTATGATGGGGGTTTTTTTTTGCTGTGTAGCTTTTGTTGTGTATTAAATTTTTGAAGGGTAATTAGAATATAATTTTATGGGAGCAGCATGTGTTCAAGTAATTAAAAATAACAAAAAATAAAATAAAGTTTTGTTTGGGAAAGTTAAATCTTAAAAACAATGTTTTTTATTAAATTCTCTTTAAATTCTTTCACATTGTAATGTAAAAATGTATCAAATCCCATTGAAAATTGAATTCAGTTACAGTTTATTTTCAATTTAAATTTCTTAATCATAGAAAAACAATCTATTTGAACATAGTTTTTCTGTAACAAACATATGGTGACTTTAAATTTTTATATTTATATGTATATATTTTGCAGCTTGTTTTTTGTTATTGTTTTCTTCAATTATTACTGCAGAAGAACTAGAAAAAGACACATACCAACAATACAGATATAAAATATTCTACGACCTCCAGTAACCTCGATTGCAGCAAATGTACGCTTCATACCTTACTGTACAGTACAGCAGAGTATGAGCATGAATATCGTATATATAGAGAGAGAAATCCTTGAAAGAAAAGAAAGTCATAACAAATTATAATCATAACAAACATTTATATACTCTAACACCAGGACAAATTCAGCAAACATACACAGATATCTATACCTACTCTTAGACATTTAATACACATACAAACACAAAAACTATAAAAAAACAGGCAAAACAAAGTTGTTGATTAAGAAAAGAGACAACACAAGCAGCAAAAACAACAAATAGTACAAATAATAATGGCAACTGGCAAAAAACAAAACTACAAAAATCCAAGCAACAGCTGCTGCAGTAATAACTGGAAAAAATTGTTCATAGCTGGCACAACAACAACAAAAAAAGAGCAACAGTAAAACAACACTATAAAAAGCGGCTTACTGACTGACTTACATTTCGGTGTAATGTAGAGAAGAAAACTAAATGTATAGATATAATTTTCATTTTACAAACAGCTCTGATTTAAAAGGGTACTTTTGGTACTTAACTATTTGCAGTCAAGTAGTACTTTTGCATGAATTAAGGATGGCAACTGAGAAATAATGAGGAATGGAACAAAATGAAACAATATTTTGTTACTTTAAATATTTCTGAGGTATTTTTATAAACATCAGCAATTAGCATTATATTTGTATTAAAAATATTTATATTGTTAACCCCCATTAACACGAAGTCTGGTTAAGCCTTAACTAATAGTTATACTGTCGGTTAAAATTATTTTTGTATGAAAACTGTCAGTATAACTATTAGTTAAAAGATAACCAGACTTCGTGTTAATGGGGGTAAGAAAATTATAATTAGGTATAATATTAATAATGGGTGAAACATACAATTTGGCTTAAATTTCGTTGTATAAATAACCTTGGTATTTGATGGTAGAATTTTCATTCTGCTCACAATTTTCACTAATATGATCACTAGGGTGACAGCCAATTTTTTTTTTAGATTTCAAAGTGTGTCGGAAGCAATATTCTGATACTAGGTCTAAATGTTAAGTGCTGAAAATTTGAGACAAATAGGACAACTATTTAGGGACGCGAAGGTCTAAGGTCAGATATATTCATACTCCTTAACATTCTGCATTATTTTACAGAAGTAGTATGTATATTTATTATGTTAATGAATATTAAATATATCTGAATGAATATCCATATATCTCCTTTGGGTCAAAATGTCCACAAACTGTATTGTAGCTAAAATTCGGAAAAAATTTAATTTTTTCAGTTTTTGTAAAAATTTTGGTACTAAATAATTACTTTTGTAATTGAATGCAAAATAATCGAAATGTGTACATGATTTTCGTTGTAATGAGATATAAATAACAAAATTTGGTTAAAAAATGTTAAAGTTATTAAAAATTCCCCAGACTGTTAACATGTCTCAGGCCACTTGAACAAGAAATTTGGGAAAACAATTAACATATTTGGAGAAATATTAAAATAAAAGGTCATTTTTACTTCAATATTCATTCCTATTTACTTGTGTATGAGTTGTTATCTTCGTAGGATACCGCTAACCTATTCGCAAAATTTAATTTTTTTAACGGCAGTTTTAAATCTCCATTTTCAATTTTTTAAAAATTTTGTTAAAAAAATTTCAGAATTTGTTGACCATCAGATTTGGGATTTATTTAGATTATATTGCGAAGTAAAAATATGAAAAAATTATGTCAATACCTCCTAGAGTTTTTCCGTACTTGCGATTTGAATTTTTCTGTTTTCGAGAGAAACTAATTTTGTGGCCATATTGATCCCAATTTCCTTATTGTTATGAATTTTAAGCAAAAGCTTTCCATAATATTATAGTCCAGATAATTTTAAATATATTCTGAAAGCTTTACTAAAATCGGAAAACTTTAACCTTTAAATCGTGAAGGGCAATGGTAATTTTTTTTAATATTTGGAATATCTAATGAAAATATAGCGAAATGTTATATATATATAAAGTCCAGCAGTTACAATAACAACACAAAAATGCAAATTAACCCTTAGTACCACTTGGGGTCAAAATGACCCTCAATTTTCATTATTTTAAAAGTTGAGGATATGTATTTTTGATAATTTTTCTATTGAACGGTTTAAGTTTTATTTAACTTAATACAAGTATAAGTTTTTTCTGGCTCACTCTTTACAAGAAATATGTTATTAAATTGATTAAGGCCCTAATTTTGTAAATCACGTCATTAAGTGATATTTATGTGGAAAGCAAAAACAAAATTTCAAAAATTTTAATTCTGAACAGAACAAACGCACCAAAATTCAAGCGTTGATTTGCCTTTCATAATTTAAAAATTTTGTATATAAAACAAAAACAAATTTTTAAAATTTTTAAAATTTTGTTTTTGCTTTCCACATATATATCACTTTGGTGACGTGATTTACAAAATTAGGGCCTAAATTTGCCTTTAGGTAATTTGGCAACATGTTTCTAGCTTCAAAATTAAATTAATAATGGAAAAATTTGTATTGAACAGAAACTTGTTTGCCATCAACATGTTGCTAGACAAATAATTGTTTAGCTAACAACGTTACTGCTAGAAACACCAATATATTACGGAAATTTCTTTACCTCAGCATGTTGCTGAAAATTAGATAAATAAAACTTATTAAAAGCAAAGTAACATATTATGATTTTTTAAAAAATATAATTGTTAAAAAAATATTGATGGCAAAATCACTGCAATTTTCCATAGCTTCTACAGCAATATGTTGCAACATGTGACACAGTTCAAACAAATTTTGTTCAAAACACAATTTTGCAATGCAACTTGCTGCTATCCACATTTATATTTAGAAACATTATTAAAATCTGGCTGGCAATATGTAAATATTTCACATTAAACTTAGCAAAATAAATTTTATTGATAACTATTTTAATAAATAACTAAATTTTGTTTACGGCAGCATGTTGCTAGCCATAGCAATGTATAGAAACATGATAATATCGATGGGAACATGGTAATATTAAACACTTTCATATACATTTTTTAGTAACAATATGTTGCCTGTAAAAACTCTACTATTATACCGATATTTGTGTTCAGCATCATGTTGCTAGACACCTTAACAAAATCAACAATAATAATTGTTACAACCTTTTTAACTAAACTAAAAAGGGATTGCTGGTAAAAGATACGTATAAATTATAATTTCTTACTGAAACATGTTGCTAGTCTCATATATGTTTAGAAGCATTTCTGATGTAGATTACTAACATTAATTTTCTGACAGAAACATTATTATTTTGCAGAATTTTGTTTAGAGCAACATGTCGCCAGTGACTCACCAGACACTGAAGGAAACTAAGCAACATGATGCCGGCTTTTCTTCACTAGTATATACAGTTTTTTTCATTCGCATCTAGATCAGAAAAACGCAAATTGAATGGAAAATTGAACAGTTGTTATATGAAATCATTGTTGCCATAAAAATCTAAATGTTTTGCAATAAATAGAATTAGGCAACATTTGTTTTAAAAACATGTTGCTGATTATGATAACCAAAAAATATGTATTTCAACATAAATTAGAAAGTTTTTGTTAAAAACTACTTACAGTTTGTTTATATACAACATGTTGCTATCAGTTTGAATGATCAGAAAACCATATGTGAAACATTTTCATATCAAAACTTTGTCAATCAACAAAGACCTAGACCTAGGAAAGTCCAATGTCGTCAAATTGCACGATCTGGGTGAAAATTTATGCGATCTATCAAATCGATGGTGGGGAATTGTCATATATCGTTCAATTTGGATTTCATTGATATTTGATGGCCTCAGCAATGTACACAAAATCCATAACAAACATCAAATTTTTGTTTACTAATACTTGATTCGATGAAACTTGTTATTTGAATAAGATGTTATATTATTAATTTTAAGATCCTTTAAAAATTAGTCTACATTTTAACCCATTTAGATCCGTTGATTGATTATTTTCTAATTGATTTAGGGGACCAGTACGTCTTAAAAACTGTCATAAATTTCCCTTAAAGACTTTATTTCTATCAAAAGTACCTAATAACACAACTATTACTACCTGTACCTTAAAAAAATTCTTACTAACACACTAGCATAGCTAACATACACTAACAGAAATTAAAGTTATATGCCTGTAGTTGTGCACTTTACTCTAAGTTGTATTACATTGCCATAGACAAAGATGGCGTTGACACAAAATCGAAATGACTTAAATAAATACATGAACAACACAAATACATATACGATACGAGTAAATACACTCACACACAAATACAGAATTCAGCCGAGGAGAAAAGTCGTTTGAAAATAAAAAGAAATTTAACATTAAGCTTAAAAGGATGTGTGGCTGCTGAAGTGGCGAAGACGAAGGCTGGCAGGCAGGCAGGCAAAGAAGAACAGGATTGAGGTTCCAAAGAATGCATTTGTGGGCCAATGTGTCAAGTGACTAGGCAGTGAAGCAAAAAATAACACCAAGAATATCACATACAAAACTCTTTATTTTTTTGTTTTGTTTAAAGAGAGAAAAATTAAAAAAAAAAATGTGAAAGAAAAACAAAACAACAGGAAAAAGAAAATACGTATAAAATGCTAGGGTTTCTTTTATGTTAAATAATAAAGAAAAAAAAAGAAAACAAAAGCTTTATGGGTTTTTCTGTTAAAAGCAGCCGCCAGTAAGCATTTTTATACTCCTGTTCATTTTGCTGGAATCATCTTAACAGTCCACGCAAATACACATACAATACACCTACATATTAAGGTGGCACCTATTTGTCAATTGTTGGATATTCATTGTTCACAAGGTCTAAAATTAATCTCCGTCATCTAACAACAAAATGCTGAAAATCTAAGCAACATCGGAGTGAAAGAAGAAATACTAAACGTTACCCGAATTTGGTCAAATTTTCAGCATATAATTTCTTAATGACGGAGAACAATTTTAGACCTGGGGGGGATTGAAAATCAAACATGTACCAAATAAGTGCCACCCTAACCTCCACATACTTTTAGACACACTTACTTGAGTATCATGTACTTTGGCGTTTTACAACTTGGTAGCTTTGTTTAATTTTTTCTACTGTAAGGAACAATATAACTGATGATGGTATGATTATACTTATGCCGTTTTCTGGCTTTAAACTCATCTGAGTCTTCTCTCCTTTTTATATTTTTCCGGTTCTTCCTTATTTTTTTTTATCTAGTCAAGGCTTTTAAAAGTTCAATGGAATTGTTAACTCAAGAGTAACAAAAACAAACAACAGCCTGAACAATGCTCTGTAGTGGCAACAACAGTAAAGGATATAGTTGCCTATAATTTTGTTATAGTTTATGTAGACATACATATCAAAATTATGGCTGCCTATTTAATTTTGTTCAGTTTTTTTCTTTGTTCTCTATCAACAATAAAACTGTCTATATGTTTGTGAAGCAGCAGAAAGGTGAAGTCTATGAATAGAATCCTTTTTATTTTATATGCCGACTACTTTAAATTGTTATTAAAGTTATAAAGAAGGTTACCATTCAGGAAGACATAAAAGATTTCTATAAAATTTGGGATTTTGGTGTTTATTAGGGTTTCAGGGAGAAGCTGACTTTTTCATATATTTGGTCAACAAAATCATCAGACTTTTTATAGAAATTTCTTATCTTTCAGCCTTAATAAACACCTGATTTTTTTTTGGTCCGTTTCAGGATATATTACAGACATGTTTGATATCAACACAGGAGCTCTTCAAGATCCAACATTATTTGTAGTTAAGCTTAAGTAATGCTAGCTTCCTTGGCTTCTTTCTCCCCTCAAGTACTACTATTGTTGTTTTGTTTATTTATTTTACAGCCATCAATATATAGGCTCATATTTAAAGCTGTTATTCTCAGTTTTTTTTTCACTTCCTGCCTTCATTGTCGGCTTTACACATACATATATATTTATAACACTTAAACATATACATATGTATGTATATCTCTATATATATGTAAAATATATTTATTCTTTCTTTTTTTAAAACATTTTAATATCTAAAGGCTTAGATTGTGCAAAAAGGGAAATCATATATACAACATACATAAATATAAACATATACATATACTCCATATATAAATAAAATAAAATGAAACAAGTAAGAAATCACAGAAGCAGAACATGCAAAAGCCATTAAAAAATATGGATATTACAAGTTGCATCAGACCTTCCAAACAGACAAACATACATTTAAAAGGAGTTACAAATGTGAATATCACTACTCTCTACTGCCCGAGTTATATTTATGGTGGGTTTTAAGTATTTTGGTTTAATATTTTCTTTAAAAAAGGTAATACAGCTTTAAATACAATAAATAAGAGGATATATTCATGAACTAAGGAATATTTATTGGTAAAGTGGCATTTGTATTGATTTTAATGTGGTATTTATGATTTATTCCATGGGATATCATATTTCTGTCTGCTCATACATTTGATCAATATTATTTTCATTTTAAATTTAAAGATTTACTATTCACGATTGATAACCCATTTTATATCGTTACTAGAGTATATAACAACCATAGAGTAAAAGCATCCATCACAAAAATGATCCCTTGATGTTCTAAGGGGGAATGAGTTTACAACTATTAGGCACTCTGTGACTGGTCACGAGACTAACCCGAAAGTACATTTTCTGTTTTGGTTAATACTACTTATATACAAACTTGGATTAAAATTAACTAATTTATATTATTACGTTTTTACCTTTCAAAAACGTTGGTTTATTACGCTTTAAATAAACCCGAATCTTTTAAATGGCAAACAAAAGCGCCAAGTAGTTTAAAATATGGAACGAGTCTTTATTTATTACAATTTACAAAACAACAATATTAATATATTACGCCCTTTAAAAATACAGTTTGATGTTAACTTAAGTAGTGCTTATGTTACTGTCTTGTGGATGCTCCTGCTGCAGCTATTTATACACCAGCGTCATCTTTTAGCGATGTCTAATATTATCTAAGTCTCTACTATTTCTAAAGCTCTTCAAGCTGCGTCAAGAATGCGCAGTTATTGAAAATTATGGTGTAAATAGTGGAATTTATCCAAAAGCAGGGCAATCGGGTTAAAAGGTGTCTGAAATGCTGCTTTAACGGTATAAAATAAAATAAATTACTTATGATGAAAACTAGATCCATTACAATAACCCGAAGCGTAATAGATCGTAAGTGCATCCCGGCCAACCAGACGAATCGACACAAAAGCCAAAGTATTTCCGTTTCTGGAATACTCATAATATCGGCTACACCATTTATATCTTTTAGAAATTTTAGAAAGAATCGAAATGTGTACGTAATTATCATTCTAATGAGATATAAATGTCAAAAATTAGTTAAAAAATGTTAAAGTTATTAAAAAATCGCCAGGCCATTAACGTGCCAGGCCATATGTTTCTGCTATACGATTTTTCGTGAAATAAATCGACCCGCCCTAATACATATACTGAGATAATATCACATTTGTTTGTTGTGATTTTGCTCCTTTGGACAATATTCAGTATCTTCTGGTTCTATGTTCATTCCCTCATCTCGTATTTCATATTTTATCTTAATTTTCATCGATTTTAGGTTAAATAATTTAACCTCCATAGAAAGATACACGTGGATTATATATGGATGACGTAGTGTTTAAAATGGGGTCAAGAACCGGAAAGCAATTCTCTCATCTGACCAATTTCAGTCATCCACAAAATCATTCCTTTGCATGTATGAAAGTACACAATCCTCTAATGTCCTTCTGCGATAGATCCGTCAGGACATGCAAGAAAAAGTTAACCAGTATTACTATTCTCTGGTCAGCAAGGGATGGAAAGTAGGTGAGGAAGTACCCCACTCCTTCAATATGACATCCTCTAAAGACATGAATATTATAGCATGTAAGCTGAATAGCCAGCGTCCAGATATCACTGATACCACAGCAGATCAAAAAGAGTAGTACTTATTCTCCATGTATATTTGGTAAAACCTAAACCATCTCCATGTCCTTCACTCTGCTAAGATCTCATCTCGACATGCACTACACTGATTTGGTATTCTAAAAGACATGCGCGTTCCATTCATGTAATCTAAAGCATCTAACTTTGTATTCGAGTCAGCAGGTCTGGGTTTAAAATAGTCAATGTTAATCGGAAGTCTACCGAAACAGCTCAATTTGATCGCAATGTCGAAGTGCTGCAGTTCCCATACGAAGTGCTGCAGTTCCCATAGTAATGTTCTTAGCCATAAGGTCAACGGGTCACTAGTTCAGCAGATGTAATCATAAGTCTTAAGGTCCGCAAACTCCTATCGAAGAAGTGCAAGGGATTTCAATTGAGATTATTGAAAAAATTATATCAATATCCCTTGTAAAATGATTCTCATCGTTCTTTATATATGACCTCCAGGCCATTGAAGCGAATGTATATATAACCATCTTTAGGCTTATGCCCAATTTAGAGTCAGCATTATATTTTCTAAAATTAGCCCAAACACGTTCTACTCTGGTTTCCAGAACTAAGATATACTTCCTTTAAAGTAAACTCCTTGACAAAGCAGACATATTTTAGTTTTTAGGGGTTTACTTTCACTAGTATCTGTAAATTAGGGCTATAACTTTTGTACATTTTTTTTTAAATATCAAAATGGCCCAAGTATAGTCGAATAAAATATTGAATGTTATTTAAAAAAATGGTATTACTTTTTCGACGTTGTGAAAATAGTTCACCCACAAAATTATTTTTTTATTTTTTATACCCTCCACCACCATAAGTGGTGAATGAGGGTATATATAAGTTTTTCATTCCGTGTGTAACATTGAGAAATGTTCATCTGAGACCCAACAAAGTATATATATTATTGATCCTTATGAAATTCTAAGTCGATTGAGCCATTTCCGTCTGTCTGTCCGTCTCTGTAAAACACGCTCTCGTCCAAAATACGCAAACAAACTTAGTAGAGTTGCAAGAAAAATGTTTATTATTGTCCTAAGCAGTTTGGTGTTGAAAATCAGCGAAATCGGTACAGTGGAACCAAAGTTATGAAAATGTGGGACAATCTCAAAAAAAAATTGATAATTTTCACATACTTTTGGTCATTTTTGTAAATATATTGCAGCTAGTATCATAAAATTTAGCACTCGTTACCTTTATGATAAAAGGAGTAACTCTGGTGAAAATTATAAGAATCGGCCCATGATTTCTCCTAGCCCCCATACCGAAATATGGTTCTATGGTCTATAAATGCCTACAGACTAGGAATATCCATAGAAAATTCAGCAAAAATAAGTTTCGTGGTAAAAAAAATTATATTACAAAATTTTTCGTGGATCGGCCCATATTTGACCATAGCCCCCATATAAAGTACACTTCCAAAAATCTCTTAAATAAGCTTAAATTTCTTATAAATGTCGCTATCAAGTTGATATTCAACATAAATAATCCCCATATACACCAAAATCGCTGTTCCTAATTCTATGAAGATCGACCGATAATTGGTTATAGCTCCCATATAAGGACCACTTCCGAAAAACACAATAACCTACATAAATATCTAAAATATATCAATATCAAAACAAAATTTCACACAGATCCGTAATTTATATTTAGAAATCATACTACAGGATTTTGTGAATATCGGTCCATATTTGACCATAGCTCCCATATAAGGTCCACTTCCAAAGATCAGTTAAGTACTCATAAATCTCTTATAAATACCCTTATCATGCTAAAATTCGACAAAAATAATACTCATATACATAGATATCACTGTACCAAATTTTATCACTGTACCATTTCCGAAAAAGATATTCAGCTTAAAAAATATTTAAAACATATCGATATCAAAATGACATTACGCACAGATCCGTAATTTATAATTAGAAATCATACTACAGGATTTTGTGTATATCGGTCCATATTTGACCATAGCTACCATATAAGGTCCACTCCCGAAAATCACTAAAATCCTCATAAATTTCCTACAAATATAGTTATCAGGTTGAAATTCGAAACAAATTTATTCATGTCTTGTTAATTCAAAAAATTATATTTCAAGAAAATCGGGAACGAATTGGATCCGTTATTAGCAAATAACCAGACCAAGGTAGATAAATAAAATAAAATTTTACTTTTCAAATGCGAATAACTCGTAAACTGTAAGAGATAATATAGATCTCGTCTAGTAGATTTGATATATATAAAAATCTTTCAAATCGGATCGCAAATAAAAATTTGGCATAATTTTTAATTTTTGATATACCCGAGGTGCCCAACTTTGGGGCATTGTGGTTCGGCCCCCCTTGGTGTTATAAGCCCAAATTCAAAACTTAAAGTTATCAACACCTCTTCTATAGCCACGGGAAATTTTATTAAAATCGGGCAATTCGTTTAGAAGTTAATGATTTATTTCCACTTTTTTTCAGATCCGCCACTGTGCGTTGTTTACATGAATTTCTACAAAAATAGCCCTCAAATACTTAGGACCATAATTTATTAATTTTTAATTATTTATTCATTTTATTTATAAAAGTCTTTGGATTTACAAAATATCCTTACAGACTATTCGCTTAAAAATAATTATAACAAATTTTGTAAATAATGTTTAAATTTTTCTTTAGAAAAACTAAAATCTAAAACATAATTTTCATTTAAATTATTAAACAAATTTTGAGCGCTAACCATTGGTTCATTCAAAGAATAGTTAGTTTTATGTAAACCAATAAAAAAGTAAATGTGATCTTAATGATCTAGATGGTACACTTATATTAACAAAAGACAACAAATTAGGACATACTATATTATAATTTACTATATCAAATAAGAATAAAATAGATTGGAATGACCTTCTACTCTCAAGTGTAATAGGTAGTATCCATATATTAAACCAAAATAGTACACAGATCAGTAATTTGTATTCAAAAATGGTAATACTGAATTTGGTGAATATTGGTCGATAATTGGCCACAGCTCTCATATAAATACATAAAAATCACGTTAAAATATTTTATGACAATCGCATCATAATAGGCATAGCTCCCACATAAGTCCCACAACCAAATATTTTGAAATTTGTCTAAATACCCCTTGTATACCATTTTTATACCCTCCACCACTATAAGTGGTGAATGAGGGTATATATAAGTTTGTCATTCCGTGTGTAACATTGAGAAATATTTATCTGAGACCCAACAAAGTATATATTTTATTGATCCTTATGAAATTCTAAGTCGATTGAGCCATGTCCGTCTGTCTGTCCGTCTGTCCGTCTGTGTAAAACACGCTCACGTCCAAAATACACAAACAAAATTAGTAGAGTTGCAAGAAAAATGTTTATTATTGTCCTAAGCAGTTTGATATTGAAAATCAGCGAAATCGGTACAGTGGAACCAAAGTTATGAATGAAAATGTGGGACAACCTCAAAAAAAAAATTGATAATTTTCACATATTTTTGGATATTTTTTGTAAATATATTGCAGCTACTATCATAAAATTTTGCACTCGTCACTTTTATGATAAAAGGAGTAACTATGGTGAAAATTATAAGAATCTGTCCATGAATTCTCCTAGCCCCCATACAAATTTCTTAACGAAATATGGTTCTATGGTCTATAAATGCCTACAGAATAGGAATATCCACATAAAATTACAAAAAATATCCACAAAAAATAAGTTTCGTGGTAAAAGAAATTATACTACAAAATTTTTCATGGATCGGCCCATATTTGACCATAGCCCCCATATAAAGTACACTTCCGAAAATCTCTTAAATAAGCATAAATGTCTTATAAATATTGGTATCAAGTTGAAATTCGACATGAATAATCCCCATGTATACCAAAATCGCTGTACCTAATTCTATGAAGATCGGCCGATAATTGGTTATAGCTCCCATATAAGGACCACTTCCGAAAAATACAATAACCTACATAAATATCTAAAAAATATCAATATCAAAACAAAATTTCACACACATCCATAGTTTATATTTAGAAATCATACTACTGGAGTTTGTGAATATCGGTCTATATTTGACCATAGCTCCCATATAAGGTCTACTTCCAAAAATCAGTTAAGTACTCATAAAACTCTTATAAATACATTTATCATGCTAAAATTCGACAAAAATTATACTCATAGATATAGATATCACTGTACCAAATTTTATACAGATTGTCCTATAATTGGTCATAGCTCCCCTATAAGGCCCATTTCCGAAAAAAGATATTAACCTTAAAAAGTATTAAAAACATATAGATATCAAAATGAAATTACGCACAGATCCAGTAATTTGAATCCAGTAATCATACTTCTGGATTTTGTGAATATCGGTCCATATTTAACCATAGCTCCCATATAAGGTCCACTCCCGAAAATCACTAATATCCTCATAAATTTCTTACAAATATAGTTATCAGGTTGAAATTCAAAACAAATTTATTCAATATATACAAAAATCGATGTACCAAATTTTATGATGATAGGCCCATAATTGGTCATAACCTCCATATAAGAACTTCTTCAGGAAAACACATTACCCTGCACAAATATCCATAAAAATCTACACTACTACAAGATTTTTTAAATATTGGTGCATAATTCGGCATAGCTCCCATATAAGGTCCACTCTTGTTAATAGCGTTGTTTATATGAAATTCTACAAAAATAACCCTTAAATACTTAGGACCATAATAAGTCATAGCAACACCAAAATAGTACACAGATCAGTAATTTGTATTCAAAAATCATAATACTGAATTTTGTGAATATTGGTCCATAATTGGCCACAGCTCTCATATAAATACATAAAAATCACTTAAAAATATTTTATGACAATCGAATCATAATAGGTCATAGCTCCCGCATAAGTCCCACAACCAAATATTTTGAAATTTGACCACATATATTTGTATACCCTTTTTATACCCTTCACCTTCGTGAGAAGGGTATATATAAGTTTGTCATTCCGTTTGTAATTTCTACATTTTTCATTTCCGACCCTATAAAGTATATATATTCTGGATCCTTATAGATAGCGGAGTCGATTAAGCCATGTCCGTCTGTCTGTCTGTCTGTCTGTCTGTCTGTCCGTCTGTCTGTCTGTCTGTCTGTCTGTTGAAATCAGTTTTCTGAAGACCCCAGATATCTTCGGGATCCAAATCTTCAATAATTCTGTCAGACATGCTTTCGAGAATTTTGCTATTTAAAATCAGCAAAATCGGTCCACAAATGGCTGAGATATGAGGAAAAAACCAAGACAACCTCGATTTTTGACCTATTTTTTTACCTATATCTGGATTACTAAGACATTAATATAGACAATATGGATATCTAATGATAGATATTTCAAAGACATTTGCAACGACGTATATAAGACCATAGTAAGTTGGACCTACAATGGGTCAAAATCGGGAAAAAAATTTTGAACCCGAATTTTTTTTTAAAAAAAAAAAATTTAAAAAAAAAAAAATTTTTAAAATTTAAAAAAAAAAAAAATTTTAAATTTAAAAAAAAAAAAATTTTTAAATTTTAAAAAAAAAAAAATTTAAAATTTAAAAAAAAAAAAATTTAAAATTAAAAAAAAAAAATTAAAATAACAATCGAAAAATTTTTTTAATTTAAAAAAAAAAAAATTAAAATAACAATCGAAAAATTTTTTTTTCCAAAAAATTCAAAAAACAACTGGAAAAAAAATTAAATAATTTGGTGAAGGGTATATAAGATTCGGCACAGCCGAATATAGCACTCTTACTTGTTTATACTCTGTTTCTTCGCTTGTGGTTAAAAGGGAAAAATGTTGATCCAAACATATTAACTATTTATTAAGCATTTAAATTGTTAAATTTCATTTCATGAGGTCCAGACTTAAACTCGACAACACTTCCCCTTTGCGCATGTGAAATTTCATTCAAATCGGACTAAGGGTTTAGAAGTTACAGATTTATTTCCCACTTTTTTTTCTCATACCACTGTGCGCCACTTTGACACTCAGATATTGTAGATCATTTAACCCAGTTCCAACAAACTGTTTACGGTTACCTATGTAAGAAAATAATAATTTACACGAAGATTTAGAAAAATTAAATTTAGACGACAATTTCTCAATTAAAAGACAATAATTAACTGTGTCAAACGTTGTAATAGGAATTTCAGTTATAAATAACTGAATTAGATACAATTTTTTGTACATTTGAAATAAAATATCTTCTGCGTAAACTAGTCTTTCTAACAATTGTTATATTATTTCAGCTTTTATACCATCATATTTAGGTGGAGGGTATTTAAGATTCGGCACGGCCGAATATAGTACTCTTACTTGTTTATACTGTTTCTTCACTTGAGTTTAAAAGGGAAAAATGTTGATCCAAACGTATTGACTAATTATTAAGTATATAAATTGTTAAATTTCATACGTTCTAATAGGAATTTCAGTTATAAATTGCTGAATTAGATACAATTTTTTGTACATTTGAAATAAAATATCTTCTGCGTAAACTAGTCATTCTAACAATTGTTGAATTATTTCAGTTGTTATATCATCATATTTAGGTGGAGGGTATTTAAAATTCGGCACAGCCGAATATAGTACTCTTACTTGTTGTTATCTAATAGTGGTATTACGCAAAACGTTTTTTTTTTAAATACATCAACCCTTTGTGTAATCTCTTCATGGATTTCTTCTATTAAGAGAAAGTGGAGACTCGATAAATTCAACTTAATTTTAGTTAAATGGTTGTCTAATCTTCTGGGAATTGTTTATTACTAACAAAACGAAATAAAAGCCAGAACTAGACTCAAATAAATGTAATGATTAAGATTAAATTAGAACCAGGAATATTGAGAAATAATTAATACCCAAATCTTGTTGTTCATCTTGGTAAATTATAATAGAAAGACTGCGTTGTAGATTATTCTTTATTCTCCCCTTAGATCCGCACCTGACACCACATGACTTTAATATTTTTGTTTTCTGTAGGTGTAAGTCATGATTTTCTTACAAAAATTTTCACATATTTTTTTGACCTCACATAACTTATAGTAAGTAAGTAGTATTTCTTAAGTCTGGTAGTCAACACATCATTTCATCAGCAACATCAAATATTCACATGTTGAAAGATCTTTAACAGCAAACACGAATAAAAAAAAAACTCTTTTGTTGACTTGACATGATGTGCACTTGTGCATCAGCAGCAGAAGCAGCAGCACACTGCAGTCAAGATGCAGTGCAAACCAACAAAGAAATATGTACAAAAGTATATGGAAATGAAAAGCAAATAACAAATAAAATAAATAAAAAAAATACAAGTAGTATAAACATTTATGACTGATTATAAGCAGCAACTGTTTCTAGGAAATATTATAAATATTGTGAAAAAGGTGAGGTGGAAAACAGCAGCTCCAAACGTAGAAATATTAAGAAGAAATACAAACAACAACAGTGCCACCGGTATGACAACTCAATTGAGTTGTAACGAAATTTTAGTTTTTCAAATGTTTGTTATTGCATTATTTTTCATTTCTATGTTTTTAACTGGAAAATAAGTGAAACTTAGTTTTAACAACCTTAGACAATATGTACAAATACAGCACATTACGCTGGCCCACAGGAGTCTTGTGTTTATCTCTCATTGTGTTGCCATGTTTTGTGGACCTACTAACGTTGTATGTTTGTTTATCTTTCAATTATATAAACAAACATTGACAGTTCACGGTGATCATGATGGCAATAATGATGATCATTGAAACTTCATTATCAGCTTCGTGTATTTGTTTATTGTCTGCCTGTATTTTTGTGTTTTTTTTCTTTAGTTAGTTAAAGGTGCTAAAGGTTTATGATGATATTTGCATATTTGATGAATAAACAACAACTGTCTGTATGTATGACTTACTGCATTTACAGAGTTATAGATGGAAGGACTGAGTGACTGACTAACTTTGGAGTGCAATGCTTAATATTGTAGTAGTCTGCGCCTCTTGTCATTTGTTGTTTAAGCATGCGCATCTTGACAATTTACTGCTTCGTAACACTTGACATCATATTTAATGATGGAATTTTTGTGCATTTGCTAGTTTGGTCAATAATTGTAGAAAAACTTGGAGTTTTTTTTGTTTATTTTTCTACTTAGAGGAAATGAGGGAAATGTGATATTTAAATATTAACACTTTAACTTTAGGCGTAGAGTGTTTACCCTCAAATTAGGGAGTGGAATTGAGTTGTAAGGTTAAATAGCTTTACGTGAATATGATGCAGCAAATGAAATTAAAATTTTCCTAAAATAGATTCTATCTTTAACATTTTTCAGTTTTTGTTGTGTACTTTAAACATTTAGTATGATCAGATATGGAACGATTGCAGGCAACTTAGGTATTTGGGTTAATTATGGAAATTACCGCACCAATTCTAGTGAATAAGGTATTAAATAAAACGCTGGAAAAGTACTTAACATTGTGTTCAAAATTAACTCAAAATATTAATTAAATTTTATATTTTTCTTCCGTATTAGAAATAGAAATCCTTTATGTTTTATAATCATAATTTAAGAACACTGAAATTGTAAATAATGTTTAAATACAGTTGATTTATTTCTATACAATGCTCCCTAGCATATGCAATATTCTGTTATAACAAATTACTCCCAAAAATATGCTACACTTTTGTTATTATATACATAATACACAGTTTGAATAGATTTCCTAGTAGCATAGGGAAAACTACATTCCCATTAAATTAATATTTATATGTTTGAGGATTATAGTTTTCTAAGCGAAAAGAAAAACACCAAAACCTTCTTAACACAAACTAAAGTACATATATTATATAGAAAGAGAGTGCTATGAATAGTTGCAATAGCAAATGTAAATTAAGTATATAAATACATTCATGCCATTTATATATATAAAAGGTATAAGTCTATATACCTTTTCATACTACTAACTTTCAATCCATTCACTTTTCTATTTGCTTCTCAGTTTTAGACATCACAACTCGAAACTGTAACATTTTATTCCACTCTTTACTTAGTTTCATTTTTTTTAATATGCCACAAAATGTAGCATGTTTGCTATGCATATGAAAGAAGTCTAGAAAATAATATTTAAATAGCAAACAAAAAAATTTTAATAATAATAAAAGTGGTAACCTAATTTTGGTTTATTAAATTTTAAATAAAATTGGAAAACTTAATAAAAATATATGTTGAAAGATTTATGCTTGAATGATTAAGATTAAATATCAAAAGAACAAATTGAAGAGTATTAAGAGAAAGTGAATTATTTTAGTCTGCCTTAATTGTGCTAGTAATTTAACAGTATTTGTGGATTAGTAAATAAAGCCAACTATTTTGATTCATAATAATTTTTTAAAATAGAATTATTTAAAATCGATGATGATATTCCTTAAAAAAAACAAATGCATAGCAATACACACGAAATACGGTTTAACGTCGTGCCATTGAAGACACAATTTGTATAGTTCTGTTATGATCTGAGGTTTATAATTATGTACTGGTATATCCTGCACTACTAAGAAATCTATTTAATCTCTTTATAATGTATATAATAACAAAAGAGTAGCCAATTTTTGGGAGTAATTTGTTTTAAGAGAATATTGCATATGCTAGGAAGCATTAAATGGAAATAAATCAACTGTATTTAAAAATTATTTACAATTTCTGAGTACTTAAATTATGATACTAAGGTTCTACATCGTTCCATTGAAGGCACAATTTTAATAGTTCTGTTATGATCTGAGGTTTACAATTATGTACTGGTATATCCTGTAAGCAGTGTGAATGTAGTTTTCCCTGCGATACTATGAAATCTATTCAAAGTCTATAGTATATACATAATAGCATAATTTTTATTTTGTTATAATAGAATACTGCATATGCTAGGCAGCATTATATGGAAATAAATCAAATGTATTTAAGCATTACTTACAATTTCTGAGTTCTTAAATTATGTTTATAAAACATAAAGGACTTCCATGTAAAACCTGCAGAAAAATATATAAAATTTCATAAATATTTTAGGTTAATTGTAAGCATAGTTAAGTACTTTTACAGAATAAAAATATTTTGGAAATAAATCTGCCATTTCTAATTTTCTTATCCCATTGACATGCAATTTTACACAGATGTAGCAGAGAATTTTTCGAGTTTTAAGCGACATTTTGAGGTTTCATGTCAGGACATGCAAAATTTTGAAAATTTTGTTAATCTTACTATCAAAATGTTTAATATATTCTTAAAGCCGATAACTAAGCCTATAAAAACATAGTAGCGTGGGACACTTTTACCTTATACTTAGTTATTTTCAAAAATTAAACTTACAAAATTTCACCATACCTTGACCCAGTCTTTTCATAATATCGGACACATTATATGAACGATATCACTAAAAAAACAAGTAAGAAAGTATGGTCGGGCTTGACCGACCATAACTAAGTAAAAGAGCAAAAATTTTTCTTTTAAAATTTCAATAATTTTATATTTTTTTTATTTATATTTTTGAGTGATTTTCGGAAGTGGGCCTTATATGGGGGCTATGACCAATTATGGAACGATCACCATGAAATTAGGTCGTGTGATTTATGTCTATATTAAAATTACCTATGTTGAATTTTGTGTGTTTACCAACATTTTTAAGCGATTTATGCACGTTAAAGTGATTTTCGGAAGCGGGTATATATGGGAGCTATGACTAATTATGGACCGATCGTAACAAAATTTGGTGACATGAATTTTGTGTATATAAAACTTATTTGGAGCGGAATTTGTGGAGATACATATATAAATTAAACATTTATGACCGATAAAGTCCAATTTCGGGAGGACATTTGTATGGGGGCTAGGTGAAATAATGGACCGATTTCAGCCAGTTTCAATAGGCTTCAAAAAATAATATGTATCAAATTTCATCGAAATATCTTCAAAATTGCGACCTGTACTCTGCGCACAAGGTTTACATGGACAGCCAGCCAGCCGACCAGACGGACGGGCGGACATCGCTTAATCGACTCAGAAAGTGATTCTAAGTCGATCGGTATACTTTAAGGTGGGTGTTAGACTAATATTTTTGGGCGTTACAAATATCTGCACAAACGTATAATACCGTCCCCAATATGGTGGTGTAGGGTATAAAAATTATTAGTTAAATAATTCATAAAATGGCTTCAAAGCAACATAGCCCAAAAATAATAAGTTTGGCGGCAAAACTGCTATTACACTTTGCTTCCTCCAAAAAGTTTCTTAAAAAACTTTTAAAAAACTTTTCCTTTTCCTGTCATTTTGAAGGGTACATATCTGTCATTTATACTCACTTAGTTATTGAACATTATAGTGTAAACAAGAAAGTTTTTTTTTGTTTCACAAATATCGCCTTTCGTACAAACGAATCGTCATATGCGGTAAGTTTTGCTTTAATTCTTTAATTTGGAAAAAAAAGTGCAGCTGATGCACACCGATTACCATTGGTTTGAGTATGCGAGAGATAGTTTGTGGGGTTCAGAAGTGGTGATTTTGACATGAAAGACATAGATGGCCCAGGCCAGAGAAGACAAAGAATTTTAGGCACTAGTCCATGAAGATTGTGGTAAAACTCAATAAGAGTTATAGTTTGAAGAAAAATTTTATTTTATTTCTCAAGATGTTGTTTTAATAAAATGAGAGGCGGGAGTACCTGTTTCGAATAAAAAAAATAGTTCTAGGAAGTTTTCAGAACTTAGAAAAACTTAAAATTGTTTGTCGAATGATAAACGAAATATCACAACCGATTTTATTGAAACTCGGCATGCGCTCTTCTTTTGTTTCAGAAATGTATGTACCAAATTTCTAGACTTTTGCTTGGATAGGGACAATTTTATGCGATTTAAATGGATTTGGATTGTATAGGCAGTGGGCTTGGACGATTTTGATAAAATTTCACGTTTTTCCTAATTTAGTCCATATAATTCTTGGTGCCAACATTCAATGCTCTACAACTATTCCTTATAATTATTGCACAAAAATGTATGAAGCCACCTCTCTGTGTGCCGTTCGACTATTGTTTGTTTCTATCGATGCAGAGCGCTCTCTCTTGGGGATACGCTTCTCGATATTGGCTTGATTCATTGTTGGCCTAAGGTAATTTCCTGTATTTGGTGGGAGCAAAAGCGTTCTATCTAATATGAGCTACTGAAATCTGGCCATACCATCACATGGTACCTGTACCGAACACAACTGATTCGTTTGACAATCAGTTGCAATATCTGTTAAAAAGTATTTTGAATGAAGTGGTTGGAAAATTTTGCCTCACCCATTTTATAGTCCAGACCGTACCCAGTCCGACTTCTATTAGTTTCGATCGATACATATCTGGGATACACTTCTCTTTAGAACAGAGTATTCGAAATTGGCTTGATTCATTCTTATTTCTTCATTCTTAGAATCCATATATTGCCAGATAGATGGGAAGAGGTCACAGCTAACAATGGCCAATACTTTCATTTTTCCAGCCCGAAACAAATTAGAACTTTTTGGACGAAATTAAAAAAAAAATCGAAATTTGCGAGTTTTGTGTTTGATTTTTGCTAATAGCGTATTTAGCTTTTCCTAAAGTAAATATTTGTCTCCACCTTTGTATCTGCTATCAAAATATGATCAGATGTGATACAGAAACGAAAAAACCTTTTATTAAATATGATTTCCCCTATATCGCTGATTTTGTCTCCAAATTCAATTTTACTCCAAATTCCACTAAAATTAACTCCTTCGTTTACAAAATGCCCTTTACCATCATACAAACAATTTTCAGATCCATAGTTTGTACGAGTCCAAAAATAGGAGACTTTATAGTTGAATATTGCAGAAATTTTGAATTTCAAAACACACTTACAAATCAAAAACCCTGGATGGATATGTTCCGAAAAGTACAATATCTTTATTATTTTCTCAAAAATATTATTTAAGCTTAATAGGGGTCTTTCACAGGTCTTTCCAAATTTAACCTATTAAAAGTTTGGATTTAGCCTATTTGTTCTAAAATCCCAAAGCAGGGAATCACAAACAGAATTAGACAGCCTCTTTTTAACAGCCTCGAACCAATTGGGGTCCCAATGGGCAAAATTCTTAAAATATAAATTTCGTGGATTTTTTCTAAATAAATTTTTAGAATTCTGGGTTTTCTTTTCCTCAAAAAATTTTAATTTTTAGAATCTTCACCAAGTGTAGTAAGGCTGTTTGTCATTGCGTCTGTAATTTACACAATTCTCATTTCCGTATATAGAGTATATATATTCTGGATCGTTGTAGATAGCGGAGTCGATATAGCCATTTTTATGTGTCTGTTGAATTCGACTTTTCGAAGCCCTCAAATTGTAAGGTTGGTTTAGTTGCTATTGAAAATTTGGTACACAAATGGCTGAGATCTCCAGATATTACCAATATCTGGATTACTGAGTCATTAAAATAGGCAATATGGTAATCAAATGAAGGGCATTTCAATGTCATAGAAATTCAGAACCATAGTGGGTCAAAATCGGGAAAAAATATCTAGCTAGATGCACTCTACAATTTTTGATTAAAAAATAATTACAATTCGAATTAGAATTATAGAAAGAACTACGATTGAGGCTAGATTTTTACTACAAAAAGAACAGTAATTCAATCTAGAATGGACAATAAAAATAATTACGATTAAAGCTCAAAATTGACTATAAAAAGAACTACTATTAATGCATGAACTAGTTCACTTGTTATGAAAAATGAATCCCATCCATTCATTGATAATCATATTGTCTAAAACTATTTCAACAAAGTCAACCAAATTTATTTAAATTCATTATAAAAACCCAATATAATCTTATGGCAACTTTCATTTCAAACATTATTTTGTTCCAGTTTCGTATTTTTCTGGCGAAAATTGTTCACATTATAACTCTAAACCAAATACAAAAAATGTACATACATATGCAAGTAATTTCGTACAAATTACTTTAACTTAAGCTTAGGTATTCATGAAAATCCCTAAAAAACATACATACATACATACAATTTTTCAAAAATATATACAAACAGACACTATGTGGTACTTTAAAAGAAAATTACATGTAATACAAGTACAAAAAAACAAAATGGGATCATAGAAAATTACTACACTAAAACTTCTAACAAAAATTCAAATAAAATTCCTACTCTAGAAACATGTTGTTTGCCAAAACAACAACTCTTCTATGGAGTCTTAAATTCTTGTGTTAGTTGGTTTGAATGTTGAAAAAGTATAAGTAACACATTTTATTTGAAGTAGTGAAAAGAAAGTAATACATGCAATATTACCGGTGAATGCAGAAATTGGAGAGATATATTAGAGAATACAGCTATTTTGCTGATGTAAATACTATAAATAGTTAAAGTAACAACATAGAAAAAATCATTGCATATTTCAAGGCATAACTGATGTTGTTGAAATAAGAGTTGCCTGTTTTAGGGAAGGTATTCCAGAGATGATATGAGAATTTAGGCAATAGCTAGTGCAATAACTTTCTGTCGCGGTTACGAAATTTAAGAAATGTGCAACGATCTTTTAGTGGATTCTTATAACCCCCATCTCACCCTAGTATGGAAAACCACACATAATTATTCTTTTTTTATACATTTAAAATCTTTAATTTATTAAGGAAAAATGTTGAATTTCAAGATTTTTAAAAAGTTACCTTTCTTACCCTCTTATGTGGTTTTCCACACACACGTAATTTCTATGTATTATGCACTATGATCAGCATTTTTAACATTCACCAAGTTTGTGGTTTCACATTTCAAATTTGCGACCTCAAAAAGTATATTCATTCTCGATCGTTACAGATAGCGGAGTGTATATAGCCATGTCCGTATGACCGTACGTATGTTGAATGATTGATAAACAAATTTTCCTGTTGTATTGAAGTCTGTAGAGTTTGGAAATACTCAAGTTTTTTTAGGATCACTTCGTTTAGTACATTTTTTTATTAGTATTTGTAGTGAAATGGCGTAGCGAAAGTCAATTTCAAAATTAAAATTGATTTTAAAATGGTTCTTTTTATAGAAAAGGATTTAACTTTGAGAAATAATAAAGTTTCTTAAATATTTCAAAAAATGCACTTATTTCAACTAATTTTCCCTTTCTTCGTGCTCTAAAAAACGTAAGTAAATAATGAGTTATACTAATTTTTGTGATAAAATGTTTCGAACTTTTCTTTTTTTTCAAACAAATGCTTGCAAGTTTTTATGTTTAAAAAAAACATAGCTGACAGTATTTTGCTTTATTTTGAGAGCATCATGACTTAAATTACCGTAACTCAGCCATTTTCCAGCCGATTTTTATAAAACTTTTTCCTTTTTAAAAGATAAAACTCATACATATGTATATTTCGAACAAAAGGAACCAGTTTAAAATTAGTTTCGGACTAAAATGTTTTGAATTTATTATTTCACTAAATCGAAATGATCGAGAAAAACAAAAAGTATTTCCGTAGTCTATGGAATCCAACAAACCAGAATTGTTTATGAAGAATATAAAATCAGATTGAAATAATAATTTAAATCAATAAAATAAACAAATATTTTATTATGAAAAACATTCCTTAATATTTTAAATTTTTGGATTTACACTACAAACATCTGATTTTTATTAATAAAAAGTATTGTAGTATAAAATCCCCTCTTAAGTGATCTAGCTGGGCTTTTAAAATAGTGTAATTTCATCAATTATTTTAGCAATTGTCGCGAAATTTGAAATGAATTCTTAAAGTAAATTTTGTTTTCAGTTATACTAATTTTTAACCCCAAATTAGTGCAAAGTTTTGAAAAATATTCAAGTTTCTAAAAACTAGACTTCATTACCTATCCAACGATATGCAATATGTGACACAAACTCTTCATGTTACACTAAACTAATACATCAGAAAACACACTTCATGACAAATTATCTACTAACTTTCACCATAACAAAGTTAGTGCTTACTATGCACTTCTCATTATTTGATGTTCCGTTTCTTATTTCTTTTTGATGGATTGTTATTGTAGTTTTTATTACGGAGCGCTGAAGTAAACTTTGTAAACGCAAAATAATCTAATTGAATTACGTTGTGAGTGTCCATGAAATAGACAATGCTTGGTTCATATAGCATGTAAAAACAAAAATTTTCATGAGAAATAATTTTTTTTTATCAAAAACCTTTTTTTTCACAAATCTATTTTTTTATTAAAAATCAAATTTTTTTTTTTTTGATAAAACATTTGGTTTTTAATAAAAAAATAGATTTTTAATAAAAAAATTTGAATTTTAATAAAAAATTTAATTTTTAATAAAAAATTAGATTTTTAATATAAAATTAGATTTTTAATAAAAAATTTGATTTTTGTAAAAAAATTTATTTTTAATAAAAAATTTGATTTTTAATAAAAAAATTTGATTTTTAATAAAAAATTAGATTTTTAATAAAAAATTTGATTTTTAATAAAAAATTTGATTTTTAATAAAAAAAATTTGATTTTTAATAAAAAAAATTTGAATTTTAATAAAAATTTAATTTTTAATAAAAAATTTGATTTTTAATAAAAAATTTGATTTTTAATAAAAAATTTGATTTTTAATAAAAAACTTTATTTTTTAATAAAAAATTTGATTTTTGCTGAAAATTTGATTTCTGATAAAAAATTTGTTTTATGAAAAAAAAATTATTTCTCATTAAAATTTTTATATATAAAATAGTTACTTTTTGCTGTGTGAACCAAACAGTATCTAATTTATGGACACTCGCAACGTCATTCAAATTAGATAATTTTGCGTTCACAAAGTTTACTTAAGCGCTCCGTAATAAAAACTACAACAACAAACCATATATAACAAATAAGAAACGGTACATGAAATAATGAGAAGTGCATAGTAAGCACTAACTTTGTTATGGTGAAAGTTAGTAGGTAATTCTTCATGAAGCGTGTTTTCTGATGTATTAATTGAGTGTAACATGAAGAGTTGGTGTCACATATTGCATATCGTTGGAAAGGTAATGAAGTCTAGTTTTTAGAAACTCTACGATCTTTTAAAACTTTGCAATAATTTGGGGTCAAAAAGTAGTATAACTAAAAACAAAATTTACTTTAAGGATTCATTTCAAATTTAGCGACAATTAATAACAAAAATGCATGAAATGACTCTAATTTAAAAGCACGGCTAGATCAAATAAAAGGGATTTTACACTACAATACTTTGTATTAATAAAAATCAGTCTTTCAAAAATTATATTAGTGAAAATCCAAAAATTATTAAGTATTAAAGAATGTTCAAACATAATTAACATTTATAATAAAATATTTCTTTATTTTATTGATTTGAATTATTATTTCAATTTGATTTTATTTTCTTCCTAAACAATTTTGGTTTGTTGGAGTCCATAGACTACGGAAATACTTTTAGTTTTTCTCGATTATTTCGTTTTGTTGAAATAACGATATTCTTGAAGTTGCAAGTTCAAATCATCATAAATATTTTAGTCTGAAACTAATTTTAAAATGGTTCCTTTTATTCGAATTTTGTAAAAATCAGTTGCAAAATGGCAGAGTTGCGGCAGTTAAGTCAGGATGCTCTCCAAATAAAGCAAAATACTATCAGCTATGTTTTTATTTTTTCCTATTACTTTTCAATAAAAGGAACAATTTTAAAATCAGTAAGTAAAAAAAACCAATACACACTATTCCAAACAAAACTTACACTTGGTCCAACAAATTATTATTTTCTTACTAACGTTAGCTTTCAAAAATACGTCGGATATTATCATCGCTATATCATTCATTTTCAACTGTTATTTCATTAAAAATTATCACCGAAAAGAAACACGTCGAAAAAAATTTAAAACTTTAAAACAAATCCAAAATTATGATGCTTGTGTGTTGAAATCAACACATGAGGGTAAAGGTATTTGTTCCAAAAAGCGTAACCACTTTTTTAAGCACAAATTTGTTTGAAGTGTTTACTCTTACATGTTTTTTGTTAGATCAAATAGCATCAAATAAAATAAACCTACTTTTTTTGTATTGAATCATCCTAAGTAAAATAAGTTTTTGTAAATAAAAGAATTTAAAAGCATTTTATTTAGTGGTTACGTTTTTTTCGTCAAATATTTGTCGTGTGTGACCCTACCTTAAGCAATGTAAGTTTTTTGAGTGTGAGAGGAGACATAGGTTCAGTTAAATATTGTCTATTGACATTTTCACTCACCACTTTCTCAAGTTCAACTGATTCCGAAACTTTCTCTTTTCCTTTACCTAAAAAGCTGAATCTTTCTCTTGGTTATTCTTCCCATTTAGTTTCATAATATTTGGTATAGCAGAAATTCGATTTTTTTTGTGCTGCATGATTATATTTGTGTTTTTATGTTCTCTTTCTGAATGCTCACCTGCAAACAATAAATATATAATGGGTTTGATATAATTCTTGTAACTTGCAAGCAGAAATGAAAATAATTTTTAAGCCAACATCAAAAATGTCACAATCGTCTTTCATAATACTATGAAAGAGAGTCAAAGTCATTATTTTACCACTCTGAAGAAGGGACTGGAAAACAAAAAAAAATTAAGTTCATCATTCGCTCCCATTCATTTAAATGTTTGAAGTACTTCACAAGCGACCACTACCGATGCCCATTCGTAGAACGAAACTGTGGTTTACTTCTATATTTTTTGAGGTTGATTTTTGTTATTGTATGTTGTTATTGCTAAAATTCTGTCTTACTATGTTACCTCTATTTCAAATTATTTTGTGCTATAGTTTGGAGTTGTTTTTGCGCCTTAAAATTAGCTTCGTTTTGCATTGATGCATATGAAATTGCATACTTAAAGGAGGTTATTTAGTTGTTGTTGTTATTTCTGTTGCTATACTTTCTACAGAATATGGTTGTGTATATTATTTTTAAAACATACATACTTACTTAAACATTTGCATATGAAGCGGGAAAATGCTAGGGTTTCGCATTGAAGGCCTTCTAGGCATGTATATACATTCAATAAGATCCCATACTTATTGCAATCTGCCTTCCCTCACAAGATGTTCTAGAAAGGATTTGCTTCTGCTTCAAAATTGTATTGTAAACTCAGGTCTAACAAATATTTATTTAAAATTCAAACATGCCTGGTTTTCTTATACATATATTTTCTCTATATAATAAAATTTATTTTGATTTTTGAGTTTTTTTTATATGTAAAATCAATTTCTTATGCGAAATTAAAGTGATCACAGATCGAGTTTTTTTTCTCGATTAATCGCATATTAACAAAGTTACTAACGATTTTAGTTTTTTGAGTTTTTTCATATGAAACATAAATTTTTGGTCAGAAATATAAGTGATCATGGATCATGCTTCTTTTCTCGATTAAACGCTACATTTATTACAAACTGTTGCATGAAAACACAAGAAGGTACAAAGGCTTCTAAAAAAGTTGATCTTTTAAATTGGGTGTATTGCTCTTTGTTAGCCATTGTTAGCTATGAAATTTTCCCATTTTTCAGGCAACTTATGGATTCCAAGCCAGAAGAACTGCTCATCTTATGAGGCCAAGAACTAATCAAGACGATTTCGGATACTCTGTTCTAAAATGAAGCGTATTATCGATCGAAAAAAATAGTAGTCGTGGACTATAAGATGGATAAGGCAAAACTTCCCAGCCTCCTTTTTCCTAAATAGTTTTTAACAGGTATTGTTGTCATGATGTAATATTACGGTTTCATGCCAGACAGGATATTCTTGGCGCTTTTAGGATAATGCTCGCTTTAATCGAATCAGTTACGTTCGGTGCAGATTCCGTGCGATGGTCTAGCCAGATTTCAGCAGCTCATAATAGATAGAACACTTTTTCTACCACCAAATACAGAGCATTACCTTAGCGATATGTGTTTGGCTTTGTATCCATTCGGCTGGATAACGGAGCTTCGCGTACGATCTCTTATGCTTCTGCTTATAGTAATGGGTCCATTTTTAACATGCCAAATCGTCCTTTAAGATCTCTCGACTTCATTTCGTAAGGTACCCAATTACTCTGCTTTTGGATGAATCCTGCTAATAGCAAACACTTTGAAATTGAAGCTTGAGTAGCTCGCAATGAGTTTGCAATCTTTTGTTGGGTTTGACAGCAATCTGCATGAAGTAATGCCACCAATTCTTGGTCTTCAAACATTTTTGGTTGTCCTGGGCGATTTTTGTCTACAGTGTCAAAATTAGAACTTCTGAACCTCACAAACCACCTCTCGCACATTAAAAGCAATGAAGGTCATTAAGCATAATCTTCGGTGAGCAATCGGTGTGCTTCAGTGGCAACTTTTTTCAATTTAAAGAGGTATAGAAAAACTTACAGCATATGACGCTTTGTTGGTACAAAATTCAACATTATCGAAGCAAAATAAATCCAAAAAAAACCCTTCAAAATGACATATTAGTACTACGGAATGGGGGGTAAGACCTCCGATATGTCACTACCACAGGCTAGTATTTGATAGTTTCCGTGACTCCACCAACCAATCCTGGAATAGTAGGACGGATTGTCAAGTGTACAAGGCCTTTTGGACAAAACTGGATGCAAAGGCAACCAAACACCAATTTGGTTGTCTAGTAGGAGTGATAACAGGTCACTGCTCAATTGGGGCCTTCAGAACGGAATTTTTGTAGGATATATGGGGATGTAGAGGAGTTAGAGACAGTGAAACACATTATGTGCAGCTGCCCGAGACAACAGAGTCATAGATTTAAATGGCTAGGTAACAGATTTTTTACTTAGGAGGGTTGCTGGCTGTAAATTGTGTAACATACTAGGTTTTATCAGATGAATAGCTTGGCTAATTAAAGGACGTTCTACAGTGAATTCAAACCCGTAACCAAATTTCTCCTCTTTATGCAGATTTGGATTATTCTTTTTATTTCTCCCTTTGCTATCTCTAGAACACTACCTTTCTTCTTCTTTTCTTCATGTCCCCCTCTTTCAGGAAGGTCATACTTTTTCTCCCTATACAACTCTTGAAAGGAATCACAAAGAACCTTATGGTGTCCGAGTGGAAGTGCTTAACTAAACTAAGTATTTAAAACAAAATACCGAATTCAAAAAATACACCATCTATTGTAAATCCCTCATTTTTAAATCATACAAACAATAATATTTTATGTTGAGAGTTTCGCGTGAAGCAGTTTTTTTATAAAAACTAGACATGTGATGTTTCAAGTCCATTCTTTAGGTTTTATGCGGTATTCATTAAGAATATTTTCAATAATAACCCTCATTAAAGGCTTCGCCATACCTTCAATTAGGCTTTAATTTTCAAATTATTTAATAGAAACTCCTATGGGGATATTCTATGGGGCATTACGCTGAGGACTCTTTACAGGCTTTCAACGGAAGATCTTCTAATATGCCTTCTTAAGTAGAATATCTATCAGCGCTGTAACAGAAGCTAGTATCCAAGGATGTCTGGATGTCCTTGTAACTGTCAAATAAGGCCTTTAGAAAGGCCTCTTTACTGCATATTTTTCCCGCTGGGTATTATCATACATATACACAAAGTTCTTAGTATGTTATTTGCTTGTTATTTCCCTACCATGATGCTAACGAGTTGGTAAAACTATGTGTGTTAAAAAATGAAAAACAAAAACTGAAAAACAAATCCCCGTCTAACAATCATATGCCAACTCTGGAATATTCACACTAAGGTGGCCCATATTTTTCACTTTAACAAATTTCTGAGCAAATGATAAATTTTCCAATTTAAAATCAATCCAAAAAAATTCCGGTGTGGCATTTGTGTGGGTAGGTGAAATCATGGGTAGGTGAATTGTGGACAATTTCAGCTAGCTATCTCCTTTCGTATTTTCAACAGACAGACAGACAGATGGTCGGATCTAGCTAGATCGTCTTAGAATCTGACGAGATCCCGGAATATATATTCTTTTGTGGTTCTGCGATGAATAATTCAAAGTGTTACAAATGGAATGACAGCATCCATATCCCCATCTTTTTTGACGATGGTTACAAGAAGTTCAAAATAAAGCCCATCCTAATATACACTCAAACTTACATAAATACATATTGAAAACTAAACATGTGAGTGTTTAGGTTTTATGATCGTGTAACAGAGTATATGTGTGTGTCGGTAAGTATCCTTTTTATTTTGCATTTAGAAAAGTATGAGTATTATTTTACGTGTGGTACTCATAGTTTTGTTAACAGAATGAAACAGCAGTAGCAGCAAAAAAATAAAAAATCTAGAAAAACAATTTTATTATACTATGCTAACAAGCAAAAAAAATATCGGATTTTTCTTTCCACTCTTCATTTATAAATGTGCTATGTTTGTATGCAAGTGTATTTTTCTAAACCAAGTATAGTATGGCAAAAGTTTAAAGAGAAAATTTTGTTTTATTTTTCAATGTAGTACTTCTCAACATTATAGGTAAAATAGCAGAGAAAGTAGTAGTAGTAGTAGCATTGGAATGTTATAGGTGTTTTTATGGTATTTTTCTAGCACCTTAAACTATGCCATAAATATTTAATGGTCAAGAAAATTGTTAAGCATAGTTTTGGGTGCTTGCTAGCAAGGTTTATTGGAGTAGTATGTTGCTGGCATAAAACAAATTAATGTATTGAATTGATTAAATTTTATCGAATGATTTAATTTTGAACATTATTTCGAGTTTTTATATCCTATAGTATTATAGAGAAGGTTAAGAAGCTTTATAAAGCAAAACTTTAATTTTGAACTTTAGTTTTCTATTTACAGTCCCCATATTATGTTTTTTTTCTTCTTTACAATCAATTTAAATATTTGTATACGATTTTATCACTTTTCTTAACATTAAAATTAATTTACGTTGGGCTGTGGTGCAACATTTTGCTAAATTCACTTAAACATGAATTATCGAATTAAAATATTATACAACAAATTCATATAATTTAACCAATGTTCACTTTAATCTTGAAAAATATTTGACTTCTTTAACAAAATTTAAAATTAAAGAAGACAATAATCCAGAAGTGTCCATTGTTTTTGAGAGCTATATGCGGCTCTGATGAATTTTATATACCCTTCATCAAAATATACTTTTAAATAAAGATTAAATATTTTTTTGGTGAAAATATTTTATTATTGAAAACAAATGTTATGGTAAAAAAAATGTTTGGTGAAAAAAAAAATTTTAAAAAATATTTTTCTCGAATATGCAAACGTCTTTGAAATATCTATCATTAGATATCCATATTGTCTATCCTAAACAGTTCCGAAGGAAAAACCAAGCGTCGGAAGTCTTCAAAAATATTTTTTTATGCTTCTGGAAGAAACAATAGAATTAAAAAAGGACGAAAGGATCTGAGATATTGTAGATGCAGCCAGTAAGACATTCCTAACCAAATGAAAAAAAAAAACTTAGACATTTTTTACATATTGAAATTCATGAAAATAATTATACTCCTGTATGAAAATTTATTGATTAGGAATGAAACTCCATGAAGAACTGCCGAACATTTGTAATGCATAGTTAATACATGCGTATTCATGGAAGATTATTGAACTACCTTTTCTTTTACTCGGAAGGAGCTCAAAGTGCGGTTATATTGCAAATCATACATATTTCTATTTTTCGTAACAAGACTCCAAAAACTATAATTAAATAAACCAAAAATAATCAAATGCAAACCTCACAATATTCTTCTTCGGAACATTGTGGAGAATTCGAAAGGTTTTTGAAAAAAATGATTAGAAAGTACGCTATTTCCTTTGCAAAAGTAATTTTTATTTATTAGAATCCTATTAATTTGTATCCATAGAATCCTATTTCCGTTTTTTCCAACAGTACAAACAATGAAAAAAATAAAAAAATTAAAAAAAATCATTGTTTTTCTCGAAGTTTTTCGTTTCCTCCCAAATATTACAGTGTAGCTATATAGTGTATTTTTATACCCTACACCATCATAGTGGGAAGGGTATAATGCGTTTGTGCAGATGTTTGTAACGCCCAAAAATATTAGTCTAACACCCACCTTAAAATCGACATAGAATCACTTAAACGATGTCCGTCCGTCTGGTCGGCTGGCTGGCTGGCTGTCCATGTAAACCTTGTGCGCAGAGTACAGGTCGCAATTTTGAAGATATTTCGATGAAGTTTGGTACATATTACTTTTTCGGCTCAAGGTCCAAGCCTGTTGAAACTGGCTGAAATCGGTACATTATTTCACCTAGCCCCCATACAAATGTCCTCCCGAAATTGGACTTTATCGGTCATAAATGTTTAATTTATATATGTATCTCCACAAATTCCGCTACAAATAAGTTTTATATACACAAAATTCATGTCACCAAATTTTGTTACGATCGGTCCATAATTAGTCATAGCTCCCATATAGACCCGCTTCCGAAAATCACTTTAACGTGGATAAATCGTTTAAAAATGTTGGTATATACACAAAATTCAACATAAGTAACTTTCATATAGACCTAAATCACACGACCTAATTTCATGGTGATCTGTCCATAATTGGTCATAGCTCCCATATAAGGCCCACTTCCGAAAATCATTCACGAATATAAATTATTGATATTTTAAAAGAAAAATATTTTTACTCATTTACTTGGTGTAGGGTATTATATGGCGGGCTTGACCGACCATACTTTCTTAATTGTTTTTCTATAGGCTTTTAGCAAAAACACAACTAAGTAGCTAACATTTGATGATATTATCATGTTTTTACCTTTTAAAAACGGTGGTTTATTTAATTTTTAAATAAACCAGGGATCAAGTAGTTTAAGCATTGTAACATATCTTTATTTATTTCAATTTACACAACAATTTAAATAGCCACTCTCTTATAATACACACAAATACTTTTAATACGTTAAGTCTAACAGCTACTAACTACTAAGCAACACGCTGTTATTTCATACATCTTCAGTGCCATCTTCTGGTAGTTTCATGAATTATCTTACGGACAACACTCGAACCTTCTATAAAACTACATAGTAAATATTATTGTTTTTTATTTTTTTTTTAACAAACACAAAATGCGAAGCGTTTTGCTTGTCTGCAGAAACACCCACAGTCTCTGGCAGGAATCGAACCCGCAACCCTTGGATTGATAGTCCAGTACACTATCGTCTAGTCTATAGGGGCACCGTTCAAGTTCTTTGTTATATTCTGTACTTTGTATCTTATTTAAACATTTTTTATTAATAAAGGATCTTTCATTAACCGCTTCCTATCTATCGACATTTTGTATTAGTTTGAAAGCGCTATCGATGTCATTATGTATTGAATATGCAAATGTGCAAATGTCCGCCGAAGCGTCGCTGGATGGCGTGCATCCAACATGTCTAATTTTCCATCACACTGGCGCATAAATCAGGCAGAATTTGGCCGATATCCTCAGTTATGTAAGGTCTGAGGGTAGTAGTGGTTTGTGGCTTATTCGCATAGACCTGAAACTTAAGAAAACCCCACAAGAAAAAGGCAAGCTCACATCACCACCACATGAGATGACTATGCCCTCAAATCGCTCATGCAGAGTGTTCAATGTGGGATGAGCTGTGTGACACGTAGCGTCCTGTGGTAATCATCGCCCCGTTATGCTCGCCGTTGACGGTAATGGCCTGACCAACGTCATTCTCAAATTCATTGGACACTATTGGATATCATGTGGATTGGTAACGTCCCAAATTTGAAAATTTTGTTTGTTGAAGTACCTTCATTGGATGATATTGGATCTCATGTGGATTGGTATCGTCCCAAATTTGAAAGTTTTGTTTGTTAACATACATTTTCATCCATAAATGGGCATTACAGCAAAAGAGGCGAAGCGCCTTTGTTGAACGCTATATTCGTCCATGGTAAATTGGCAAAAAAACTGTATAAATGAAAGCCAATTTTTCAAGCAATCTGTCAAAGTTCGTAAGTCCCTATTGGAAGACCCTTTATTTATATATTTTTAAATATTCGCCGTAAACCCCTAAAAACTTGTCTAATTATTTTCGATTTGATTGCTTTATATAACTTTGTGCGGCTACATGTTAAATATGCATACATACAAATATAACTGAGAATTTACCTAAAAACCACATTTTAAAATAATTAAATTCAATAACGTTAGTGGTTTGGCTTTGCAAATATTTTTGGCCTGACCTTGTAACCAAACCGAAATATAAAAGTGAAAAAAGTTTATAAAACAGAATTTTTATTTTTATTTTTATTTTTAGGCAAAACCATATGACATTTATGAATAAAAAGCATGCATGCAAATATTTGATTGCTGCAGCAGTGATTTATTGATTGAATTCTTTTGGTTTAAAAACTTAACGTTTCTAATAAATTCTAATGCCACTGATACTACTACCACTACTAGTGCAACTGTTACGTTTTAGTTGGCCCGTAACAAATTTTATTACTTGCCTCAATTGATTTATAAATATTTAAAATCCATTGAAGCATACTTTTAGGCGACTAACAGCAATATTTTTTTGATTTTCATATTTTATTTAAATAAGTTCTATTAATTCTAGCTGTTTTTTTTTGTTTTCTCTGTTTTATTTATAAATCTCATAATTTATTCAAACATGACACTTTATGGTCTATTTCAGTTTTTTTCCCCATATTTTCCATAATTTTTGTCATCTTTCTAAGCAAACAAATATACAACAAAAAAAAACTAACTCTTTATTGACTCTATAACTAACATCTATTTTCATATTGACCCAAATATTAACCAATCGACCGATATTTAAACATAGTTTTTCAAGCATATGCAAAACTTTGTCCCCAGCCACAGTTCAATTTCAAACATCCTTTCCCTCTCGTTTATCATTGTTTTAGTAAGTATATAAGTGTATGTGTGCACTGTGGGCCATCCCATACACAAAATTATGTAAGTATACAAACAAACAGATAGTTACTTATTCCTAGATGTCATGGTTTCTATGGTCTGGCATGTGTTTGTATGCATTAAATAACTGGGGAAAAAGTAAAAGTCATATGATAGTTACAACTGTCAGACTCGCACGTTTCATTGGATTTATGAAAACAAAATTAATATTAATGTAAAAACTTTGTTTGACTGGGTTTGTTTCCCCATATATACATATATATACACATATTTATAGTATATTTCTACTTTATTTTAAAACATTTATAATATTTACTGGGTTTATTTTAATATTGAGGAAACACAAACACTTACCATCAACATACATAACATTACCAACACCATTAGTAGTACCTACTAACTAGTATATTCTTGTTTAACTCTACTCATTGTTAGTCTTTTGTATATGCATAATGTAATAATATTAGGTGTTAACAGAAGTTTTGGACTTTATTCATTTGGTTGTTTTAATTCCATACTTAATTGAATCATGCCTTCTTTACAATTTATTTTAAAATGGAAAAGTGCATTATTATTGAGACACACTTTATTTAAGTTCTAGTTCAGTTCTAGTTCAGTTCTAGTTCAGTTCTAGTTCAGTTCTAGTTCAGTTCTAGTTCAGTTCTAGTTCAGTTCTAGTTCAGTTCTAGTTCAGTTCTAGTTCAGTTCTAGTTCAGTTCTAGTTCAGTTCTAGTTCAGTTCTAGTTCAGTTCTAGTTCAGTTCTAGTTCAGTTCTAGTTCAGTTCTAGTTCAGTTCTAGTTCAGTTCTAGTTCAGTTCTAGTTCAGTTCTAGTTCAGTTCTAGTTCAGTTCTAGTTCAGTTCTAGTTCAGTTCTAGTTCAGTTCTAGTTCAGTTCTAGTTCAGTTCTAGTTCAGTTCTAGTTCAGTTCTAGTTCAGTTCTAGTTCAGTTCTAGTTCAGTTCTAGTTCAGTTCTAGTTCAGTTCTAGTTCAGTTCTAGTTCAGTTCTAGTTCAGTTCTAGTTCAGTTCTAGTTCAGTTCTAGTTCAGTTCTAGTTCAGTTCTAGTTCAGTTCTAGTTCAGTTCTAGTTCAGTTCTAGTTCAGTTCTAGTTCAGTTCTAGTTCAGTTCTAGTTCAGTTCTAGTTCAGTTCTAGTTCAGTTCTAGTTCAGTTCTAGTTCAGTTCTAGTTCAGTTCTAGTTCAGTTCTAGTTCAGTTCTAGTTCAGTTCTAGTTCAGTTCTAGTTCAGTTCTAGTTCAGTTCTAGTTCAGTTCTAGTTCAGTTCTAGTTCAGTTCTAGTTCAGTTCTAGTTCAGTTCTAGTTCAGTTCTAGTTCAGTTCTAGTTCAGTTCTAGTTCAGTTCTAGTTCAGTTCTAGTTCAGTTCTAGTTCAGTTCTAGTTCAGTTCTAGTTCAGTTCTAGTTCAGTTCTAGTTCAGTTCTAGTTCAGTTCTAGTTCAGTTCTAGTTCAGTTCTAGTTCAGTTCTAGTTCAGTTCTAGTTCAGTTCTAGTTCAGTTCTAGTTCAGTTCTAGTTCAGTTCTAGTTCAGTTCTAGTTCAGTTCTAGTTCAGTTCTAGTTCAGTTCTAGTTCAGTTCTAGTTCAGTTCTAGTTCAGTTCTAGTTCAGTTCTAGTTCAGTTCTAGTTCAGTTCTAGTTCAGTTCTAGTTCAGTTCTAGTTCAGTTCTAGTTCAGTTCTAGTTCAGTTCTAGTTCAGTTCTAGTTCAGTTCTAGTTCAGTTCTAGTTCAGTTCTAGTTCAGTTCTAGTTCAGTTCTAGTTCAGTTCTAGTTCAGTTCTAGTTCAGTTCTAGTTCAGTTCTAGTTCAGTTCTAGTTCAGTTCTAGTTCAGTTCTAGTTCAGTTCTAGTTCAGTTCTAGTTCAGTTCTAGTTCAGTTCTAGTTCAGTTCTAGTTCAGTTCTAGTTCAGTTCTAGTTCAGTTCTAGTTCAGTTCTAGTTCAGTTCTAGTTCAGTTCTAGTTCAGTTCTAGTTCAGTTCTAGTTCTAGTTCAGTTCTAGTTCAGTTCTAGTTCAGTTCTAGTTCAGTTCTAGTTCAGTTCTAGTTCAGTTCTAGTTCAGTTCTAGTTCAGTTCTAGTTCAGTTCTAGTTCAGTTCTAGTTCAGTTCTAGTTCAGTTCTAGTTCAGTTCTAGTTCAGTTCTAGTTCAGTTCTAGTTCAGTTCTAGTTCAGTTCTAGTTCAGTTCTAGTTCAGTTCTAGTTCAGTTCTAGTTCAGTTCTAGTTCAGTTCTAGTTCAGTTCTAGTTCAGTTCTAGTTCAGTTCTAGTTCAGTTCTAGTTCAGTTCTAGTTCAGTTCTAGTTCAGTTCTAGTTCAGTTCTAGTTCAGTTCTAGTTCAGTTCTAGTTCAGTTCTAGTTCAGTTCTAGTTCAGTTCTAGTTCAGTTCTAGTTCAGTTCTAGTTCAGTTCTAGTTCAGTTCTAGTTCAGTTCTAGTTCAGTTCTAGTTCAGTTCTAGTTCAGTTCTAGTTCAGTTCTAGTTCAGTTCTAGTTCAGTTCTAGTTCAGTTCTAGTTCAGTTCTAGTTCAGTTCTAGTTCAGTTCTAGTTCAGTTCTAGTTCAGTTCTAGTTCAGTTCTAGTTCAGTTCTAGTTCAGTTCTAGTTCAGTTCTAGTTCAGTTCTAGTTCAGTTCTAGTTCAGTTCTAGTTCAGTTCTAGTTCAGTTCTAGTTCAGTTCTAGTTCAGTTCTAGTTCTAGTTCAGTTCTAGTTCAGTTCTAGTTCAGTTCTAGTTCAGTTCTAGTTCAGTTCTAGTTCAGTTCTAGTTCAGTTCTAGTTCAGTTCTAGTTCAGTTCTAGTTCTAGTTCAGTTCTAGTTCAGTTCTAGTTCAGTTCTAGTTCAGTTCTAGTTCAGTTCTAGTTCAGTTCTAGTTCAGTTCTAGTTCAGTTCTAGTTCAGTTCTAGTTCAGTTCTAGTTCAGTTCTAGTTCAGTTCTAGTTCAGTTCTAGTTCAGTTCTAGTTCAGTTCTAGTTCAGTTCTAGTTCTAGTTCAGTTCTAGTTCAGTTCTAGTTCAGTTCTAGTTCAGTTCTAGTTCAGTTCTAGTTCAGTTCTAGTTCAGTTCTAGTTCAGTTCTAGTTCAGTTCTAGTTCAGTTCTAGTTCAGTTCTAGTTCAGTTCTAGTTCAGTTCTAGTTCAGTTCTAGTTCAGTTCTAGTTCAGTTCTAGTTCAGTTCTAGTTCAGTTCTAGTTCAGTTCTAGTTCAGTTCTAGTTCAGTTCTAGTTCAGTTCTAGTTCAGTTCTAGTTCAGTTCTAGTTCAGTTCTAGTTCAGTTCTAGTTCAGTTCTAGTTCAGTTCTAGTTCAGTTCTAGTTCAGTTCTAGTTCAGTTCTAGTTCAGTTCTAGTTCAGTTCTAGTTCAGTTCTAGTTCAGTTCTAGTTCAGTTCTAGTTCAGTTCTAGTTCAGTTCTAGTTCAGTTCTAGTTCAGTTCTAGTTCAGTTCTAGTTCAGTTCTAGTTCAGTTCTAGTTCAGTTCTAGTTCAGTTCTAGTTCAGTTCTAGTTCAGTTCTAGTTCAGTTCTAGTTCAGTTCTAGTTCAGTTCTAGTTCAGTTCTAGTTCAGTTCTAGTTCAGTTCTAGTTCAGTTCTAGTTCAGTTCTAGTTCAGTTCTAGTTCAGTTCTAGTTCAGTTCTAGTTCAGTTCTAGTTCAGTTCTAGTTCAGTTCTAGTTCAGTTCTAGTTCAGTTCTAGTTCAGTTCTAGTTCAGTTCTAGTTCAGTTCTAGTTCAGTTCTAGTTCAGTTCTAGTTCAGTTCTAGTTCAGTTCTAGTTCAGTTCTAGTTCAGTTCTAGTTCAGTTCTAGTTCAGTTCTAGTTCAGTTCTAGTTCAGTTCTAGTTCAGTTCTAGTTCAGTTCTAGTTCAGTTCTAGTTCAGTTCTAGTTCAGTTCTAGTTCAGTTCTAGTTCAGTTCTAGTTCAGTTCTAGTTCAGTTCTAGTTCAGTTCTAGTTCAGTTCTAGTTCAGTTCTAGTTCAGTTCTAGTTCAGTTCTAGTTCAGTTCTAGTTCAGTTCTAGTTCAGTTCTAGTTCAGTTCTAGTTCAGTTCTAGTTCAGTTCTAGTTCAGTTCTAGTTCAGTTCTAGTTCAGTTCTAGTTCAGTTCTAGTTCAGTTCTAGTTCAGTTCTAGTTCAGTTCTAGTTCAGTTCTAGTTCAGTTCTAGTTCAGTTCTAGTTCAGTTCTAGTTCAGTTCTAGTTCAGTTCTAGTTCAGTTCTAGTTCAGTTCTAGTTCAGTTCTAGTTCAGTTCTAGTTCAGTTCTAGTTCAGTTCTAGTTCAGTTCTAGTTCAGTTCTAGTTCAGTTCTAGTTCAGTTCTAGTTCAGTTCTAGTTCAGTTCTAGTTCAGTTCTAGTTCAGTTCTAGTTCAGTTCTAGTTCAGTTCTAGTTCAGTTCTAGTTCAGTTCTAGTTCAGTTCTAGTTCAGTTCTAGTTCAGTTCTAGTTCAGTTCTAGTTCAGTTCTAGTTCAGTTCTAGTTCAGTTCTAGTTCAGTTCTAGTTCAGTTCTAGTTCAGTTCTAGTTCAGTTCTAGTTCAGTTCTAGTTCAGTTCTAGTTCAGTTCTAGTTCAGTTCTAGTTCAGTTCTAGTTCAGTTCTAGTTCAGTTCTAGTTCAGTTCTAGTTCAGTTCTAGTTCAGTTCTAGTTCAGTTCTAGTTCAGTTCTAGTTCAGTTCTAGTTCAGTTCTAGTTCAGTTCTAGTTCAGTTCTAGTTCAGTTCTAGTTCAGTTCTAGTTCAGTTCTAGTTCAGTTCTAGTTCAGTTCTAGTTCAGTTCTAGTTCAGTTCTAGTTCAGTTCTAGTTCAGTTCTAGTTCAGTTCTAGTTCAGTTCTAGTTCAGTTCTAGTTCAGTTCTAGTTCAGTTCTAGTTCAGTTCTAGTTCAGTTCTAGTTCAGTTCTAGTTCAGTTCTAGTTCAGTTCTAGTTCAGTTCTAGTTCAGTTCTAGTTCAGTTCTAGTTCAGTTCTAGTTCAGTTCTAGTTCAGTTCTAGTTCAGTTCTAGTTCAGTTCTAGTTCAGTTCTAGTTCAGTTCTAGTTCAGTTCTAGTTCAGTTCTAGTTCAGTTCTAGTTCAGTTCTAGTTCAGTTCTAGTTCAGTTCTAGTTCAGTTCTAGTTCAGTTCTAGTTCAGTTCTAGTTCAGTTCTAGTTCAGTTCTAGTTCAGTTCTAGTTCAGTTCTAGTTCAGTTCTAGTTCAGTTCTAGTTCAGTTCTAGTTCAGTTCTAGTTCAGTTCTAGTTCAGTTCTAGTTCAGTTCTAGTTCAGTTCTAGTTCAGTTCTAGTTCAGTTCTAGTTCAGTTCTAGTTCAGTTCTAGTTCAGTTCTAGTTCAGTTCTAGTTCAGTTCTAGTTCAGTTCTAGTTCAGTTCTAGTTCAGTTCTAGTTCAGTTCTAGTTCAGTTCTAGTTCAGTTCTAGTTCAGTTCTAGTTCAGTTCTAGTTCAGTTCTAGTTCAGTTCTAGTTCAGTTCTAGTTCAGTTCTAGTTCAGTTCTAGTTCAGTTCTAGTTCAGTTCTAGTTCAGTTCTAGTTCAGTTCTAGTTCAGTTCTAGTTCAGTTCTAGTTCAGTTCTAGTTCAGTTCTAGTTCAGTTCTAGTTCAGTTCTAGTTCAGTTCTAGTTCAGTTCTAGTTCAGTTCTAGTTCAGTTCTAGTTCAGTTCTAGTTCAGTTCTAGTTCAGTTCTAGTTCAGTTCTAGTTCAGTTCTAGTTCAGTTCTAGTTCAGTTCTAGTTCAGTTCTAGTTCAGTTCTAGTTCAGTTCTAGTTCAGTTCTAGTTCAGTTCTAGTTCAGTTCTAGTTCAGTTCTAGTTCAGTTCTAGTTCAGTTCTAGTTCAGTTCTAGTTCAGTTCTAGTTCAGTTCTAGTTCAGTTCTAGTTCAGTTCTAGTTCAGTTCTAGTTCAGTTCTAGTTCAGTTCTAGTTCAGTTCTAGTTCAGTTCTAGTTCAGTTCTAGTTCAGTTCTAGTTCAGTTCTAGTTCAGTTCTAGTTCAGTTCTAGTTCAGTTCTAGTTCAGTTCTAGTTCAGTTCTAGTTCAGTTCTAGTTCAGTTCTAGTTCAGTTCTAGTTCAGTTCTAGTTCAGTTCTAGTTCAGTTCTAGTTCAGTTCTAGTTCAGTTCTAGTTCAGTTCTAGTTCAGTTCTAGTTCAGTTCTAGTTCAGTTCTAGTTCAGTTCTAGTTCAGTTCTAGTTCAGTTCTAGTTCAGTTCTAGTTCAGTTCTAGTTCAGTTCTAGTTCAGTTCTAGTTCAGTTCTAGTTCAGTTCTAGTTCAGTTCTAGTTCAGTTCTAGTTCAGTTCTAGTTCAGTTCTAGTTCAGTTCTAGTTCAGTTCTAGTTCAGTTCTAGTTCAGTTCTAGTTCAGTTCTCTAGTTCAGTTCTAGTTCAGTTCTAGTTCAGTTCTAGTTCAGTTCTAGTTCAGTTCTAGTTCAGTTCTAGTTCAGTTCTAGTTCAGTTCTAGTTCAGTTCTAGTTCAGTTCTAGTTCAGTTCTAGTTCAGTTCTAGTTCAGTTCTAGTTCAGTTCTAGTTCAGTTCTAGTTCAGTTCTAGTTCAGTTCTAGTTCAGTTCTAGTTCAGTTCTAGTTCAGTTCTAGTTCAGTTCTAGTTCAGTTCTAGTTCAGTTCTAGTTCAGTTCTAGTTCAGTTCTAGTTCAGTTCTAGTTCAGTTCTAGTTCAGTTCTAGTTCAGTTCTAGTTCAGTTCTAGTTCAGTTCTAGTTCAGTTCTAGTTCAGTTCTAGTTCAGTTCTAGTTCAGTTCTAGTTCAGTTCTAGTTCAGTTCTAGTTCAGTTCTAGTTCAGTTCTAGTTCAGTTCTAGTTCAGTTCTAGTTCAGTTCTAGTTCAGTTCTAGTTCAGTTCTAGTTCAGTTCTAGTTCAGTTCTAGTTCAGGTTCTAGTTCAGTTCTAGTTCAGTTCTAGTTCAGTTCTAGTTCAGTTCTAGTTCAGGTTCTAGTTCAGTTCTAGTTCAGTTCTAGTTCAGTTCTAGTTCAGTTCTAGTTCAGTTCTAGTTCAGTTCTAGTTCAGTTCTAGTTCAGTTCTAGTTCAGGTTCTAGTTCAGTTCTAGTTCAGTTCTAGTTCAGTTCTAGTTCAGTTCTAGTTCAGTTCTAGTTCAGTTCTAGTTCAGTTCTAGTTCAGTTCTAGTTCAGTTCTAGTTCAGTTCTAGTTCAGTTCTAGTTCAGTTCTAGTTCAGTTCTAGTTCAGTTCTAGTTCAGTTCTAGTTCAGTTCTAGTTCAGTTCTAGTTCAGTTCTAGTTCAGTTCTAGTTCAGTTCTAGTTCAGTTCTAGTTCAGTTCTAGTTCAGTTCTAGTTCAGTTCTAGTTCAGTTCTAGTTCAGTTCTAGTTCAGTTCTAGTTCAGTTCTAGTTCAATTCTAGTTCAGTTCTAGTTCAGTTCTAGTTCAGATCTAGTTCAGTTCTAGTTCAGTTCTAGTTCAGTTCTAGTTCAGTTCTAGTTCAGTTCTAGTTCAGTTCTAGTTCAGTTCTAGTTCAGTTCTAGTTCAGTTCTAGTTCAGTTCTAGTTCAGTTCTAGTTCAGTTCTAGTTCAGTTCTAGTTCAGTTCTAGTTCAGTTCTAGTTCAGTTCTAGTTCAGTTCTAGTTCAGTTCTAGTTCAGTTCTAGTTCAGTTCTAGTTCAGTTCTAGTTCAGTTCTAGTTCAGTTCTAGTTCAGTTCTAGTTCAGTTCTAGTTCAGTTCTAGTTCAGTTCTAGTTCAGTTCTAGTTCAGTTCTAGTTCAGTTCTAGTTCAGTTCTAGTTCAGTTCTAGTTCAGTCCTAGTTCAGTTCTAGTTCAGTTCTAGTTCAGTTCTAGTTCAGTTCTAGTTCAGTTCTAGTTCAGTTCTAGTTCAGTTCTAGTTCAGTTCTAGTTCAGTTCTAGTTCAGTTCTAGTTCAGTTCTAGTTCAGTTCTAGTTCAGTTCTAGTTCAGTTCTAGTTCAGTTCTAGTTCAGTTCTAGTTCAGTTCTAGTTCAGTTCTAGTTCAGTTCTAGTTCAGTTCTAGTTCAGTTCTAGTTCAGTTCTAGTTCAGTTCTAGTTCAGTTCTAGTTCAGTTCTAGTTCAGTTCTAGTTCAGTTCTAGTTCAGGTTCTAGTTCAGGTTCTAGTTCAGGTTCCAGTTCAGGTTCCAGTTCAGTTCTAGTTCAGTTCTAGTTCAGTTCTAGTTCAGTTCTAGTTCAGTTCTAGTTCAGTTCTAGTTCAGTTCTAGTTCAGTTCTAGTTCAGTTCTAGTTCAGTTCTAGTTCAGTTCTAGTTCAGTTCTAGTTCAGGTTCTAGTTCAGGTTCTAGTTCAGTTTCTAGTTTATTCTAAAAGTTACTGTATAATAAAGAGCAGCTATATTCTATAGCGCCTTAATTCTGCTTATACAAGTAATTAGTTACTTGTCATTCAAATTAAGAATAATATGCATGCATAATTTTTCACTTTCACCTAATATTTACCCAGCACAGTAGTAGTAACCAAACCATCACAAGCATTTCTCAGTATATAAATATGTATGGAAGTATGTGTATATTAAAACAAATACATTTTCACATATACTATATAAATTTGTACTTTTGTATACATATGCAAAATGGCTTTTAAGCATATGCAACTACTGCAAAGCAAAAGAAAAAAAATACAAGTAGAACCGAGTCATAAATGGCGGTAAAGTTTATTTTACCTACATTTAAAATGTGAGTTGGTACCCAGTTTTCCGTTTTTTTTTTTGTTCTTTCTTATTTTGTAATGTAGAGAAATAGTGAGAGTAAACGAAAGCATAGCTATACAAACGAACTCAGCGACATTATTTGCATTTTTTGTCGCATTATGGAAAAAAATTTGCTCACATATGTACCAAGTACTAATACACAGATACAGACCGACTTACACCGCAACAAATACACATACAAAATGCCAGCTTTGTGACAGTCCTGTTAAGGTCTGGCCAAATATACTCTAGTTGATTGTGTACCACTGTAGTATGGACGGCATAAATATGTAGCAAAAGGTGTGGTAATAAAAATAGTTGGGATATTATAGTTTATATGAGGGTTGGTACAAAGGTTATCATTCGAATAGAAATTATTCGATTAATGGAGAAAAAAATGTATTTTTTAATCGAATGAATAACGTTTTGCAATTTAGAATAAAAAAATTAGTCGATCAATCAATCAAGTCGATTAAGTTTAAATGAGGGTTTGTAGTAGGGTTCTCATTCGAGTAAAAATTATTCGATTAATCCATGACAAAATATATTTTACAATTTAGAATAACAATATTATTCTATTAATAATAGTAGATTAGGTTGAAATGAGGGTTAGTACTACGATTCTCATTCGAATAAAAATTATTCGATTATCAGAAGAAAAAAATATAAGTTTTTATTTGAATAAATAGCGTTTTACAATTTAGAATAAAAAACTTATTCGATCAATAATAGTCGATTAATCGTATAGTGGTATACAAAAAAAAACGTTGATAAAACTGTCTTAAATAAACAATACCAATATTTTATTATTTTATTCCAAGTGAGATTGATTAAACATTTTATAGAAACGACTTTTTACATTAATTTTTTAATCGCCTTTGGATTAACACACCAATATCAGAACATTGTGAAACCAAATTTAAAAAAGAAAATCGTAAGTAAAAGACATAGGATTGGTTAAAGTATCTGCTATAAAGTTAGAATGAATTATAATAAATTTTAGTCAAAGGCCTTAAAAATTTACTGAAAGCCTTATACGAATTTAAAAATACTCTGGAAACTAAAGTCTTTCAATCAGCAATTATTTCATAAAATGTTTAACGGCTTATTTGTTATTATTTATATCTACAAACAAATTATTAAAAACACTGTCCAACAAATTGAGACTTTTTGATTGGAACAGAATAGCGACCCTATAATTCTGAAAGGGCATGTTGAGTAGATCATTTTTGTAGAATAAACTTATAGTCCAGCTGGTCTGAATTTTTTTTTACAGTGGGTCAAAGTTTTCAGTTTTTGATCGAAGGGAGCATTATACTAACTGAAAAAAATGTTGTAAGTTATTATCTGAGAGAATTCTTATGAGCAGAGTTATATTATGGAATTTTATGGAGATCATTTTTGTGGAAGATATTAACCCTCTAGCCCCTTTCCTTAGGGGTCAATTTGACCCTTTTTTCGAGAAAATGAAAAAAGTCCTTTTAAAAAGGACATTTAAGGATTAAAATATTCGACGAAAACTTTTACCGGAAAATTTCAGTGGGGGTCACCAAATATACCAAAGATGTAGATAAAGCACTTTACGCTTAATTAGAAAAATTGTACGCCACCTTGGGTCTCACATTTTTTAAAAAAATCGCCAAAAATCTATATATAATCCGAATGAGCTGATATTTAAAATATAAATAGCACTAGAGAAGATCTACGTAGACATATGTAGATTATCACTTTTAGGTCAAGAGTTATTTAGGTTTATTTATTTACTTTTTTTAATTTTGTTCGATCTTTTTTTAGTTTTTAGATATGTTGGGCCTACGGTGGTTCGAAATTGTTTTTTAAAATATCATCTACAGTGGTGGTCACCAATTTAAGACAAATACTTGAATTTTTTTCATCAACTGAATTTTAAGTGCGATAGAGCCAAAATAAAAGGAACTCTAAGGGTATGAAATTTATTATTAATGTTTCTAGTTTCTGAAAAATTTTTGGAAAAATCGGTAAAATATATATGGACAAAGATATGTGGAAATAGGTTGACCCACCTCAGCGAACATCCGCTGTTAATAACATGATATGACCGAAACTAATGGAACTAAAAATACGAAATTTGGTCATAATATTTTATAATAATAAAAATATAATGATATAAATGTGAGAAAATATGTTTATTTAAAACTAATTTTTTTGGTCAAGTTGTAGAAAAATTATATGTGTTCGTGGTGAATATGTATGAATTGACACAGTCGAATAAAACACACTTGTGTGTTAAAACAGTCCTCATGCATACCTATTTGTGGAAATATTTGAAAAAATAATTGACAATCACGTGGAATTTAGCAAACAATTTTTGTCTTAAATTCCTGGCCACCACTGTATATTCGCTATAAAATTTCGAATACTATAAAGACAACTTCCTGACAGTCATGTCTTCCCTATAAATAGTTACAAGCATCCAAATTTGGTACATGTAAAAATGGCCATATTTTTTACGTTTTTTCCCGAAAAAATCCCTATATATTTTCTTTTGTAGAAAAAAATTTTCTTCGGGAGTATATAAAATTTGTACATGATTCGAAAAGAGAACCTAATGCAAAAGCGTAGAAAGTAAAACATGGCTCACTTAAGTGGACCTAGTCGCCTCCAGACTTATTCAAACTTTGCAAATTAAAAAAAAATGTTGGTTTAAGCAAAAAATTCTAAAAAGCACCGATCCTCGAAAAACCTCCATGCATGTATAGCCCTATATCTTATTTGAACACGTACAAAGTTATTTTACTATCACACAGTAAATAACATCGCCGTAGAGTGTTTTCTAAAAAACTCAGTTTTTGGAACACATTTTCCCCGTATTAGGAATTTTGGTATTTGAAAATAAAAAGTGTTAAAGATTATAATTCTATTGCTTTAAGAACATTTGGATCTACACTATTTCCAAATTTTGTTATAATATCTTTAACCGTTAAAATTTTACATTAATTAAAATTTTATATTTTTGTTCTTGAGTAGCTCCTAATGATTTTGTAAACTCTTGTTGAGTTTGACTACAATCTTCATGGAGTAATTCCTCCAATTCTTGGTCATCAAACTTTTTTGGCAGGCCTGGGCGATATTTGTCATTCATATAAAAATCTTTACTCCCGAACCGAACATTGAAACCGATAGAAAACATTCACTATAAGCTTTGGTGAACAATCGGTGTGCTTCAGCGGTACTTTTTTCAATTAAAGCAAAACTTTACTTCTTTAACTAAATAACTTATACTAAAATTAATTTTTTCAAAACTATTATTTCCAGTGTTCATTAAAAACATAACATTCTATTTAAGTTTCAAAAATTACTACGATATCTTTAACAGAAACTTTAGCATGAGCTTTCACATCCAAAAAAAATATGTAAAAATAGCTAATTTATTAGTTTTTGAACCAGACTCGTTTTTAGTTAGTAATATAAAAAAATAAAAAAAATTGTTGTTCATATTTCAAAAACCAGAGGTGCTTTAATTGGTGTTGTCCGATCGGAGATTATTTCTTGTTTCCAAACCTGAAGAAAAATTTGACTCCAATAATGAAATTATGTCACAAAAAATACATATTTTGATGACCTCGACAAATCTTATTTGTTGGAAAGGATAAATCAATTGAAGAAACGATGAAAAAAGTGTATACAGCTCAAAAGAAACTATGTTGAAAATTTAAGAATAAAAATGTTCGGTTCATAGCTTTTAAAGAGTAATTAAATCAATTCAAGATTAAACTTAATTTGGCCTTTTAAGACTAATAAATGATTTATTAAATTCATGCTCATATTAGGTTTTCCTGAGGTAAAACATTGACCCACATAAATGTCAACAACAAAATTCTTAAAAGCTATTAAACTTATTATGCAGCCATTTATAATTAATAAAACCGCAATGCTATTTATGTGGCCACAACTGTTTTGTATATGAGTTCATAAAAACCGCACATTTAAAACAAACATTATGACTTTATGCATGTATACAAACAAACATACAATACATGTATGTATGCATATACTTGTATGTATTGGAACAATAATTTTATATTATCATCAAAGTGCATATGTGTGTAATTGTATAAACATGCATGTATGGGTTAAACACATATACACTAGCATACATACATACAGATAAATACACATATGGGCAATTCCATGTTATCGTACGTGACGTTTGTACATCTATGAAGTGGAATAGATTTTGCAAAATAAGAGTATCTGAAAAATAATTTGGTCTTTATGTTCCATTCAGAGGGTACTATATTTTAAAACAAGTAAGAGTACTATATTTGGCCGTGCCAAATCTTAAATACCCACCAACTAAATATAATGGTATAACAACTGAAATAATATAACAATTGTTAATAAGACTAGTTTACGCAGAACATATTTTATTTCAAATGTACAAAATTTTTTATCTAATTCAGAAATTTATAATTGAAATTCCTATTAGAACGAATGAAATTTAACAATTTATGTACATAATAATAAGTTAATACGTTTGGATCAACATTTTTCGTTTTTAACCTCAAGTGAAGAAACAGAGTTTTATTGAACAAATTTGTTTCGAATTTCAACCTGATAAATATATTTGTAAGAAATTTATGAGGAGTTTAGTGATTTTCGGGAGTGGAATTTATATGGGAGCTATGGTTAAATATGGACCGATATTCATAGTAGTATGATTGCTGGATACAAATTACTGATCTGTGCGTAATTTCATTATACCCTACACCACCATAGTGGGGAGGGTATTATGCGTTTGTGCAGATGTTTATAACGCCCAAAAATATTAGTCTAACACCCACCTTAAAGTATACCGATCGACTTAGAATCACTTTCTGAGTCGATTAAGCGATGTCCGTCCGTCTGGTCGACTGGCTGGCTGTCCATGTAAACCTTGTGCGCAGAGTACAGGTCGCAATTTTGAAGATATTTCAATCAAATTTGGTACATATTATTTTTTCGGCTCAAGGACCAAGCCTATTGAAACTGGCTGAAATCGGTTAACTATTTCACCTAGCCCCCATACAAATGTCTTCCCGAAATTGGACTTTATCGGTCATAAATGTTTAATTTATATATGTATCTCCACAAATTCCGCTACAAATAAGTTTTATATACACAAAATTCATGTCACCAAATTTTGTTACGATCCGTCCATAATTAGTCATAGCTCCCATATAGACCCGCTTCCGAAAATCGCTTTAACGTGCATAAATCGCTTAAAAATGTTGGTAAACACACAAAATTCAACATAGTTAGCTTTAATATAGACATAAATTACACAACCTAATTTCATGGTGATCGGTCCATAATTGGTCATAGCCCCAATATAACCCCACTTCCGAAAATCACTCAAAAATATAAATTATTGAAATTTTAAAAGAAAAATGTTTTTTGCTCTTTTACTTAGTGTAGGGTATTATATGGTCGGACTTGACCGACCATACTTTCTTACTTGTTTTGATATCGATTTGTTTTAAATATTTATTAAGGTTAATATCTTTTTCGGAAATGGGCCTTATAGGGGAGCTATGAACAATTATCGGCCAATCTTCGTAAAATTTGGTACAGTAATTTCTATGCTTATTATTTTTGTCGAATTTTATCATGATAAAGCTATTTATAAGAGATTGATGAGTACTTAACTGATTTTCAGAAGTGGACCTTATATGGGAGCTATGGTCAAATATGGACCGATATTCACAAAATCCCTTAGTATGATTTCTAAATATAAATTAGAGATTTGTATAAAATTTTGTTTTGATATTGATATTTTTCAGATATTTATGTAGGTTAATGTGCTTTTCGGAAGTGGTCTTTATATGGGAGCTATAACCAATTATTGGCCGATCTTCATAGAATTAGGTATGGCGATTTTGGTATATATTATGACGAATTTAAACTTAATATCGATATTAATAAGACATTTATGTTTATTTAAATGATTTTCGGAATTGAACTTTATATGGGAGCTATGGTCAAATATGGGCCGATCCACAAACAATTTGGTGTTGAGATGTTTTTAAGCACAAAACTTATTTTTCCTGAATTTTGTCTGAATACTGCAATTTGGTAGGCATTTACAGACCATAGAACTATATTTCGGGAAGAAATTTGTATGGGGGCTAGGAGAAATCATGGACCGATTCCTATAATTTTTACCAGTGTTAGTCCCTTTAATATAAAAATAGCGTGTGTAAAAGTTGATGGTATTATCTGAAATATATTTTTACATATAACAAAAACAATTTTAAAATTATCATGTTTTTTTTAGGTTGTCTCACATTTTGGTTCATAACTCTGGTTCCACTGAACCGATTTTGATAATTTTCAGTACCAAACTGCTTAGGAGAACAATAAACATTTTGCTTGCAAGTTTACCAATTTTGTTTGTCTATTTTGGACATGAGCGTGTTTTACACAGACATACAGACAGACGGACATAGCTCAATCGACTTAGAATTTCATAAGGATCAATAATATATATACTTTGTTGGGTCTCAGATGAATATTTCTCAATGTTACACACGGAATGACAAACTTATATATATCCTCATTCACCACTTATGGTGGTGGAGGGTATACCTAAAAAGATTTAAAATTTGTATTTTGAAGTATAATTCGGTGAAGGGTATATAATATTCGACACAGCCAAATATAGATCTCTTACTTGTTCTTCTACAATCCATCATATTTAACCCTGCTGTTAGGTTTGGATCATTTTGGTCAAATTTTTTTTTATTTTTTATATAAATTTGCAATGGCTTATCGTATCAACTTAAAACGTCTGCTCAGGTATTATTTTTCTATTTTAATGATTTTAGTTAGTTTTTAGCTATATAGGATAACATAGAACAGAAAAAAATTAAAATTTACAAATCTTAGGTTATGGACCATTTTGGTCCATGCAATATATTTTATTCTTTATATGAGTAAAAGTAAGAAAAAACAATTATGGCTTATTGTTATTTTCGAAGCAAGATGAAAAAATTGTTTTTCGATTCGATTTGCATAAAAATATGTTGGATATAATGCATTTGGCATTACATTTGAACTTACATCAATTGCAAATTCCCCATTTTCTAGTAGCTGAAATTTTTATATCAACTCTTGTAGATGGTACACTATTTGATGGCGAAGCTTTTTGTTGAGTCAATAGCTCTGCTGCAAATGGATTTTTAGGTTTGACTGTCCATTTCAAAACGTATTCTTTTGATAGGCACATAGCTAACTGGCGTAAAAACTCGGATGTATCATCTATATTTGAAAATACATCATTTTACCATTTATTTAATTTTCTTTTAGTGTTGTAGTAACTAATCGTTTGATCAGCAGTATCAACGCCTCCTAAGATAGATAAAGGAAACTTTGTACAGTTGTAATAAGAAACGATTGCAGGTATCTTGTTATGATTATTGATGGAGCTCATCAATATAGTTCCTTTAGTTTTATGGCCGATATATATAGCAAACAAGTGCTGCGATTTCACCAAAATCAAATTCGGATGTGTATAAAGGAACTTTTTTGGACATAAACAATTTCGGTGGAAGTTTTGTTTTCCCGAAATGTTCCCATATATGTCCGTCTCCTTTGCATCTTACTCAAAAGATGAAGTTATCACCTGTTATCAGGATGTTATAAAACATTGAAAGAAGAGTTTCCCAATTGTCCCATAACTCAAACTTGTCACTACTTTCTTGTTGTCTTCTGTTGACATCATCCAAGCTGAGAGCACTTGTATCAATTAAAAATTATCCTAGCTCTTAATAGACCAGAAAATATGCCAAAACTTGCATCAAACTAATCTTCGTTTTTGCCACTGCAATATAAAATTATTATGATAACCTAATTACGTATATACAAGACCAAAATCCCAGCAAGAATTAGAACACCAATAAATCTTTCCATTTGCTTTCAAATTCAAGTCTACCACATTTATTCGTATTATCCATGATTATTTTCACACCACAAAGCGTTAAACCTGGTGGTAATGATGTAATATTCTCCGCTGAAGCTCCAATGTGACGTGGTAAAGGAATCCATTGCATTTTGGTTTTCGCAATGTATAATGCATCTACAGCATAATCTGCTTCATTTTCTTCACCATTGTTCATTTCACATTCACCAATGTGACTTTCTTTCAATATTTTCATGTAATATGGACGAAAATGAAATATCTGAATCAATTTCATTTAGAATTTCGGCAATATCACTGATAATATTTCGTCAATTTTCCATTTTTTTTAATTTTTTTTATAAAAATTTATATATTCACTTTTATAAATATTTAAAATGTCTGGTCAAAGAGTTTTATGTAAAATTTTTTATGAAAAATACAAAGAGGACCAAAATGGTCCTTACCTAAGATTCGTAAGTTTTTTTTAACCTAACAGCAGGGTTAAATGAAAACAATCTTTGGATGATCTTATAATAAACTAGTTGACCGCCCCGGCTTCGCCCGGTAGCATTTACTAATGTTAGTTCTTGAAGTTTCTCTGTTCTTATTTATTTGCAAATAAAATATCTAAATTTGTACTGCATACTTTAGGGAGCTATTATATTACAGTTGACTGGATTCAAAAAAAAAAAAAAAATCCGAGTTTTACCCGGAATGTTTGAATTACAAACCATGTCCTGAAAATTTCGTATCGAATAAAAAAAATCAGCCAAATCGCTCCAACCGTTCTCTCTTGATGACATTAAATACATGGACCATTTAATTTTTATATATATAGATAAAATTGAATATCGTACGTGACATACAGTACGCGACAGATTTTGAAAGGGTTTTTTGTCTTTTCAGTCATGGTTGTCATTCTCGTGGAATTGCCCATATACCCTTTTGCATATATTACAATTGTATGTGTTGGAGTGTGGAAAAGTGTAACATAAAATATTGAATACATTGGCATACTAGAACAAACACACTGCTGCGAGAGCAGTTCTAGGAGACTGTCCCGAGCTAGTGATTTTACATATTTTTTAGGGTGACAGCTAGTTATATAACTAGCTAAATGACTAGTTACTTTAACACATGTATGAACCTTTTTGATTACAATGAGACTGTCAGATAGTTGTTCCAAAGTAGTCAAAGCATTGCATTCCTATACTGGTTACATAGCGTCAGTTATCGTACTAGCTACCTTTCTGGTTACTTAATCAGCTACATAACAAGTTATTATAACATGTATGGGTGTTAATTGACCTCAAATAGTCCGTTAAAAAGACATCTCATAGACAGTCCAATAACCGATTGCTTCTAAACAAACCTTCCTCCGACAACTCCCCAATAGATTAATTCTGGTGCGTAAAATAACCACTTCCTGTGCAGTACAAAATAAGTGACTACATTTGCACTACAAATAGCAAATACATGTCAAATGATCCAAAATATATTAATTCAAGTTAGACAAGTGATCAGACATTAGCCTGGATATTTGTATTCTAATAATTTCCAACATAAATTTTCCAACAACTTTTCGAATTGCCTACCTTCAACAAACGCTTAAATGCCACATACACCAGGAACATACCCAGGCAAATGTAGGTCACGGTAGATTGCAAAAAAACAACACAACAGAGAGAAATATTAAAAAAAAAATATATAAACATGTTTGTTTTAATGTTTGCTATTCCTATTAGTTTTACAAGGCAGTGGGCGTTTTCGAAACAGTATCAATGTTTATGGTTAATAAAAATATATGAATGTATTTACGAGCATTTATTTTGTGTGTGGTTGTATGCATGTTTTCTGACACACACACAAAAACACTGTAAATGTGAAAATAAAGAGGTGAAAGTAAAATAAATGGCAAATGAATAAATAAATTTTATAGAATGAAAATTATTTAAAAGCCCTGCTTTAAATGGTACATCGTTTAACTTTTACTGAAAAGTATCTTTGAAATAAAGGAAGTATGCTTAAAGTAAAGTTAGCTTAATTAGTTTTGTTTAGTAAAACAATTTTGATCTATTAACAAGTTGGAGTGTATCTTTTGAATACAGTTTTCATTTAATAACTATATGTCATTTTGAAGGGTACATATCTGTCATCTATTCTTACTTAGTTATTGATCATTATAGCGTAAACATCAATGTTTTTTTTGCTTCGAAAATGTCGAATTTTGTACTAAAAATGCGGGAAGTTTTCTTACATGCTTCCAAAGCTTATGGTGAATGTGATCCATCTGTTTCAACATGCGAGAAATAATTTGTGCGGTTCAGGTGTGGTGATTTTGACACGGAGGACAAATATCGTCCAGGCCAGCCAAAACTGTGTGAAGACCAGAATTGGAAGTATTACTCCATGGCGATTGTTGTCAAGCTCAACTAGAGCTTTCAAAATCATTGAGAGATACTGACGCAGCAAAAACAAAACTTTGGCGAACAGCAAAATTCATCCAAAAGTAGGGTAATTGGGTACGAATTGAAGCCGAGAGAGCTTGAAAGACGATTTGGCATGTCCGAAATGATGCTTAAAAGAAAATAATTTTTGCAGCGAATCATGATTTACGAAGAAAAATGTATCCATTTCAATAACACAAAGCGTAAGAGATCATATGTGAAGCCCGGCCAATTAGCCGCATCAACACCAAAGCCAAATATCGGTGGTGTTGAGGTCATTGTCTTTAGTTGATGCGAGCAAAAGGGTCCTATAGATTATGGCTGCCTAAATCTGACCAGAAAATTAAAGGGAACATGCACCGAACGCAATTGATTCATTTGAAGCAAGCATTGGCCGAAAAACTTCCATAATATGCGGCCAGCAATATTTCATCATGACAACGCTCGGCAACATGTTTATTTAGGATTTGTTTCGACCGATGCAGAACGCTTTCTGTGGGACACACTTCAGTTTGGAACAGAAAATCCAACACTGATTCTTTCATGGCTTGATTCTTTCATGGCCTCAATAGATAAGCAGCTCGAAACCCATATGTTGCCAGAAAGATAGGAAAAGGTCATAGCTAAAAATGGCCAATTTGTTCTACATTTTTTCTCTTTTATATGAAAACTGTTCGGTTTTGGGGAGCGGGAATTCCTATTTGCCCCCTCTGGATCCAAGCCTAGCATAGCACATATGCATACTACAAAGTGGACTTACGACTTTTGCATACCAGAGTGTAACAACGAGAAAAGAAGAAATATTTGTGAACTTTTTATACTTTTGTATTAAAATCTCAATTTTAAAAAAAATGTTTTCCCATCTCTGCCGTTGCATCACCAATTAACGTCATCCTATTATCTCAATATTTTCCAGAACATGATTTTACAATCCGTAGAACAATTCTAGAAAGGAAAGTGGTCTTGAAAAACTGCAAAATCCCCCTCTCAAATTATGGACGTATACAGCTATAGTACGTCGAATTCTAACTTATGGATCTTTTGTATTGTACTAGGAAAAATTATGTCTTAGACCAACTATATAAAGAACAGATATCGGCTTACATTGGCATAACTGGGGAAATAGGAACACGTCCTTCAGAGGTACTGAACTGCACCTTGTTCCAATTGACCTTCACATAATAATTACCTCTGGCTACAGTTTAAAGAGGCATCTGGATGTTGGAAATCAAGAACATATGGCCACATGACGATTCTGGACCTGCTGCTTTCGTTTGTAAACCAACCTTTGGACTTTATTACTCCGTATTCAGATTTTGATGGTGGGTATTCAAAGTCTTAGTTCCTTCCAGGAGTGAGTGGTAGGGGAAACCTTGTGTATGAATATCACACCATGATATAATGAGCTGTTGTTGGTTCTGGTGTATTCTGTGAAGAACTTGGGATTGGTATCTCAGACCGTCTTCCCAAAGAATATAATATTTTTCAGTCTGAAATTTTTGCAACCATGATAGCTTGTAATATACTAAATTGCCATAATACTTCTCTGATTGAATACCTATACAATTTAATTTTTATTAGTCAGACAATGTAAGAACGCTCTGTGAAGGTTAGGTCGTATATCTGACATTACTTTAGTTAGGGTCCCTGCTCGTAGAAACTACTATGGCAATGAACAGGCAGACGATTCAGCTAGAATTGAATCTGCTTTGGATACCTCAGACACTTTCTTACAATACACTTTCTTTCCATAATAAAAGGGATATAACAAGGTTGCTGGCAGCATTAACCGGACACTGGATGCTAGGTAAGCAAGCATGTCGCCTTGGTCTCCCCTTTTAACGACCACTGTCGTAGCAAGTAGGATTTTCCAATCCTCTACGAGTGCTCAGCCCTATGTGTTAAAAATCACAGATTCCTGGACAACTACATATTAACCAACCTAGGTAAAATATTTGGGTCTAGACTTAATGACCTACCGAAAAATCTCACAGCTACAGGTTAAGTCTAATAACTTCGATATTTTTAGCATACATTACGATGTACATCTGGCGAGTGGTGAGGTCTTATTAGAACGGGGACTTTCGACTCTACTTGACTGTTGGCGCGTAGGGAACTATCACATTAACCAACCAACCATAATCTCTATACTGGTGTCTGTGATAAATAGACAATATCTCATTAAGTGACTATGTTAGGTTCTCAGGCAGCCGCATAGTAGAGAAAGGAAAGAGGGTAGCTCACTTGGGTCCAGGCAATAGGTCCCTCTGTGTGAAAGGGGAAAAAAAGATGGAAAAGAAAAGAGCGACAGATAGAAATGAGAAGAGAAGGAAACAGTAAGATGGAATGGAGAATAGAAGATGTGAAGAGAAAGGAGAGAATAGTATTAAGCACCAGATAATTGAAGAATATTAGGACTCTCCGTGGAGATTCCCGTATCTGGTAATTGTTATTCCTGATAAAGGCATTGATGCACTCTAACTTCATGTCCGAAAGCTCAGAAAGACTATTTAGCGTAAATCTCTTAATCTTGACACCTCGCATGGTTGCCAAATCAGCAGTGTCCGGTTATCACCGCCACTACTTTACTGAATTTTGAACGTGACAGGCCAATAAGATATGTTGTCCACTCTCGGTTTAGTTGGGGCCATATCATTCCGGTTATCGTACAAGACGGTTCACATCCCCATCTTGTCTGCGCGAGCTCATACATACTTAAGTGTCTAAGTGTTGAGTACAAATGATTGGAGCTATGGAGACAGATATATCAGTTCTTATTAAGCTACTATCGGTATTGACGAGAAAACAAATGATATTCATTTTATTGACTGTGATCAATGAGTTGTCTGAATTAATGAATATTTTGAGCTATATATCTAGCTCTGGTTAATTTTACTGTAGAGTCTTTATTTTAGGTAGGTTTAGTTATATTGTAGTTGAATCTGACAGCTACCCTTATCTAACCAAACGTAGCTTTTGTAATTCATGTAAATAAATTTAAAAATTCTTTATGAATGAAGTGCAATAAATATAAATTAAGAAGTTTTTATTGATTCCTTCATAAATCATAACAAAAATTATTAAAATTTATGGACTTTAAAAGATTTATTTTCCAAATAATTAAAATTATTAATTATACCACAACAAATGCATGGCTTTAATTCTCAATACAATTAATGTTTAAGAAGACTGAGCAGTAGTAGGTATTTCTAAAGAAAAACCATAATTTATTGCAATTAAATTTATAAGCCTTTTAAAGCCTACTGTATTATTCATTTCACCTGCCTGCCTATAAGTATGCAATACATATTTATGTGTTTTGTTTTTTTATGCACGAGTTATAAAATAACCTCAAATACATAATTATTAATACCACAAATTATTAAAACGAAGCCCTTATTACAAACGCAGACATATTTTAATTAATTTGTTCAGCAAACAAACAACTTTGTGCAGAAACAAAAAAAAATCACAACGACCTTTAATATTTATTCATTGCAAACTAATTAATGAAATGAATATAAATACTTTCTGGAAAATTTAGCATTTATGCTTAAATTTAATCCAGGCTGTACTTAAGTGACCTTTATTTAGGGAGCTGTAATTTTTCATACTTAAATTAGGCCAAATGCTGGGTAATTTATTATCTTGTGTATAATAAATTTCTATGTTTATGTACAATTATTTATTATTTGTTGGGGAGGGTTCTTGCAACAAGTGCAAAGTCAGTGGCCAGTAGAAAGTTTTTGGTTGCAAGGTTAAATTTTTGAAAATAAGAGAGGTTGTAGTGCTTTAAAATATGATTAAAAATTTTTCCTAAAAATAGCCAATAATAAGGTTTTTTGTTGCTTAATAAAGGCAACGTTTAAATTTTTATATTATTCGAAAGTCTTTTATTCTGTGGTTATTACGATATACAAAAATATATATGTTTGTTTATATTACTCAACACGCCCTTGAAGTATGCTATATTTTCACACTTACTAACTGTAGCTTTGTTTATGCAATTAAAATTCTTTATACAGTAAACGAGTATAGCTACTAGCTATTTTCAACTCACGCGCTTGTTTTTTTGTTTTTGAAATGCAAGAATAGTATTGTTGCCTACTTCAAGGTTAAAAGTAACTTGTAAAGAAGAGAAAGAATACTCTTGTTTATTTAATTGTCACCCACTAGCATATTATTTTAACGAACAATTCAAGCTACAATTAAGCAAAAGGTCATCCTTGAAGTGTGCTATAAAACAGTACAATTTCAAAAGACTTTAGTAAAATAATTTTATCAAAGACTTAAAAAGTTGTATTTAAAACTATTAATGGAATATTTTTTTAAAATATACAATCAATATTACAACATTTAAATCATAATGCCTTCATCCTTTTAGCCATTTGTCGCTTTATCACGAGTTCATTAACTTTTCCATAGCCTACTTTTAGTCATTTACTTAAAATATGTTTTCAATTACAGCATACTTTTAGCATAAATATTTAAAAAACAAATTAATTGAATCATTTACCACAAATTTTTATATTTATTGAATATTTAAACATGATTTTTTTTCTGTGCTGTTCCATTTCACCTTTTGCGGATTATGTAAAATAATTCTTAATTAAATTTCTCACATAATATTAATACAAAAATATTAATGGTTGTTTGCAAATAAATACAGGCAAACACATACATACATTCCATATACATAGATGAATATATATACATTTATGGGAAAAATGTAGAAATGTTTGTATGTACATATGTATTTATTAACGTACACCAGTACAGTAGAGTACGTTATTGACTCATATAACACCAATTATTTTTAATTAATGAAATAACTACCGAAAACAAAAATAAAAACAACATCAGCAATAGCAACAACTACAACAACGACGACAATGACACAAACACCAAACAGCTATATTATCAATAAAATAAAACCAAACAGACATAAAGTCAAATGTATTGAAAAAGAGGAGGATAAATTAATAGAAACAATTTTTGATACAAAAGACATGAACATATACATATAAGTTTGTCATTTTCACATCCTTAATTTCTGTCTGTTGAAATCTGCTTTCCGAAGTCCCCAAATAACGAACATGAATGATTGATACATCAATAAATCCCCTATAGTCCCACTAAGGTTGCTATTTAAAATCGTAAAAATCGGCCCATAAATTGCTGAGATGTAAGCAAAAAACCAAGCACAATTTTTTTGATCCAAAAAAAAATGTTGATGATTATTAATTTGGATTACCTCAAATCTGTAATTTGCACTTGTGTGGAAAACCACACATAATTAAAAATATATCTATATATATAAAAATGGATGTTTGTATGTGGGTATGTATGTTCCGAATGAACTCAAAAACGGCTGGACCGCTTTTAATAAAATTTTCAGCGAATCTTCGGAATAGCGTGGCGGATAACACTGTAAAGTCAGATTTTTGATTTTCGGTCTGTGGGCGGAGGGGCGTGGCAAAATCCAATTTTTATATTATACCGCTAATACCATCTATATATATAATAAAACGTCTGTACCGATTTTGATGAAATTTTCAGGGAATCTTCAGAATAGCCCAGCGGGTAACACCGTATAGTCAGATTTTTGATATTCGGTCTGTGGGCGGAGAGGTGTGTAAAAATCAAATTTTTACATTATACCGCTAATGCCATTATATTTAAAAACAGATGTTTGTATATATGTTCCATATGGACTAGGGTTCCTACGCGGGATAAATTTCCCGGGAATATATTTTTGTTAATTTTCGGGAAATGTTTGTCGGGAATTTCTTCATAAGTTTTCTTCTAAAAGTACAATTTTCAGATTCGTTTCGATGGCCAAATTTGTTGCGAATTGAATTATTCTATTATATCCATAGATATTTCAGTTCTAGCAGCAGATAGTCAGTTGGCAAAGAAGTATTATTGTCGAATAACCGAATTTTTTTATTCAACACAAGCCACAAGCGAAATTTTTAAGTTCTTTAATTAAACAAAGAATTTATTGATTTTATACTGATTAAAACAACGACTGTGATAATACCGATAAAATGTCACTATTAAATTAAAAACCCTTATAAAGGCTGGACCAACATTGTACAACCAAATATAGTTATTTTTTACTTCTTTTAAAATCCTGGTACAATTATAAGTCAATTTATTCGAACAAATTTTCTGGTTTTTGGTTTAATTTAGTGTTAAAAAATTTCCGGGAATTCCCGGGAATGAAACGATTTTTTAATTTCCTCCCGGGAATGAAAAAAGTCCGGGAAATTAGGAACCCTAATATGGACTCAAAACGGCTGGACCGATTTTGATAAAATTTCACGGAATCTTCGGAAAAGCATAGCGGGTAACACTGTAAATCATACTTTTATTGCAATAAGTATGATGACTACAGGAATCACAAGGATGTACTGATTGGCGCAATGAACAAACATTACTTACATTGCAGCATTTTGAAGTTCCCTAAGGAATCCCCGGGAATGTGCTGTTCGAACGGTAAAGTTATTCTGCCACCAGTTATTGAGCCGTCTGAGCTGTTTCTAAGTTACATTTCCTATTTTCAAACATTTCGTTCAAAATATCCAAAAGAACAACTTCATGTCCACCTTTAAAGTTCAAGGCCAAATGTACCACAGAATTGGATCCCGCTTTCCAAGTACGAAGTTCCTTCAAATTTATTTCACTGGAAATGAAGCTACAGAAGCCGAACGCTATTAACGAACATGCGTGTGCATTTGCTGCAATACCCTTCTGCCGAAACTTTCTCAAAGCAATTGTCGGACATCGGAAATAAAATTCCAATTGATCCCTCCACAAATGAGATTTCAATCCCGGACTTCTGCCAAATGGAAATGAATATTCAAGAAGTTGTCGACAAAGTATTCCATAGTCTTACAACCAACTACAACAATTCGGATTGGCTGTGGGAACATGCAATTTTGGCACCAACAAATTATGATGTTAACAAGCTCAATAAGCAAATACAATTGAAACTGTCTAGCGAAACAATAAAATACAAATAGATTGATACAGTAATGAACGAAGAACAAGCCGTCAATTAACCTACTGAATTTTTTAATTAATTGAAACCAGCCGGAATGCCACCATATGTATTAACATTGAAGGTTGGATCACCGACTTTGTCCGACACTGTATATTAAAATCGAGATGCAATATAAAACAGATGTTTTCTAGCTGAAGCGATATTTCATGAATATCGCTTCAGCTAGTAAGCGATATTCATGAAACTTCTTAACATTTACACAGAAAGCGCATTAATTTAGTAAAAAATATTTTTTTGATGGTAAAATATTTAAAAACTGATGTTACTTACCTCTTGTGTGATTTTCCACATTTAGTAATTTGGATGTTCTCAAATCTATAATTTCCACTTGTGTGGAAAACCATACATAATTAAAAATATATATGCGATATTCCAGCAACTTCTTAAATTAAGTCAAGAATATTTTTTGATGTTGAAATATTTAACAACTGATAGTACTTACCTTTTGTATGATTTTCCATACATATACCATTTCAATGTATTTTGCACTAGGAACAGAATTATTTTGTCGTCAAATAAGTTGCATTTAAATTGAGGAACGTTTGCAAAAATATTTTGTAATGTTGAAATATTTAACAACTGATGTTACTTATCTCTTGTGTGATTTTCCACACATATGAAATTTCAATGTATTTTGCACTAGAAACAGCATTTTTTCGTCAAATAAGTTGCATTTAAATTAAGGATCGTCTGCATCTCCACATCAATTTAGTGTGTGCTTTAATTATCAACATTACTGCTGTAATCTTTCTCCTGCAACATCATTTGACATATCAGCTCAAAACAGATGAACAAAAAAAAAAAAAACTACAACAACATTTAATTACTCGCCAAAAACGAAAGAAAAAAAGAACAATCTCCATAACAACAATATTACTACCACCTAGACCAATTTTCCGCCTTATAAACACAATACTGGCTACAATATTTATTATTGATTTTTTTTCCAGCAGTCATCATTACAATGGAAAAAAATATATGTTTTTATCATAATCCTTTAACTATACATAAGTAACAAAAATATATACATATATATTTATCATCAATGATATGTTGCTACTGTTGTCGTTCATTATCAGCAGCAGCAACAATATGTGAGAGTTACAAGTAATCAGATGTGTGTGCATAAACACTCAGACAGAGTATGCATTTTTTAAACAGTGTAGAGTAGAAGTAGTCGTACGCTAATACATTTAATATGAACAAGTATTTGGCTGTGTTGAATGTTATATATTCGCCACCAATATAATATGAAAGTAGAGAGAGAGTGATGTGACGAATCATTCTCCGATCCTTGTAAAATTCGGTTTGACGATTTTTATGTCTAATTTGGACTTTATCATAACGACTTTCATGTGCATATTTAAAGTATCTTCGGAAGTGTTCCTATGGCAGCTATGACCAGTTATGGGCAGATCTTAATTTTTTATACCCTACACCACCATAGTGGGGAGAGTATTATGCGTTTGTGCAGATGTTTGTAACGCCGAAAAATATTAGTCTAACACCCACCTTAAAGTATACCGATCGACTTAGAATCACTTTCTGAGTCGATTAAACGACGTCCGTCCGTCTGTCTGCTTGGCTGGCTGTCCATGCAAACATTGTGCACAGAGTACAGGTCGCAATTTTGAAAATATTTCGATCAAATTTGGTACATATTTTTTCTGCACAAAGACCAATTCTATTGAAACTAGCTGAAATCGGTCTATTATTTCACCTAGCCCTCATACAAATGTCCTTCTGAAATTGGACTTTATCGGACATAAATGTTTAATTTATAAATGTATCTCCACAAATTCCGCTCCAAATAAGTTTTTTATATACAAAATTCATGTCACCAAATTTTGTTGCGATCGATCTATAATTAGTCATAGCTCATGTAGACCCGCTTCCGAAAATCACTTTAACGTGCATAAATCGCAAAATTCAACATAGTAAACTTTCATATAGACATAAATCACACGACCTAATTTCATGGTATTCGGTCCATAATTGGTCATAGCCCCCATATAAGGCCCACTTCCGAAAATCACTCAAAAATATAAATTATTGAAATTTTAAAAGAAAAATGTTTTTGCTTTTTTACTTAGTATAGGGTATTATATGGTCGGGCTTGACCGACCATACTTTCTTACTTGTTTTTTACTTAGTTAGCACAAATGGGGTTTGCTTCACCAAAGAAGAAACTTCTAGCGATACAATCGTAATTTACATTGAACAAACAGAAAAACAATTTAACAATTGATGATAGCGAATAGGCAATTAATATCCGTATGTTAGGGGAACGTGTCCACGAAGGCTCTCCAGCGATTTCTATCTTGTTTTTATGAATTTGAGGCCCCCTGGGCCCTTGTTGTCGATACTCCGCTTCTACAGATCTTGTCCATGTTGTTCGTTGTCGTCCCAGATTTCATCTTCCTTGCGGATTCTATTCTAAACTGGCCTTTGCTATGTTGGAGATGTCTGCCAATCTACGACCACTTACGCGTAATTACGGCGGATTTCGTGGGCGATGTGAGATTGGTTGCTAATTGACAGCATATTGTCATTTGCGGTTTGGCCAAAATATTTTGTTTATTTTGCGCAGATATTTATTTACAAAACACTTGTAGTTTTGCTATTAAGGAGTTAGTGACTTTCGACGTTTCAGGAAACTATGTCCAGAACTAACATGAAAAGCACTGGTGATAGTGTACATCCTTGTCTCACTCCGGTGTTCATATCGAAAGCGTTTCGGTGTAGCTCTTTTATAAAGGAGATGAGAGAGTCTATTGATGGTATCAAATGCTCATTCGAAGTCTGCAAAGACTAAGAAGAGTAGGTAGTTCTACTTTGCAGACTGTTCGATTATTATGCGCAATATATTGATTTGATCTACACATGGTCGGTTCGGTCTAAATCCACTCTGCTCATTCCAAAGAGATTTGTCAATGGTTGGTGAAATTCGGTCTAAGATGATCATTGTGATAACCTTCTGGTTGGCGTTCAATAGAGTTATGCCTCTCCAGTTCCTACATTCGGTCTCCCAATTTGGAAAGTGTTGTTAAGTATTACGCCTTATTTCCATTCGATAGATAATCAGCATGATATCCAGTCGGGATCAGCAGCTTTTTTGTTCTTGAGTTTAATAGCAGCTCTTTTTACTTCCTCGATAGTCGATGGTGCTGTGGAGATCTCTCTTCTTTGATTTCTTTTGATTTGTCGCTGAGAAGGTGGACTGTGTGAGCCTGTTGCCAGCGACGGAGACTTGAAGAATTCTTTCCATCGTCCAAGTTGATCTTCGATGTCGGTAATGATGTTATCATGTCTCGCCCTTATATTTGGTGTGTGTGATGGGCCGATATAGCCATATTTTCTTACACAGCCTAGGGTCAGCTCTAGCCTTTTTTTCGACGATTTTGGAACAATGATTTAGTTTATGGAACTTGGAATTCAGTACTGTGAGTTTTTCCATTTTAAAGGATTTCCTTTCTTTAAAACTCACCACACCACACCGGCCTAGTGTGTCATTCTTAGTTTTAATGCAGGCTTCGGTTTTATTTTTCCAACTTGGATGATGTTGATGTACACAGATGGCGTGTGAACTGTTGTGCAACTGATGGTTGTAGCAGCCTGTGTACATTGAATTTATTAATATATAGACAAGTTTGTCCGCTCCTCTGATTGCCTTTATGTCCATTAGGCATCCCAGAAACTTTCTGCTTATAATGAAGTGGTCGATATGATTACGGGTAATACCATCTGGAGATTGTCATGTATATTTATGTATATTACGGTGTGGAAATTTAGTACAACCAGTGAATTTTGCTTGCCCATGCAGAAATCTATGAGACGTTCACCGCGGCGCACAGTGGCTCATTTTCGTTTTTCATCGGCCAAAACTCTGTAACTTTTGAACCGATACACACTGTGGTAAATCACAAATCTAGCTGGACAAAATTAAAAATTAAATGTCTGGCAACATTCCTTCTGATCATTTAATGAGCTTCTCAATACAATAGGGAACTGTAATTCATGTTTTGTTTTTTTTGGTTTTTAGCTCCGATTAGGAAAAACTAAGCTTTAAAGTCAGTTGTTGTCAACAGGTACATTAAGATTTCAAAGAAAAGTGTATTTTTTGTTTGACTTTGGTTTATGATTAAAAAGGCTACGGTGATTTTATTGTCATCATTTTTTTACATTATTATTAAGCTCTATTTTGAGGAAATATGCAACAATTTTCATTTAATTATTTATATTGTAACTATTAAAAAAAACTATTTTTTGTGAGAAGATCAGAAATTGGAAAAAATAAAATATTTCCTTTTTTCAAGTAGAATTAAAGCTGTTTATTCCGCATAGTTCGGCTGTAAAACTATATTTGGGTTAATCTGTCAAGTTTTCACTTTAAGGTAAATCAAAAACATCTTGCGCATTTTTGCGACCGCCATAAATTTTTTCACTTTTCCAGTATGACTTCTACTTTTTCACGAAAGAAAATTTTTGAAGAATGGGTAAAAACTCCCAAAATACATTGCGAAAAAAAGTTGGTTTTTTATAATCTTTTATATATTTTAACTCATTTTTTATATGATTCATAAGTGAGAAGTGAACCCAACGTGTTTTATTAATTTTGTCCAGTTAGATTTGCGATCACCACACTGTGCGATAGATATATTTTAGAAATTTTTTTTGGTGGACAGATAACTTCTTGAATTTTTCTCCAGTTTTAATTTCATTAAAATCGGTTCAGCAGTTGTTGCGCAATTTAAGGTTAAAGTTTAACTTTTATTTTTCTATAGCATTTAGTACGAAAATGCGGATTTTTTTATTTTTTGCATCAGCTTTACTTATGTAAAAGTTGTAAAAGGATTAAAACAAGTAGGGAAGTATATTCGGCCAAGCTCGACTATATAATACCCTACACTATAATTTATTTTCGTGAATGATTTTCGGAACCGGGTCTTATATGGGAGCTATGACTAATTATGGACATATCGCCATGAAATTAGGTCGTGTGATTTATGTCTATATGGAAGTTATTTCTATTGAATTTTGTGTTTATACCAACATTTTTAAGAGATTTATGCTCGTTAAAGTGATTTTCGGAAGCGGGTCTTATATGGGAGCTATGGGAGGTCGTGTGATTTATGTCTATATGGAAGTTATTTCTATTGAATTTTGTGTTTATACCAACATTTTTAAGAGATTTATGCTCGTTAAAGTTTAACAGCAATTACTGCGTATATCCCCATAACATTTTTTATGTTGCTCCATGGTGATTACTCTGTTCAATTGTTCATAGAAATAGTCATTTTTGTAGTTGGCATCTGCTTCTGTTGGTGATGTTACGATTTTTAGTACGAATGTGGGCTGTGAGTATTCTTCCGGATATAGAGTTGTAATCCATTAAGTCATTCTGCATTTTGGTTGTGAGTAGTTAACCTTTCCATCTAACTTCACATAGTCAGAGGAAGTCAAGCCGGCATCTGACCATTTTATTGCATAATTGCGCCATGAGCGATGTTTCTGATAACGTTCCATGATCCGAATCTGGTTCTTGTTCGATAGCCAATGTGTTGTGCCATATTCTCCAATTCATTATATGTTTTAGTTATTTACTTCCTAGTGAAACTTACTTTTTCTGTATTTTGTATGAACAGCGCTAATTTATAGGCAGAATGTCCTTTTAGTAAAAGGCTTTTACCATAAGAAAACGTATGTAAAATTTCAATGGATTATCTGAAATATATATAAATAAAATTGGAGATTGTCTCATATTTTGCTCCCTAACTCTGGTTCTACTTGACTGATTTTGCCCATTTCCAATGCCAAATAGTTTTGATCAACAGCAAATTTCATCCACCTAAGTCCTTCCCTGTAGGCGCTATCTTTCCTTCTACAGCCAATCAGACAAGCGGACGTACGGATATAGCTAGATCGTTTAGAATTTTATAAGGCCCAGAATATACCCCATCTTTTGAATGGTGGGTCTAAAAACTGCCAAATAGCATTTTGGACCACTTTAAATCTGTATTTTCCGTAAAGCTATTTATATTTGACTTCAACAATTCCTCAAATAAGTTGGTTAGCAGTCAAGTAAAGAAAAAAGTTAATTAAAAGTACAGCTTTAGAAGTTCCTTTACTTTTGCCCTTCACTGTCTGTGAAACCATTATTATTTCTTTTTTCTGTTCCAATATCCCTAAAAGTAAAAATATGTTGTTCTTAATTTATTAATTCAACGAAGCGTTCACTTACATAGAGTTTTATTATTGAAGCATTAAATTTGTGTCTATATGTTTTGTTTGTTTATCATACATAAATATATTTATTTTATACTCATGTTTGTCTATCTTCTTTTTTTGTTCTGTTTTAATTGACAGATTGAAGGTCGATAATAATGGTGGAGCTTGGTGTCCAAAACACATGGTATCACGCGGATTAAAGGAATATTTACAAATTGATTTGTTGCAAGTTCATGTGATAACTGGCATTCGGACACAAGGACGCTTTGGTAAGGGTCAGGGCCAAGAATACACAGAGGCTTATGTGGTGGAATATTGGCGACCGGGCATGGAGAAATGGCGCAGATGGAAGAACATACAAGGCAAGGAGGTGAGTTTAAAAGGTTCAAATATTAAATAGCCATTAGTTAGGGAAGTTTTTTGTGGTTTTAATATTGAGTGTTTATAAAGGATATAATATAAAAAGGTAGCATTCATCCATTAACTTTAAGCAAATAAAGCGAAATACGCTACACCACAAAATAGCCGTGAATAATTGTGTAATAGAGTCCTTATAGTTGCATATTAATATTCCCCATATTTCATAGTAATAACTTTATTTTTAATGACTTTTTAAATACCCCTGCTTTTCCACAGGTGTTACCACATTAATTTCTTTATCTTGCTCAATCATGCAATTAAAATTCGTTTCTGCTTTTAATTAATCGCTGATATGATATTTTTTAATTATATTAATCTTTAACATCTTTGCAACAATAAACATTCTCTGCCTCCAAAAAGAAAAAACATTTTGGCGTAGGAGTCAGGAAGCGATAAACATCTTCAAAAAAACAAAATTATTTTTCAACATTTTCACATACCTTCTACACAATGTTGGCTCCACGATATAGTTGCCCCATCGAAGCACCACAACATTGTTTTAGTATGTAGTTTTTGTTAATCGCAAGATGAGGAGAGAAAAAAACCAAACAGATTTATGGTTAACAATTTGGCATGGTAACATGTTTTTAGCATGTGAAATAAGGCAAGTCGATTAGGTGTTTTAAAGCAGAGGTGAATTTGGAATGCCCTATCATGTGGTCAGAATAATACATTACAGGAATATGCAGAACTTGCAGTATAAAGGAATTACTGGAAATTAACACAGGCAAAACTTTTGTAGAGATAAAATGCTTGGACTCAATCATATAGAATATTTGCTACTTTATATACTGCTACTTTGCTTAAATTGTGCGTTATTTTGAGGCTTTATAGCTTTCTTTGATACACCAGTACGACATAACTTTTCTAAAGGAATCTTAGGAAGAAAACTATTGTTTAGATGGTACGTGATACTTCGTTTTCAATACGTAATGATTTAAAAGGATGAATTTATGAAAATATTGGGGTTTTTCAATGTTTTTACAACATACCCTTACCACACATGGTGAAGGGCATAACAAATAATGAAGTGCTGAATCTAATGTACGGTTTGAAACCCTTGAACCCCAATGAAGACGGGGTTGTTAAGCTGATGATCTTGAAATCAATAATTTTCGATTAGACTATGGTTTTAAAGGAAATCATAAAACGTAGCAGCTTAAGTGAAAAATTTTAAATGACAATTATATACAATTATATCTTACAGTCTCAAGAACAATTGGAGATATCGTAACGAAATTTCACGAGGTTTGAGCTGAGGTGCTTTCGAGCTGATATACAGTGGCTCAACTTCGTAGGTGGATTTGTCACCTCGGGTCTCACATTATTTAACTATCGCCAAAAATCCATTTATAATCCGACTGAGCTGATTTTTTTTCCATTAATTGAATCTGCCTTATTTTCTTAGGCCTAACAATAAGTATTAAAACCATATAACTAAAATTAAAACTAAATGCTCTCTAACGGGCTTGTCATGTTGGTAGATCGGCTGTGCGGGTTCGGGTGGCTTTGTAATTTCATAATGTATTTCTCACGGACATTCTTGAACTCATCCTTAACCCATTCCCAGCCATTGTACCTGCTTGAGTACAGAAAAAAGGCAATATTCAAATACTCATAAATTTTTTAACAAGATAAGTTTAAGAACATTTTTGTGATTTTGCATTTAACACACTATGCTTTTAAACATCACACATACAAAATTTAAAAAAATAATACCCTTAACCCTCTAATCAGATTATTGTTTGAAAAAAAAATATGTTGGAATAAAAACAAACAAAAGACAAGTGCACATTCATTACATACATTTAACATTCCCACCTAAAGGCAGCCTTTCCGGTTAGAGGGTTAAGGTATATTTTGTCCTGTTTTTATAATGCTATATCATTTATTGGAATATTAGCGAGGTTAGTAACAATTAAGCTGCGGGGAGCAAACACAGTTTTACGAAAGCAAGAGTTTTTTATAATTTTGTGAAGTAGAGTGATTATGTGTACATTTTATAAAAATGTATAAGAAAAATAATTTGTTGGGACTAAGTTGTGTGATTAAGAAAATCGGTGTACCCAATTGGGTACAATGGCTTGATATGTATTATTTTTTATACCCTACACCACCATAGTGGTGTAAGGTATATAAATTATACCGATCGACTTAGAATCACTTTTCTGGTCGGCTGGCTGGCTGGCTGTCCATGTAAACCTTGTGCGCAGAGTACAGGTCGCAATTTTGAAGATATTTCGATGAAATTTGGTGCATATTATTTTTTCGGCTCATGGACCAAGCCTATTGAAACTGGCTGAAATCGGTCCATTATTTCACCTAGCCCCCATACAAATGTCCTCTCGAAATTGGACTTTATCGGTCATAAATGTTTAATTTATATATTTATCTCCACAAATTCCGCTCCAAATAAGTTTTATATACACAAAATTCATGTCACCAAATTTTGTTACGATCGGTCCATAATTAGTCATAGCTCCCATATAGACCCGCTTCCGAAAATCACTTTAACGTGCATAAAACGCTTAAAAATGTTGGTATACACACAAAGTTCAACATATTTACCTTTAATGTAGATATAAATCACACGACCTAATTTCATGGTGATCGGTCCATAATTAGTCATAGCTCCCATATCAGGCCCACTTCCGAAAATCACTCAAAAATATAAATTATTGAAATTTTACAAGAAAAATGTTTTTGCTCTTTTACTAGTGTAGGGTATTATATGGTCGGGCTTGACCGACCATACTTTCTTACTTGTTTTAAGATTTTTCTTACGCTAAAATAGAATTGCAGACCATCAAAACGTGAAGTTTTTAATGCAAATGTTTTAAAAACTAGATTTTTTGGAAAAATATGAGCACCACAATTTTGATAACTATTATTTTATCAGATCCGGATTGTAATATGGATGAAGATGAAGGTGTTGCTGACGACTTTGTTAGAGATCGCATGTACCAGGTGAAATATAAGTATTTTGTGACAGTGATAGCGGCGATGATGTTCCACTTGAGATGTTCTGACAGAAAATAATGCCCTCAAGATCAAGCAAAACAAATTCTATTTGGATAATAAGACCATGCGATGTTCAAATGTCTTAAACTATTTTTTTGACAACGAGTTCAATATTATTTCATACTTGAATGGGGAAAAGGTTTTTAGTTTAACCACAAGCTACTAAGCACAATTTATCCTTCAACGCTGAAGATTTGAATATATTCTTGAGTATTTCGCTTTACAGTGAATATCGCTCTATGCCAAAAGAAGATATGTATTGGAGTCAGGTATAGCCCCAAAAACACGTTTCTTAAATTTTTTTTAATTTACTATGTTCTTTGACCGTATTTTAGTTTAAATAAATAAATAAATGAATTTAAAAATTTTTCATTTTAAATGGTCTTAATTTTTAATGGGTTAACTAACGGTACGTGTAAGTCTCGTTATGGTCCTACGCATTTTCGATTGGGCCCTCTGTATAAGTTCAATACTGGCATTACTGGCCATTCACCACAATTGGATTCCATACATCCAAACTGGTTTTAAAATACTTTTATACAGGATGACTTTATAGTCGAGGCTTTATTTTGATTGGTCGTTGATTAACCAGAGAAAGCTAGAGGTTCTTAACCTCATGTGAAGTCTATGGCTTCTAAATGACGATGCCAAGTAAGTCGTATATCCAAGTGGATACCAAGTTATGTAGCAGTAACTGTCTGTGGAGTAAATGTAATGTGTTTACTTTTGAGTCCATTTACTTATATTTTCCAGTTACTTAACAATATCTCCAGGAGTCTGTGATAATTGGAAAATTCCGTAGAATCTACCTGCGGATCTGAATGGGGCCAAGTATTGCCGTATCCTCAGCGAATGTCGATATGGTAAGTCTATCACACACAGGCAAATAAGAAGTATATATAAAATAGAGTGTTGGTCCATTAACACTTCCCTGTGAATTTCATAAACCTAAAAAATATGTATTATTTATTTTCAAAAGATTTTCTTATACAAGGTGACGCAAAAGTAATCCTCCTATCAGAAAATGCTATAAATTTTGCGATTGGCACCTAATGTCAGTTCTGTTTTGACATTTGTGTAGTAAACACATGCGAAATACATGTTAATAAACAATGTTACGCTACACTGATCCAGAACGCGGAATATTGCTGACTATTTATTTGACCAATAATCGGTCGATGACTTTCGCACAACGTGAATTTCGTCGCAGATTTCCTGGCCGTCCAACGCCTACTGATGAAACACTGCGACCTTTAGCCGCTCGCCTCGAAGAGACTGGCACAACACGAGATGCTGCCAGGCGTGGCCATTACACCCGCTCAAAGTCACTGTATGGTGTGCTGTTTTCGCTGGAGGAGTCATCGGACCTTTTTTCTTCGAAGACGTCGCCGGCCAAACGGTTACTGTGAATGGTGAGCGCTACAGATCAATCATCAATGAGTTCTTTTTGCCGCAACTTGATGAATTGGAATTGGAAAACATGTGGTTCCAACAAGACGGTGCAACGGCACACACTGCACGTGCCACAACCGAAATGCTGAAGGATGCATTTCCCGGGCGCCTAATCTCCCGTTTTGGCGATTTGCACTGGCCAGCAAGATCGCCTGATTTGACCGCTCCAGACTTCTTTTTGTGGGGCTTTTTGAAGTCGCGGGTTTATGTCAACAAGCCTCAGACTCTTGCAGCTCTTAAAGACAATATCCGTCAAGAATTTGAGGACCTATCGCCGGAAGTTTTGGCCAAAGTGATGGAAAATGCCATAAAAAGGGCTCAAATGACAATCAACTGTGGCGGCGGCCATTTACATGACATCATATTATCGACTTGATGTAAAAAAAATTAAAAGACCAAATAAAAATAATCCACAAAAAGTATCTAAGTTTTTCATTTTTTTTAATTACAGCCAAAAAACATCGGAAGTTTACTTTTGCGCCACCTTGTACAACTAGTTTAACTTGCTCAATGGTTTTAAATTGTTCACGAAAATCAAATTGATGAACTATTCAGACTTTTAGGTCTTTATGAAGATGGCATTGTAAAATCTTTTCCTGGTTTAGGTATCATTATGATCTGAGCAGTATTCCAATTAGTTGGGAAAACGCTTAGTCTAATGATTGCAGAAAACAGTACAAATTGCATGATTATTCCTATATTCGGTAGATTTTTAATCATGGATGGCGTAATTTTGTCATATCCTGGAGATTTTTTTTGTATTTATGTTATTTTTGATAACTTTTCAAACGTGCTCGGGAATTACTCTGATTTGTTCATCCGTTGTCTTATAAACAGGAGGATTTTCCAGTACAAAATTAAATGAAATATATTAAGCAGGTGCTTGCAAAAATTAATGCTTTGTTTTTAGCAGTTCTTACCCAAATTACCATCAGCTTTTCTCAATGGAGTTTTTTTCCTCTACCGGTGGTTTTAATGCTACAAAGAAAAAAGTTCATATGTTTGGAATTCGTCGATGTATCTTCTATTTCTGCGATCCTCCTCTAAACAAAGAACTCTCTTCAGTCTTATAGTAGTGATAGACAGCCTCTCAGCTTTTCTCAACGGAGTTTTTCCCTCTGTTTTTTCTAAAACAACCGGTAGTTTTAATGCTACAAAGAGAAAAGTTCATATGTTTGGAATTCGTCAAACGGTCGATATATATTCTATTTCTGCTATCCTCCTCTAAACAAAGGACTCTCTTCAGTCTTAGAGTAGCTATGGACAGCCTCTGCTTTGCAGCAGGTGGTCTATTTTATTGCCACTCTCTTCTAAGCTTTATCTTTTCGAGCCAGAGCCGATGTAATTAATGAGATTAAGTCATTGACGCATTCATTTAACTCTCCCTCACACTGTGACTATTACAGGTGAATGCTCGGAAGATAAATCAAAAGATATTTCCGCACATATAAAATTTCGATCTACATTTATTGATATTACAAGGAATATTATCAGGAATCTTGCTAGGATCAGTAGACCAGTATGTTGGATGGTCATCCAGGCAATTATTAATGTCGACAAGAGCTTTGTAAAGCTGTCTTTCTCTAGGGTTAACTACACAGAGAAAACATATTCGCAATAGCAACCAAATTTGTTGTCAATCGAATGATTCTATCATAGTGACTGAATTTGACAGTTGTAGCTACGAAATTTTGGAAGGGGTCACAAAAGTTTGGTTGCTTCAACCGAAATTCTTCTTTATCAACTGACTTTCTGTTAATAGAACCCAAAAATTCGGTTGCTATCACGAATCTGTTTTCTCTGTGTAAGTAATCACCACATGCCAGTAAACGATAACCTAGAGTTTCAAAGAATACTTCAAACTTGTCCTTAGTGATCGGAAATCGTAAGGAACAATATATTGAAGTCAATGTCAAATATCCAAATTTAATTCTGTAATTCTGCCTTAATAACCGAATTTTATAGCTGCGGCAGCAAAATTTTACTTATTTTACCTTGACCCAAAAGTAAGCAATCGATTCTTCTCGACAGAATAAAGATGATGACCAAGTCGATTGATTTGATGGAGCCCCGATGAAATGTGGGTAGAATTTCATGGTTCTATAGTAACATATTCATTATAACCATACGTTTTGATTTAAAATATTTTTTTGCATAATAACAGATTCATTTGTGATCGGTTCGTCAGTGAATCATACAACACACTACAGGATTCATTAGCTCTGATCTTATGTGAATAATCTCTCCACAATAAACTCTTTGGTCACAAACACAACTCCTCTAAATTTCTCCCCATATTCTTGCCTCAATGCTGTGCATGTGTGGAGATTAATTCCTAAGAGAGGACTCTTCTTTATCGCAAAATTTATTCCCAAAGAGTTTGCGATTATTATAAATAGAGAAGAGAGCAATGATGAAAAGAGTGAAAGCCAAATATTTATGTGAACCTCTAGATATCCTTTCTAATGTTTCAGTTCAAAATATATAACAGAGAATGTAGCATACACTTCTGTGAAACTAAAAAAATGTAATTTCATTTTAAAACATTAATTTTTATTTATTTTATATATAGTTTTTTCTCCCCCACTTTCAACATACTAAAATTCGTGCTATGGCGAATGAAACTCTAGATGAGGATCTGTAGACTAACTATTTTTGTATGTTTTAGTTTTCATTTATAATGTTTAGATGCAACTCAAAGGCATCATAAAGATGCAGCTACGGTACTGTTTCAAGGCACCTACAACTATTTGTATGTAAGAAGTTTCTTTAGGTTTTTTCATACACATATTGCTGCAAAACAGCTAGCTCATGCCACAAAAATAAATAAGAAAAATTTCAAGCAATAAATTGTTGGTTGATTATCTGTATTTTTTTCATTGTTCTGTTTTTTTTTTGTATTATTGCAGATATTGCCCGGTAATATTAACACTTATAGTGAAGTTGAAAATGTCTTGCAACCCATCATTTTTGCCACAAAAATACGCATCTATCCCTACTCGCAATATGATCGTACGGTGTGTTTAAGAGCTGAAGTTGTGGGATGTCCATGGGAAGGTGAGTAAAATTTTATAAAATTTATTATTTTTAGAGTTTTTTTTTAATTTTTTAAATAAAAGTTGAAAATGATTTAAAAGCTTTTAGAAAAAAATCGATTTATGCTTAAAATGTTATTTGCTGTCTTGGGTGGGTGTTTAAGTCTAGCAATTTCACAAAATATGATATTTTTTAGGCTGCTAGCAGGTGTTGCTTGAACAAATTTTAAGATTTTTATTTTATTTAGACAAGAAAATGTTTTTTCTTTTTTTTTTTGCAGAAAATTAATTTATGCAAATATGCCAACAATATTTTAATAGACCGTCTAATAAAAAACCTACTAGATTTTAAGAAAATATAAATGTGTTACCCATGCAAAACAAAAAATATTTTGTGACAGACTAGAGGAAACAGTGGCAAACAACTTAAGGCCCAGCATTAAAGTTATATTTATACTGAGTTTTAGGTATATTGAATGTTAAAGATTAAATGCCACATTAATAAATGTATTGTAGACACAAAATTAATTTTTGGATACAAACTCTTCCCTTTTTATAATGTTAATTAATGTTTCGCTCTCATTCCTGGTGTGTACATCCAAATAGTCGATCGCATTCGGGCTCTGGTAGCTATGAATGCCGACCTCTGCTTTAAATGGTTTTATCATTTAAATGATAATGTATTGGTATCTTTATCTTTTGAACTCTGTGAAGAGCTTTGTTTGTCTTCGTATTGTGTTTGTGTAAGAAGCCGAATAATTTTCTTGACCCGGTGCTGTCTTTGGTTCTCATTGGTGTAAACGAAGATGTAATGATGGCAACAATTCTTATTTAAATATTATAATTAAACCCTTTTCATTTGTCATTTAAACATTTTTATTACTTTCTTACACACAAATTTTCTATTGACCGCATTAAAAGCCTGATTTAAAACAATTTCTTTTTAACATGTTAAATAATAAAAGAAAAATAAATTGAATTTTACCCAAAAAAAAGGACCTTGACTAAAATTCATAACATAAAAAATTATACCAAAAAATCCACTTAAAAGCCACCATTAACATTTGACCTGGCTTTCCTTTTACTTAAAATGTTATTGTAATAAAAATTTTACTTTAAATTTATTTAATTGTAATTTTGCATGTTTTAATCTTAACAATTTTTATTATTTTTTTTACTAAAATTTTATGTTGTAAATTTATATTTTGTACAGGGGGTTTTAGTAAAATGCTTACTTAAGCATTATAAGCATTTAATTCAATCTTTAGCAATCACGCCTTTAGTTGTTAGTTTACAATTAAAATGAAAAACAACCAGAGCCAATGGAGACATGCAATAGGTAGTTATGTGAAAAAGTATTAACACTGCAAGAGCCTGAAGAGGGTCATAAATAAACCAGTTTGAGTATTAAACATTCAAATTTAAACAAATCTCTACCTTTGACCTGTGTTGGACACAAAAGAGATCTTGAAATGTATTTTATAATAATCTGTTATGTACTTTCTTTCTCTGTTATAGTCTGATCAGTTGACTTTCGTCCTTTTTAAATAAAAATAAACAATCACGTAAAACCCCTGCTGACGGTTTCAGTATCATTTCCACAGGGACTTAAAAGTACTATCATCAGACACTTTCTTACAAACGTACAGTGTGGTAGATCGCAAATCTAACTGGACAAAATTAATAAATCACGTTGAGTTCACTTCTCACTTATGAATCATATAAAAAATGAGTTCAAATATATAAACGATTATAAAAAAACAACATCACAGGGAGTTTTTACCCAATTTTCTTTCGTGAAAAAGTAGAAGTCATACCGGAAAAGTGGAAAAAATGTATGGCGGTCGCAAAAATGCGCAAGATGTTTTTGATTTACCTTAAAGTGAACACTTGCCAGATTAACTCAAATATAGTTTTACAACGGAACTATGCGGAATAAACAGCTTTAACTCTACTTGAAAAAAGGAAATATTTTATTTTTTCCAATTTCTGATCTTCTCACAAAAAATAATTTTTTTAATAGTTACAATGGAAATAATTCAATGAAAATTGTTGCGTATTTCCTTGAAATAGAGCTTAATAATAATATAAAAAAATGATGACAATAAAATCACCGTAGCCTTTTTAATCATAAACCAAAGTCACACAAAAAATACACTTCTCTTTGAAATCTTAATGTACCTGTTGACAACAACTGACTTTAAAGCTTAGTTTTTCCTAATCGGAGCTAAAAACCATAAAAACAAAACATGAATTACAGTTCCCTATTGTATTGAGAAGCTCATTAAATGATCAGAAGGAATGTGTCCAGACATTTACTTTTTAATTTTGTCCAGCTAGATTTGTGATTTACCACAGTGTGAAACGCTGAGAATAGATGGCGCAACTTAGAAACGAATTGTGGCCCTCTTTTAACGAAACACGAACTATAACTCGTAAGAGAAGGGATATGTCAAGGTTGCTGACAGTTTAACGGGTCACGGTATGATAGGTAAGCATGCAAGTCGCCTGCTACTCCCCTTCAACGACCATTGTCGTAGCTGCAATGATAGAGGAAATGAGGAAACAATTTTGCAACTTCTCTGCGAATGACCAGCCCTCAGTGTGAAAAGGCACAAATTTCAGGACAACTAAATGACTTTTTGCGCAGAGCAAGTTAAAACATTCGACAGAAAAGCAATCGTGTTGTTTACAGGTAAATAAATGAACTCGGACTACTTCTTTAAAAACTGATTTGATGGAAAGTAATGCCAAACACATCGAGAAGAATGTTTCAAAATGGCGCTGCTTGAAAATTCAAATGTCACCCAAAAATACGGACTTTGTTTGTGATTATTTCAACAACATTATCGAATCCAGGATATCTGTGGGAAATACATCGCGAAAACATAAGTGAAGACAATCCCACTTAACTGACCCTAACCATCAGTATTCAGACGCTATTTTCAAACAAGCTCTATTGCTGATTGAGGACATGTACATATCCATACACAACACAGTTTTAACTGACCTAAGCTTCATTACGGGATATCAACAGTTTACAATACAGAGACCTGGTGCGAGCATAGCACTTCGATCTGAACCAGCAAAAACAATATGTGATAACTCAATTCAAACAATTGGTTCCTGATTAAAAAAAAATTTACGAAAAAATTATGCACCTTTATGCAGCAGGAGGGACAGACAAAACATTTGTCATCAATTTAATTTTGGCGTTGCACAGTGGTATGAGAATAAAAAAAGAGGGAAATAAATCTGTAACTTCTAAACCCTTAAGCCGATTTGAATGAAATTTCACATGCGCAAAGAGGAAGTGTAGTCGAGTTTAAGTTTTGAACTCGGACATCATGAGCCCACCAGAAGCGGGACCAGTGGTTCCCAAAGTAGGACACCTCGGGTATGTTTAAAATAATCCTATTTCTTCGTTTGTGTTCCGATTTAAAAAAAATTACACATATAGAATCTCCTCATCGAGCACTACATAAAACCTCGTCGTAGCTAATTTTCAACATTTTTACCCACCCTACACCAGTTTTTTGGTGACAGCGGTTCCAAATATTCCCCGATTTTATCTATTTTTATACCCTTCAGCTTCGTGAGAAGGGTATATATAAGTTTGTCATTCCGTTTGTAATTTCTACATTTTTCATTTCCGACCCTATAAAGTATATATATTCTGGATCCTTATAGATAGCGGAGTCGATTAAGCCATGTCCGTCTGTCTGTCTGTCTGTCTGTCTGTCTGTCTGTCTGTCTGTCTGTCTGTCTGTCTGTCTGTCTGTCTGTCTGTCTGTCTGTCTGTCTGTCTGTCTGTCTGTCTGTCTGTCTGTCTGTCTGTCTGTCTGTCTGTCTGTCTGTCTGTCTGTCTGTCTGTCTGTCTGTCTGTCTGTCTGTCTGTCTGTCTGTCTGTCTGTCTGTCTGTCTGTCTGTCTGTCTGTCTGTCTGTCTGTCTGTCTGTCTGTCTGTCTGTCTGTCTGTCTGTCTGTCTGTCTGTCTGTCTGTCTGTCTGTCTGTCTGTCTGTCTGTCTGTCTGTCTGTCTGTCTGTCTGTCTGTCTGTCTGTCTGTCTGTCTGTCTGTCTGTCTGTCTGTCTGTCTGTCTGTCTGTCTGTCCGTCTGTCTGTCTGTTGAAATCAATTTTCTGAAGGCCCCAGATATCTCCGGGATCCAAATCTTCAACAATTCTGTCAGACATACTTTCGAGAATTTTGCTATTTAAAATCAGCAAAATCCGTCCATAAATAACGGAGATATGAGCAAAAATCCGAGACAACCTCTGAAAATTTCATCAAAAAACACAATGTATTGCATGCTTTGACAAAAAAGCTGCTTTACGTATTTTGTTTTTTTTTTGTGTTTTGTTTCTTTTGGCGTTGTTGTTGTTTTTTATACAACTAACCGTTTGTTTGGTTGTGTGTTGGTTTTTTTGACAAAAAAACAACAAATTGTATGTTTGAATGTGCATGCTTTACGTATTTTGTTTTTTTTTGTGTTTTGTTTCTTTTGGCGTTGTTGTTGTTTTTTATACAACTAAACTTTTGTTTGGTTGTGTGTTGGTTTTTTTGACAAAAAATCAACAAATTGTATGTTTGAATGTGCATGCTTTGCGTATTTTGTTTTTCTTTTGGCGTTGTTGTTGTTTTTTATACAACCCAGCAGTTAAGCAAGTAGTCAATGTATCCCTTAAAAACAGTAATTGTCACAAATGTCTTATCACTTGGCTGACTCCATTTTATATATTTTGGTCATTTGACACGTGTGTGCACTTTGTAGTGCAGAGAGAAGACAATTGGTTACTTTATGCATCCCAAGTAATCTAGCGTGAAGACAATTGTCACTTAAGTGTCTCTAAGTAATCTAGAGTGTAGTCACTTTAAACGTTTTGTGAGTAATTCGTACAAACTGGTTTTTTACAGATTGTGTTATTATAATTCTCATACAGTTTATTTTTATTTTTGCTTAAGTATACTGATATCACATGTAACATAGCAATAAGTCAATAGTCACTTTAGTGTCTCTTAGTAACCTATGGTGAAGTCACTTTAAACTTTTTTTGTACTGCAGTTTATTTTACCCACCAGAAGCGTTGACTACCTTCGATCAGCTATCCGATAGTCACATTGTAATCAAAAGGGTCAATTGACCACCTGCTTAGGACATGCACGTGTTAAAATAACTAGTCAAGTAGCTGATCAAGTAACCAGTTACAAAGCTAGCAATGTAACTGACGCTATGTAACCAGTTTGTGAATCCAATGCGTTGCCTACTTTGGACCAGCTATTAGACAGTACCATTGTAATCAAAAATAGACAATTGACCCCCTGCCTAGGACATGCCCGTGTTAAAATGACTAGTCACGTGGCTATTGAAGTAACTAGCTCCCACCCTAAATGATGGGTAAAATCACTAGTTCGGTACTGTCTCCTAGAACTGCTGGGAATTGAACGTATGTTTGGATGTGTGTTGGTTTCATTGCCTTGCGTATTTTGTTTTTGTTTTTTCTTTTGGTGTTCGGTTTCGTTTGGCGTTGTTGTTGTTTTTTGTGTTCTTGATAAATTTAGGATGCTGTAAGCTGAAAGTGGGCAATGTACATACATACCTAAAAATAATGATGCATCCACAACAAAGGTGAAGGGTATATAAGATTCGGCATAGCCGAATATAGCACTCTTACTTGTTCTTTTATAGGATTAACAATAGATCTATATATCAAACAAAGAAAGAAGTGTTTATAAATCATGGCTGAGTCCAAAGTTACATGCATTTGAAAATGCATGTAACTAAAAAATTTCTAAGAGGATGTATAATGAATTTGTACTTTTTGAAAAGCTAACTTTACGCCAAATATTTTAAATGAAAAAAACATTTATAATTTTTCATACCGACGGGATCAGGTCCATTCAAAAAATGCCTATTTTTTATGTAAAATTCAACTTTAGGGCAAAAACTCTCAAATCGCATACTCGATATCAAATTATAGTAACCTATTTTAGATGGCCCAATAAGTTCTTAATTATTTTGTAAAGGATTCCGATAACCCCGCCTCTGGTATGGATATTATAGCCAAAAAACAAAAAATCCCATTTTTGGGATTTTTCAAGATTTTTTTGGGAATTGCGGGATACTTGATAACAAATTTCAAAATTTGTTTTTATTTTTCCATTTTAAATAGAAAAATCTACATAACTGTGAAATTTCATTAAAAAATATTCATAAATAAAAATTTTATTTGAATTTGAAAAATTTGTATCTATGAAAAATTCAATAAAAAGCATTTTTTTCATATTTTTCAAAAAAGTATTCCATGAATTTATCAATTGTCAAAAGTTATATACATTTTTGAAACATGTTTACGTTATGTTTTTTACGTGTCAAATCAAATTGAAATAAAATTTTTATTTATGAATATTTTTTAATGAAATTTCACAGTTATGTAGATTTTTTTTCGACTACACTTCCTTTTTGCGCATGTGAAATTTCATTCAAATCGGCGTAAGGGTTTAGAAGTTACAGATTTATTTCCATCTTTTTTTATTCTCATACCACTGTGCGTTGGTTCGAAAGCCAATTGCATCGACCTTATAGGAAGGCGGACTCAAACTCCCATTGAATTTGAACCAGACAGAATCCTCAACTTCCTACATCTGCAAAAACTCTGGCATGGCCACAATCCTAAAAACGTGAAAAAAATTTATTTGAGATGAAGGCACATAAATAATTGCTCGAAGCGTTCAACCCTTTCGAGGTGTGATTTTCGAGGAAACATCCAACCGATGGGAGGCACTCTGATTCTTCTTGCTGCTGACTTCCGCTAAACTTTGCCCGTTATTCCTAAATCAATGCCAGCAGTTAAGTTGAACACATGCATATAATCTTCATACATTTGGAATCGAGTCGAAAAATCTCGCTATCTACGAACATGAGGGTGCATTTGCTACAAGATCCTTCTGCCGTAACATTCTCAAAACAACTGTTTGGACATTGGAAATGGACAAATTTCAATTGATTCCACCACAAATGAGATTTCGTTCCCGTTGCACTTCTTCCAAATGCCGCACTTCTTCATGCCGTTGTTGACAAGGTATTCCCAAGGTCTACAACCAACTACAAAAATTTTGGCACCAAAAAATGATGATGTTAACAAGTTCAACGAGAAAATTCAATTGAAGCTGCTTGACGAAACATTAATTAAAAATCGATTGACACAGTAATAAGCGCAGAACAAGCTGTCAATTGTCCTACTCAATTATTGAATTCAATGTAACCAGTCGGAATGTCACCACATGTATTAAAATTTAAGGTTGGATCACTATGCAACGGAACAAGATTGACCATCAAAAAATTTTCACCAAATTTATTTGAGGCAACAATCATCGGTGGCAGCATGCATACCTATGATTTCCAACGACTTATCATATGAATTCAAGCGGCTCCGATCCCATTTCGTCTTGCCTTTGCTATAAGCATTAACAAATCGTTGACTATTGATGTTTCACATTTGGAAAATTCTAGTTTTTCACACGGTTAATTGTATGTGGCTTGTCCCCGAGTTGGCACACCAAATGGTTTATATTTTTTTACTCCAAATACAAATCCAAGAAACATTGTATATCCCATGGCCTTGTATTACTCAATATAAAATCGTTTCTTTTTTTAAGGAAATTGCATTGCAATGTACTTATAGATATCTTCTTCAAGTTGCTATCTCATCCGCCATCGTCTGACTACAGATAATAAGTCTTTCGGGTGCTAGATCGGACCCTGCGTGATTTTCAGACAAACAACCAACAGATGGGAGGCTCTATGCTCCTTGCTGGTGAATTCCGCCAGTTATTTCTCAATCAATTTTCGCAGATGAGTCGAGCGAAATCAAGTCGCAGGAGTCCATGTTTTAGTATTGTCCGACACTGTATATAAACATTGAAATCGAGATGCAATATAAAACATATGTTTTCTAAAGGATAGGTTTCAGCTACAACTTAATTTTTTTGGGGTCTATTTAGTGTTAAAACAATAAAACTTTAAGTTATGCTACATTTGTAGATATATAATTTTCATTTATATACGATTTTCAACATACATAGCCCCTCAGTTTTGATAGTGACAATGTAGAACCTTTAGACTGTATTTTAAACAAATGACTAGTGACTTGGCTAAATCCATTCTATATATTTTTTATTTTATTTAAAACAGACTACTTTACGCATCCGTAGGGTAAAGATTAATATGACACTTTAGTGTCCATAGGTAACCTACTTGTGTAGTCTCTTTAAAGATTTTTTTACATTTCACTTCATTTGGTAGTTATTCTCTTCATTAAAAGTAATCCCCACATCCCTAGTAATTTAGCAGAGATTCAAATACCACTTTAGTATCCCTAAGTAATCTAAAGTGTGGCAGATTTGTTTAAACTTCTTTTACGTTTCACTTTCATCAGTAGATATCCATCAAAAATAATATATTAAAAAGTAAATTGTCACTATTTGAAATCTATGTAAGGGAAATTTTCGTCCTCCTACAAGTTAAATATACTACAAGTTAAAATAACTAGTATAATTTGGTAACTAGAAGTAAGCTAATATGTTAAGTAAAACCTCAGATTGGAAACAGTCACCAGAACTGCTGAGAATGCTTTGAAAATGTGCACGTTTACTTTTCTGTTTTCTATATGGCTGTCATGTGTTTTGCAGTCATTTCTCTACTGTCGCTTTCTGCTGTTGCTGCCACTAATTTTAAGATTCGATGTTCAGGTGCTTAACAAACATGTTAAAACTTAAGTATGCATTTATGTTTCTTGTTTTTATTTTGGTTTTTTTCGTTCTGCAACATTTTCCGTTTTTGCTCTACAGCCTTAAATATTTTAAACAAAAAAAATCATACATGTTACACGTAACATTTACATACACACTCAGGCACACATGAGCTTTATGCCACAAATGTGGGTAAAAATCGTAAAATTAAAAATTGAAACCCACCGAAAAACATTAACGAAACCGAAACTCTCTGACTGAAAATGAATTTTAAACATGAACAATGTAAAAACAAAAATAAATAGCAACAACGATGTAATTGCAATTTATACTGTTTTAATATTAAATTTTTGAATGTAGTTGAAAGAAATATAATATACAATAACACTACTTAAAACAACAAAAAAAGGGAATTAAAATTATTAAGTAGTAGATTTTTTAATTGTTAAATTTTTCGATAAGTAGTGACTGGGGAGTGGTACTGCAGTGATAAGAGGGCCATTGAATTCAAATCAGGGCTATCGATTTTTTAGTTTAGATTGATTTTTATTTGCTTAAATGTCTTTTGAAATACCTTAATCTGTATGAACAAAATCATGTCTTCTTATTTGAAACTTAGCGTACTAAGCAAGAAAAGCTCCAACTACCGCGGAATAAATATCTTATCCATCAAATAACGACAGTGATCGAAAAAACAAAAAGTATTATTTGTATAGTTCTAAACAATCGTGATGAATTTATGAACCTTTTCCGGAAATCCTTCCATTAAGGCTTTTTCTGAGCTTTATGTCACTTTGTTCGAACAGGTAGTCCATCTTTGTTTAAAATCTACCACACACTTGGACACCTTTTTTATACTCTTCAATTCTCTTTTAACAAGATCCCAATATCTCTCCATTGGATTTAGCTCCATGAAGTTTGGAGGATTTGCCTCTCTTGGTACAAATAACACATTATTGTTTTGTACCACTCAAGAACTTGCTTTCCATAAAGACAGGATGCCATATCAAGCCAACAATAAGTGGATACATTAAGAAGTCTTATGAATGGATGCATCCTCTTTTTTAAACATTCCTTGATGTAAATTTGGGTATTCATAGAGCCCTTTGGAACAAAGATTTGGCTTCTTTTACCGCAACTGCATATTTTTGTAAAAATTTTCTGCTTTTGGGTCCTAAACATTCCATCGAGCATCAGCAATATAAAAATATTGAACCGGAAGCTGCGTTTGGTCATCCATTATGCAGCAGGTGTATTTTTATACCCTTCACCTTCGTGAGATGGGTATATATAAGTTTTCCGACCCTATAATGCATATATATTCTGGATCCTAATAGATAGCGGAGTCGATTAAGTCTGTCTGTATATCCGTCTTTTGAAATCAACTTTCCGAAGCCCCCATATAACTTACTTACACGATTCATACATCAATATCTCCGGCCCGGTTGCTAATTAAAATCGAGAAAATCGGTCCACAAAAATGTCTGATATATAAGGAGAAAACCAGGACAACCTCGATTTTTTACCTATATCTGGATTACTAAGTCATTAATAAAGACAATATGGATATCTAATATCTAAAAACGACAATAGTAAATTGGAACTGTAATGTGTCAAACTCGGACAAATACTTATTAACCCGCATTTTTTTTTCACCAAAAGTTATTTTTCGCTAAATATTAAAAAAAAAATTTAAAAACAAAAAAAAAATTTAAAATTGAAGAAAAAAAATTAAATTTAAAAAACAATTCGAAAAAATTTTTTTTCCAAAAACAAAAAATGTTTAAATTTAAAAAAAAAAATGGTCGGTCAAGCCCGACCATATAATACCCTACACTAAGTAAAAGAGCAAAAACATTTTTCTTTTAAAATTTCAATCTTTATATATAAAAGAGTAACGTTACTGACTGACTTATTCATCATCCCACAGCCCAAACGACTGAAGCTAGAATCATGAAATTTTAACTGTGGGTTCCCCCCTCCTCAAAACGATCCACTAAGAAGGGATTTTTGGAAATTCGAACATTTAAGAGGTAAAATAGGGTAAAAACGGGTAAATCCGGTAATATTATATCTTCAAAACTAATAAAGATACAAAAAACCTTGAAATAGCATGTTACTCCATTTAAAAAATAAGCTGACAGGTGTTTCGTACTTTTTCGAAATTCGACCCTTTTAGGGGAGAAAACGGGTAAAAACTGTATTTTGGTACTTTTTTGGCACCCTACGTATCTTTTAAACCAATAAACATAGAAACAAAATTTAAATCGTATTCTTTACTTATCAAAAAATAAAAAACATAAGTTTGGTACTTTTTGGAAATTCGAACCTTTAAGGGATAAAAATTGTGTTTATTTTTGGTACTTTTTCATAAAATATGTTTTTCTATAATTTGACATAGACATTCCAATATTTTACTATGAGCTTCCACCACGATACGAAAATTATTTTAATAATATTTTACCACCGCAATGGGGATAAAAAAGGTACCATAAAGGGGAAAAATACATTTTATTGCAAATTATTAAGCCGATTTTGATCATTTTTTTAACATTGGTTCCTGAATACATACAAAAATTAACTAACAGGTTGTTATTTAGAACTTGAGTGCCATGGTGTATTTTAGGCCAAATCCGGGTAAACAGTTTGGTACTTTTTTTAAAACATATTTATTATTGGGAACATAAACAACTTTTGCAAAATGGAATATTTTTAAATTTCAAACTTGAGGGGTGTTCAAGGAGGAAAAGGGAAATTCGTACTTTTCTCCTAATGGTACCTTTCTAATATTTTAAATTATTTCACTTATCGTCATTAAAGTAAGATAATATGTATCTGAATGAAGTTAGTGTTAGAAATAAAGGATTATATTTAGGTACCAAAATGTGAGAACTGAACTATAGGTACTTTTTCATTCTTCTAATGGTACTTTTTGAATTTTATATTACAATGGACTTATAAACATGAAATTAAGCATATATGGTCCTAAGTGAGTGAGAATTCTAGGGGGAGACTTTTTGGTACTTTTTCTTTATTCGAATGGTACTTTTTGTAATTTCTTCACCAATGAACCTAGAAACATGAAATAAAGCTTATATGGGCCCGAATGGGTGGGAATCCACAAGTGGCTGCTTTTTGGTACTTTTTCAATATTCTAATGGTACTTTTTGAATTTTCTATTATAATGGATATGAAATTAAGCGTATATGGTCCTAATTGAGTGAAAATTCAAGCGGATACTGCATGGTACTTTTTTTTATTATAACTGTACTTTTGTAATTTTCTATAATAATGGACTTAGAAACATGAAATTAAGCATACATGGTCCTAAGTGAGTGAGAATTCTAGGGGGAGACTTTTTGGTACTTTCTATTTATTCTAATGGTACTTTTTGTAATTTCTTCACCAATGAACCTAGAAACCTGAAATAAAGCTTATATGGAACCGAGTGAGTGGGAAATTACAAGTATATGTGGTCCTAAGTGAGTGAAAATTCAAGGGGATACTTCATGTACTTTTTTATTAATCTAATGGTACTTTTTTGAAATTTCTATAACAATGTACTTAGAAACATGAAATTAAGCATACATGGTCCTAAGTGAGAGAAAATTCTAGGGGTAGACTTTTTGGTACTATTTCTTTATTCGAATGGTACTTTTAGTAATTTCTTCACCAATGAATTTAGAAACATAAAATAAAGATTATATGGACCCGAGTGAGCGGGAGACTTAATAGTACTATTGCATTCTTCTAATTGGGGTGGCGAAGCGCACCGGGTCAGCTAGTAATTTATATTTTTGAGTGATTTTCGGAAGTGGGCCTTATATGGGGGCTATGATCAATTATGGACTGATCACCATGAAATTAGGTTGTGTGATTTATGTCTCTATGAAAGTTTACTATGTTGAATTTTGTGAGTATACCAACATTTTTAAGCGATTTATGCACGTTAAAGTGATTTTCGGAAGCGGGTCTATATGGGAGCTATGACTAGAGATCCCAAACGCGGAATCCCGTTCCCAAAAATCCCGGGGTGACATGAATTTTGTATATATAAAACTTATTTGGAGCGCAATTTGTGGCGATACATTTATAAATTAAACATTTATGACCGATAAAGTCCAATTTCGGAAGAACATTTGCATGGGGGCTAGGTGAAATAATGGACCGATTTTAGCCATATTCAATAGGCTTGATCCTTTCGCCGAAAACATAATATGTACCAAATTTGATAGAATATCTTCAAAAGTGCGACCTGTACTCTGCGCACAAGGTTTACATGGACAGCCAACCAGACGGACGGACGGACGGACGGACATCGTTTAATCGACTCAGAAAGTGATTCTAAGTCGATCGTTATACTTTAAGGTGGGTGTTAGACTAATATTTTTGGGTATTACAAACATCTGCACAAACGCATAATACCCTTCCCACTACGGTGGTATAGGGTATAATAAATTTAAAAAAACAATTTGAAAAAATTTGTTTTCCAAAAAATTAAAAAAATTAATTTTGTTTACCTAAAAATATTTAAAATTTTTATTTTGAAGTATAATTTGGTGAAGGGTAGATATCGTCCCCTTAAAAAAACAATAGTGTATAATTTTTTTGCCATTTCGAAATAATTGAGTTTAAAATTTTTGTATTAGTAGACATCTAGAACAAAAGTAATATTTCAATTGATCAATTGACCCACTTTGTGGAAGTAGAAATTCACCAAATTTTGACCACATATAGAATCAGTTATGTAGATTCTTATTATGCAATAAAAAAAATAATGCTGTATATGCTTATACACTATTGTTTTATTGAGAGGACCATATATAGCTCTCTTACTTATTTGTATAAAATTTTACTTCCATTTCAGTGCTCTGGTCTCTAAATTTTTAGGAGAGTTGCTGTCAGGAACTTTTTGAGCTTTGTATGCTTTTAAACCTGCATTGGCTTTAACTTTTCGTACCAAATAGTCCAAGTACTGAGCCATTCGGACTGCTTTCCTACAGGAAGTGTTGGGAGCTCTTTTGAAAATGCATTATATTTATTTGCTTTAGTAACATTATGTGGACCATTCCTTCTACCTGAACAAGGTTGTCTATCAACGGACAAGTTCTCAAAATTGTTTGGCCAAATTTTTGTAGGACCAAGTTGGGTTTTGTTGAAAATATTTAATAATTTTAGTACGCACTTTTTTCTGGTCACTCATTTTAATCTAATTAACAACAAATGAACATAATTGACATAAAATATAATAACTAACATGCTTTACAAAGGTAACTTGATCAAAAAAACTTGGGTTAAAAGTTTTAATGAAAAATGTGTGTTAAGGTTTTTTTTTCGATTTCAGTCCGTATAAGATTCTCTAGAGTGTATTGTGTAAACGATATTTGCAAAAGATCTATGAAAATGCTCAACAATATCATTGTGGCTTTAGGTCGAAAAATTAAACAATCGACCACTATTTCCTTCCTTCCGTCAAATCCTGAAAAGACCTACCAAACACATATAAATACATACCATATTTTAAAGGGATTTAACGCTGCCTACAATAATCCCATAAAAGGAAAAAACTATTATTACATGGAAATCTTGAACACATTTGCAGAATTTGGTGGAATAGGAAGCGACCTCTCCAAATATCTTTTTAAATTTCAACATCGCATTCTGATGGAGAAAATTTAGACATAAAGCAAACACAGTTAACACCAAAGACAACATTCAGATCGCATATGCGGACTACATTGATATAACGAAAACTGAATAAAGACAAGTCGAAATTTATGCTTGAAACTGCCCGAGAAACGTCTGTACAGAAGAAATGGCTTCATAGCCATTTATGTTGTGTTTGAACTTGTCTACATTGGATCTGCCAACAATATTAAAAATCATGTTTGCGTCTAAATAAAAAGAGAAATATAGCTTTCAAATAGATACTACTCTG